>NW_027223754.1:184723744-185432494 GCF_028538775.1 Myotis yumanensis | reverse complement strand
ATGTTTCTTAGACTGTTAGCTGGGACCAGCTCCCTATTCCTTGTTCTTCTGATTTCACTGTCTAAGTATTTCTTTCTTTTATTTCCTCAGCCACATCTGAAAAGCAATGCTTGTTTCCAGTAGAATTTAAGAAACCTAAGGTCATTACACACCTTGAAGAGCCTCACTCTCTTAATTCAGGCTGGATGCACTTTGGCAGTATAATCTTCTCAATGGATTGGTCTTTAGGCCATTATATTCTAATTAACTAAATGTTGCTAATATGCCAATAGTAACATCCACAATTATTTTCAAGACAAGGATCTGTCTAAAAATGCCAGGTTTTCTGGGGGAGCCAAACACTTAGTCTTTTTTCTCTGTACACATTTTCAGTCTTGTAGCTGAGCCTTGATTGCTGTTGATGTCACTGGGAGGAATTGCCCTCCAGGCCAATTGGCTGTGAGGACCAGCTGCGACTACAGTGGGAGAGCTGCTATGCAGGAGACACTCCTATGAAGCAGGACTTGCTTCAGTGGGGCTTTGGTGCTCACTGAGTGTGTTGCTTATGGATGTGTAGAGTTGTGATCTAGTATGGTCTCACACTGACCACTGAATACACTGGCTCTGGGGTCTCCAGGGTGGTGCAAAGTCAGCCACTGCCTGGGGCCACCCAGCAGGAGCTGCAGAGAGATCTGCAGATTCCTCCTCTTTGTATTGGCTTTGGAAGTGCCCAGAGGAGGCCCAGCTGTGAAGCAAGGCAAGCTGGTGCTGCTGCTGGGTCTTTGGCCTTTTATTGATAGGTTTGGGCTCCCTGACCCAGCTGCAGGTTGTTTGAGATTTTCAAGAACAGACCATTCATATGCAAAAAGCCACTGCAGGCAGCTTGGGTGGGGTTGTAAATTGGATGAGGCAGGGCCTTAGGGAATCATCAGGGCTGCCAGTCAGCCCTGTGCCAGGATCCTGGCACAGGAAAAATGATCCCTGCAAGTACCTCTGTCTGGGAGAAAGCCACCCCCAAGTTCCTTCCCTGATGCCAGATAAATGTGTCCCCCAGAGCCTCACCCTGGTGCTGTAGCTCAGAGGAAGCAGGACCTGTAAGTTCAGTTCATGGTGCTGGCCTTTTAAGAGGAAGAGCTGGGTCTCCAGCAGCCTCTGTGTCACTGAGCCCCTATCCACACTGGTTTTTATAGCATGTAGTTCTTACTGCCCTTAGTGACTTGTTTTCCCAGCTCTGGTACCCTGGCCTGGGGGGCTGGTGTGGGGCTGGGACCCCTTGCTCCTCTGGGCGATCTTCCACCCCATTAAAAAAGCCGCACATGTGGGTGCCAGACCAGTGCATTCCTCGCCTCCGCACCTCCTACCAGTCTCAATGTGCTTTCTTCTTTACTTCTCTAGTTGTAGGACTTCCATTTAGCTGGCTTTCCGGGGGTTCGGGATGATGGTTGTTCTGTATTTTAGTTGTAATTTTGATGTGGTTGTGGGAGGCGGAGGGTACAGGCATTTACCTGTGCTGCCCTCTTGGTTCCTCTTCACTGTAAAAGGTTTTATAAACACACTTTGCATTGGATTTTGCTTGTAGGTTGTGTTTTTGTGTTGTTGTATTGTGTGTGTGTGTTTTTTTAATCCCCACTTTAAGATATTTTCCCATTGATTTTTAGAGAGAGTGGAAGAGAGAGGGAAAGACAGAGAGAAATATCAATGTGAGAGAAACACATGGATTGGTTGCCTCCTGCGTGCGCCCTGACCAGGGTCAGGGCTGGGAAGGAGCCTGAACCAAACCGAGGTATGTGCCCTTGACCAGAATAGAACCTGGGACCCTTCGGTCTGCAGGCTAATGCTCTGTGCACTGAGCTAAACTGGCTAGGACTGTAGGTTGTGTTTTAATTAGTCTTGGTTACTCAGAGCATTTTTAAATTCATCTGCTACTGTTTGGATACTAGAAGGACTTGTATCCTTCAGCAGTGCAGAGATATCTTTAATAAATTGTATTTTCTAACTATGTGATGCTAGCATGTGAGACTATGGTTGAAGCATTTCTCTCTTTCAAATATATATCTATAATAATAAAAGCATAATATGCTAATTAGACCAGACCTCCTTCCGGACAACCTTCCAGGTGAAGTGGGGGCTGTGAGGGAAGCCTGGGTCCCAGGTGCCAGAGGGAAGCTGGTGCCAGCAGCCAGGGGAAGGAAGGCCTATTCTTGTACGTATTTCATGCATCGGGCCTCTAGTATATTTCTGTATAGAAAAAAATCACAGAAAATAAGAGCTGTCAAAGGTAAAGAGTGATGGACTGTGGACTGTACAGTAATGTTGAAGAGGTCAGAAAGGTAGTAAGAACTGTCTATTGGATTTAATATTGAAAGACAAATTGCTGTGCATTCAGATACATTTTAATGAAAGAGATACAGGAAAATTATATCAGTTGCCCTGTGTAAAGTATATCTTAGAGTGTGCAGGCTAATTATTATTGGAACTGGTATATCCCTACTTGTTTAATATGTATAAGGATATATGTTCCCATATATATATCTATATGTTTGATTCAATGTGCTTTAATTGTGTAACATAAAATAAACTCAAGTGGTATTATTGAAATAATTTTTATTCAAATTCTTTTTATACTGCCTCCCACATTTCACAATAGTTAATGCCAAGCCAGATATGAAATAAAAGTGTTAAAAAAGTAATTTCTTTTAATTCGGTATCATACTTATACTGAATTGAAGACAGGAGACATCCCTCTTATCACAATTTGATTATTTGAATATCAACTTGTTTGTAAAGGAGAGACAGGAGAAGTAGAGTTGAAAATTTGAAACCTGCACTTTTAAGAAGCTAAATTAGCCCTAAACTCAAAATTATTTAATATATCGTAAATATTTTTCTTATGACAAAATTTTGAGAATATAAGCTATGCTAGGGAAATGCTAGCACTCTATGAAGTTTTTGCTCTGTATGTTCTTCAAACAATCTAGATACGATAAACTTGAGAAATTAGCATTTCCACAGTGAAAGAGTATCGTGTCATCCCCTTGATATGCTATGAAGTAAATTCACAACACGGAGTTTTGATGGATGGGCTAGATATTGAAGGTACAACATAATGAAATTACAAGTCTCGTGCTTTAGTTATCAGTCCTTAACAAGACTGACAACAAATTAATTTATTAATTTCAACAAGTTGGAAAGATAGAGTGAGGGGATATTGAAAAGAAGAAATGTCAGGATTTCAAGTTATCAGATACAGATACTTATGAATAAGCCAAGATATACTCAAGTACATAATTTAGAGAAAAAAGGATAGCTATCTAAACACGGAAAGGAAATTACTGTTTACCATGAAGACGAAGATGCATAATGTCTTTTAATCAGTTGATAAAGTGCTATAGATATAAATGGCCTGGCTACATTCAATTCAGCATTTATTAAGAAACAATTTACAGCCAGGCATTGTGAAGGGGACTGGGGACACATAGATACAGAGTTAGACTGAGGGTTGCTAAAAACTCCTCCCAGCTAAATAAAGAGGAGAGACAATTAATAAACCTTAGAGATTTAGAAGGGTAGCACAATTGAAATATACACATAGAATCACTATAGAATAAAAATATATTTTTTTAAATCTAGGAATCAGAAAACCTTCCTGGTTGAAATGACATCTGTCCTGGGTTCTGAGCACAGAAGGAAGAGCTGTGTCTTTGCCAGAACAGCATAAGAGAGGTTAGTGACTGTAGGCAGAGTGGTGTCCCCGCTGGTGGGTCAAGATTGTTCAGGATTCTGTACTAACATTGTTGTGCCCAGATTTCAAGATTCCCAAGAAACCACATCAGGGAGCCAATTCGATGTAAAAGCATAAGAATCTGTATTCAAGCTAGCTTGGGCTCCCCATCCATCAGGCTCACCGACATCAAGGCAAACCAAATGGCTGAGCGAGCAAACCCCGCCTGAAGATCGGTTATATAGGGGGGGTTGGAGTAAGGGGAGGAGAAAGAACTGTGCTCTGCCGCCTGGGTGTGGCTAGCAGAGTAGGACGTAGCCCCTACCCTGGGGCAACCTAGCCCTCGCCCTTTCAACATTTGACCATGATCTTGAGTAAGATAACTTATCTGAGCTTTGGTCACCTTCTCTGTCAGGAAAGATTGCAATCCTTACTTGTAAAATAGTGAAAGGATTTAAACATATAAGTTAAAAAAACATAGTAAATAATAAATTATAATAATAACCACAATCCATCTAGTGCTTAATACACTAAAACTTAAAATGAACACTTTTCATACATAATCACATTTAATTTCAAGCACCACACTGTGCTATATATTATTATCCCCATTATAGAGTTATAAATTGAAGCTTAAGGAAATTGGGCAATCTTTACAATATTATGGCACTTAAGGGGAAGCACCATTTGAATGAACAATTCTTTGAAATTTCTTTGTTCTTAAGAAAAAATCCAAAATGATAGTCCAACTTGCAAAGCCCTGAACAATCTTTTTCTGCCTGTTTTCTCAGCCCCATCTCCCCACCCTCTTCTCATTCTCCACACATCAATCAGCCTGACTTCCTGGTTCCTTTCTCAAGTATGCCACGCCCTTTATCTTACCTACTGTTTTTCTGAAATGCTGATCTCTTCTTCTTTGCCTAGCTAATCACTCGTTTTTATATTGTTTTATTGCTTAAAGTATTACAAAGAGTATTACATATGTCCTTTTTTCCCCCTCCCCTTGAACTTCCCCTAGCCTCCCATACCCCCCAGTGTCTTTTGTCCATTGGTTATGCTTATATGCGTGCATACAAGATCTCTTACCCACCCCCCAACCCTCCCCGGCCTTCCCGCTGTAGTTTGACAGTCTGTTCAATGTTGCTCTGCCTCTGTATCTATTTTTTCTCATCAGTTTATAATGGTCTTAATTATCCATAAATGAGTGAGATCATGTGGTATTTTTCTTTCATTGACTGGCTTATTTCACTTAGCATAATGCTCTCCAGTTCCATCCATGCTGTTGCAAATGGTAAGAGTTCCTTCTTTTTTATAGCAGCATAGTATTCCATCGTGTAGATGTACCACAGTTTCCTAATGCATTCATCTGCTTATGGGCACTTAGGCTGTTTCCAGATCTTAGCTATGGTAAATTGTGGTGCTGTGAGCATAGGGGTGCATATATCCTTTCTGATTGGTGTTTCTGTTTCCTTGGGATATATTCGTAGAAGTGGGATCACTGGGTCAAACTAATCACTCTTATTCTTTAATTCTTACTTCCAACACATTTTCCCTTTCCTTGCAAATTACATCAGATCTATCTATTGAAATAACCTGGGATAAAACTCTCTATTTCCACTGCATCATACTTAGCTTACCTCCAAATAAAATCAAGTTATTAATTAATTGTTAAATATCAGCACCACCACCAACACAACCATGATTCCTTTAGAGTTCAAACATTTCCATCTTACTGGCCACTATATCTGTAGCACCTAGCATAGGCCTTTGTGCATAATAGGGGTTCAACAACTACTTGTTAAATAAATGAATAAATGTTTAGAAAGACCCAAGCATGTCTAATTCCAAAAGCCCTACTCTTAAACCTCAAAAGTAAGTAAATACTAATACTTGCAAGTCATTATTACTGTAAAGTTTAATGTTTGCAAACTGGTAGAAATATGGTTTCATTGGCAAGCACAAAAGAAGGAGAAAAGTAAAGAGAAATAGAGATCAGACAATGGAAGTGGTGCCATAAATTAAATCTGCTGGTAGCAGACGTGGTAGTTAAATCTTGTGGTTCAGAAGCAGTGGAGGCTTTCAGAAATAAGGACAAGGAAAACAATGACCCTGCAATGAGTAACCAAATGTTACTCTGCGTCCAGACATCTGTGTATAGAAGCAGAGTAAAAAGCCTCTGAGACAGTGGTTCTCAACCTTGGCTGCACATTAGAATCACCTGGGAATCTTTTTAAAATGCTGATTTCTGGGCCTCATCCTCCAGAAATTCTGTTTCTTTGTTACTAATGTTGTGGCCCCACCCCATCACAAAGAAACAGAATTTCCATAGGATGAGGCCCAGAAATCAGCATTTTAAAAAGATTCCCAGGTGATTCTAATGTGCAGCCAAGGTTGAGAACCACTCCTCTAAGAAAATCAGTGTTCTATGACCAAGACAAATCAAAAAGATTTCTGTGATGCTTGATATGTGGAGTGGAGAGCAGGAAGATGAAGAGGTGGCAGAAATGACCTACTCTGCCATTTGGGGGAATATGGTGTATTACTAGGAAATAAATATACATCAGGATCTTCTCAATAAACTAAGCTACAGGGCCTCTTCTGTACTCATTTTTCTCACTCTGTACCTAAAGTTATAAAAATGTGTATAATGGTATGTCTGAGCTTTCCAGAAAAGGTATGTGGATGTGTGTGCATGTACTTGTGTACATTTATTTGTGTGTTTTTTTACTATAGGCCTGAATTTTTGAGGCTGATGTTCAATTATAATATGTTGAATGGGTTGAGAAGTTTGAAGCACATATTATATATTTGGGAAAGAAGTATTTTAAAACGAAAATAAAAATACTCATTCTCAGAAATTTCAATGAACTTTTAGAAACTCTTATCAGGTATTTTAAAACTGAGCTCACCGGGGACCTGAGTTAGGGAGACCCACACTTAATAGCTGTGACTTCCCTGGTTTCCAGGGTGATCTAGAGAAGACAAAGCCACTCTGTCTTAAAGAAATCAAAGCAGATATCTTGACTTCCCAGTGCTCACCAACACTCTTGGAAACATTGGGTGGAGTGGTCTAAGTCAGGCCAAGGAAATAAACTTACACGTGGAATAATACAAGTTACACTCGTCTGACTGGAGAAGTCCTCTCAATTCCGGTTCTTTAATCAGTGGTCCCCACTTGGGTCACTTTTCCACTTCTGCAGATTTTGACTCTTTTCCACAATCAGCCTCCTCTTTTTATTCTTCTTTTCCTTTACACGCAGAGTCCTCCAGAAGTTACTGTCTTGCTGGCACCACTACCCAGGGTTTTTGCTGGTACCAAAGCACAAGGTTTAAACTGAAACAAGTTTAAATAAACAGAACACTACAGGCAGAAGTTACACATTGTTTTCGGAATTTATATTATGATTTGAGCCCACATGCAGACTATCTCATTGACTCTATATGAAAAAAGGTTTATTTGTTGTTAGTTACTATCTATTGAAGATGATGGTGTAAAGTCAAAAAAATTAAATAACTTGATCAAACTCCTCCAAGCAAAAATAAAAAGAATTAGGATTTGGACACAGGTTGCTGGTCAACAAGCTCTATCTATATTTTTTCCAACCTGAAAAATACAGAAAAGTAAAAAATACAAACCTTTGGGAAAATACAAGAAATGCTTCATATATTAGTGATTACTCCTTAACCATTTTCACATTTATCAGAACATCAGCTTATCAGCAGATATTCTTGAGAAATGATGTATTTGAGAACATCTAAAGAAATTTTTCAAAAGAATATTTGAAAAATAGTTATAAACTTCTTACACAGTTTAGTAACTAGTGTTTCTCTTGAAAATAATCACTAACACATTCCAAATAAAATATAAAGTATGCATATCAATTATACGATCATGATCCTTCAAAGATCTCTCAATAACTTCTTTAATAATCAAAAGAGGAAACAGTATAGCAAAAGTGAAAACTGTATAATTCTAAAGAGATATTCATTACAGTGACATTTTATCCATCGGGAAGATCTATGTATAAATGCCAAAGTCATATCTATATAAATCATTATCATCACCACTTAAGTATTCTGAAAAATAACTTTGTAGTGAAGTTTTCTGTTTTCTGCAATAGAAGTTTAGTATCTCTATTCATACCCATTGACTATATAGCTATCTTAGCATTATACCTAAAATAATCATTAACATTTATGTTGCATTCCAAATATCATATATTCCTGTTGAATTATATGACATGTCTATAAAAACTTTATTTTTTCCTAGTTGATGTTCAGTTAGTAATATTTCCTAAAACATTGTTTCTCTGTAATAAATAAACATACCAGTGCCTAAATGGAAGAAATCACTGTCAGTATATCTCAACTTCCAAATCTGACTCCCACTATAAAAAGGAATCTCCTATAAATGATAATTTTTAAAGTATGGATCTTCCTTACTTTAAGTAAGTTTTTTTTTATAATTTAAAGAAAAGTATTTTATTTTTCTTTTGTACTCAGGCTTCCAGAAACATGTAATATGTTTCAGGCTCCTATTCATAAAGGTATCACACTAGGTACTTACTTTTAGCATCTGTTTGTTATAAAGTTCAGTATACCCTTAAGACACACCATTCATAAACACTGAACATGAGAAACACTGTTCGTATTAAATGGGTTGCATGAATAATACAGAAATCATGAATTTAAATTATGACTCGCATTCAGAGAAAATGGTAGTATTTTAGCCTTGAAATAAGAACCCACTTTATTTCCAGAAGCTGAAGTTATTAAGTTGTAAATCAGGCCAGACCAGACCTGGGCTCTGAGCTATTCCTTATCCTCGAAGCACTCGAAGGTATAGCTCCTTCAAAAGAATGTTAAGTTTACTTTTGCAAGAGACTGAAAACCTTTCAAATGATTTGTTTTGCATTTTCTTATTTTTATAAATAGGCAGAATAAAATATGTAGCAGATGCTGAAATATGCACCTGACCTAAAATATGTGAGTAAATGGATTCATGAACTACCATCAGGCACTATGCTAGTAATTCAGGGCAGCTTCAGGGCAAATATTCTTTTTTAATGAAGTTACCTAATTGAAACGATTATTTTTCTCTACCTTAAATGTTCCCACTGTGCTTTTTGCTACCTTGGAACTAGAATAGTACAGGATTTTATGAGCTGTATTTGTAAGAGGAGACAGGGGGAAGCTAGATAGACAGGGACTAGGACCATGGTGGGGGGAGAAAAAAAAAACAGGACCCCAACTCAGTGGAGTTACTAAGACAACCCAACTGGGCAGGGAAAGAAGGGTGAGCTCTAGGGAGGCACAAGCTTTAAAATATATGAATGTTGCTAAGACGGGCAGCTTACAGGTAACCAATGACAAGGCAGTCAAGTGTATAAACCAAATCCCAAGGATGTTGCTAAGACACAATCCTTTGAAAGGACCAATCAGGAGCTAACAAGCCTATATATGATAAAGCACCCATGCTTGCTTCCTCTTCTCACTCCCTGGCAATTTTGGAGTTGATGGCAGGAGACATGCTCTGCTCCCACGTGGCTTATGGCCATGTGGGCCTCCACACATGGACTAATGGACTTTAATTAGCTTGGATGCTGAGCCACTCCTGACTGTGACATGGAGAGGAAGCTCTGGACATGGTCCTGCTCCTGGAACCCTAACTGCACCTTTTCCAGGACTGGCTTCCCCAATAAACTTTGGTTTCCTAACTGTTTTAGTCCATGACTTCATTCTTCAATTTCGCGAGACAATGAACTCAGTCTCAAAACTCCACATTTTGGTTTCAATTGGGGTTTGGGAAATGTAAATGTTAGATCCATTGCTTATTTTGTTAACCCTGCCCAATAACAAGCAGGGCTCCTTCTCTTTTCTGTCTGAATTGAAGGAATTGTTTAACGGTTCAGTTCAGTGTGGGAAAATGGAGAGCACTGGGTATGTTCAAGGTCAGAGCAACCTGAATTTTGATTACCAATTTTCTATATGCTTGCAATAGGTCCAATGCAACCTGTCCTCCTCTTCATTTCTGAAATGAGATGTAATGTTGAAACCTCCTGCAGCAGATTGGTGAGGGCAAGATTGTGAGAAAGATACTGCAACAAGGTGGGTGTCAATTCTCTATAACTTCTCAGAGCACAGCTGATTAAGAAATAAATTTTTATTTTCCTTAATTTGCGAATATTTAGTATCTGTATGTTACAGCAACTGAAATTAGATTTTAATTAGTGTGCTTATTTGTCATGTATACATTATGTAGATACTAGAGGCTCGGTGCATGAATTCAGGCATGGGTGGGGTCTGGCCCACCTGCCTGATAGGGGCCAATCGGGCTGGGGGGGGCGGAGGGAGAGGACATGGAAGGTGGGCCAGGTAGCCCCACCCCCAGTAGGGGTAGGGAGGCTAATTGGGGGCAGGGCTGGATGGGGGGAGGGGCTGCGGGTGGTTGGCTGGCCAGCCCCGACCCCTGCTCACACTCTCATTCGAACTCTGGGTTCAAGGGACAATTTGCATATTAGCCTTTTATTATATAGGATATACAATAGTACAATAGGAGATACCCTATCAACACATTTTATCATTATAACAAACTACATTTAGAAATGTAAAAATGGAAGAAAGGAATGTGCTTAGGAGCTGTTAATAATTCTTTTAAAGGGGAGTAGGAGCTTGAGCAAAGGGGTCATAATAGAGGAGAATGGAGAAAAGAAAATAGATTCTGAACAATTTCCAGAGTGTGGATATAACAGCTCTGTTTTTAAAAAGTTAAGTTTGAGATACTGAACTGTCATACAAATGAAGAAGTCAAAGAGTGAGTTGCAATTAAGTGTGAGAATCATAGATGAGCATTCAAAGTGTTGGATTTAATTTTGGCAGTCATCAGCCTATAAATAGACTTTTATTTTATTTTATATTTATGATTGATATTTAGAGAGAGAAACATCAATTGGTTGTTCTACTTATTTATGCATTAATTAGTTGATTCTTGTATGTGCCCTGATTTGGAATCTAAAATATAGCTACTTGTTTAAAGTCTGAACATAATGATGTATTGTATCATATAAAAAATAAAATTCATGAAAACAATATCACAAGAAATGGGATGGTAGAATTGAGAATACTGTGGAATAAGGTATCTGCATTACATGAAAGGTAGTATAGTGGCATTTTAAGGTGGATTTAGATTAGTTGAAAGTGTACATTGTAAATGCTAGAGCGGTGGTTCTCAACCTTCCTATTGCCGCGACCCTTTAATACAGTACCTCATGTTGTGGTGACCCCCAACCATAATATTATTTTCTTTGCTACTTCATAACTGTAATTTTGCTACTGTTATGAATCGTAATGTAAATATCTGATATGCAGGATGTATTTTCATTGTTACAAATTGAACATAATTAAAGCATAGTGATTAATCACAAAAGCAATATGTAATTATGTATGTGTTTCCCGATGGTCTTAGGCAACCCCTGTGAAAGGGTCATTCGACCCCCAAAGGGGTCGCGACCCACAGGTTGAGAACCACTGTGCTAGAGGATCCATTAAAAATTTTTAAGTATAATTGATACACTAAGAGGGGAGATAAGGTAAGATCATTTGAATTGCTCAATTAAAATCAGAGAAGGCAGAATATGAAAAGATACAAAGAAAATAGTTATAAAAATGGTGGATGTTAATCCAAGTATATAAGTAATCACTTTACCTTTGAATGGCCTAAATACACCAATTAAAAGACAGAATATTAGAATGGATTTAAAAGCCAAACTTTATGTTGTGTATAAGAAGCTCACTTTATATAAGATTTTATATCTTCTAATGTAAGGATAGTCGCCGGAACCGGTATGGCTCAGTGGATAGAGCGTCGGCCTGCGGACTGAAAGGTCCCAGGTTCGATTCCGGTCAAGGGTATGTACCTGGGTTGCGGGCACATCCCCAGTGGGAGATGTGCAGGAGGCAGCTTATCAATGTTTCTCTCTCATCGATGTTTCTAACTCTCTATCTCTCTCCCTTCCTCTCTGTAAAAAATCAATAAAAAATATATTTTAAAAAAATAATGTAAGGATAGTCAATAAAACCTAAAACCATTGGTAAAATGTTGGCTAAAAGTATATTTAGAAGATCTCAGAGTATCAATCCACAGAATATTTATTTGTTTGTTTGTTTGTTTTAATCCTCATTCAATGAGTGAGGGGGAGAAAGAGAGAGATAAACATCAATGTGAGAGAGACACATTGTTTCCTTGCCTCCCACATGGGCCCAACATAAGACAGGGATAAGGGGGTGTGGGAATTGAACCTACAACCCAAGTTCATGCCTTTGCCTGTCATAGAACCCACAACCCTCGATGCATGAGCTGACACTCTAACTACTGAGCATGCTGGCCAGGGAGGAATTTGGTTCTTTACAAAGAAGAGATCTAGGTGTTACTCTTGGCATTGCCAATAGTGGAAAGAGCCAACATCATGTGATTCCAGCAATGATAAAGTAGGAGATGCCCAACATCACCCATAGAGTGGTCTTGTCAAAAATATTTGACCTAAAGCCCTAACCAGTTTGGCTCAGTGGATAGAGTGTCAACCTGCAGACCGAAGGGTCCTGAGTCGATTCCAGTCAGGGGTGTGAACCTTGATTGCAGACTCCTCCCCAGCCCAGGCCCTAGTCAGGGCACATGCAGGAGACAACCAATCAATGTGTTTATCTCACATGGATGTTTCTATCTTTCCCTCTCCCACTCTCTCAAAAGAAATGGAAAAATATCCTCGGGTGAGGATTTAAAAAAAAATTGGACCTCAATCAAATCATAAACATACTTATTAATACAAATTGTGGGTTGTTCTGAAAGATAAAAGGCCTGGACTCATTAAAGAATCAAATATGAAAAATAGTAGGGAATCATAGGGCTTTTATAGATGGAAGGGACATAACCAATTATAATTCATCAATCTTGACTAAATCCTCAATGGGGTTAAAAAAAACCCCACCATAACAGTCATTTTTGCTACAACTGAGGAAATTTTGCACGTTGCATATATATTATTGTTAGGAAGGAATTGATTCATGCTGAAGTAGTTAGGAGTGAAAAGTCCTGCTGTCTGAAGCATTAATTTAAAGAGAGAACTAGGGGGAAATGAAGCAGGTGGACAGGAAGTTAATAAGTGGTCAAAGCTGACAATGGGTATACAGGTGTACATTTTACTGTTCATTCAACTTTTCTGAGCATTTGAAATTTTTCACAACAAAGAAAAAACTTTTTAAAGCTGAAAGCAGAACTCTAAATTGAAGAAGCATGTTTTTATCTTTGAAAGCTGATTTCTCATTTAAATGAATTTGACACAGGTCCAAACTAATTATCAAAGCATAAGCCTTTTGAATGATGCCATTAATTGAAATTCAGAGCTGTGATACTAACTATTCAGAGTGAAGTGGCTACATTGTGAGCAACTTGCTTTTTTCACAGAGTCTAATCCATATTATTTAGGGTGAGGTTTTTTTAATTGAAAACATCAAGGTTTCATTTAATTGTGTAAATTATTCCCTTGGCTTTAGAAATTCTAACAAAATAGATGCAAAAAATAATTACAATATTATCAGAATCAACCATTAACAGCAGGATGCATGCATCATAAAATTAGCATTTTCATCTAATCATTCTAGTGTCACCGGCTAATTTCAATCAGACCTTAGACACAGACATTACTTTTCAAAGCATCCTTACACAAACCCTTAATTCATACTGAGCCTTGTAACAACATTTGGAATCAGTTAAAGTTCTAAAAGAGATAATCCTTACTTCTCAAAAATAAATTAGGAGCATCATGGCTTATTTACTTCAAATCCATATTCACAAAGAAAGTTAATGCTATGCAAAACAGATGTTATTTGCTTTAGCTCTTAAGACTGGGGATATTTCCAAAGGATGAGTACTCTCACATTGCTCAATAGCACTCATTTAGTGAAATATTGTCAGAACATATTTCTTTTCTCTCCTATCTTTCCATTCTCACAAGCATTAAATAAAATATTTTTGTTATAGGAAGAAATTTGTGCAGTTTTCTAAGTGTATTGTGAGGGTAGAGGTTGAATTTTTCTGACAATCTCTCAAATATTCCTTTCCCTAATTTGCTGCCTACAAAAACAAGTTCATCACTTTTTTTGTATTCCCAATGACTCATTTCATTAGGTGCTTGATAAACATGCATTATTAAAAATGAATTCTGTACATGAGATACTTATCAGGCTGGCAGGGGTGTGGTTAGGGGGTGATAAGGCTGGCAGGGGTGTGGTTAGGGGGTGATCAGGCTGGCAGGGGTGTGGTTAGGGGGTGATAAGGCTGGCAGGGGTGTGGTTAGGGGGTGATCAGGCTGGCAGGGGTGTGGTTAGGGAGTGATCAGGCTGGCAGGCAGAAGCAGTTAGGGGCAATCAGGCAGGCAGGTAGGCAAGCAGTTGGGAGCCAACAGTCCTGGATTGGAGAGGGTGCAGGTTGAGATGAGGGACACCCCCTCCAGGTCACAAATTTCATGCATTGGGCCTCTAGTCCTATATAATAAAGAGATAATATGCAAATTAACCCTCATGCCCTCACAAGATGGCTGCCTATGCCCAGGCCAGCAAGGGAGTTAGTGTGGGACGACCAAATGACTGAACGGCAGGCTGTGTGGGGCAACCAGGCCGGCAGGGGAATTAGTGAGGGATGACCAAATGACTGAACAAGCAGGCTGTGTGGGGCGACCAGGCTGGCAGGGGGGCCCAATTAGGGGTGACCAGGCCAGTAGGTGGGGCAGTTGGGGGTACCAGGCTGGCAGTGGGGGCAGTTAGGGGCAACCAGGCAGGCATAGGGGGGCAGTTGGAGGCAACCAGGCCAGCAGGGGAGGGCAGTAAGGGGTGACCAGGCTGGTGGGGGGAGGCAGTTAGGAGCAATAAGGCCAGCAGGAAGGGGGCAGTTAGGGGCGACCTGGCTGGCAGTGGGGGGCAGTTAGGGGCAATCAGGCAGCCAGGCAGGCAGGTGAGCGAATAGGAGCCTGTGGTCCAGGATTTCAGAGGGATGTCCGACTGCCGATTTAAACTGGCAGTCGGATATCCCTCAAGGGGTCCCATATTGAAGAGGGTGCAGGCTGGGCTGAGGGGACACCCCAGTCCTGGGCCTCTAGTAATAATGATAATAATAGTAATCAATATGATCGAGCATTTCCTATGTGCCATTTATTTAAGAGCTTTTTTCATATAATCTAATTTAATCCTTACAACAACCATGGGAGGGATGAATCAAGGCATGGACTAATTATAAAGAATTTTTAAAAGTATATTGCACATTTACATTTTTTAATTATATGTAGCCACAAAATTATAACCTGATTTTGGAAAATTAATTATGTTCGGTAAAGTTAATTTCCAGTTTGCAAATAAATCCACCTCTAACTGAAATATGATGGAATAACTTGGCATTTGCAAGGTCTGGTTCTCATTAAGTGATGAGGTATTGTAGGGCAAGTGGTGTTCTCGTTCCCAGAATCTACGTTAAGAGATTTCTTTGCAGTCTAATTTTACAGACAGGCAAACTTATCCTCATAGTCTCCTTCAATGACTTGGGTCTGAAAGATCCTAGCTGTATGTAGTGGTCTCGGTTTCAAACTCCCCATTGTTCAGATTTAAGAACCAAGGCTCTTGAAACCAACAACCTCAGACTAACATGGTTAACAGGCTAAGGTTATAATACTGCTTTCCAAGTTTTCTTCTTTCTCTTTTCTCTATTGTCTATTTCCTCTTTTTTTATCATTTAGAGTTGTCTTTACTTTGTTGTGAGGACAGAAATATAATGAAAGGATATGTGTTTCATTTCTCTACTATTTATAACTAAGATATCTTGTCTGGACTATTGCTGGTAACAGAAGACAATATTAACTTTTCTTTTAAAGTAGTTCGTACAGAAGCCAGAACAGAAAAATAGGAATCAGTGAGAGATAAAACCAGAATTGACATAATTTCTTTGCAATATACTTATTTGTTTTATTAAAATTGTTACTCATTTATAGATTTATTTTCAACTTTTTAAAAACTATTTTATTAAAGCATATTAGACATAAAGACATACGAAGAGTACATAAATCAAAATTTAGAGTTCCCAATAAAATGAACTTATCCATAAAAATACCACCCAAAAAACAAAAATCACCAAAAATCCTGGACCACTTAGAACTTTTAGAAATTCTATTTGATCCACTTGGTGAAATGTATTGTCATTGCACATTTTAATTCTACATGTATACACATATAGAATTAAATTATTATAAATCTTATTGTTTTATACCATCACTATTCACTTAGACTTACTAGATATTAATGCTTTCTGTTACTCTTCATTAAATCCTTTGTATTTGACTTTCCACCTACAATATTTTTTTCTTGCCTAAAGAGTGCCCTTTTCTTTTATAAACCTAAAACTGCTTTAAAAATATTCTTTAAAAAAGATTGAGGGACTAAAATCTTGATTGGAGGAGTCCATAAAAAAGACATGTACTGCCCAGCTGGTGTTGCTCAGTGGTTGAGCGTCACTATATGAACCAGGAGGTCACGGTTCGATTCCAGGTCAAGGCACATGCCTGGGTTACAGGTTCAGTCACCAGTAGAGGATGTGCAAGAGGCAGCCAATCAATGATTCTCTCTCATCATTGATGTTTCTATTTCTCTTTCCCCCTCCCTTCTTTTCTAAAATCAATAAAAATATGTTTAAAAAAAAGACATGTCCCTTCATTGACTTAATTTAAAATTAACAGTTGAAGGGAGCATTTTTATGAGGCCATTTCTCCAAGGCAGATTGTGGAGATATTTTTTCGGGTTAGTCAGTTACTTGGGAAAAGGATTCTTCCATTTGCTGTCTGGGGAGTGGAAATAGGAAGGGGGTGGACATGCATCAGTCTGCCTCTTCTCTGGGAGCAGGAATGAAGGAGTAAAGGAATTAATCATGTCATGAAAGCAGAGAGCTGGATGTTGGAGAGTCCATGCGGACTTATCAATCAACTCCAAAGAAATAATTTTTCTCTGTGAATTGGGGAGAAAGAGTGTGTGGGGGACAGGAAACAAGAGATAGAATGACTCCTGCATAAGACAAAGATCTCCTGGTCCATATCTGAATATTATTTATCAGTTTTACTATAATCTCCTGCTTAGATTCTAATTCCATATAAACCTTTTACTATCCCATCAATAAGATTCTGCCATTTTAATTCTCTTCTTTCTGCTTGTACCACACACTTCTTCTCAAAACAATTCCAGAAAAATATTGTCTAAATCCTTCTCTCAAACATTTTTTCCTTCATTGGTGTCTTTCTGTTTTTTAATTTTCTTTTGGTCTTCTTTTCTAAACCTGGTGACAAATAGATTTCATGACAAATACCATTTCAATAGACTGCAATGGCAGTTTGAAGGGCTGGGCAGAGAGAGGTTTTAAGGCCAATTCCAGCTTCACAGAAAAGTCCTGGAGTTGATTAGCAGTGCTTGCAGTGGTCAAGAAAATGGAGAGTGTGGTGCCCATGCTGTGTTTGCTGATACTAAAGGGTGTCCCAAAATTCACACAAGAAGTAATTTTGATAGAAAACACAGGTTTATAATTAAAAATTGTAAATTTTTTATTGATTCATAAAGTATACAGGATAGGGTTATGTATGGAATAGCAAGTCAGGTAAATGGCCTCCACAGCTTTGCTGGCACGTACGCACTCTTTTGCTGTAGCTTGAGCAGCCGCATTTTCGAAGAATGGTCTGATGATGCCTCCAGCCCAAACTCCACACCAAAAAGTGACATGTTGTGGATGTATTTGTTTCTCAACAATCACTCCTGGATTTTCTGAACCCCAAATGCGACAATTTTGTTGATTAACCAAGCCATCAAGATGAAAATGAGCCTCATCGAAATTCAGCCACATTTATGCAAAACGGTCATGGAAAATTTCAACAAAAGAGTGTGTATGTGCCAGCAAAGTCGTGGAGGCCGTTTACCCAATATGCTATTCTGTACATAACCCTATACTGTATACTTTATGAATCAATAAAAAATTTACAATTTTTAATTATAAACTTGTGTTTTCTATCATAATTACTTCTTGCGTGAATTTTGGGACACCCTTTAATATAAACCTTTCACTCCAGACCACAAACACTTCTCAATTGAACCTTTCCCTGATTTTTATCCCTCAACAGTGACACTGACTCATTTATTTATTTCTTTGTCACAAAGTGGAAATACATGATATGACCTTCTCTGTAAGACAGTTGCATCATGTGTAAACCGTGGGGCAATACCTCACTATGGACCCCATAGAATAATATTGTGAAGATCAAATGAGATAATATGTATAAAAATGCCAGGAAATTTTTCATTTTGAAAAATTATTATATGCTTATTAAGGCAAAAAATGTTATTAGTCTTTATTTTTTACTAAGCAGTATTCTAGAACAAAACTTTGCATACGATAGATGTGCAATAAATGTGTTTTTTTCATTGAGATGTGCCACTCACTTTCTTTGCAAAATGCTTTTATGATTGTTTTGATATGGAGATTGTGTGTGTTGGGAGCGGCTGCGTGGATGTTGTATGTGTGTGTGTGTGTTCTGCATTTGTGTGTGTGTGTATGTATGTTGTATGTGCGTCTGAAGCAGTGGAGGTCTATAAGTTCTCTAGGCCAAAATCAATAAATTATCATTTTGAAAAGTCACACATAATTGATAGTGTTCTTGGCATTTTTCTTTTTCAGTATAACCTTATGGGAAAGGAATTGTGTCTCTTCCGATCTAACAAATTATTTAATAAAATGTTCTGAACTCTAGACATGAGATAAATAATAATTAATGTTGATGAATTAGCCTGATGAAATATTCCCTAAATAGCATGCCATAAGACTATAAAATATGACTTGTTCTAAAGTTAAAAGTAAGAGCTGCTAGTTCATTAATCCCCCCACATTTTTTTCTCATCTTGGGGTGAAATGATTTTCAGGACCATTAACCTATTTGGCAGAGTTCCACTTTATTATTCACCAGCTTCTATACCTGGATTTGTTGTAAAGCCATGCTCATACCGCCAAGTTTATAACATTTCTACCAGAATACTCACGTTAGGGCTTATGATAAAATATTAAAATGATGAAAACAAACTTTATAACTCACTCTTTCATTGGAAAGCAAAAACCACCTGCATATTTAAACTAAATATAACTATATTCCCGGATTCTCCCCAGCTCAAATCTGCTCCATTTTTCCTGCATTTCAAATGACTCATAATGAATCACACTTTATTCATTCATTCAAGCAAGAAGGCCTCTAATCATCCTCATTTTTTCTTCTCCTTGACTAGCATATTCAGTCGTGTACTAAGAGTACTCCATCTTACCTCTTATATGTCTTTGACTCCATTCTCTTCAACTCCACCATCACTGACTTCATTTAGGTCATGATGACATTAGGAGACAATAGCCATAACATAACAACCACACTTTCCCATGTTCACTGTGGAACATTTTCTATTAATTCTTAAGGAGTTTCAAGGTAGCTGTTGAGAAAACATAGTCTGCAGATGTTACTTGTTTAGATCAAAGAAATTCAAAACCAAAATGGAATTTGAATGCTTTTCCTCTCCAAGGACCTCAGTCCCCACTATTCCCAAGTATCTTGTTCTATCCTGATTGACACTTTTATTGTATATATTATCTGACAAACTTCTTAAGGCCTCTGTTTCCTTGTAATAAAGAGGATAACAATAATCTTTGTAACATAGGATCACCATATTAAATTACCGTAGAACAATGTCTGGCACTCAATAATTCTAATGATTGTTGGAAATAATACTAATACATTGTTGTTATTATTATTAAACATTTGTCCTCAAATGTATCTTCTGATTGAAAAATTTTCCAATTTAGTTTGAGCAGAAGTCCTGGTTTTCCAGACTGTCCAGTTGTTCATGATATCCCCAAACAGAACTAATCATTTCCATCTCTGGGCTCGATTTACACAGTATTCATAGTACTTATCCACTTTTTATAGTACTTTATGCACTTTTTGTGTTGCATGACATTTGTCTATTTCCCCAAGTTCCAGTTGCTAATGGATTTTCTTATGCCCTCAGTTCCCAAAGCAGCACCCTAACTATAACTAAATAAACTTCACAGAAGAATTCAAATGTCAAATTATGAGATATTGGCTTGGAAAAATACATATTTCCTTTTATTGGAGGGACTTTGGCAAATAATTTGTTGATAGTATAAAGGAAATAGAAAATTACTTGGGTATATATGTTCCTGCTTGGGTATAAGACCAGTGTAGCTGTGCCTAACATTTATACTCTATGCCCTAATGTATTAAACTCATCCAAGCCATATGAACTATACGTAGATTATTCTTTCTGTCTTCTGTATTATATATAAATGTAATTTTTGTTTTTACTGTGAAGAAACTGTCCATGTCATAGCTGTATATGATCTATCTAACTTGTCTGATGCTCATTCATTATGGATGACATAAATTCATTAGTTCTGTGGTTGAAAATATTACTTGGAAGAAAACTGATATATTTATAACTCATAGATGTCAAATATATTTTTAGAAAATATTATAAAAGATGCATATATAAAACTCAAGCTGCCAAACTTTGTAAAGTTCATGAAATACAGTTATACTGAAGCTGGGAGTGAGGTACAACAATCATTTTTTCTGCCAGACACACTCTGAGGGGGAGCCAATTTCCCATACCTTTGTCTGAGGGCAGGAAAGCACAGTAGTCAGCACAGTGGGTTCTGGAGATAATCCTGCCATGAATGTGAATTTGAAGACTTGCAAGCTATGAAACCTTCGAAAATTTATCTATCATCTCTATAGCTCGGTTTACTCAGCTGCAAAACAGGAATAACACATAACTATCTGGATTTCTGTGAGTTAAATAAGATGTCACTGATTATACATTAAATGCCATAAATAACACATAGCATATCCTTGATAAATTCCAGTAGTGACCATTGTTATCATTTTATTTGAATGTGTATTTCCATTGGCTGAACAGGAGTAGATAACTAAAAGGTCACAGAATGTGCACTATGTTCAGAAATATAAATCATTAAAGGTATAACATAGATATCGTAGGATCTAAATTAAATAATCAATTTAAATTCTGACTAAACTGTTAGTTGTTCCAAGTTTTATTCATTAGAATGAATTAGATACTTAGTGGAGATTAAACATGCTAGAGAGTAAAAAGACGTCTAAAGGCTTTCAAATTTAGTTTCGTTTTTGAACTTGTTCTATCCAAAAACAAATTAGATGTTTCAAATTGTTATTCATTCCAATGAATAAGAATAACAAGGATGATTGTGATAAGATGTATCAGTTCTAGATTTAAAGTACTTATATACGTTGTGGATTTAGGGATCTAGTAAATACCACCTTTACTTTCTCTGACACATTTTGCAACTGGTTGAAAGATATACACATGAATGATATATACAAAGATCAACATACAGCTTTCATAATAAAATGAATAGGTGCGCATAGCTTTTGTGTACAGCTACAATGTGCTTCTTGATATTACACTGCAGAATTTACTTACTCTTCCAAATTGCAGGCCTCACCCTCACAGGGTCAAAGCTCACCCCGGTATGCTTATCATCTAACGTGAAAAGCAGATCACATTGTCTTCTTGGTATCCACAGGGCACTGAGTTGATAATTCACTGCTCTGCCCTAGACAGAAGGTAATAAGAGGGCACAGAAAAGATGAAGGTGTCCCATCCAAGGTTTTCCCTCTTAGAAGCTGAATAGAAATTCTATCCACTTAAGCAGATATAATTCATGGGAATGTGTTTTTCCCTACTCTGTGATATTATTTGTACATCAGTTGATTCAAAAAGGACTTTTCTAGTAATAACAAGGTTGCATGATTAAAGGCAGTTTCTAACCTTACACTAATTGTTATACAACCCTTAATCCAAAATAAGAAAATATGAAGTTTATATGAACAAGTTGAGGATCCTATAACACAGACACTGTGCTTACTATAACACATCTTTCAACTGTTCAAAAAATAACAGCAATTTAGAAAGCCCATAATCATGTTTTGTTCCCAAACCAAAATATATCAATCCAAAGCATGCTTGTTTGGGAAATTTGAAGAGATAGTCTGAAAATTCCTCTTATCTCATCAAAGGAGAGATAGGAGAGCAGGGGAATGGAGGGACAGGTTGTTTTTAAAGAGGGATGACAGCCCTACCAACATGGCTCAGAGGTTGAGTGCTGACCTCTGCACCAGGAGGTCATGTTTTGAACCCCAGTCAGCGCACATGCCCAAGTTGCAAGCTTGATCCTCAGTGAAAGGGGGTGGGTGGGAGGAAGGACGTGCAGGAGGCAGCCAGTCAATGATTCTCTCTCATCATTGAGGTTTCCATCTCTCTCTCCCTCTCCCTTCCTCTCTGAAATCAATAAAAATAAATAAATGAATTAAAAATAAAGAATTGGAGAGGGCATAATTTCCATGGTGCTCTCTCCTTTTTAAAAAAAGAGGGATGACAAGCACCCTCCTTGTGCGCAGTATGGGTTTCTCATATGTGCTGAGGTAGGCAAATGACTACAGGAATCAGGGAAACTGGTGATCTAGTAAAATATGGTCTTTAGCTAAAGGTCAGGTGAAATTGCACTGGAAACCTTGGGGATACTTTAAAATAGTAGCTAAAGACATGGGGCTGCTGATTAGAGCATGTGCTTAAGTACCGATTTCACTTTATCAGGGAAATTGTTCATTTGTGTGAAAATTTGACCTCTGTCAGGTTGCCAAGCAGGCTGTGCCCAGGGGTAATCTCAGGCTCACGTGTGCTGCAGAAGTTAAAGCTACCTGGGGACTGCTCTCAAGGACACTGCCAAGGTTAAGAAACCCCATATCTGACCTTCCTTCTCTTTCCATTTATATCTGTTTGCAAAGTTCAAATAGTCCCCTCAGGCCCCCCCGCCCAAAGCCCTTCTAATGCAATAAAATGATTAAAGATTTCAAAGGGATGCAGCTATAAAAAGAGAAGGTGAGACAAAAATGCTTTACGCTTTACTTAGGAAGGCTTGTTATTTAGAGAAATATAATTCAGAAAGCTACATAACAATTACCATATTTCTTAACCTACATTAGATCTAGCCGTAAAATTTTATGGTGCTACCACCTTTTAACCAGAACCAAGCATTACAGCTAATGCATTAAAGAAGAAAAGAGGAGAGGGGTTTTTTAACAAGGTGTTGTTATCCAAAGAAGCTAATCATTCAGGATTTTAAAAATTCTCCAAATATGTGGACCCTCTTATTACATAGCCACATAAATTAAGCTACAAAGAAAAAGGAATGATGGGCTGTGATCTAATGCTATGGATATGCAATGATGAAAGAAAAGTTGGATTTTAAATATGTTAAGTACCTACTACATGCTAAGTTTTTTATTTTTTATTTCATGTTTCTATATGCAATTATTATGCTTTTGAATATATCTACTTGCTTATCATCAGTGTCTTCTTACTAGTGTATCTTCTTCCAGGGAGAATGAAATTTGTCTTATTAATTACTGTACTTCCAAAATCTAGAAGCACCTGCCATGTTTATTTTTACTGTTTCTACACAGTACCTGTTTGTATTATTTTACCCTTTCTTTAATGAGTAAATACACAGAAGACATGCTTATATATTTTATCTCATAATCATATTAACAAACCATGTGAACTAGTTACTTGAGAAATAACAATGTTGATGAAGAAATAACACTCATAGCTAAGGAAAGGTAAAAATATAACTGATTCCTATTACATGGAATTCACACTTATCACAAGAAAGACAATTTTTATGTGTAATAGAAAGAATATTTGTATTTGTATTGTTAGCAGAGAGGTCTGAACAATTTCTCTAGCATAATTAAAAGTACTATGAGTTGCCAAAACCCGTTTGGCTCAGTGGATAGAGCGTTGGCCTGCAGACTGAAAGGTCCCAGGTTCGATTCCGGTCAAGGGCATGTACCTGGGTTGCGGTGACATCCCCAGTAGGAGATGTGCAGGAGACAGCTGGTCGATGTTTCTCTCTCATCAATGTTTCTAACTCTCTATCTCTCTCCCTTCCTCTCTGTAAAAAATCAATAAAATATATTTTTAAAAAAAGTACTATGAGTCAAGCACTTTATTGGGAGCTTTGTATACTTTGTGCATTTGTCTGGGAAGAGAAAGCTATTGTTAACTTGAACCATAAGAAATTTTTGGTACTGCACTATTTTCAACTTGCATAAATAATAATTTCATGTGATTCAGTCTAATATTAACTCCATTTTGCAGGAAGTAACTGAGGTTTAGTGAAATTAAATAAATTGTACAAAAGCCAATACCAGTAAGCAATCAAATTAAGATCTCTGAACCTATACTTAATTACAAATGCCATTTTCTTTCTCTTGCTTTCTAAATATATATAGTACTAGAGGCCCGGTGCACAGATTCATGCACTAGTGGGGGTCCCTCAGCCTGGCCTGTGCCCTTTTGCAATCCAGGACCCCTCAGGGGATGTTGGACTGCCAGATTATACCTGGTCCCCACAGGCCAGGCTGAGGGACTCCACCAGTGTACAAATCCATGCACCGGGCCTCTAGTCTTTAGTAATAAAAGTGTAATATGCTAATTAGACTGGACAGCCAAACGGCCTTCTGGATGTTATTCCGGACATCCTTCCAGATGAAGCCGTGGCGGGGGACGCTGAGGCAGAGGCAATTAAGGGTGATCAGGCAGGCAGGCGAGCAGTTAGGGGCAATCAGGCAGGCAGGCAGAGGGGTTAGGGGTGATCAGGCAGGCAGGCAAGTGGTTAGAGGTGATCAGGCAAGCAGGCAAGTGGTTAGAGGCAATCAGGCAGGCAGGCAGGCCAGCAGTTAGGAGCCAGTGGTCCCAGATTGCAAAAGGGATATCCCAGATTGCAAGAGGGTGCAGGCTGGGCTGAGGGACGCCCCCCATACATGAATTTCGTGCACCAGGCCTCTAATATGCATATAAGATCTTTGGTTAATCTCTTCCCGCCCTCCCCTTCCCCTCTTCCCTCTGAGATTCATCAGTCTATTCCATGTTTCCATGCCTGTGCATTGAGAGTCTGCTCCCTGGTGGTCAGGGCACATCATAGCTCCTGGTTGAACAGTCCAACAGTCGAAAGATCGCTTAGGCTTTTACTAGCATATAAATAGATATACATTGGTCAGTGAAGTCTCAGAAGAACTGAAGTCAGCTATAAACATGACACAATATTTAGCATGTTCTCTTTCTTTTAAAACAAACATGGAATTATATATAGTAAAATGCAAAATTACATAAATTCCTAAGATGACAGGAGGCTCGTGATGTATGCAGGATCACTTTGCTGTTAGGGGTTCTCTACTAAAAGATGGTATCAAATCACATGCTTTTTCTGCATCTATTGATAAGATTATATGATTTTTATCCTTTCTTTTGTTAATTTGGTATATTACATTGATTGATTTGCATATGTTGAACCATTCTGGAATGGACCTCAGTTGATTGTGATATGTTATTTTGGGGGATGTACTATTGTATTCAATTTGCTAGTATTTTGTTTAGGATTTTTGCATCTATATTCATCAGATATATTAATCTGTAGTTTTATTTTTTGTGTTTTCTTTGCCAGATTTTGGTATCAGGGTTATATTGGCCTCATAGGATGTGTTAGAAAGTATTGTCTCTTCTTCAATTTTTTGGAAGAGTTTGAGAAGAGTAGGTTTTCTTTTTTTTTTTTTTAATATATTTTATTGATTTTCTACAGAGAGGAAGGGAGAGAGATAGAGAGTTAGAAACATCGATGAGAGAGAAACATCGATCAGCTGCCTCCTGCACATCTCCCACTGGGGACGTGCCCGCACCCCAGGTACATGCCCTTGACCGGAATCGAACCCGGGACCCCTCAGTCCGCAGGCCGACGCTCTATCTACTGAGCCAAACCAGTTTCAGCGAGAAGAGTAGGTTTTAAATCTTCTTTGAACATTTGTTAGAATTCATGGTCCTGGACTTTTATTCTTAGTGAAGTTTTCGATGGTTGTTTCAATTTCCTCTCTGTTGATCGGTCTATTTAGATTTTCCAATTTTCATGATTTAGTGAAAGAAGGTTATATCTTTTTAGGGACTTATCCTTTACTACTAGGTTATTGAATTTGGTGGCATATCGTCTCTCATACTATCCTAATATGATCCTTTGTATATCTGTGATGTCTGTGGTGACTTCTCTCTCATTTCTGATTTTGTTTATATGGGTCTTTTCCCTTTTTTCCTTAGTAGTCTAACCAGGGGTTTGTCAATTTTATTAATCTTTTCAAAGAACTACAAGCCTATCATAAGAATTCATATAATTTTGCATTTTACTACATATAATTCTTTTTGTTCTCTATTTCATTCAATTCTGCTCTAATTTTTATTATTTCCTTTCTTCTGCTGCTGCTGAACCTTCATTCACTGCTGGTGGGAATGTAGACTGGTAAAACCATTATGGAAAGCAGTCTGGCAATTAGTCAGAAAATTAAGAATAGAGCTGCCATATAACCCAACAATCCCACTCCTGTATGTATATCCCCAAACCTCAAAACCATGTACTTGAGGTAATATTCAGTTTCTGGTTGTAATTTAGAAATGTAAAGTGAATGCTCCAAACATCTTTTGATTCTCTACTTAAGCAGTTAATGAAAAAGATTTCAAAATATAAAGTATTCAAAGATACAAAAAAAAAATGGACTACTGCAAATAAAGAGTACAGTGACCCAGGTGTTATTTACATAAGTAATTATCTCAATTGACTTTCAGTGAAATGCATTACTTTTCAATTAGAATTCTGAATGGGATCACAAATTATTTAATGAACTGATTATCAAGGTCATATTCATCACATACAGCTTTCTGAGCGCCCGGGTTTCCTAAAATGACATGTATTCTCTACAGACGTATAAAACAAAAACAACTTTGACCTCTGAGGTCTTTTTCTTTTGCCTTGAAATTTCATCTGGTGAACAAAGATTATGTGGGAGAAAATTAATTTTGGACATGATTGTATGTGGAGCTGATTTCTATACTACTGCCCAATGCCTACTTTTTATTAAAACAATCGGGGGGGAAAATAAATCCTCCTGCACAAGTCACATTTCACTCGAGCCCCTCATTAGCTTCCCAGGGTGTTTTATCAAGAAGTCATAGGAGGGCAGAATGGTGTTTGTTTTTAAATAGGGTATAACATGACTGGGGGTAACTATTATAAGCCTCAAAAGAGTTTGTTTCTTTCCCTTAAGGAGATGGAAAAGGTAAAGTATGCTGAACACTAAGATTTGAAATAGGTAAGCAGCAGTAAAAAGCAGCAGTCCCTTTCACCAACACAGCCCGCTGGAGCTAATTGTATTAGTTATGGTGATAGTGCCCTCCAGAGGAATTTTGCAGGAATTTGAAAGGCACAGGGAAAATTAAAGGCTGTGAAAATGATGAATTTAAATACACACTTATAAAGTGAGTTAACATATCAATCTTACCTAGATAGTTAATGTATATTTAGGTTAACTTTAGTACTGAAAGGCAACACTAGATCCATCACTACAGATATCGATAAGCATACACTTTGTAATATTTTGGGCCACTTGGTAATTTTTACTTGTATATTATATTCTTAGTTTAATCCAAAATATATCATACGTTATTTTAAAGTAAATGTAGTTTAAATAAATAGCAAAGGGCTAAGATTAAGGAATTCAAATTTAGGATCCCATTGTTATGTTTCTTTCATGATACTTCCTTTTGCAAATCTTTAAAGTTTAGTAAAAATACAGCTATATTCTTCTAAAGTATCACTACTGAAAGAAGACAAAATTCTAAACAATCATCATCAATTATTGTAAGTAAATTAAAAGGGGGGAGCCATGCACCAGATTATAGATAACAGGCCCCAATAAAACCACAAAATGTTAAATGTTAAAAATAGTTAGTAAATGCATGAGATGACAGAAAAAGCCTTGTTTGTTATTTAAATATTTGTACTTTCTTAATGTTAGAGAATGCATAATGATTGTTTCACATGATAATATCTTTGCCATCAAAATTGCTTTTGCTATTTTTTCACGCCAGTCTCTGGGGCCGATGCTGGGAAAAGAGAACTATATTTAATGATTTATTTGCTTTTTACCCTGCTCACCAGTGTGAGCCTCCACTACAGTGACTTTCTACATTTGAAATTTTGAAAGAAAAACCAAATCATCAAAAAACAAGTTTCTCTCAGTAATTTGCTAAAAATAACTAAAGAGTTGAAATTTTTCTCTTGAAATGTAATACCAGAAATCACAGAAGAAAGTACAACAGTGGAAGATAAAATAAGAACAAATAAAGAAGCAACAAATAGAAAACAGTAACCAATATGGTAGCTATTAATCCAACTGCTGTTGACCCTTAACAATATGGGTTTGAACTGCACTGGTCCCCTCATACAAGGATTATTTTTTCAATAAGTACCTGGACTGTTTTTGATCAGGGGGTTTGGGCTGATGTGGGGAGCCAACTGTATACATTGAGTTACACCATTTATCTAGGGGACTGCGCATTTACATATTTTGGTATCTGCAGGTGCTCCTGGAAACAATCCGGCATTCATGCCCAGGGACAACTTAACTTTTGGAGAAGTCAAAAGTTATTCATGGATTTTCAACTGTGCAGGGGTCTGTGCCTTTAACTCACCATGTTGTTCAAGGGTCAACTTTATGTCAATAATCACATTGAATGTTGATGGTCTAAATGCACCAATTAAAAGACAGATATTGTCAGAATGGCTCAAAAATTAAGACGCCATCATCTGTTGTCTATCAGAAACCACTTGGAATATAAAGACACAGATAGATTAAATGTCAGTATAATGCCACTCTATTATATACACATATACACTGTGTGTATGTGTGTAATGTGTGTATGTGTGTGTGCTTGTCCATAGGCTTGCTCAAATACTATGTCACTTAAGTTACTGTAATTTATTTGTGCATTTTTTATGTGTTTTCCATGCTTCAAATCTATTTACCAAGCTCTTTAAACAAATTCTTGTTTTCCTTAATCACTCTTTTTCTTTCTTCTATTATTTTACCTGATTTTAATTTTTTCCCTTTTTACTGCTTTGAAAAGACACATTATTATTAGTTAATTAAACATTGCAATAAAATGTTTTCACATGTATGACTTGACAAAGTATACAGCGAATGAGTTACTCCACCCCAATATCAAACTTTAACTCTAATCACTCATTTTTATTTAATTTTTATCTACTATATTATTTAATTTTTAACTTGTCTTTAAACCTCTCAGAGTGGTTACATTATTATTTTTACAACCTATGTTTTTGCATATAGATGTGTAATATTACTAGTTTATTCTCCCACCATTCTGGCATATCACTCTTTCTTGTGCTTGTTGACATTTGGGTAGTATATGCCCTCACACTTTCTTGCAAATTCTTTAAAGCTAATTTAATTTGCTATAAAATTTGGTTTTCTATTATTTCACTTTAGCAATTTAAAGACATTATTTCATTAATCATGTTGCTTATTTTGTGCTTTCTGGAAGTCTCTGTCAGTTAAATATTAAGAATGCTTTCAAGATTATTTTTCTTCCATTTTCATTATATATAAATTTATTTTTGTATATATTGCATGGCGCCTGATTTGTTTCTTCATTGCCAGGTTTCTTACCTTTTACTGAGTTTGGAAAAAATTTGGCATTATAGTTTTGAAAAGTTTCTCTTTGAAAACTTCTCTATTCTTTCCTAAGGACTCTAAAGGAGTCTGTAAATTCTTCTAAAAAATATTCTAATTCCAGATCTCAAATTATTTATTTTTAGTATGGTTTGTTGAGCAATAAATTTAAAATTACATATTATATTATGTTTAGTTAGAGAATAGATGTTTATTTAATATATTTTGGAATTTAGTTTTATGTAATCAAAAATAAAGACTGCTTTTGTGATCTGATGTTTAGAATATTATCATTTTGGATTAGCAGTCAGCTGTTCTATTTTTCTAAAAGATGTGCTTATTTCTAAGTCATCCTAGTAAGAGAGTTGGCTTGTTATTCTATTTTCAAACAGGAGGCACCACTGGAACTTCTTCATTCATGTTAAATTGCATATAATCCCTACTATATTTTCTCTTTTTAATTACTGATTTTCTAACCTAAAGGTATGCTGAATTGATCTGCAGGAATTTTTATCAGACAAATTCAATATGCTGATTTGGTGCTGATCATACTAAGAAAAGTTTATATACTTACTATAATGTATGTGATCTCCTAATAATAATTAATGTTTTCTTGCTTTGTGACTTCAACCAACCATCATTTATGAATACCAGTTAAATATATGTTAAAAACTGTGCTTTGTCCGGCTGGCATGGCTCAGTGGTTGATTCTCAGTCAGGGCACCTGCCCCAGTGTGGGGCATGCAGAAGGCAGCCAAGTATGTTTCTCTCTCTCATCATGGATATTTCCATCTCTCTCTCCCTTCCTCTCTGAAATCAATAAAACTATAATTTAAAAAAAAACAACTGTGGTTGATTATTGTTCAGAAAATGCTTCCTCCTATCTCCTACCTCTGATATTTCCTTATTGTATCAGTTTAGTCTTATCATGTGTTTCAGTTTTCTGTTGTATACTCTTTTGTTGTTGTCTTTTTCCATTATTTTACAGTGTTTCTCCTGATATTTCCAGTACCCAAGCACATGCATTGTCATTCCAATATCATTGACTATGTTCCCTATGCTGTGCCTTACATCCCATGCTGTGACTATTTTGCAACTACCAATCTATACTTCTCAACCCTTCCCCTTTGTACACAGTCACCCAATCCCCTCCCCTCTGTCAAATTTTTCATTTTTAATATATCTCTGCTGTCATTTTGAATAATTCCCTAACAACTACCTTCCAAATTACTGATTGTTTTAGCTGCTATTAATCCATTTCAAGAGTGCTTATATTATTTCAATTCTTTTTCTTTAATATTCAAATGGGGATGTTTATATTTTTCGATACTTTATTTCTAGGTGTGTGTATTCTTTTAAGTTTCTATTTTCACTGTTTTTTTTTTATCCTTATAGTTTTATGCTTTTATTGCTTTGATCATTTTAAAGATATTTGTTTTCTTTTATTATTTTGATTTAGTTCTATTATCTCAAAATTCTGACTTCTTTTTGTCAGTGCTGGTGACACTTTGTTGATTTATTTGTGTTGTGATTTATTTTTAATTGCAAGCTCCTCTGTAGCGAAGCTTGAATTTTTTCTCCATTGATTTCCATCAAGCCTGGATTAGAAGAGGGTAGCTATAGAGTGGTGTTACACATTTCCAAAGTTATCACTGGGCCAAGACAACTTTTCACTAATATCTTGGACTGAGGAGTTTTGCAACACACAGTACATTGCATTCATACTCCGTATCACCAGAGGCTGGGGGAAAATGCCAATTTTGTCTTTTATTGTTTTTGAAAAGTATAGTTATCATATTAAAATGTGCTATTTATTATGTTATATAAAAGTTTATTGTTGTCTTAAAATAAGTTAACATATTTATAACTGACACCATGCAATTATAAAGGATCATGAGACTATCTGCTATAATGGCTAGCATCCTAAAGACAAGAGCTAACAAGTGTTGTCATGGATGTGAAGAAAAAGAAACCCTTTTGCACTGTTGGTAGAAAAATAAATTGATACTATTAAAAAGGTATGTGGGCCCTAGCCGGTTTTGCTCAGTGGATAGAGCATTGGACTGCAGACTGAAGGGTCCCGTGTTTGATTCTGGTCAAGGGCACATGCTCAGGTTGTGGGCTCCATCCCCAGTTGGGGGCGTGCAGGAGGCAGAAAATCAATGATTCTTTCTCATCATTCATGTTCTTATCTCTCTCTCCCTCTTCCTTCTTCTCTGAAATCAATAAAATATGTATTTTTTCAAAAGGTTAAAAACAGAACCAACATATAATCTAACAATCCCACTTCTGGGTATATACACAAAGGATCTTAAAATAATATCACAACTAAATATATACATTGTTGCAGCATTATTTACAATATCCAAAAGATGGAAGCAACCTAAGTGTTCTTGAATGGATGAATATATAAAAAAGATGTGATGTGTGTATATATTGATATATTACACAATGAAAATAAGGACATTATGCCATTTGTGACAATATAGATGGAACTTGAGGACATTAGACTAAGTGATGTAAGTCAGATAGATAAAGACAAATAATGTTGATGCCACTTGTATGTGGAATTTAAAGAAACAAAAAACTCATAGAAACAGAGTAAGTAGTGGTTACCAGGGATCAGAGATGAGAAAAATCAAGAGATGTTGATCATAGGGTACAAAATTCTAGGGATATACTATTAATGTAAAGATAACAATTATAGTTAAAAATAATGTATTATAATACTTGACAGTTGCTAAGAGAGTAGATCTAAATGTTCTCACTACAAAAAAAGAAATAGTAGTTAAGTGACATAATACAGGTGTTAGCTAATGCTAGGTGATAATCATTTTTTAAAATATATTTTTATTGATTCCAGAGATGAAGGGAGAGGGAGAGAGAGATAGATACATCAATGATAAGAGAGAATCATCGATCAGCTACCTCCTGCACACCCCCTACTGGGAATCAAGCTAGCAACGCAGGTATGTGCCCTGACTGGGAATCAAACCTTGACCTTCTGGTTCATAGGTTGGTTGATGCTCAACCACTGAACCACACTGGTCGGGTGGTGATAATCATTTTTAAAATCCATAAATGTATTAAATTAACATTTTTGACACCTTAAATTAGCACGATGTTATTTCAATAAACCTGGAAAAAATAAACTCAGATAAAAGATAATGGATATTTTAAATGCTTCTCAATTTTCATTTCTATTATGATAAATCTTAATATATATAAACTATATGAACAAAAGTTATTCGGTGGTTTTTACTGTTTAAGAGGATAAAAGATTCTTAAGACCAAAATTAGACTGACCTGCATTCCTTAAGAGAAATAAATCTAGTAATCTCCTTATAGAGAGGACATTACAGCATAAAGCTACAACATAAACCTTTCATTCCAAATCCACTAATGAAACTTTTACATTTTATATGGGTATCAGAAAAAGAAAGTGAGGATCTCAAAGAATAATAGTTCCTATTAGAGGTTCATTAGAGTTTTTGTATAGCCTTGATCACCTGTCCAGGCTTGCGAGTTAGTGAAAGGGGGGAATAAACAGCTGGATTATTACTGGTAACTCTTTAGTTGTATATATGAAATGTGTTCACAGTAAGTGTTAACGGAAGAGATTGAAGAAAATGATTGCTGAAGGTGCTCAAACAAAGCATGGAAGCATATAATTTTATTTGTGCAGCAACCGATAAGAGAAAATCAAGGGTGAACAAAACTCCTTTCACAATGTAGTGGTCAATCATTAAACATGAAATGAGTTTCTGAACTCAACCTGTTTGCATTCAAATGATGAGAGAAATCATATTTTAAATAAAGAAGAAATTATAAGGTAAGTAATACTGATGTGGGGTATAAAATACTTTTTGCATTTATATGATCATATAAATGCCTAAATAATTATAAAAAGTATTGATTCATAAATGAAGTAGGATTATTAGCAAAGTTTCCTTCAGTGTATGTTTTTTTTTTTTTTTAATTTAAGGGATAGTTTTTCTGGATAAGAATTGTTGAGAAATCAGGGTATAGCAAGAATATAATTGTTGCTAATCTTTTCATTGTTGAGGATCTTGGTTTGAAACTCTTAAAAATGAAACTGAAATGATATTGTCAAGGTCAGTATTTGGCTTCAACCTGAAACAATGTGAACTCAAAGAAAGAGGGTGAAATAGAAACTTTAGAAACACAGATAACTGCAGACATTTTAGCCCCAAGTAGAGTAGGCCGTTGAAAAAGAGTAATTAGTGAGAGTGAGTGCTGAACCCTGGAGAAACCAGTGGTGAGATGAATAAAGTCCTTATTATAGATCCATCAATTCAGATTTTCTCATCTTCCAGTTTATGAAACTAGCTTTCATTTTTAATGCATACACTCATTTCCGATGGTTCTAGCATTTTCACATATAATTTCAAATTCAGAAGCTCTAAATGTGACACCAGGTGCCACAGTGAATCTACCATTTTAATAATATTTAAAGTACATTCACAAGCCCATTGATATTATAATCATTCTTTGTATATTTATGTGCTAGATTTTACTATAGATAAAAAATATATATATATACCAGAAAATGTTGGCTAAATCTTTGCCTTCAAGAGTTTATGTTCAGTAAGAGAAAATAAAATGACAATTATCATTCAACATGCAGTGTGGTAATAACTATGAGACATAAAGTCCGTATTTTGTGCATTTAGTATAAAATATTGATAGAAAATAATATTAGCTGTCAATGTGATCTTGGTAAATTAAAGATATAGAATCAAGCAAAATAACTGTACCTGCTACAGAAAACATCTAGGAAAAAAAGACATTTTTCCCTAAAAAAGTAAAAAGTGAACTGCAAGCCAATAGATGTAACCAGATAACAGAACCTGATAACAGAAGTTAATAGTAGAGCCTAAAAGGAAAATAAAAGAAACCCGAGGTAATTCCAATATAACAGCTGTGGTCAAACAGTTGGAAGCAGACATTTAACAAATTGGAATTCTGGAGGTTCTTGTGGATTGCTAAGAGGGTATAATAAAATAGAAAATTTGGTAGACACAACATTTACATTACTTTTGGTGGAATTCTGAGTTCATATTGTACCTATTTTCTGGGTCTCTGAGAATTACCTTAATTCAGGAGACACATGAATTTGATCATTTTATCTGACCTCTTACCTTTCTAAAAGAGATTTTTAAAATAAAGTGTTAGCAAAGTCAGGAGAGTAGTAGAATTTCCCATCCTTATTTGGTGAGGCACAGCTTCAGCACACCTATGATACAATCAGGTTGCTAGGAATTGTGGAGAATAATTCAGGAGAAGACATCTACAATACCCTTTTAACAATAAACATTCATTTAAAAAAACACTGCAGCCCCGGCCGGGTGGCTCAGTTGGTTGCAGCATCATTCCGCACACCAAGAGCTTTTGAGTTCAATTCCCAGTCAGGGTACATACCTAGGTTGCAGGTTCTATCCCTGGCCAGGGTTCTTACAGGAAGCAACAGATTAATGTTTCTCTCTCTTACTCTCTCTTTAAAATCAATAGACATATCTTAGGGTGAGGATTAAAAAACATACACACACACAACACTGCAGAAATGTTGGATGATGATATGGAGTTAAATACAAATTAGGCACCATAGATAATACATACTATTGATAGTGTCCAAGAAGAAAACACAGTATTTTCTTTTTAAGTGAACAAGGTAGATTATGATAAAAGATTACTTTTAAAGTCACAGATGAGGGCGAGATTCCAAGGTTATTGTTTTTCCCAAGTGTCCTCAGGCAAGTGCTATATTCCTTCTGGTTCTCAATTTTTCAACTATACAGAAAATGTATTTTCCCTTGCGCAGCCTTTTTCATTGAATTTTTTTGAGGATCAAATGATAAAATGTACGAACTAAACAGAACTATAAAAGATTAAATGAGCATCTGTATTTTAATATACTTGATTAGGAACATACTGTGAGAAAAAAATTAGGAAAACACTAATGGAAGGAAAACAGGACATATTCTGTAACATATAGTTTGATTTTGAGGGTATTTCTTATTTACAATCACAGTGCTTTAGTTTTATATTTTATTACCTCTTCAAAAAAAAATTCCCATTTTTACTCAGAGTTAAAATCTGCAGTTTATACTTTTGATGTTGGAGTAATATAATTTAACAATGAAAAGAAACTTATTCATGGTGAAAGACTTACTTACATTTCAATATTATATCATAAAATTGTTAGGCTTTCTCTAAATACTTTTGCAACTTTCTGTCATATATATATATATATATATATATATATATATATATATATATCCTAGGATCATATATATATATATATATATATATATATATATATGCCTAAGCGACAGTCTGACCGTCTGACCGTCCCACCGGTAGCTATGGCATGCAATGACCACCAGGAGGCAGATGGTTCCAGCTGGTAGCTGTGACACACACTGACCACCAGGAGGCAGATGGTTCCAGCTGGTAGCTGTGACACACACTGACCACCAGGAGGCAGGTGCTTAAAGCAGAAGCTGCCGAGCTGTGGTGACTTGGCAGCTGTGGTTCTCAGGTGATGCACCTGGAACCAGAGAGGAAGGAGACCAATACCAGGGTGTGTCACACAAGAACCGCCCTCTTGCAATCTGGGACCCCTTGGGAGGATGTCAGAGAGCCGGTTTCAGCCTGATACCCACAGACCAGGCCAAGGGACCCCAGGCTGAGGCCTCTAGTTAACCTATAAAGTGGAGTCTAATTTAGTAAGTTACCATTAACAATATGACTGTCCTCAGACTGGAAATTTCTACTGGTGAAAACTAGCACATTCTCTCCCCAAAGGCTGGCTTATATAGAAATTAAAATTATAATCAATTGTTTGCTTGGGTAGCTCTGAAACAGGAAAAGAGGAATATTCTAACTTGAATATTTAATGGCAATAGACTAAGATGATGAGAATCATTCACTGTTATGTTGGAGATCATCTACCTCAAAATTTCCTAAATGATATTGCAATGGGCTGATAAAAGTGAGATGCTCTGTAAACCATAATGTGTAATCAATTAATTCTAGAAATGTGTTTCCTCACTGCAAGACTTCTCACAGTTTTTAATGTGCCAGTGTTTTTCTTGATATCTCAGTGGGAAATCTCATAAGCTCTGTTTCCGAAACAGATTCGGGGGTGGGGGGTACAGCGATCTGATATCTTCCTGTACTAGAGATCCAGAAAGACCAGATTTAGACATTATAATACTCAAAAGGCTCCAGATTCTTTTCTCAAGATGTGTGGACATCTCTTTTGAGATGTGTGGCATGCCCAACAAGTACAATCAATCAGTGAACTTCAAACTAGCGAGCATATAAGCAGAAATTAACTCCCTGGATTGTTAACTGTGGCAGTGGTATGTGAGAGCTACCAAGGATACAAGAATGGAACAGACATAGAGGAAAGCAAACTTGGAACAGGAAGAAAAGAAAACCAAGTTCTGATGAATAGCACTGGAATCATAGGTCAAGCAGTGTCTGTAGTCAACTATACATTTTTTCCAATCAACACAAGAGAAACTTTATTGAGGCTCATGGTCACAGGGTTCAGAGTTCAGGTAGAAGGCTGCCCTGTGGACCCAAAGAGGTAGTGGAGGGGCCTTATTTGACCTCCTTCTTAGGGCACTGGTTGTTGGTATGGCCACACTTCTCCTTGGGGCAGTTGACAGTGCATGGATGCAGGTGGGAGTGACCCTTGTGACAGATCTTCTTATCACAGTTGTACTTCTGGGCAAGCTGGTGGAGGGCGGGTTTGATGATACCACCCCTCAGACAAAGCGCCAAGTGCAGGGTGGACACTTTCTGAATGTTGCAGTCTGTGAGAGTGTGGCCATCCTCTAGCTGTTTGCCCACAGAAATCAGACACTGCTGTTCAGGTAGGATGCCTTCCTTGTCTTGGATTTTAGCTTTGACAGTCTCAATGGTGTCACTGGGCTCAACCTCAAGGTTGATGGTCTTTTCAGTCAGGGTCTCTCTCTCTCTCTCTCTTTCCCCTCCCCCCTCCTAAACCAACTTGCAACCAAAACAACCTTTACTAACAAGGGCAAAATTAGAAGAGGTTCCTCAACTTTAGTCAATGGCTGATATTTTGTACATATTAATAACCCTTAAAATTATCACATTCTTTATACATGTAAGTCATATCCTATATAATAAAAGGATAATTTGCAAATTGACCCTAACGGTGGAACAACTGAGAATGACCAGTGGCTATGATGCATACTAACCACCAGGGGTAGATGCTAAACACCTAAACACAGGAGCTGCCTCCTGGTGGTCAGTGCACTCCCACAGGGGGAGTTCCACTCAGTCACAAGCACTAAGGATGTCCGACCACAGGGAGCAGGCTTAAGCTGTCAGTCAGACATCCCCCAAGGGCTCCCAGGCTGCCAGAGGATCGTCTGACTGCCAGCTTAGGCCTGATCCCTCGGGGAGTGGGCCTAAGCCCTAAGCCAGCAGGTGGACATTCCCTGAGTGGTTCTGGACTGCAAGAGGGCACAGGCCGGGCTGAGGGGACCCCCCCATCCCCCCGCCCAAGTGCACGAATTTTCATGCACTAGGCCTCTAGTATTATATATAAAGACAATACCTTGGGACATGTTTTGCTCTTATCATCTAGCTCATTGAGGTGATTTATTTTATCTCTGCTCTGACTCAATATGTATTTGTTTTAAATTTATTAATCAAGGGAATTTGTTTATTTGCAAGTTTTCCTCATTTTTTCCCTCTGTACTACTGCATTTGAAGCATAATAATGAATCCAATGTAATGGTTCTGACCAGCTATTTTTATGAAAATCTCTCTGACTCAATGGGATGCTTTTTGCTACTAGGACTGCAGCACATAGTATGTGTAAACTAAGCACACCCAACAGTATCTGGCACCTAATAGGCTTGGAAGCTGTTGGATTTCATCCTAGAAAAAGTAATCAATCTGCTATTTTCTATTGCTATGGGTATTGCTCTCTTCGGACTGCCATGTGCTCAAAAATTTGGTCTGCCAGTCCCTCTCCCCCTCCCTCCAAGAAAAGATGTTCCTACAGTGAGTGATGTTTTTAAGTAATAAATATGTTAAAATTGTTAATAACTGATACACTATTATGTTGAGAAGACAGAGGGAAGCTAGATAGACAGAGACTGGGACCAGGGGGGTGGGAATAAAGCCAGGGAACCCAACTAGGTGGAGTTACTAAGCCACCGCAACTGGGCTTAGAAGGGAGGGCATGCTGGAGAGACATGAGCTTTAAAATATATGAGTGTTGCTGAGACAGACGATGTACAGATTACCAATCACAAGACAGTGAGGCGTATAACCATTCCCAAGAATGTTATTAAGGCAGAATTCGTTGAAAAGACCAATTAGTGAAAATATTTTCTTGGAGGTGGAAAATATGGAATGCCCTAGACTTAAATCTGAACTCTAATTATAAGTTTAATTAACTGGATGTAGTAAGAATTAGAAAGAAAAAGGCTGATTATCCCGTGTCTTATGGCAATAAAATGTATATTCATTATTGGCCTTAGAACATACTAACTGGAACTGCTAAGGCTTAGCTTGTCCTTAATGGTTTTAAACAATAGTGTTACATATTTCTATGTACTATTACCCCAAATGCCACATATTATGGAAGCAGAATGACATTGTAATTTAGTTCTAACAAGTAAAAAAATAAAAATAAAAAAGTAAACTTGACAGAATTTTATTCCTCATATAGCAGTCAAAAAATATCTTTCACTTATCCTGTATTTGCCACACATTGGTATCTTCTTTAACTTTAACCCCTCAAGGTTGGCAGAGAATGTAGTTTTGCTTAATAGAAATATATCGCTCATGAGGCATGATTCTTCTCAGTACAAAATCATGATTCTAACAATCACAAGGAGCTGCTCTGTGACACTTAGAGAAGCATTTCATTTCCAGAAGGTGGTGCTCTAGAATAGTTGGAAACAGGTTTGCTTCCAACTGAAACAAAGCAGACCTCCATTCATTAGCATCCAAGTTAACTGAAATTCTAAAACACAGAGTCCATATTCAAACCAAAAAAAAATGCCCTGCTTCCCTTTCTTTGATAGCATTTAAAACTCTAAATCTTTTTTCGATGCCAGTGACCTAACTTATTGTCTGGGAAAATTAGCAACACAATTGTTTAGAGATTGCAGCATTAAAACAAAATAGACAAAAACATAAGGGGACTTGATAGAAAAGTAAGCCAGTATTACATAACACTGTATTGTTTCTGTTTTGCCTTTTAATAAAGTTCATTTATAATTGTATTAAAATAACATTTGAAGCCATGCAATTGTATTATATGCAAAATCAAATAGTTATGGAAACTTGTATCTCCCTATGATTACTAAGAATATATCTGAAATTATAAAAACCTTGGCCTATAAAAAGCATATGGAGAAGCTGAGAAAAGAGTAGAAAATTAGAAGAGACATAAAAAAAAATTCTTCAGTGGAGAAAGGACAATTTTGCCTAGTGAAAATGTATGTGGAATTATAGAGGTAATAAAGTTTGACTACAATAAATTGATCCATTTTCTATGCAGAGACAGATGGGGAACATTTGTGATTTTGCCTGAGGTTATAAATATTTCCAGCACATTTTTATTTCTGTCAGCAATAAGAATTTATTCAATGGTCAAAAGTAAACAGTATGTAGAATGCCAAAGTCCACTTAAACTGTAAACTAATAATTTTCTGAAGGAATTGGAAGTCTTAGTCATAATCATTTATATCCTGAGAGCTACTTGTCTATTTGAGTATTGTTTACCAGTTGTTATAATATGCAAACCACTAATGCATCTTTAAAATAAATAACTGTAAGTATGTGAAATTATAGGCTGACTTGAGATAAATGATGTAAAATGTATTTTGTGCAGCACTTAGTATCACAAATGCATCAATGCATCTCACTCTTACTTTACTAAGGTTTTACATAGTTTAAAATAGTTGACGAGATCAAGAATAGAGTCCCCTCAAACATTTAAATACTAGAGGCCTGGTGCACAAATTCATGCACCAGTGGGGTCCCTCGGCCTGGCCTGCAGAATTGGGCTGAAACTGCTCTCCAACATCCCCCGGGGGGTCCTGGATTGTGAGAGGGCACAGGCCAGGCCAAGAGACCCCACCGGTGCACGATTGGGGCTGGGGAGGGACGCGGGAGGTTGGCCAGCCAGGGAGGGACTACGGGAGGGCTCCAGGACATGTCCAGCCCATCTTGCTCAGTCCCATTCAGCGGACCCAGCAGCAAGCTAAACTACCTGTCAGAGCATCTGCCCCCTGGTGGTCAGTGCACATCATGGTGAGCAGTTGAGCGACCTTAGCATATCATTAGTATATTACCCTTTGATTGGTTGAGCAGCCTACCAGTCAACTGGACACTTAGCATATTAGGCTTTTATTATATAGGATGCATGCTGTTGTATTAAGTCTGTCTTTCTTGAAATATGTACCAAAAATGTTTGGATTATTCAAAATTAATTATCTGTTGTCTTGGTTAAATTACAACTTCTCTGTAGTGTCAATTCACAATGCATTTTAGAAATATATACCACACCCATTTGTAAGGATTTGGATGGATGTTTGCAATAAACCAGTAACTAACTTATCTGAAGGGAGGAAAACAGAGGGGGACAAGATTACTTGTGACCCTTTGGCAATATTAATATCTCTACTAATAAACCATATCTAAATGTAATAAATCCTATTCAAATTTTTAAATATGTGAATTACATTTATTTTTCTTTAAACTTGTCCTCAATTTGAGTTGTTTATACAAAATGGATAAAAAGAAAATTCAGTTACAAAGCTATAAAATGCAACTCTTTCAAATATTAACATCTGAAATTAAGTAGACCAAATATTCAAATTCAAATCAATGTTTTCAGTTCTCAGACAAATGTAGACATACATTACAAAATTTTCTAAGCAGGGTATAACTACTTATGTACAGGCCACAATTGCAGATAGAACTAACACAGTATACATTCCTGACTCTCAATTTTGCTCAAAGATTGAGGTGAGGAGGGATCATTATATTTTAATCAAAATCAACATAATTATTCACTGTGTACATCTACACTAATAAAAGAGAAACATGGTAATTAGCGTAAGACCGCTACCCTTCCCATTGGCTAATCAGCATATCCTTATGCAAATTAACTGTCAGCCAAAATGGCAGCCGGCAGCCATGCACTGAAGCGAGCAGGGAGGCTTGCTTGCTCCAGTGACTGCGGACTCCAACATTCCCCGCCTAACTTGCCGGCCTCTTGGCTGCAACTCTAAGCAACTATGTACTATGTTGCAAATAAGAAGCTAAATAAAACCCCAGAAACCAGCCAGACTGAAAGCCAGCCGGACCGCAACACTGTATCGACGTTTTCAGCAGCAAGGCCTCAGAGCTAAGGCTGGCCCAGAATAAAAAAAATGAAAAAAAAAAACAAAAAATGAGCGGTTGGGAGCTTCAGTCACTCGCCAGCCGGAAAACAGCCCTCAGCCCCTCACCCAGACTGGCCAGGCACCCCAGTGGAGACCCCCACCCTGATCCAGGACACCCTTCAGGGCAAACCAGCCAGCCCCTACCTGTACACCAAGCCTCTATTCTATATAGTAAAAGGGTAATATGCCTCCCGGCACCGGGATCAGCGGAGCAGCAAGGTTCCCGGCACCAGGATCAGCGTGACTGGGGGCAGCTCCCAAACCCCCTGATCGCCCTGCAGCTCTGTGTGTGACAGGGGGCGGGGCCACAACCTCCCTATCTGCCCTGCTCTGTTCATGACAAGGGAAGGTGCCCCAACCTCCTGATCAGCCCTGCTCTGTGCCTGATAGGGGGGAGCTCCTCAATCCCCTGATTGCCCTGCGGCTCTGTGTTTGACAGGGTGCAGCACACCAACCCCCCCTCCCCCACGGGCCCTGCTCTGTGTGTGACAGGGTAGAGCCATAACCTCCCCATTGGCCCTGCCCTGAGTGTGACAGGGTGCAGTGCCCCAACCCCCTGATCTGCCCCACTCTGTGAGTGACAGGGGGGAGCTCCCCAACCCCCTGATAGGCCCTGCTCGGTGTGTTACAGGGGGCAGCACCCCAACCCCCTGATGGGCCCTGCTCTGTGCATGACGGGGGTGGCACCACAACCTCCCCATCGACCCTGCCTTAAGTGTGACAGGGGGCGGTGCCCCAACCCCCCAATCGGCCCTATCCTGAGCGTGACTTAGGGTGGCATCGCAACCTCCTGATCCGCCCTGCTCTGTGCATGACGGGGCAGCGCCCCAACTCCCCAATCGGCCCTGCTCTGAGCCTGACCAAGGGTTGCACTTAGGGATTGGGCCTGCCCTCTGCCACCCGGGAGCAGGCCTAAGCCAGCAGGTCGTTATCTCCTGAGGGGTCCCAGACTGTGAGAGGGCACAGGCCGGGCTGGGGGACCCCCCCCCCCCGAGTGCACAAATTTTTGTGCACCGGGCCTCTAGTTTAACTATAAAACAAAATGTAACATCTTAAATAAATTTTATATTTGCTATGTACCAGTGCAGACTCTTTTGCCAATAGGGTACTTATTGGGAAAGTTTAAGAAATAAATGTTGAGCGTCTATTCTCCCCCAGATTATATATTTTTTTAGAACTTGAAACTCATCTTTACTTAAGTCAATGTTACCTACAATGTGTATGTTAATAAAAAATTAGGATAATCATTATATTAAAAATTTAAGATTGTAATTACTCTGAAATTTTATCACTTGTGGAGAGACATATTTTTTCAAAGATTATTTTATTTGATCCTAAAATACCCATAGATGATTGATTTGGAATACATTATTCTATCTTTAAAGAGAGGCTAATCAACCAAAATGGGATGTCAAAAAAAAATGTAAGTAAAAATTAATCTGTTATGAGACTATCAGTTCTGGCCATGATAGAGTAATTTTCATCAAATTTACAACTATGCTGTGTATAATTGCAAAATTGGACAAAATTGGAAAACATAGAACTCAGTGTGATCGTTAACTGGAAGCAAATACATAAAAACGAGTTCTACCTTGGATTGTTCTGTCTTTTTGTTAGGGATCACTGTCTAATTTAAGAAGTGGAGTCCAAACACAGAACAGCAACTCCTTGAGTAAAAGAAATAAAGATTGGATTTCTGGGCCACCAAGGTAACATCAATGATGAGAGAGAATCATTGATTGGCTGCCTCCTGTTATTTGTAGGGAAGGGTACCAGAGAGAAGGTAGCTGAACAGAGAACTCTTCCGATCTGAGTCAGTGTCCTCTCGAGTCTTTGTTCAAATGTTAAGCTCTCCATGCACGGAGAGACACTTCAGACTGGCACACTGCTACAAAGCTACAAACCCATCAAAGGTTCTGGGCAGAGCAGTGCTGGACCACATTATCGACTTCCCCAGCCAGAGAGGAAAAGCCTTATTGAATACCATAGGAATTCAGTTGAAACTCCAGAATTGCCAGGGCTCAGGAACAAGGCTGATCTATCCCCCTACTGTAACCAAGCCCAATATGATCAAGCTGAGCCACTAATAAAATCACTTGCATGCCAGAAGCCAAATTAAAGACTTCACAGTCTCCTGGCATAGTAGAGAATATCTATAAGGGAGGAACTCATCTATGGGGGTAGAATTTAGAACAGTAATTGTGTCTAGGAGCAGAAGTGGGGATTTCTTGGGAGAGGCATGATGCCATTTTCCCTTGGAAAATGAAAATGACTGATATCTGGACAGGGCTCTGGGTTAAACAGGTATAGGTATTTTTCAAAATCATCAAACGATACACTTAAGACCTATACATTTCACTGTATGTAAACTATGTTTTAAAAAAATAACATATTCAAACAAAATAATAGAAAAAGGGAGGTGTTTAAAAATGTGTTTAATTTTTTTATGAGACAATATAGAAATTTTATTCCTTGCTATATTTATTTGGCTCCAGAGGACAACAAAATGAGTAAAGGAATAAAGGTCAATAATTAAAAAAAAAACTTTTTTGTGAATGCATATATTTAGTAGAAACAATGTAATAAGGGTGTTCAAATACAAATAGGCCCAGCACCAGGATCAAGATCTATTGACAATGAAATCTTAAAATAAACATATTGGTGCTTAGTATGTTCAAAAAGCAAGAGGACGTGAATAAAACACTGACTCTATAGTATAACAGGAAAGGAAAAATATATACGTGCAAATTGTAATACAAGGCAGGAAGTGATACAGCATGGGGCAAAAGTAGGTTTACAGTTGTGTGTATACAAATCACAGTTTATTCTTGTAGTATCATTTATTAATTATTGTATAATTTCCATACAAGCAACTGTAAATCTCCTTTTGCCTCACCCTGTATATGCCTCAAAATTTGTTGAGATAAAAAGTAATGCAATTTCAGAACAACAGAAGATATTAAGAATGGTTTTATCTGAGTAACTTAAACCCAAAAAGGTAAAAATAGACTCACAAGGAAAATAGCCTTCAGGTGTCATGGCCACTGTATTCTGTGGTTGTAGCTCAATGATCCCCGAAGCCTGAAAGTATTCACATATATCTCAAATGTCCACAATATAATTCCAGTTTATCACTATCCTTATGTTCAAATTCTAATTATGGATGGTACAGTAAAGCATAACAATTAGTAAATCAAGTTAACCAAAGCCAATCTGTTAACTCCAACAAATTTTCTTTTGACATATTTTTATTGATTTCAGAGAGGAAGGGAGAGAGAGATAGAAACATCAATGATGAGCGAGTATCATTTATCGGCTGCCTCCTGCACACCCACAACGGGGATCAAACGCCCAATCCAGACATGTGCCCTGACTGGGCATCAAACCATGAGGTCCTGGTTCATAGGTTGATGCTCAACCATTGAGCCACGCTGGGCAACAAATGTTCTTTAACTTTCAAGAGGGTTGTTAGCCACATGTTGTCTTCTGATCTCAACTCCTTAAGCTTCATATCTCAGCTCTACTCTCCCCCTGGCAACCCTATGAGCCATAGGCAGTGAGAATTTTCTCATGCTGCTCCAAAGAGAAAAAGTTTGGGTTTGAGAAACACAACCAATTTACTCTAATCAATTTAAGGATGGGGGAGGAATATGTGTCTTGATTTTGTTTTAATTTTTTTAATGTAGAGGAATTTTCTCAGCCTGTCTTATTAAGCTGAGAAAAAGTCTAAAATCCATTTAAAATAAATCCTCTATTTTTTTGTGTTCACTTTGTACTCTAAACATTAAATTTACATACACTTAATGATCTAAGATAGTTTTTAGTTGCAATTGCTTTCTAGAATGGATTATCTAGACTTTATAAGGTCACACTTCAAGTTAGTCCATGTATGACCATTATTTCTCAGCTTTATACCAAACTATCTGAAAATATAGTCTAACATGTGAGCCTATGACAGAATATTTATTGGAATCACTGTAATAATTACTGGCCTCAACATTCAATAGATAAATTCTTTACTGTAAATATTTCCTGAAAAATAATTATTTGAGAAGAATTAAATTTTTATTCTAACTTTGTGGAATATCAATACTTTGTACTATTCATACAGAAATAGTTTGAATCTCTGATCCAAATTTTTAAGTAATGTAAGATTTTAAGACAAAGAATCATTTGAATCTATGTAAACTGTGCTTATGTTGTTTTAATCCAAACTCAAGATACCCAAAATATAGCAGTGTAAACAAAATAATTCTCTCTCTCTCCCTCTCTTCCTTATATCTAAGATAAAGATAAGAATCGGCACTTCAGTTTTGTCATCCTTGGTACTCTATTCATTACCATCTGCTGTGTGTGTGTGTGTGTGTGTGTGTGTGTGTGTGTGTGTGTGTTTGGAGAGGGGCAGACGGGAGTGTGCACATGAAGTCCTATTAAGGGCACAACCGGGAGAATCACATAGCACTTTTTTTCACATATCATTGAATAGAACTAGTAACTTGCCCACATCTAGTTGAAAAGTAAGCTGGGAATATGGCCTTTGACTGGATGGCCATCTACTGTCGGAGCTGAAAACTTGCAGTCCACTCCCAAATAAAGTCCCATTCAAAAAAATGGAAGAGTACAGTATTTTAGTAGTAAGTATAGCCAGCTTCCAAAAAAATTGAAAGAATAGGAATAGCAGAGCTGTCACTGTTCAAAGCAATGATCAAATCCTACCAGATAGGAATTTCAAACATTCCCTGCTACGGCATTTCCTTGATAAAATCCTGATTGTATCATCAGAGAGTAATTCCTTTGTCCCTTGTCATTTATGGTTCCTGTTTTCTTGACTTTGGGATATTTCTTTTTGTTACTTCTACTCTCATAGAGACTGGTTTGCTTGTGACCACCCTGATTTATGCTCATGAATTCTTTGTTCTAAAAACTTCTTAAGCATGTGTGGTCTCTGACTCTTATACATTCAGGGTACCATACATATGTATGCATTACATTTGACTATCTTCTCTTGCTAATCTATCTCATCTCTCTTTGATTATTAGGCCAGCCAGAAGAACCTTGATGGTGGAGGAAAGTTTGTTAGTCCTGCACAGTGGCTCGGGGAGCAGGATAAACTCACTGTCTGGAACTCTTCACTTTGCCACGCGGTGCAGCAGACGAGGAGATCCTAGGGCCTCTGACACAGGCCAGCAGGAGGTAAGGGTTCTTACCCTGCCACACGTGCTCAGGTGTCTCTGCAGGACCCAGTGGGAGCAGAAACTGTGAGAATCCTTTTCTTTTTTCAAAATTTTGATAGAAGAAAATATTTGTGAAACTAGTGATTTTTGATTACCTGGTATGAGTATTCATGAGTTTGTTTTTTCTGTCTTTGTCTTGTTTCTCTCCCTTTATCTTGTTGTAAGTCCTGAATAGTTGGCCTTATGCTAGTGAGAATATTTTCTCTCTGGCTTCTACCATCCAGGGTGCACTTGCCAAGGTTCCCCTTGCTCTCTATCCAGCCATGAGAGACTCTCAAGGGAGATTTCTGTGTCTGTCTTGTTATTCCCAGACATGGTCTCAAGGGGGAAAGCATGTGATTGCCCGTGTGATGGGACAGCTGTTTAAACACAGGGCCCCCCTTCTTTCTAAGGCTAACTCTGGGAAGACACTTTATCTGGTGAGGGTTGCATCTTTCTGCCTTTTCCCTGGGGCCTTTTGCATCCACAGTACTGGTTTGAGTCGCTATAGATCCTACCATCAAAGCCAGATAGCGGATCCTTTTAATTGAAAAGAAAGAAAAAATATTAAAGTGCTCTCATGTTGTTATAATAGCTAGTCATTAAGATTATCTTATTAAGATGAAAGGACAGAAATTAGAACAGAAGTCAGAGTCCATTCAGACCTCTTCCTATTTGCCTTCCGCCATTTTCAAATACTGTAAAATAGCGGGACACTGGAAGTACAATTGTCCTGCGCTTTAGAAGAAGAAAATTGAAAGAAAAATAATGGTGAGATCTTACCAAAAGACAACCTGAAAATGTTATGTCCTGAGGACTGAGTTTGGTAACTGTCCGGCTGGAAGCTTCAAAATATGACCAGACAGAAACATGGGCTGGACCCCATTTATGGCTGGGGCCCCACCAAACTGCTGCCATCCCTCAAGGAAAGTATAACCTGAAATTGCAATGGATATTATGAGGAATTTGCCAATTAGAACAATGGGCTAAAGAAAACAGACATTAACTGGGTTAGAAGGAGGATTTAGTACAGTACTTACATAGGCTGAATGGGCCAACCTGGCCTCCTGTTGGCCACACAAGATTAAAGGTCCCCAAACAAGTCTGCTCTGTTTACTCCAGTGAGGAGAAATTTAATATACTGGGGGGGGGGGGGGGGGGGCAGAGATTACTATAAGAAACCTGACCAGCAATAGCTGAGACAATAGTCAGGTCGGTTATATCAAATTAAAAATTGACACCAGGGCTAGGGACCCTGGCCTTGACCTCTCACTGGGGATCCAAAGCCTTTTTACTCAAGAGTGGGCAAAACGGTCAGGAGATAGAAGAGAGCGATTTCTAGAACTCTTTGATATGAGAATCCAAGCACTGTGGTGCCAAAACCCACTGGTGAAGCCCTGACTCGGGCTATAATTGGGTTAAAAGAATATGGAAATGTAAGGATTGATAAGATTATAAACATTGGAATGCTTAAATTATCTACTGTAAGACTTCCATTCAGCCAGATTTCAGGCAGTTCTAAATGATTGTTGCTCTGTGGTTTAGCTGTAATTTTGTATGGTTGTTGGAGGATGCAAGTGCTGCATTTACCAGAAGTTCTTTTTTTTTTAGTTAATCCTAACCTTAGGATATTTTTTCCATTGGTTTTTTAGAAAGAGTGGAAGTAGGAGAGAAGCGAGAGAGGTAGAGAGAGAGAGAGAGAGAGAAACACATTGATATGAGAGAGATACATTGATTGGTTGCCTCCTTCATGCACCCCAAGGGGGGCCAGGGATCAACCTGCACCCCAGGTACATGCCCTTTACCAGATATTGAACCCAAAACCCTTGATGCAGTGACCAACACTAACTGCTGAGCCACTTTCCACAATCTCTAATAATTCAGGCACCCACTTCATTGAGAAAATCATATGAATCTTGACAGATGGTCTTGTAAACTTCTTAGAATTATCACTGACCCAGCACCTTCAGTTATCAGGCAAGGTCAAGAGAACTAATGGGAAAACTGAATTCAAGCAGAACAATTTTAATTACATAGGACTGAATGAACAGATAGAAGGGTTACAATTTATTACTTTTTATTTGAAATATTACTGATTTTTAAATCTTTTGTTTTACAGACATAAGGAATATTTTTTTTTCTTTCTTTCTTGTAAATCATGTGTGACTTAAAGCAATTTGGTAAATTAAACCTTTGTAACCAGTATTGAAAAAGATTATTTTTTTCTCTCTAATTGATCCCTCCAAACTTTGGAAATTCTCAACAATTAAGTATTTTTGTTTTCATGGTCATATATTTGTTTATATAAGTTCAATAAGAATCTGTTCTCTTTACAACAGGGTACAATTAGAAACTAGCTCTATTACAAGGCTTTTTGTCTGGAATGATACATTTGAGGGAGACATGCACAAACTCAGATATGACCAGGAAGTCTAAAGGAATTAAGATTGATTTTGGAAGCCAGTAAGAATCCCTTGGGGGGCGGGGGAAGACCTAGCCTGGTACATTGCTTACATGTTTCTCAGTAGTTTTTCCAGGTAAGGATAGAAGGTTTCTTACTAGAAGATGCAAAGAAAGAAACTCAGGGTACATTGGGGACCTCAAAATGAGAGGTTTTAACCCCAACCTGTAGGTATTGCATGCGAAGTCTGATGACAAGTATGTGGTTTATCTTTTTCTGGCCTTGAGAGGCCTTTTTTAAATTAAATCTGAAGATTCCTTGTGAAAAATTCCAGTAAAGCAGGTTTAGAAGATCCTATGTGGTTAGTTACTATTTTTGCTGGATTTATACAAACAATTAGGCCAAATTTATTGAAACTAAATTTGTTTTGCAAATAAATGTCTTAATTTTGTTTTCTTTGGTAGAGATAGGGGTAATTTTAGAGAAAAAAAATATTTCATATAACATACCTTTGTGGACATTAGGGTCTTGTGCTGTTCATTGTCTTTTGAGTTGTTGTGTTTGTTTTTCCCTACCTACTAACTGGACCAGAGCCTGATTTTTTTAGTTTTCTTAAATATGTGGCTGCAACCCTCCCAACTAGCATTTTCATTTTCCCATCCTTTGGCTTGGGATCACTAAGAACTAAAATTGCCCTTTTCAAGGCCATGCAAGCTACAGTGGGACAACTTGATGTAGACTTCAGAGAAATCACCACAACAGCTCCTATATGGAGAATCTTTATGCCATTGACATTCAAGCTGCAAACCAGGAGCATCTGTCAGACTATTACTGCTGTCTTCACTCCATCTGAGAATGATTTGAGATAGACATCTAGAACTCTTCTTGGCTGCCTGCCTTCTGAAGTCAGAAGTTGCGTTTATAGTCTGCTCCAATGATTAACCTTTATTTTTCTTTTGTTTCCATAGAGATGCCTCTTATTAAATACCTTAGTGCTTCCACCATAGGCTTAACTTGGGAGCCCACCTGCATCACGGCCTTCTAAAATGAAACACAACTGTTTAACTGAACTGAGCCTTCCTCAAGACTGAGGCTGGTTTAATGAGATATAGAACAGTCTACCCACCCAAATTCTGGAATGTGTAACTTCCAGGGAGCTTTCAGAGGAGGCATTTGTGAGGGTCTAGTAAGAGTCACACCAAGATGTGCTCTGTGACATGCAGATTGTTTTGAGTGAAAGGGAACTTTAGCTGAAGGCTCAAGATAAACGTTTGCACTTCCCCCCTTAACTACTTAGAAAAATTAGAATTAGAGGCCTTACTCGTATGAGATTATCAGGGATAAGTTCTTCTGACCTATCTATAAGGTAGGGAAATTTTCTATTGACTAAAGGTCTGCTCTTCTTATCATCCTGCAATGACCTTTAGAAGCCCTCAATGCACGTTACCTCACACCTAGCTCAGGATGTCCCATACACTCATGTTCCTTTTCTATATCTGAACCTCTTGTGCATATGGGGTCTCTGACTCCCTCATATACGTGGAGTTCATATATATATATATATACACACATATATGCATTACATTTATTTTCTCTTGCTAAAAAAAAAATATGTTCCTTTTCACTCTCAAAAAACCTCTCAGAAGCATTTGATTACCCTATTGGACACTATTTCTACTCCTTGGAGACTGCACATATTTTGTGGGCTATATTCTTCTGTGTCAGTGGAGAGGCTTCTGGAGTTGCTTTAAAGGTCAAACACACCTTGGCTTTTAAAGATCAATATACTCCCTTTAAAAAGTATCCTATGCTTTTGTTCCAGTCACAGACAGATCCATGGACAAATAACCATAACCAAAGATCTAATCTAGATAGGATTTCTATGCTTCCAGATGAACCTTTTATATTTACTGGTCTCTTTGCTCAGCACATTTTTGCTTTCCTTCAATTTAATGGTGTCTACTTTGAAACTAGCTGAAAACATTAGTTTAGGTAGGAAATCACTGACCTTACTCTAACCTTTGAAACTGGAATGTATCCCAATAACTGAGAAGTCTTGATGCAGGCACTTGAGGACACCAGAGGCCCATTTACTGCTACAGCTGCTTCTTTAAAGTCACCTGTTATAACCAGACCAAGTATATCTTGTTGCAGAACTTTGCTCAAGGAGACATAGCAACAGTCTGAGTTTTTCCAAACAGTTCAGAGGTCACATGTTCTTTTGGCAAGAAGTCTACTTTTTTGAGGATTACAATGACAATCTTACCAAATGTTCATAATGAAGTAATGAGGGTCACTGGCTTTCCAGCTTTCAATATCTGGGCTCCTGCCACCCATTACCTAACTATTGGACCAATGCCTCGTTGTTTTTTTTTTTGTGTGTGTGTGTGTGTGTTTTTAAGTATGGTAGAGTTCCACATCTAATAACCAAATTACGGTTTACTTCAGATTAAGATGCTATTAAAAAGAGAGAGAATCTAAAATCCAGCATCTCAAACAAGATAGAAATGTACGTGCCATTAAATAGTTCAGGGCTAAGTGGTTCGCTGTTGGCAGAGGGTTCTACCACTCTCAACATGTGACTCTGCTCTGAATTCAGGGAAGTTCTTCAACCTTTGCCGTCACACCGTGATCAGAAAGAGAGCAAGGCGCCAGGATATTGTATGCTCTACCCTTGTGAGGACAAACCAGAAGTACCAAATATAACATCTTTTTAAATGATATTATCTAGAACTTGGTTGCTCTCAATAAGGGGGCTGAGAAAGCAGTTTTCAATTCGCTAGATAGGCAAGCAGTTGAAAATCTATTTGGAAAAAAGTTAAGAACAAATATTGGGAAACAACTCACAGTCTGATACACTTGCTCAGAAGCAAATCTGAATATGGGAACAGGAAAGATTTAATAGAGAATAAAGTACTTTCAAAACAATGAAAGGGCCGGTGCGGTGGGCTTTAAATAGGAACAATACACTCCAGAACCGACACATCCGGGGACCGAGGACCTCACTGGCACTACTGAGTACAAGCATTCCACTTTCAAAGCAATCCCCAAATCGGAAAGCTGGGAATTAGCTGTCACCACTACTTTTGACACAGCTGCCTCTCAACGCCAAGGGAAGTGCAGAACAAGCACTAGAGTATTGCTTTAGAAACCGAGATCTTGCTTGCCAATAGAAAATAAAATCCAAAGCAACACAAATAGTCCTTGCTTCCACCTTCCAAAATGTGTGAAAATACATTTTAATGGCAGAAGCTAATTCTCATCCTGACTCTTCGGAAGTGTCACTTTAAGCTTTTCCGACTCTACAGCCAGAAATGTACACAAGGGTGAAGGTTGGCAAGGTGTTTAATGAGCCAATCCATGGCCTTCTCCAGGGCTGCCAATGAGCAATAGGCGCCCCGACAGAGCAGATATTGTTAAAGCAGTAGTTATTCCCACTGAATACCCTTTCATAAACTTTTCATTTGTTTTTCATCTTTAGTAATTGAATAATCATTTTAAATAAAATCATTTGTTTTTCATCTTTAGTAACTGAATGTATTAATTTCACCAAAAAGTCTCAAGAAACTCAATTTGTATAAGGTTGAAGAATATCAATATTAATTTCTTGCTCCTTTACACTAGATTTTAAACAAATACAATTTTTGAAGGTTTGAATTGCGATCTTTATAAAGACTTCATGTACTATTGATTCATTTTTCCCTCCTGTCAAGCTGAAGTGAATAAAAGAGAAAGCAATTTGTGTTTAATATACTATTAAGCACCAATGCATCTAGCACTTCATTTCAAAATAACTCGATCAAGATATTTCCTTTTATTTGCCAGTTTCCTAATATCTTAAATTGGAATATATAAACAACTTTATCGGACCTACAACTTTCTTCATTTGTTTTTCAAGGAGATACCAACTGGTTCAGATCGCTATGCTAGGCAACAGGGCTGGGGGTGGGAAGCAACCTCCATGGTAGCAGGACTTTGCCAATCATGTTCATCACACTACTCCCAGCACCAGGCAGCTGCTAAGCACCCAGGAGACACTCTAGAGCAGTGGTTCTCAACCTTCCTAATGCCGCGACCCTTTAATACAGTTCCTCATGTTGTGGTGACCCCCAATTTCATTGCTACAAATCGAACATAATTAAAGCATAGTGATTAATCACAAAAACAATATGTAATTATATATGTGTTTTCTGATGGTCTTAGGTGACCCCCGTGAAAGGGTTGTTCGACCCTCAAAGGGTTCTCGACCCACAGGTTGAGAACCGCTGCTCTAGAGGAATGCTTGACTTAAGAAGTGAAGTCCCTCTTTCAAAGGGTTTATATAAATAACTAGAGGCCCAGTGCACAGCATTCGTGCACAGGGCAGCGGGGGGAAGGGTCCTTCAGCCCGGCCTGCGCCCTCTCACAGTCCCAGACCCCTAGGGATATAGCAGTGCACCAAGGGCAGGCGGCTAGGGAGGAACCTGGATCGGGGTTGGGTGCTGGGCAGCTCGTACTCATCCCAGCCCACTGCACCTGCTGCCACCCCTGGGAGAGGCTCCCAACGCTGTGGCAGCTGCACTCACCAGTCATGAGCCCAGCTTCTGGCTGAGCAGCACTCCCCCTGTGGGAGCACACTGACCACCAGGAGGCAGCTCCTGCATTGAGCATCTGCCCCCTGGTGGTCAGTGTGCATCATAGCAACTGGTCCTTCTGGTTGTTCTACCTAAACGGTCGATTAAGCTATTATATATATAGATAATGAGAGAGTATGAAGGTTAGGAAAATGCTGAGTTTGTATAAAGCATGCATGTAGCCAGTCTCAAGGTTTTGGATCATAACTCTGTGTATTCAATTTTAAAGAGGACTATTAAATTCTATCATATTGGCAAGGTTACTGTGGAAGAATCTTTCCAAGGTCTGAGGCTAGACAACAGCCTGACCCATCTTCAGCAGCAGTATACCAAGACAACAAACTACCCACATTTATAGTACATTCTACTTAACCATGTAAATTATTTCTCCTTATTGCTATTTTTAAAATATGATTAGTTGATAAAAATTATTTTTACATTCAAATTGAGCTAGAGTCCTGAGGCTGAGCAAACAAAATTGGCAATTTCTTAAGCTAGACAAAAATGTGAATATATTAAATCCTAATTAAATAAAGAAAATAATTTGAAAGTGAAACTAATAGAAAGGCTAGAGCAGCGTTTTCAAGGGCTCAGCTCTTCTCTGAATTGAATCACTGTTTCCACCTTCCTGATCCGCTTCCACATTCAAATGCATGATAGCATGAGCAAAAGTACTTCCGGGAGAAATATTCTCTCTTTAGCTATTTTAAAATAGATATATTTCTTTTGCATCGTATTGCTAGTCAGTCTCTTTTGCCTCAACATCTGTTTCTCACAGAGAAGCTACTTCATTGTTGCATTTTTGGCTTAAATCCTTATTCATTATGCAAACTCCTTTTTTTTTTTTTCCATACAACCCTCCGGTGTTTGATGAAAAATAGATTCCCAAACATGCCAAACCTGCCAAACAGGAATCTAAGCTTCCAGTGGAAGCATAATGTTCCCTTGAAATAGAAGTGCTTTAGCTTGTATGAACATATTTCACTCTTGAAAAGAAACGAGATTATGTTTCATTTCTGGAAGACATATACTTCAGGTAAGAGACTGCAACAAACTTCCTATACTTCACCAAATTACGTAGGAGAATATTCTAATCCAAGTGCATTCTTTTTAGCAATGTAGCTAATGATATTGTGAAACTTAGGTGGTAGATGAATTTAAAACTGAGTCAATTTGTTCTCCAGAAGATAGATCTTTTCTAGAAGTACAGATTATGCCTGGATTTTTCCTTCTCTTGCTTTCCCTTCCTTTCTCTTTCTTCCTCTCTTCCTCTTTCCAGTCTCCTCTCTCTTCCTCTCTCTCGAAGGCCGACTTCATAGCTTGCATGGATACCAGACCCTTTGTATCATCTCCTAACTGCTCACTCTCATGTTTCTCAGTCTTGAGACAAGTTCAGTCATGTCTGCGGGTAGATTTTTTTCTCTGTGCACATTTCCCTCTGTCTTGAAGCTAATGCAGGTCGTCTATAGACTGCATGCTGATGGCAACTCCAAAAGGAATTTCTTATTAAATGAAGGGTGTATATTCTTAACATATGGGCTTCCAGCTGATTAGAGCTCCTGCTGGAAAAAGCAGCTGTTTTCTCTCTGTTCTGTCACTCCACGCTGGGCTCCTCCTGCCCTGCCATGTCAGTCTGCCTCTGTATTGGCAGCTCGCTGAAGGCCACTGTGAACCGGTGTGTGTCCCAATCGCCCACTTCTTACCTGGCAAATAATTAGATATCTGATACTTAGGATTGAATTTAGAAATGATACACCCACTTTTAAAAAATAATGATAATGTGTAACCATGTAGAGTGTAAAACTTTTAAAATGCATTATCTAATGTAATATTGTAGACCGGTAACAGACTTAGAGAGGTTAAAGAACTCATGTCACGTAAGTTATGAATAATGTCACCTATGTCTTTAAAAACGTCATTAAGGCCCTAGCAGGCTTGGCTCAGTGGATAGAGCGTCAGCCTGCGGACTGAAGGATCCCAGATTCGATTCCGACCAAGGGCACATGCCTGGGTTGCAGGCTCATTCTCCAGTAGGGGGTGTGCAGGAGGCAGCCAATCAATGATTCTCTCTCATCATTGATGTTTCTATCTCTCTCTCCTTCTCCCTTCCTCTCTGAAATCAATAAAGAAATATTTTTTTAAAAAAATGTCATTAAGAGCTTGGATTTGAATCAAGATGTTGGATCTCAGGGTATCTTTCCCTGACATGCTAATCACACTCCATACATGTTTACCTATCACCTGGGGCATGGAAAAAGCAAGTTTGTGAATGGAACGTAAGAAAATAGTACCGTGATTGAGCTGGTAAATGAATAAAGACAACTTCACCCAGCTCCTATAGAAAAGGCTCATATTATGTAGATGAGTTGTTCATTGAATCAACAAAGTCATATGTTGCCAGTGTGAGCCTCCAGGCCATAATTTCAAGATTTTTCTCTCAGAGCTGTAACCATCATTGTCCTGAGGAAGCCCTCTTCAGTGAGTAAAAAGCAGAGTACAATTCCCTTGGAGCTTAGAAAGAAGAGTGATACACTAGTCATTTCCTTTCCAGAAACATATTGCATTGTATTTTTAAATAAGTAATTACTTTCCCCCCATATTTATGATCTGATGAAATGACACAAGATAATCATAGATAGCAAAAAGTGAATTCTTATAATTATTTATGCACAAATTAATTTTCACTGTTATTAAATCTTATCAATAATTCTTTTATAATAAAATTTGTCCATTTTTAAGGTGTTTTTTTTTTCAATCCACTCTTCCATTGATGGGTACTTGGGTTGCTTCTATATCTTGGCTATTGTAAATAATGCTGCAATGACCACGGAGGTGCATATATATTCTTTCAAATTAGTGTTTTGGGTTTCTTCAGATATATACCCAGAAGTAGAATGGCTGGTTCATAAGGCAGTTCCACTTAAAATTTTTTGAGGAATCCCCATACTGTTTTCAATGCTGGATGCATTCCTATCATTACTGCACAAGGGTTCCCTTTTCTCCATATCATCACCAATATCTTTTATTTGTTGATTTATTGATACCATTCTGACAGCTGTGAGGTGATATCTCATTGTGATTTTAATTTGCATCTCTCTGATGATCAGTGATGCTAAGCATTTTTTCATTTGTCTATTGGCCATCTGCATGTCCTCTTTGAAGAAGTGTCTATTCAGGTCCTTTGCCCAGCTTTTAATTGGATTTTTTTTTTCTGTGTTGAGTTTTATGAGTTCTTTATAAATGTTGGATATTATCTCCTTACCAGATGTATCATTGGTGAATATCTTCTATTTAGTAAATTGTCTTTCGACTTATTCATGGTTTCCTTTTATGTACAAACTTTTTAGTTTGATGTATTCCCATTTGTTTATCTTTTCTTTTGTTTCTCTTGCCCAAAGAGATATATCAAAAAATATTGCTAAGAGAAATGTTAGGTATTTTATAGCCTATGTTTTCTTTCATGAGTTTTATGATTTTTGAGTCTTTCATTTAAGTCTTCAATCCATTTTGAGTGTATTCTTGTATATGGTGTAAGAAGGTGTTCTAGTTTCATTTTTTTTTCATTTACTTGTCCAATTTTTCAACACCATTCATGAAATAGCCTGCTTTTACTTTTTCCCCTTTGAGCATGATGTTAGGTATGGGTTTGTGATATACGGCCTTTCCTATGTTGAGGTATGTTCCCTCTATTCCCACTTTGCTGAGAATTCTGATCACAAATTTGTTACTGGATTTTGTCAAATGTTTTTTTCTGCATCTATTGATATGATTATATGATTTTTCCTTCATTTTGTTTATGTGGTATATCAGGTTAATTGATTTGAAGATATACAATCCTTGAATCCCAGGAATAAATCCCACTTGATAACTGCATATGAACTTTTTAATGTATTGCTGAATTTGGTTTGCTAATATTTTATTGAGGGTTTTTGCATCAGGGATATTCGTTAGTGATATTTCATCAGGGAAATTTTCTTTCTTGGTAGTGTCTTTATCTCATTTCAGAATCAGGATAATGCAGGTCTTGTAAAATGAGCTAGGGAGTCTCCCTTCTCTTGAATTTTTTGGAATAATTTGAGAAGGGTAGGTGTTAATTCTTTGATTGCTTTGTAAAGTTCACCTGTGAAGCATCCGGTCCAGGACTTTTGTTTGTTGGGAGTTTTCTTATCACTGCTTCAATTTTGTTGGTTGCAATTGGTTTGTTTCTTCTTAATTCAGTTTTGGAAGATTGTGTGTTCCTAGGAATTTATCCATTTTGTCTGCATTGCCCAATTTGTTGGCATGTAGTTGTTAGTAATATTTTCTTATAATCCTTTGTATTACTAAGGTATCAGTTGTTGCTTCTCTTTCTAGCATTGTTTTCTTAATCATAGGTATAAAGGATATAGCATATTCAATTTCCCTTTCCTCTTGTAAGACAGAAAATTTAGCATGACTTTTAGTTTTAATTGAACTAGTCTCTGTTTTTTTTCACCCAGCTTATTAATATGGAATGATTTTGAAATTATTATGTTTGAAATTATATTTGTAATAATTATTTAGACTACATCAATGCTATATGATTTTTAAACTATTGATCTTAGTTTCCTATTCTTAAATTTCTATTTTGATTAAAATATTGTCAACATTTTTCATTGAAAGAGTATACAAAAATTTCTGAGCAGTTACATACATGCAAAATTATTTAGCTCTATCACTAATATATGGCAAAGGAATACTTGATGTAAAATATATTTACCCGCAAAACTATGTATTTATTGTTCCCTTAGGACAGTTAGTATTTAAAGATAAAGTCTATATTCAGGCTAACTTTGATTTCTTTTTTCTAATCCTCCCCCTCCCCCTTTCTTTTTGATAGGTAAATGTCTTATTTTTGACATTTTAAAAAAATTAGCTATTTTTCCTGGTTGCATGTGTGTATGTGTCAGGTATGTATGCATATTCAGATTTATTTAGTTCAGATTTCCTTTTTTGTTACTTTCAATGTTACCTCTTTTCATTTGTTCTGATTATATTTAGGATTTCAATAGTATGATTTCAGATGTTTATTCAGACTGTTGCAATTGCAATAGTGTCACTCATTCATTTCTATCGTGGTTTCATTTTCTTCAGTGCTCATAAAGAGTGTTCCTCAATGCTATTTCAAAACTTAGTTTTTTATGTCAATTCTGCTTTTAATGACAATTTTAATGTTAGTGAAGTTTTAGTTTCTTTACATATCAATATCTCACTAAGCTCCATTTTTATTAATAAATCTCTCAACCAATTTCTTCTATATCTTTATTCTTCATTTTATTATTTTGGTTTCTATTTTATCTATCTGCTTTATGTAATAGAATAGTTTTTTAATTTTATAAGAAACATAGTTCATTTTTATCATATTTACTTAGCATGTTTTTCAAAACTAATTTCTCCTCTTTTGTCTCAACTTTCAACAATCATTTTAGTTCTTGCAGAATATTTCCACATCTATGTGTCACTTTTTTTCCCAATTACTCATCCTGTGGGAATGAAAGTTGTCTCCACTGATTACTCATAAATAATGTCTGTAGCTTCATCCGACTACTTTCATTGTTTACCTGGTGGCTGTTAGAACACATTTCTCATTTTCACTTAGACAGTGAATATAAACAGACTTAACCTAATTATTTACTGGTCACTAGCAGTCACTTAATTTCTCTAAATTCTGGACTTCATTTATCTTGCTGTTGTTTTCTGTTTGATTACTTTGAGAAGGTAAGCATATTTCTAGGTGATTCTAATCAACATATAGTTCTGCTTTTGCCAAAAATGGTCAACCTTTGCACTTTCTCATGGTATTTTACCTCACATTCTCAAATAAAGCAAGTCAAATGCTTAGTCCCTGTGGACTCCGGATATTTTTTCACTAAAGCAAATTGTAGTCTTAGAAGTAATGTAGGTAGAGGAATGGTAAAGTGGCTCTGGCTGCCAGTGAAAAGTGTTGCAATGCAGCAGAGCAATAATTTTAGGGGTGAGGATGGAGAGAGTTGATAAGCCTGAATCTCCCAGCTGGTCAGTAGCAGGGGAATGAGTCATCTCCTTACCATTTTGCAGGCTGGCAGATAATAAAGCAAGTGCCATACTTGCTTTTGTTTTCCCCTTATTCTATTTCAGCTTGATCTGCTTTGACGTTACTTATGGATGATTGGATGAATGGTTGACAGTCTTTTTTTTTTTATTGGTAATGTTATACTATAAACAAATATCATTTGATTTTTCACTTTAAAAAAATGTTTGGTTAATTTTTAAAATCATATACTACTATCCAGATTCAATTCTAAAGAAATTCAACTGGCCTGCCTGGCCTGGCTGAGTGTCGACCCATGAACCAGGAGGTCATGGTTTGATTCCCGTAGGGTCATATGCCCTGGTTGTAGGCTGGATCCCCAATGTGGGGCATGCAGGAGACCAGTAATCAATGATTCTCTCTCATCGATGTTTCTATCTCTCTCTCTCCCTTCCTCTCTGAAATCAATAAAAACATATTTTTTTAAAAAAGAAATTCAACTGGAGTGATTTTAAATCCCTTGACTTATTTTATTATTACCATTATTCTAAGATTATGGAACTAAACTCATTTACTAAACTCACAGTGTGTTGACCAGATTTTATTTTTGTTATTTCTAAGGTGTTTTTTTTTTGGTTGTTTTAAAGTTTTCTAATTTTGTCTGGCTATCTATTTTTTAAATTCAAACTTTATACATTAATTCATTTAACTCTTCTCTATGTTAATGTTTCAATTCAGTCCTATTGTTGTAGCCCCAATGCAATGAATCATATGACAAATGCCTTTCAGATAAATGTTTTAAATAGTAAAAATAAAATATGGTTATTCAAGCCATACATATTAATCAGATTTTAAAAGGAACATCTTGTTGTATATTTCATTGTGTGGGTTGGTACAATAAACATGTTCTTAGAAGCATTAGAAATTACTAATGCATCATATAATTATGGCTTTTCCCTATACATGGCTTTAAAAACTTTCTAGGATCTCTCTCTAAATCATATTCAATCAAATTCATTATATCAATAACTTTGTCAAAGATTCAGTTGAAATTTATGTTTCTTGAGAACTTATATCTTGTACTAATGATTATGTTAATGCCAAGTGTAATTAAGTAGTTATCTCTACACATCTATGATATTTTAAATATTAATTTCACCTATAAATTTACGTTTATTTGGTGAAAAACAGAGACATGTTTCTAGCTACTAGAACAGTGATGGATACTGTGTGGCGTGCATGCTTCCTCTCCCTTCTCCTACATCCACACAGAGGGTGCTAATGGAGCATTACCATCCCAAATTTTGCTCAGCTGCACAATTCTCAAAGCAATCCCGAGAAGCCACTACCATGTAATGAAATTTCATTTATGAGATAAAACTATTTACCAATTCAGTTTCAGATCCATATTAAAATTCCCCAAAAGAAGAAACTGTTATTAACTGGTTTCTGCTACTTACTTCTATTCTCAAATATTTACAAAAATAAGAGAAACCTCTGGGTATATGGGAAATTTTGCTAATATTGAACAATGAAGCTGAAACTAGATAGAAATAAATACGACAATATACATCTTTTAAATTTATTTAAAAATACAAAGAATAAAAGAACAAAATTACATATCCTAAAAATGTAACTTTGACAAATGTGAAGTTGCTTGCTAGAATATTCTAACATACTAATACTAGAGACCAGGTGCATGAAATTCTCTATTCGGGGGATGGGGGGTCCCTCAGCCTGGACTGTGCCCTCTTGCAGTCTGGGAGCCCTTGGGGGAAGTCTGACTGATGGCTTAAGACCCATCCCCCCCTCCACAAGGAGTGGGCCTTAAGCCATCAGTTGGACATCCTTAGCCCTGCCACGGAGGCGGGAGAGGCTCCCACCACAGTCACTGTGCTTACCACCCGTGAGCCCGGCTTCTGGCTGAGGGGCGCTCCACCTGTGGGATTGGGCCAAAACTGGCTCTCTGACATCGCCCAAGGGGTCCTGGATTGTGAGAGGGCTCAGGCCAGGCTGAGGGACTCCACCAGTGCATAATCGAGGCCAGGGAGAGATGTGGGAGGTTGGCCAGCCAGGAAGCACCGAAGGAGGACTCCAGGGCATGTCTGGCCCATCTCGCTCAGTCCTGATTGGTTGGACCCCAGCAGCAAGCTAACCTACCAGTTGGAGAATCTGCTCCCTGGTGATCAGTGCACATCATAGCGACTGGTCTACCGGTCGACTGTCTGCCCCCTGGTGGTCAGTGCATGTCATAGCGAGCAGTTGAGAGGCCTTAGCGTATCATTAGCATATTATGCTTTGATTGATTGAATGACCAACCAGATGACCAGACACTTAGCATATTAGGCTTTTATTATATAGGATGTTATTGGCTTATTACTTAAAAAGATTTTTAATATATTTCAAGTAAACAGATAATTTTAAGAACTAGAACTGAATTGGTTTACTAGTATTTTGTATTCTGTGTCCCTTTAAAGCAAGAGTGACAGAAATTACAACTTGTAAAATGCATGTTGGGAGCTATTTTTTCCAGTTGGGATTTAATCTATGCAAGATGCCTTGTGAATTTCTTTAGCCATCTTCACTTTTCTTTCCTAAAGGGAAATCTGACTCTCCCCAAGAACTCTGCTCCTTTCTGTCTCTCCTGTGGAAGCTGTTCTTCCTCCCATGTCCCTTATATGGAGGAAGACAAGGCATGGCCAACATTCTTCTAGATTGCCACTGTCTTACAGGTTATCTTTTCCAACACAGTATAAACTCCACTTTTCAGAGTCCCATGATATCTTGCTCTACTGCCTATGTCCCTTCTATTTACTGACATCCACTGATCTAGTTCCTCCACATCCTTTAGGGATTTTTGCTCCTCTTTGCACTGGGTTCAGCATCATGATTTCACATTGTAACTCCAGGTCTCCCAGAGAACTCCAGGACCAGCCCACTATAAATGTTCAAAATAAGGCCCTTTCTTCCTTTTAGTAATAGAACATTCTTTTCTTTTCTTTTTTTCTGGTCTCACGGCAACAGAGTAAGGGACTGCCTTTTCCAGTCTTCCCGTGGCTATATACTCAAGCCAATGGATGTGAGCAGAGTGATATGTGCAACTTCCAAGTCAGGATTTTGAAAGGAAGTTGCTAGTACAGTTTTCTTCCTGCCTCTCAGACTATAAATACTAGTTGTCTCCCACACTGGGATTCTGTTCTCAGATTAATTATATCTCTTCTTAATCCCCAAACCCTCTTAAGTTCTATGGCTTCAGCTATAAGATTTATTTTCTGAACTGAAGAATCACATATGCAAATACTCAGCATCTTTACTTACATTTTGTACAAATCCTTGAGTTCCATACGTCCAACAAATCAAGCTACCAATTCCTATTTCAATATTTACATTAGCAACTACATAAAACAAATGTACATCTTCATGCACTATTATCAGCTGAACAACCTTCTAATCATCACCCTCAGTGTCAAGAAATAAACCTTTCTTACCACCCAAAAGCCCTCCATGTGCCCTACAACCCAAATACCCTTCCTCTCCCCCAAAATAAACACGTTTATGACATAATTTCTGCCCTTTTCTATGTAGTTTCATCATCCAAGTGTGTATCTCTAAAATATATGGCTTGGTTCTCTCTCTTTCTCTCTCTCTTGATTTGTGTGGGATGAGTATATTTTTGCACCCTTTTGCAATTACTGTATTCCTACTCCACTTTTCCCTTTGCGATTTATTTGATAATGAAACTAGCTTATTTTTTCTGTATTTATTTCTACCCTGGTTTAGTTTAGCATATTCCTCTACCCTCTGTGTTTTCTGTCTATTGGTGTTTGGATTAAGAGGGTTAATCAGAATAGATTAGATTTTTTGGCAGGACTTCTTTATTGTAGTTTTGAATTTTTATCAGAAAGCTCAAAATCCCTGGCTGCCTCTCTTTTTGCAATGTGAGCAGCCATCAATGCTTGATGCCTAGATTTTATAATTCATGACTTATTATAAAATATTGATAACCTGATAACCCAATTTTATCATTTCTTCATTTACTTGTTGAAGTTCTTCTACAAAGAAAAACTTTGCCTCATTTATAACATACTTATCCAGTGATTAGTTCATATAAAAAAAGATTTAAACATGTTTGAGCATGTACTACATTAACCTTATGTTGTACAAAGGTGATTAGTGACTTGTATGTGTGTATCTGTGTCACTCTGATTACATGCTTTTAAACATATTTGATGTTTTCCTCCATTTCAGTTATTGTACTTATTGGCCAATAGAGCCTTTCCAAGTTGGCTCTCAAGTCCTAAATGCACACTTGCATTCTCTGGTAGCTTCCTTACTAACTAGAGATGTAGGATCTCCTAGGTTCATCTTATATATTATCTTCCCTAAACCCCAAAATCAATTGGTCCTTCAGTAGCCCTGCTTTCTTTTAGTGGGATAATAATCTAGATGTTAGGGATATTCATTATTACTGAGATGGGCATTATTTCTAGGCCTTTCCAAGCAAGAAATAGATTAGATGATAGATAGATGGATAGATAGATAGATAGATAGATAGATAGATAGATAGATAGATAGATGATAGATAGAAATTTTTTAAAACCTCATTAGTTCATTCTGATACTTTCAGTCCTAATCTGTACTACAAAGAATACTGATTCTCAGGGGGCAATGGGGATGCTAGAATTATTTATTTTATCCAGCATTACACACAAAATATTCTAAGGATAATTCTAACACAGTCACTTATATGAACAATAAGAGGTTTCAAAGAGATTTGTATATGTTCTCTTTATTTCCCCACCTTTGATTAAAGTTGAACTATACCCACATTGTCAGTGGAGATAGCCATATTAAACTTTTACTAGATCCCTCATCTACCTGAGTTCTCTAAGAAAATATGTATATTTTAATGCTCATCAAGAGTCTTTATGTTGATGTATGTTTGTCATTTGATTATCTGAAGTTTATTCTCTAACAGTTTATTAATGAATAATCTAATGTGATCATAACAGTTTGAGAAACTTTAATTTGGAAATAAGTTTCAGTGACTATATATTCTTGGTTCAAATTTTCTTTCACTGAGTATCTTAAATATATCACTACTCAATTTTCTTCTAGTACAAGGTGCCAAAAAGTCTGATGACAGTTCTCTTTCCCATTAGGTTATAGACCATGTTGGTCCTTTTCACTGCTATTATTCAGTACCTAGTACTTAGTTTATAACAGAGTATCTTTTTATGACTTTATCTTTCTTCCATCTTCTTCATCTTATTCCTTATTGTATCTTACATCTTCTTTACTCCTTTTTTATACTTCTGTGTCACTTACTTTTTTTTCTCCTTGTCTTTGCAAAATTCATATCCTGTAGCTGGGAAACAAGTCTGGCTCCTCCTCTTCCTCTTTTCAAACCTGCCAGGAAAATTACTGCTCTTCCTTCTCCTAGCTTAGGAATCTTCTCTTCCTGAAACTTTACCCAATTCACTTGGATAAATTGCAATCTTCTTTTTGGTGCTATTGTTTACTAGGTGTACCGGTTAATAATGCAGATTTTTTTCATTAGATAGAGTTACACATATGTTGATATATATGAGATTTGGTATGTATGCTATTTTGTTGTATTGACAACAAGCTTCAAAATTTCATATGTCAAATTTGCTGAAGGTGTTAACATCAGATATTTTTACACTTAAAAATGTTTAATTGCATGCCAAAAAAAGAGCATTTGCAGGAAGTTTTAATTCATTACTTTATTTTGAAGAAAAGTGCTGCTGAATACTTCAGGAAGCTTATGGAGAACATGCTCCATCTCAAGATACTTGTGAACTCTGGTTTAAATGCTTTAAAAATGATGATTTTGATGTGAAGGACAAAGAACGTCTAGGTCAACCGAAAAAGTTTGAAGACCAACAATTATAAGCATTATTAGATGAAGATGCATATCAAACTCAAAAACAACTTGCAGAAAGATTAAATGTTGCTCAGCAAACAATTTCCAATCATTTACAAGCAATGGGAAAGATTTTAAAGGAAGGAAAATGGGTGCCACATCAACTGAACAAAAGACAAATGGAAAACCAAAAAGTCATCAGTAAAATGTTGCTTCAGTGGCACGAAAGAAAATCTTTTTTGTATCAAATTGTGACTGGCAATGAAAAGTGGATTGATTTTGAGAATTCCAAAACACAAAATCAGGGTTGACCCAGGTCAACCATCAACATCAACTGCAAGGCCAAATCGCTTCGGAAAGAAGACAATGCTCTGCGTTTGGTGGGATCAGGAAGGTGTGGTATATTTTGAGCTTCTAAAACCAGGTGAAACCATTAATACTGATTGCTACCAGCAACAAATAATCAATTTGAACCATGCTTTGATCATGAAATGACCAGAATGTGCCAGAAGACACGGCAAAGTAATTTTGCTTCATGATGACGCACCATCACACACTTCAAAACCAGTTAAGGACATGTTAAAAGACCTAGCCTGGGAAGTATTAACCCACCCACTGTATTCACCAGACCTTGCTCCTTAAGGTTACCACTTGTTCTGATCGATGGCACACGCACTTTCTGAGCAGCACTTCAAAACATACAAAGAAGTGGAAAATTGGGTCTCTGAATGGTTTGCCTCAAAACAAGAAAAGTTCTATTGGGACAGTGTCCACAAATTACCTGAAGGATGGGGGAAATGTGTAGCTAGTGATGGACATTACTTTGAATAAAGCACTTTTGATGTTTTCTTTATTTAAAATTTGCATTATTAACTGGTACCCCTAGTATAAGTTTAAGGTAAAGGATTTCTTTGAGCATACAATAAATTATCTATCTATATATAAAAAAACCAGCGACCAGAATGCTGGAATGACCTGAATGACCAAAACAACCAGAACAACCAGTCGCTATGCTGCCCACTGCAGCAATCCAACCAGCCCAATCAGGGGTGGGGCCAGCCGGCCCACCTCGTACAGCCCCTCCCTCTGCCAGCTCAGCCCCAATCGGCCCCCATAGATGTGGGCTGGCTGGATCCCACCCATGCATGAATCCGTGCACTGGGCCTCTAGTTAAAAATAATTGTCTGGCCCTAACTGGTTTGGCTCAGTGGATAGAGTATTGACCTAAGGACTGAAGGGTCTCAGGTTTGATTCTGGTCAAGGGCACATGCCCAGTTGTGGGCTCAATTCCCAATAGGGGGCATGCAGACATCAGCTGATCAATGATTCTCTCTCATCATTGATGTCTCTCTCTCTTTCTCTCTCTCTCTCTCTTTCTCTCTCTCTCTTTCTCTCTCCCTCTCCCTTCCACTCTGAAATTTAAAAAAAAAAAATTTAATTTAAAACAAAACTAAAAATAAAAATAATTGTCTAACTCAGTCATTCATTACTAATAGAACACTCAATAACAGACCCTTAAGTAGGGGAAAGAGACCTGGAAAATAGTATCCACAACTGCTTTGATCAGTTTAAAATTCTCATCTTGATATGTTTTCCAGGTAGATTTGTTTGACAATAGTTAAAGCATTATTAGCTCTTACCAAAATACCACTAGCCTGTGTTTAGGGACCCTTCACCAACTGTCATATTGCAAATGCTATAAGAATTGTGTCTGTGGCCTTCCACTGGTGTCATACATACTCCTTGGCTGTCCTTGTCCTTGCATGCAGTGGGCTTCATTCCCACTAGATTGTTTTCCCCAAAGTAATATCAGAGCTGGAGGCTGACTTTTCATTGTATTATTTACTCAGAAGAATTGAATGAATTACTGCTTCAACTGCTTTATCTATCATGTTTAGGGCTGTAATTTTAACAATACTTAGGAATCAAAACATCCTTGTAACTAGGTCTCGATGACTTGCACAAAGTTATCTGTAATATATTGTACATTCTAAACAAAAACATACCCAATATTCAAACCTTGACTATGGCATTCATAAATGCTACTTCTGATTTTTCTATGGTAAAACACATTTAGTAGTATTCTATATAAAATCCCCCCAATTGACATGGAGCCTGCATCTATTAAAGTAATTTTCATATTGTACTGTATGATAAATTTGTGTCTATGAGCTGCTTGAGTGCAAAAGCTGTTTTATCACTTTAGTATTCCCTGGGTTTGCACACTGCTGGACATAATATACTTGGAAAAAGTTACTAAATAAGTAAATGTGCAAATGAGTAAATAGATGCATGAATAGATACATTGCTTTTTGAAGTCAGCATCTCTCAAAAATACGAATAAGGGACAGTTTCAAATTTTCTATGTATAGGAAGCTTGAGGCAGTCTAATGAAAGGTGAAGTGCCTTTCCTATCTAATCAAGACAGAATATGCAAATTGACCATCACTCCACAAAAAAGATGGCGGCAGCCAGGCCAGGATGCTGGCATCGTTTCCACGGCAATGATGCCATCGTTCCACCCTGCTCCACTTGCAGAGGGCCTCTGAGCAGCACACGCAGGAGCGGAGTGGCAGGGGTGGGGTGGGACGCCTGGCTGCTTGGAATGCTGCCTCTTAAAACCTATGAAAGTAGTTCAGCTTTCCTGAGAACACAGTATGAGGAAGCCCAAATTAGCCACAGGGAATAAAAGCCCTGTTAAGAATGCTGATCATGTTCTAGCCTCATTCATAGGAAATGCACATTGGAATATTTAGACACTCCGGGCTGGTGGGCAGCGCGTGCAGGCACAGAATGGCGGGGGGGGGGGGGCGGGGGGGGTGCCTGCCTTTGTCACCAAGACGACGCCAGCATTCTGTCCCGCCCCGCTGGTGGCCAGCCTGTGGGAAGTCCCACCCCACAGAATCAGCCAGAATCAGCTATTGGTCAGACAACTCTCAGTGGCCTGACAGGTAGGACTCTCATTCACCTGCATCTCAGACTGTGATAGCAGGGAGGTGGGACTATGTCTAAAGAGCAACTTTTGATATAACGTAGCTCTGCAGCCAAAAGATGCCGGTGTTATCGACAGAGTGTGTGACGTTAAAGTTCAAGTTGTAAATACTTCATCCCAAGGGAAATTACTCAAGCACTCTAAAGTGTTTTCACTCTTAATGTGGTGTACAGGGAGATATTAGAATAAGTTTAATCACTTTATCAGTCATTGTTTGCATCAATGTTGTTTTTATATCATGTTTTTGCTGTTTTCATATCATGTTTTTGTTGTTTTTATATCATGTGTTAGTTGTTATATCATTTTGTTACTGTTTATTTATTAATAAAATTATTTATTACTTTCATATACATTTTACTCATTTCCTTTCATGTCTAACATTTCTATTATAGAGAAAGGGCAAATAGCAATATTAAAATATTTCCTCTAATTAATTCCCTTTTAATGTGCACAAATTTTGTGCACCAAGCCACTAGTTCAGTGATGGCAAACCTATGGCACGCGTGTCAGAGGTGACACGTGAACTCATTTTTTTGGTTGATTTTTCTTTGTTAAATGGCATTTAAATATATAAAATAAATATCAAAAATATACACCTTTGTTTTACTATGGTTGCAAATATCAAAAAATTTCTATATGTGACATGGCACCAGAGTTAAGTTAGGGTTTTTCAAAATGTTGACACACCAAGCTCAAAAGGTTCGCCATCACTGCACTAGTTGGATTATAAAGTGTGTCCCCAAATTCACGCAAGAAGTAATTTTGATAGAAAACACAGGTTTACAATTAAAAATTGTAATTTTTTTATTTATTCATAAAGTATACAGTATAGGGTTATGTATGGAATAGCACATTGGGTAAATGGCCTCCATGGCTTTGCTGACACATATGCAAAGCTGTGGTCTTCATTGGTCTTCATTGTCCTTGCTCCTGGGCCATAATTGGTACTTGGTAATGCTTATCAAATTGAAGGGATTGAAATCAAAGGGCAACAGATATTAGAATCTGATTCAATAAAGCAAGTAAAATTAGGCTTTTATTTTTTGTTGTTGTTGTTGTTAATGCTCACGCAAAATTCAAATCTTGCTTGAATTTTGGGACACCCTTTATATGAATAAGAAAGTGCCACTTGTTCATGTAAAAAGGCACCTATAGAGACTATTTGGAAATTAATGTTTTCCCTAAGTACCTCTTGTCTTCTCTTAGGTGAAACACATATCAGAGGTCATGAAAATGTTTTTCCTCATCACTAAATTTCAAATTAAAAATGGGAAAAAAATGAGACAGGAAACTTAATTCCACCTGGACCTGTAATACCTTTTTGCTATGTGATCTTATATGTTGACAGGGTCCAGGGTTAAGACATGGGAATATGGGGATATAAAAACATTATTCTTCTTTACTATATGTTTTTTATAGTTTTACAGTCTTATTTAAATCAGGAACTGATAACCTCTCAATGATGTCTTAATTGCTGCTATGTACAGTTCTGCCTCAAATTCAAGTTAAATGACTTTATTTATGCATTACTTTATAATGTAAAGTGTATATATTCACCAGCTGACACTAAATGGCATTTCTATTAGCTTATAAACTAAAAAATACTCCAGTTTTTAAATTGTGATGTTCAAGAACTTTTAAATTATGAGAAATTTCTTAAAAATCACAAGTGTAATACTGAAAAAGTAGATCTGGAAGAGGTTTAGTTTTTATTACATTTTCAATGTGAGTAAGTATATCTCATTCACCTTTATCTTATGATAATGAGATTTTTTTAGACAGGCTTCTATTCCAGTTCAAGTTTTAGTGCTGCCAAAAATGCTTGAAAAATTATTGCTAGTAATAAAAATTGAAAAGTTTTCAACTCTTCTCAGTAGCGATAGTTTAAGTTGAGTTAATATGTGTTTCAGTGCCTAAGTCCAGGCATGCTCTAAATGTCATATGAATATGGCATGATCACCCATACACCTCTCTTTAATTCCTGTTTAAAACAAATTGGTAAACACAAATTCTGAGACTTTGGGTAAGTTGATTCACCTTTCAGTTTCCTCATTTTTATTTTTTTATTTATTTATTTTTTAATATATTTTATTGATTTTTTACAGAGAGGAAGAGAGAGAGATAGAGAGTTAGAAACATCGATGAGAGAGAAACATCGACCAGCTGCCTCCTGCACATCTCCCACTGGGGATGTGCCCGCAACCCAGGTACATGCCCTTGACCGGAATCGAACCTGGGACCCTTGAGTCCGCAGGCAGACGCTCTATCCACTGAGCCAAACCGGTCTTGGCGGTTTCCTCATTTTTAAGTGGTAATAATAATATCACAGGTTGAGATGAGAAATAAATATGTTAACATATGTAAATATGTACATGTATGTAGAGCAGTAGCACAGAGGTCTCAAAAATGTTAGATATGATTATCATTATTATTCACAGCAACAAATGGGGCACAGCCTAAATGAATCTTTAATTTCAGCATCAGATCACTGGTACCTTTTTTAAAGACCTTCATTAATGACTCTACAAAATTAAGAAATAATTTTTAAAACTCAATCAGTTCTTCTGAAGCCACCGAAAACTGTAAAAGTCATTTTTATATAGCCAGCCACATTTACTGTGTTTAAGCTAAGACAGAGCAGACGAGGCTAAGGAAGCCTGGAACAGGATATTAACTCTGGTTGTCAAAGTCATACCCTGCTGACAAACTCTAAGTTCCATGACAGAGAAAAATGAAGCAGGATAATTTGCTTTAATGAAACATAGCTTTCACTAAAAACATGGAGATTAAAAAATAGCAAGTACCAAAAAGGGGATTCTGGCTAGACAATGTATCACTGTAACCCATGAATTAGAATAGTTTGGAACCACATTTTATAGATCAATTTTCTGGTTAACACTTTATTCTATACACTTTTTACTTGCATCCCTTGAAAATCTCTCACAAATTTATCAGTTCAGTTTTTTGACTTAGTTGAACTGAAAATTTTCCCCAAATTTATCAGTTCAATTTCTTGAGTAGAATATAATAAATTTGTTTATTGTTTAGTGTTATCAATTTTAAGTCAATTTTTAGTGCCAATATAATAAAAATCAATTACCATTGCAAAACAGATTGATAATCATATTTGATAGTTAACTATTATCATAATTATTCTTTAAATGTTTTGTCTTTAACATACATCCATATAATCATTAAAGAAATTTAAAAATCCATAAAAGTGACACAATACTTTTCAATTTTATTTTCTGATACTCAGTTATGATTTATAAACTATAATTTATACATTTTAAAAATGTTAATTTTCAAAATTTATTAGATCATCTGTTTCAACAAATACAAATAAGCAATAACTCTGAGTAAAGCAAAGTACAAGGTTTCTAATCTAATAGAAGAGAAACATGCAAATTGACCATACCTCCACTACACCCACAAGCCACGCCCACCAGCCATTCAGGAGCAAATATGCAAATTAACCCAACAATGATGGCGGCGGCCACAGAGCTAGAGCAAACAGGAGGCTTGGGTTGCCCCAGTCATTGGAGGAAGCCAAGCTTCCTGCCTGCCCTGCCAGCCCTGTGCTCCGCTCAAGGCCACAAAGTTTCAATTATAGAAGATAAATAAATCCCAGATACCTGCTTCCAGCCCGTGGCTGTGGCCAGCCTGAAAATGGCCATCAGCCCCTCACCCAGGCTGGCCAGGCATCCCAGTAGAGACCCCCACCCTGAAGGAGCTGTGGCCAGCCTGAAAATGGCCATCAGCACCTCACTCAGGCTGGCCACACCCCCATGGGGTGAGGGTCCCCGCTGGGAGGTTTGGCCAGCCTGCAAACAGCCATCAGCCCCTCACCCAGGCTGGCCAGGCACCCCAGCAGGACCCCCACCCTGATCTGGGACACACTTCAAGGCTAACCAGCCGGCCCCCACCCGTGCACCAGACCTTTATCCTATATAATAAAAGGGTAATATGCAAACTGACCCTAACAGCAGAATGACTGTGAATGACTGGTCACTATGACACACACACTGACCACCAGGGGCCAGACACTCAATGCAGAAGCTGCCCCATGGTGGTCAGTGTGCTCCCACAGGGGGAGCTCTGCTCAGCCACAAGCCAGGCTGATGGCTGCCAGTACAGCAGTGGTGGTGGGAGCCTCTCCCGCCTCCTCAGCAGCGCTAAGGATATCCGACTGCAGCTTAGGTCTGCTCCCCACTGGCAAGTGGACATCCCCCAACGGCTGCCAGGCTGCCAGAGGGATGTCTGACTGCCAGCTTGGGCCCGATCCCCCAGGGAGCAGGCCTAAGCCAACAGGTAGACATCGTCCGAGGGGTCCCAGACTGCAAGAGGGAATAGGCCGGGCTGAGGGACGCCCCCCCCCCCCCCCGAGTGCACAAATTTTTTTGCACTGAGCCACTAGTTGAGTTAGACGTGAGAAAGACTAACGTAGTCAAGTGATCTAAGGGGAAAGAGAAATCTTACATATACACACTATGGATGTTATCTTGAGATAGTTGAAAACCATTGTAAACCTATTTCTTGGGAAGCTACTGAGTTAGTTTCTTAAATATATCATTACAATATTTAAAAACAGTTGTAAGGCACAAGAACAAAGAGATTGCAGAAAATGTAGAAGCAGTTTCAGAGACAATATAACATTGCTGGTGAGAAGATGAAAGCTTTAGAATACGATTGTGACGGTGTTCAAAGAGAGAGGAAAAGAGATTTCCTAAAGGAACTAGTGGTTTATTGGATATAGAAGAATAAAGATGAGGGAAGTTTCAAAGATGAAACCCTGTTTTTTGGTCTAAGCAATTGAGTGGATGGCTGGGACATTTTCTGTCATGAAATACACTAGAATGAGAGCAGGTTCTTGGGTGAATTATAATTTAATTTTTAGACTTTCTGCTAGAAATTTAAAAAATTAAAGAGGAGATATTGAGTAGGTCCTAACAAAAATGGTCTAGACATATAAGTGGTAATTTAAACTACAGGAAGAATAAAATAACTTATAAGGAGAGAATAATTGAGAAGAAAAGAAACTCTGACAAGAGTCCAGTGGAAAATGAATAATAGGCAAAGGAGTTTTTGAGAAAAAGCAAACAAAAAAGGACTCAGAGAATAGGTTCAGAAAAGCCAACATAGGAAAGCAAGGAACTATAAAATAAGAAGTGTGGCAAATGGAATCAAATATTGCAGAGATAAATGAAATAAAGACTAATAAATGGTAGTTGAATTTACTAACATGAAGCTTACTGATGAACTTAATGGAAGTCATTTTGTAGAAGTGGTATAAGAATTTGCCATTACCTAAAAGAATTTGGGGAGGAGAAGAAAGGGTCTAACCAACTGACAAGAAGATTTGTTATGGTGGAAAGGAAAAAGTTAAGACCGTATTTACAAGGTTGAGTGATTGCTGATAAAGAAGACATTGTTTAGCTAGTAATAAAGAGCCTTTAGCATGCTAACATGCATATAGCATGATTGAAGACAGAGGGAAATAATGATGATATAAGCAAGTGGATCTTCAGTAGCAAATGGAAGCCCAAGGGGAATATGGACTTTGGATTGATTCTTGAATCTCTTGTCATAATGGAAATTATTTCACTGTCATAGAAGTTTTATGAATCAATACACCCCCTCAGATTTTAATGTTGTGAGCCTTGATGGCATTTTATATTACTCAAGGAATTATTTATTTTGCTAAACAGAAATTTTTTTAATTATATTTTATTGGTTTCAGAGAGGGAGAGATAGAAACATCAATGATGAGAGATTGGCTGCCTCCTGCATGCCTCCCACTGGTGATCAAGCCCACAACCTCAGCACATGCCCTTGACTGGAATCAAACACAGGACCCTTCAGTCCGCAGGCCGACACTTTATCCACTGAGCCAAACCTGCAAGGGCACTAAAGAGAAATTTTAAAATAATTATTTATATTTGTTCATCCTATTTTTTCTTGAAAGTTTTATTACTAATTAATCAACGAATTTTTTGTTTCCCTTTATGTTTTTTTCTAGGAACATTCCTATATTTTTAAAATCTCATTACAGAGTTGCTTGGAGCAGAGTCAACCCTCTCAGTTATATACAATAAAGAATGGCATATTGTTGGAAAACAGATCTAAATCCCAGTGAATCACATGAAGAGCAGCATGAGCACCAGGAATTGCACTCTGTAAATCAACCCCCTTCTCCTAGCCAACTCAGTCTGGGTTTTGATCAGCTAGTAGATGAAATCAATAATAAAATCCCATTCTATCAGAGTGAAATTGAAGAAAACACTGTTTCTGTGCCCAGTTCACCAAAGCATTCATTAGATGAAGCACAGCAAATATCCTTGAATGAATTCAATTCTAAAAGCTCAGAACTCTCCTGTCACCAACTTAGAAACACACCAGTAATTGGTTTTAGGCCTTCTGCGCTACCAAATCCTCAACACATAAATAAAGAAAGCTCTGGGAGAAACCCCACAGGAAAACGTCATGGTGCTAATGTTTACAGATTCAATATTTCAGCCCCATCATCCGCTAGTTTGGATCAAATTAATTCACAAACAGAACTGGAAAATAAAAATCATAACTACCATATAGGATTTGAAAGGAGCATTCCCTCTATATATCCATCCTTCTCAACTGACTTCATGCCAAAAGAAGAGAATAAAAGGAATAGAAGTGCAAACACTGTGGAACCTTCTTCAATGTTCTTTAAAGGTTCTTTACTCCCCAGGATGTGTGACAGTTCATGGCCAAAGGACATAGAGGTATGTGTTATATATGTTGACCTAAAAATATGAATATAAATCATTTAATAATATGCTGGTTTAATTTAGTAATGAGGGTAACTACCTTAAATAGATAAATGCATTATATTACAGTTGAAAGAAAAAGCATTTATTATCCACTAATCCTGTGTTTCTAAATTAATTATTTTTTTCTGGAAAGGGCAATATAATTTTTATAATATAATTTTGAAAGTTCGTTTCATCAAATCTAAATAAAATATTATAGTATTTACATTTTATTAGATAAAAATACCACAGTTGGAGGTTTCAATGATAGTATCTTCTATTTTATCGTGTTATTATGCACAGAGAAACACACATAAATTTCATTACATTTATATTCTGAGTCACGCTATCATGAATTAAAACTTTAGATTATTATTCTTAGGAGAAATATCCCTTTACTCAGAGGCTCCTCAATTATGCTGTTGGCAGGCAAATTCTATTGGGATCATTCCAAGAACAGGAAATTAAATAATAATTGTGCAATTCATCCTAATGGTTTCATTAGTAGTTTTCCCATCATTTTAGTAACTATAGAGTTTCTTACACTATATTTGAACATTCCTCTGATTATACTGAGTCTAGACACAAGTGAAGCAAAGTATGAAGAATAAATATTATTGCAACTGTTATTCACAGAGTGAGGCAAAAGGATTCTTCATTTATTCAGCAACTATTTATTATATTCTTAAAATATACATGATAAACTAGAAAATTCAAAGAAGGAAATACAGGACACCTGATTTCAGTAGTAGCATATTACTCAAATTAGCTTACAAACAAATAAAGGTAAGAGAGCAAAATAAGAGGATGAGTTCATTGGAGAAGAAACAACTAATTATGTCCAAAGAACTTGCAGAGGAGGTAGCCCCTCAACTAATCTAAATTGAAAGTCAATGAATTTTAGGAACTTGTACAATTGATCATGACAATGTACCAAGTACTCAGCTTTCCCTTACCACCAAAAGCAGCTGTGAAGTTAGAAAAACTCTGTGAATTTTAGATATTGAACAACAGGCACTATAGGACATCAATACTTGAGAAAAGGGAAAGTGTTGAATGATCAAAAAGGCAGGGAAGAAGAAATAGAAAAACAAAATAAAATAGAAGAAACAAATATCAGCATGGCAGTCTTAAATCCAAAAATATCCATAGATATACTAAGTATGAATCGGCTAAGCATTCCAAATAAAAGGGAGAAACTTGACAAGCTAGATAAAAAAGACTTTACTACTGTCTACAAGAGACAATCTTAAGAAACAAAGGTAGAGATAGGTCGAAAGTAAAAGAAATAAAAAGACAACACTCAAACAGCAAAAGAAAGTTGGTGTGGTTATTAATATCAGAAAAAGTACAAAGCAATGCAGAGCATTATTAGAGAAACAAAACGTCATTTCATAATGATAAAAGGAATTATAACAGGGTCAATCAGGAAGACATAATACATTTAGATGTATATGTACCTGACAAGAGATTCAAAACACATAAGGCAAAAAGGGTTTCCTTTAACGTTAATAGTATGCACACCCTAAGACTGAGCCATTTATAACTTGATTCACAAGAAATGAAACATGACCATGTAAATATTTGCACATAAAAATTAAGGTGTTTTTTTTTTTACAATAGTCTAAAACTTAACCCAAATTTCCATCAACTGAAAGATAGATAAACAAGTCGTGGAATATTCATGCAATAGTATGTCACTAATCCTATCTAATAAAAGAGAAACATGGTAATTAGCCGTACCTCTGCTCCCCTTCCCATGGGCTAATCAGGGCAATATGCAAATTAACTGCCAGCCAAGATGGCGGCCAGCAGCCAGGCAGCTAGAAGCAAGCAGGAGGCTTGCTTGCTTCAGTGACGGAGGAAGCCAACGTTCCCCGCCTACCGCTGCCGGCCTCTGAGCTTGCAGTTTGAAACATTGTTACAAATATAGAAGCTAAACAAAACCCCAGAAACCTGCTTTCAGCCAGCCAGGATCTCAGAGCTGGAGTTGAAACAGTGTATCAATTATAGAACCCAAACAAACCAGATACCTGCTTTCAGCAGCTGAGGCCTCAGAGCTGGAGCCAAGCCTCAGAGCTAAAGCTGGCCCAGAATAAAAAAAGAAAAAAGGGAGCGGTTGGGAGCTTCAGTCACCCGCCAGCCTGAAAACAGCCCTCAGCCCCTCACCCAGGCTGGCCAGGCACCCCAGTGGTGATCCCCACCCTGATCCAGGACACTCTTCAGGGAAAACCAGTCGGCCCCCACCCATGCACCAGGCCTCTATCCTATATAGTAAAAGGGTAATATGCCTCCCAGCACAGGGATCAGCGGAGCCGCCAGGCCTCCGGCACCGGGATCAGCATGACAGGGGACAGCGCCCAAATCCCTTGATCGCCCTGCGGTTCTGTGTGTGACAGGGGGCGGGGCCACAACCTCCCTATTAGCCCTGCTCTGTTCGTGACAGGGGAAGGCACCCCAACCCCCTGATTAGCCCTGCTCTGTGCCTAATAGGGGGAGCTCCCCAATCCCCTGATCGCCCTGCGACTCTGTGTGTGACAGGGTGCAGCGCCCCAACCCCCTGATCAGCCCTGCTCTGTGGGTGATAGAGGGCAGCGCCCCAACTGCCCCCCAAGGGGCCCTGCTCTGTGTGTGATGGGGTAGAGCCATAACCTCCCCATCGGCCCTGCCTGAGTGTGGCAGTGGCGGCGCCCCACTCCCTGATTGGCCCTGCTCTGTGCATGACAGGGGGTGGTGCCCCAACTCCCCAATTGGCCCTGCTCTGAGCCCGACCAGGGGATGCACCTAGGGATTGAGCCTGCCCTCTGCCACCCTGGAGCAGGCCTAAGCCAGTAGGTCATTATCTCCCGAGGGGTCCCAGACTGCAAGAGGGCACAGGCCGGGCTGAGGGACCTCCCCCTCCCTCCTGAGTGCACAAATTTTTGTGCACCGGGCCTCTAGTCGATAATAATAAAAGCATAATATGCTAATTAGATCAGACATCCATTCAGATGACCTTCTGGACAAAACCGGAGCTGAAAGGGAAGCCCAGTCCCTGGTGCCTGCTGGCGGCCAGAGGGAAGCCCTGGTCCTGGGTGCCAGAGGGAAGCCAGTGCTGTCAGCCAGGGGAAGGAAGGCCTACTCTAGCACGAATTTCGTGCATTGGGCCTCTAGTCAACAATAAAAAAGATGAACTATTGATATGTGAGACAATATAGATACATTTAAAAAGATATGTCATTTAATTGAAAGAAGCCAGAAACAAAAGAGCACATATACCAAATCAACGGTAATAGAAATCTGAATAACTATAGTTTCCAAGTAGATGTCCAGATTGACAGAGAGAAATGTGGAGAAACTTTCTGAAGTAATGACAATGTTTTATATTTTGATTGGAATATTGATGTTACAGTTATATACATCCCTCAGAACTTAAATTATATATTTAAGATTTTTGCAATTTTCGATATGTATTACTTCATTTAAAAATCTAAAAAAGTAAAACAGTAGAAATCTTTAAAACAAGATAAAAAAGATAGAATTGAATTAATCTTTTCCCCACACTAAACTATATAAATTTAACAATTTTTATTTTAAGCTGACAGGTTGTTCCATTCAGCTAATTGAAGTACCTGAAGGCAGTAATATGACTCTGGCCTCCTTTTGTGACAAAGTAAAAAAGTAAGTATTGTTATTTCATTAAAATTTGAAATTTCTATACCTGCATAAATTTTTCTATTTAATATTACTAAACTGATTAATTTGGCATATAAAATGTTCTGTAATCTTTAGTACAATGAAAAGTATAAATTTATGACAAATTGAATCATTACTCAACTTCTGGCATTATTTTTGTTGTCTATAGTCAAATAAATTTTCTCTTGTGCAAAGCTTTATTGATGATGTAAAATTAAGGAGTTCCCGTCTTTGTCTATCTTGCCATAGAAGTCCAGTCTTATCATCAACAGGGCCAGAATTAAGGCCATTGCCCATAATTTCTGTTTCACGTTAACGTCCAGTCCAGTCCAATATCTGGCTTAGTCTGTACTCCCAGCTGCAGTCCACTGTGTGGGGGGTCACACTGCCATGGGCCATGCAGCTGCTTAAGGCCACGTGGCTATGCAAACAGATGGGCACGTGAGGTGACAGAGCAAGAGAGCGAGAGGGAACAAGTTGCAGACGAGAGAGAAAGCTCATTTCTCTGTGGATTTTACTTTCCAAGATTTTGTGCACTTTTGATGGGGTCCACCCCCTAACCCAGCCATTGTTCCCCAGGCTAGACTGACAGGCAAGCACCTTCCCTACATCATCCCAACTTCCCTGCACAGGTGCTCATCTTCCCTTTTGTTTGATCCTTTCCCCTAGTGATCTGCATGGAATGGATGGGTGGTTTCCTGGGCAGTGTGAGGCTGTAGCCTTCTGGTGAAGCTGCCCAGATGACCATGCTTATAATGTTGGGTTTCCCCTTTACTCTCTTCCTATAATTACTATTAACTAGCTAATTACGATGTTAAAAGCACAGAAAGCAAAACCATGGTTAAGGGAGGACCACTATAGATATACATATTCTTAGTTGTGCAATGAGACTGGTCAAATAACTTGCCTCTGACTATAAAACTACTAAATGGAAGAGCAGGATTAAACTCAAGACTTCTGGCTCCAAGGATAAGCTATTGTTCAATTCTCTGGCTCATTTGAGCAAAAAGTAATTGTTCAGAATATACCAATGACTTTTGAGTTCAATTATTTATGTAAAATTAAAAGGTGTGTAAAATCCAAAAATTTAAGAAAAGTGGACAGCCCAAATGGCATTCACCAATTTGACAAACAAGAGAATTTGTTTACCAAATTATGATATTAAGATGAGTGATTTCTAGTTTCAAAAAAGTTAGACAGAAACAAAAACCAAAGCAAAGAGTTCAGGCTTCAGAAGCAATGATAATAAAGCAAGGAATCATTATATAAAGAGTGAATTTTTATGTTTTATGAATGGCAATGTATTCTTAATTGCTTCACATAAGGTGCTTGTGGAAGAGCTTCAACAACAGCCCTCTAGGGTTGTTTCTGGTATAATTGTAATTTTTACCAATCTGGCCTAGTTCATAGCACTGTGTCACAAATCAGCTGCTTTTTGTTTTCATATTTCTTATCTTCTATAGAAAACTCTGCATGATGTTTCTTATAATCTTGTCCTAAGTAATTTTTTCACCTATGTTTTTCAGAATCAGAGAAACATACCATGCAGCTGACATTAATTCCAATTCGGGGAAGATCTGGAGCACTACTACAGCATTTCCATACCAACTCTTTTCTAATACTAAGTTTAGTATAAATATTTTTATTGGTGACTCAACACAACTACTTCATTTTATGCCACATGGTAAGCAACCTTGCAAATAAGCATAAAAATCTACATAAAGCTGGAATAAGCTGCATAGCCTTGAGTCCACTAGTGAAAATCATTAAGTGCAGCATTATTAGGTAGTATTTTGCCCTGAAGTGAAGTATGAGGAAAACAACTAGAAACGTTTTGTTAACATTTGTTTAGCTATTGTGTTGAAGACCTCTCTTCACGTAGCTCAGTCTAGGACACCTTATTTTCCTTCTATAAAATAATGGCAAGTATAGTAAATTTTTTAGCATATTACAAACCAATTTTAAAGAGAGTCTAGATATATATGAATGAAAATGCATTAGAAATGACTATTTAATTGAAATATAAATAAATTGTGAGGAAGACTATACATTGATACATAGAACTATATTAGCTCTGTACAGCCTAACATAATTACTGAATCAAATTGACTCAAAGTCTCTTGGAATGGATCCTAAGGATCTGTATTTCATTAAATTCACCAGATAATTCTTATTTCTCTAAAGTTTTAGAATGTCTGTAAAGTGGTCTACTATATTATTTCACTTATAGTCAACTATTTTGCAAAACAATATTAATTATTTGAACAAAATGTAGTTGCTACTAAGTTTCTATATATCAAATATTGTTTCTTGACAAATAATGACCCAAGAAATATTTTTTCATTGATTATTTTACTTTTATTCTTTTGCTTTTTCTTTCTTACTCCAGTCAAGGCTCTGAGTACAGGTGACTACAAATATAACATTATGTTCAAATATTAATAGGACCATCTGGTTTGAAACTAACAGAAACCAACTTCTACTGGCTTTGGCAGAAAAAAAATAAGCATTTTTAAAAAATAGAGGGATATATTACAGAATTTAAGAGTAGGAGTTCAGCAAAAACTTGATAATATACAGATAAACAAGCAGTCTAAAATTTCTGTATGCCTCTCACCCCATTTCCTCTCTATATAATTGCCTTTCACATTTCTCTTGCTTTTCCAGAAAATATGTAAAGCCAAGCTCTCAAGCTTAAATGCTATTTGGCCAGCTACCTAAAGAAATTTCAGTCTCTCCATTGGACCCAATTCCATATTTATAAAAGCAGGATTCTGATTGCATAGCCAAAATCAATGGTTCTGCTACTTGATCCAATCAGAGTGGCTAGGGTCATGTTGGCTTCAGTTACTGCAGAAAGGGAATAATTGTGAACTAGGGAGACCAATGCTCTTCTTCTAATTTACAATGTTTAATTTCTAACATTCCCTCCCCCTCACCCCCCACGCATCTAAGATATCTCTTTGTTGAGCAAGCCACAGCTCATTTTTTACTTTTATTTTAATTTTAAACATTTTTTTAAAATATCTTTTTTATTGATTTGAGAGGGAAAGGGAGAGGGAGAGAGAAACATTGATTAATTACCACCCTTACCCTGACCAGGAATTGAACTTGTGACCCTTTGATCCTTCTGTGCATGGGAGGATGCTCCAACCAACCTAGCCACACCAGCCAAGTCCATTTTTTATTTTTATGAAAAGTTTCAGTAAAGTGATTAGGTCATTGTGTTTACTGTTAGAGATGTATAACGGTAAAGGGGATGTCTGTGTCCCCAAGAATATTAAAAGTATTTATAAGAAAAAGAAAGAAAAGAAGGAAGGGATGAAGTAGAGAAGAAAGGAGGAGAAAGAACACATTCATTAAAATATGCAGTGTAGCCAGCCTATGCCATTCTCTTTCTATTTACATTTGAAGGGGGACAGGTACTGTGACTTAATTGACAATAAAAAAATTAACAAGAAAAGACAAGGCTTATTTACATTTGCATAAAAGTTACTCAGTAATAATTTACCTGCTGAATACCCAGAGGTAAAGGTTTTTATACTCATTTAATGTAAAAGTGTTTGGGATGAATGAAGGGGAACTTTAGAGTTTGAATAGAAAAGTATGGAGAGTTATATTGCTTTCTTATACTAATAGATAGGCAGTCTGTCTCCTTCCTGCTTCCTGGAATTTGCAGGAAACTAGCTCAGAATGAAAAACGGTAGCTTAAGGAATCTATTTTTCCCTGCGTTAGTCAGATAAGAAAAGTTCAAATAATATTTCAAATGTCTTCACTTTAAAATAATCTTGGTGGCTAAAACTGTGTGGGAGAGGAAGAAATTTTCCTCTACCCTTCTAGGTTTTTTTGGCTGGTCTAATAATAAAATCAATGTAAAAGATTAATAAGAAAAAGTGACCAAATTTAATGACATGTACATATGGGACCTCCAAATACATGAGAGTCAGAGACCCCCACATACATGATAGTGAAACTAAAATGTGAGATTTGAGTCGAGTTCACTGTCTCAAGAAATTGAAGAACGAAGTCATGGACAAAAACAGTTAACAGAGGCAAAGTTTATTGGGAAAGGTGCAGCTGGGGTTCCAGGAGCAGGACAGTGTCCAGAGCTTCCATTCCATGTTATAGTCGGGTGTTAACGTCTATTAGTCCATGTGTAGAGTCCCACATGGCCACAAGCCAAGTGAGTGCAAGGGACATGTTCCCTTGCCACAGGAATGTCAAGAATCCATTGAGTGTAGGGAGGAGGAGAGAGAGCCCATGAGAGGAAGTGGGCACTTTTCAATTTAGGGCAGTGGTTCTCAACCTTCCTAATGCCGCAACCCTTTAATACAGTTCCTCATGTTGTGGTGACCCCTAATTTCATTGTTACAAATTGAACATAATTAAAGCATAGTGATTAATCACAAAAACAATATGTAATTATATGTGTGTTTTCCGATGATCTTAGGCGACCCCTGTGAAAGGGTTGTTCGACCCCTAAAGGGGTTGCGACCAAATGTGTAGAACCACTGATTTAACGGGTGGATGCAGTCTTGCTAGCTCCTGATTGGTTCTTTCAAAGAATTCTGCCTTAGCAACATCCTTGGGATTGCTTTATATGCCTATTGCTTTGTGATTGGTTATCTGCAATCTGCCTGTTTTAGCAATAATCCATACATTTTAAAGTTTGTCTTTTAAAGTTTTTCTCATGTGTGTGCCTTTCTTTCCATGCCCAGCTGGGTTGTCTTAGTAATTTCACCTAACTGGGTTCCCAAGTTTTACTTCCTCATTCCCCACAGGGTCCCCATTTCTGACTACCTAGCTTCCCTCTATCTCCTCAATAGGTTCAGAGACAGAAAGTTAAAATGAGGTATATATGGTATTCTGAGCTAAGGATGAGGTAAGGTACTTGGGGCTTCAGAGGAGAGGAAGGTCTTTCACAGGGCAATAAAGCCAGTATATAAAGAGTTAATTTGGTTGCCCTATCATATACATAGGTCATCAAAAGTTTTACCTGGCCCAAATCTAACTCTCATTATGGACAAGACCCAAATTTCAATGATTTTGGGGGAGATAAAAGTTTCTCATGAGCCCACAGGGTCTGGACTGCCTTCAGCTCAAAATAATCCACATGCCAAAGTAGCACATCTTGGGGAGGCTTGTTCTGAACCCCTTCAACTGCTATCCCTTCACAACTTTATATTAGTGTTTTACTAGTAATACAAATGTCTGTAAAGAACAAAAGTCCGAAGAGTGTATTGTTGATGTAAACAACATCCAAATGTGTAGATAATTTTTATAAGTTTATTTGAGCCAAACTGACAGCAATTGCAGGGAAACAAAAATTTCAACGGAATGAGAAAAAGCTTTTGAGAATGACAGTATTGCAACTTATTTTATACATCTGAATCAAAGGAGAGTTAGATTAGAATGTTAACTTAAAATTCAAAAGCCAAAATGAGAGACAATAATGTTTTAAGGGTGGGAAAAAAGTAGGTTTATAGTTGTGAGTACACAAAACACAGTTCATTCTTGTACTATTATTTTATAATTATTGCAGTATTTTTTCCATATAAACAACTGTAGCCACAACCTGTGTTTGGGATCAAGGAAAGGTAATTTGAAAAACAGATTCAGATAGAGTAGTGGGCTGATTACAGTATAAAGTAAGGGAGCTTTTCTGAGGAAAGGAATAATTACAAGAAAAAGAAGAATTTGTATTGCTACTGTGAATCTGGGTTACTCTTGAACTTTATAGGATGGGCTACTTGTTCTATCTGCAGATAGAGAGTCCATAGTCATCAGTCCTTGTGGTCAGAATGTCTGCTCTTCTGATGGCCTTACCAAAAATTGCTTGCAAAACAATCTTGGTGTTAGCCCAATTTCAAGGTTTGGACCAGTTCAAACAGTTCAAACTTTCAAAAAGCAAAACATGCAATGCACTTCTGGAGTGGCATTTCAGGATCTATTTTGAAATGGCCCCACTTAATTTCAATTTTCACAGGGATTGGGGGGGATATGCAATATGTAAAAAAAGAGGGCCTTTAATTGATGGAACTGGAGCCCAGTGTAGGGGAGATAACAGTGAAGAGAAAGATTTAGTAAAAGGCAGTGGTACTTTACATCTCAAAAAGGTGTAAAGGAATCAAGGGGAACACATAAAAATTATAGTTAAGGTGCAGAGTAATATAATTAAAGAATCTCAAATGGGCCTTAGCCCTTCCAATATGGTCAACAGATTGAGAAGAATTGCATGGAGTGGGAGTCTATAAGAAGTGGGATAAGTATTCTATTAGCTGCCAAAATGAAGGTACAGGTATAAAATCTACTTTTAAAAAGCCATAATTCTTGTTGGCTTACAAAATGGATGAGAAGTTTAACTCACATACTTAATGGTTGGCTGCAAAAAGAAAGGTGATAATTCAGGTTTAGATATACCGAACTTGAAGTAATAATAAAACATCCAGAGTAACATGAATCTGGTACTAAGAGATATCAAAGCAAAGAACAGGAGAGGAATAATAGCTGGAAACTGGGTTATGAAGTCTTTGATGTAAGTGAAAGATGACTGTAGTGGAAGTAAGAAATTCATGCATGCCCGGTGTGGCACAGGGATGCAGTCCTGGAAATGGATGTGAAGTTAATTAAAGTGAACTGCTGTCTTTGAAGATGTTTTCCTGTGTCATAGACTGGCTAATGCTCTCCCTACTAGTCAAAGCCCTTATAGTCATGTTTTGCCTGGGGCCATAACTTTTTCTAGCTTCAATGCATACTATTTCAGTCAATACTACCAACAGGCAGTATGTTTAAGATATTCTCTCCCATGTCAAAGCATTTCCACAATCCATAATTCCCTGGTTGTCTTTACCATTTGTTTGTCCAACCATTTCTTTAATAATGTCTTAATCTACCATAAAAATGTATTATATTAAAATCAATCATTATATCCTTTCTTTTTTTCATTGTGACAGGTCCAGCAGTATAATTTGCACAGTAGCCAGTTTTTTCCTTGCAAACTCAAAGTCGTGACAGTAAAAGAAACCACAGCAAAGTAAACATATAATTGCTAACAAAACACTACTCAGAGGAATGCAATTGAGTGTTTGCAATAGGCTGCTCAAGTTCTCACTGGCTAAAGTTCATCAGTATAGCCTATTGCACTTGCTTACATTGATTGAGACCATAAGGTCACATTCAAAGCATGGAAATGACATAGCTAGATATTGATGATAGATAGATAGAGATAGATAGAGATACAGATATAGATACAGATACAGATATCTGATATATGATATAGATATATGATAGAGAACGAGATAGAGGTAGATACCTATAAATATCTACCCCACTGGTGCACGATTGGGGCCAGGGAGGGACGCGGGAGGTTGGCTAGCTGCAGAGGGACTGCTGTAGGGCTCCAGGGTATGTCTGGCCTGTCTTGACCAGAACCCAGCAGCAAGCTAACCTACCGGTTGGAGTATCTACCCCCTGAGGATCAGTACACATCATGGCGAGCAGTTGAGCAGCCTTAGCATATCATTAGCATATTACACTTTGATTGGTTGAACGGCTGATTGGCCAACTGGACACTTAGCATATTAGACTTTTTTATATAGGATATGTATAATTTTTTTTAATTAAATCTTTATTGTTCAGATTATTACATATGTTCCTCTTTTTTCCCCCCATAACTCCCCTCTACCCAGTTCCCGCCCCACCCTCCTCCCTCACTCCCCACCCACTGTCCTCATCCATAGGTGCACAATTTTTGTCCAGTCTCTTCCCGCATCCCCCACACCCCTTTCCCCCCCCAAGAATAGTCAGTCCACTCCCTTTCTATGCCCCTGATTCTATTATAATCACCAGTTCATACTTTTCATCAGATTATTCACTTGATTTTCAGATTCACTTGTTGATAGATGTGTATTTGTTGTTCAAAATTTGTATCTTTACCTTTTTCTTCTTCTTCCTATTCTTAAAGGATATCTTTCAGCATTTCATATAATATTGGTTTGGTGGTGATGAACTCCTTTAGCTTTTCCTTATCTGTGAAGCTCTTTATCTGACCTTCAATTCTGAATGATAGCTTTGCTGGATAAAGTAATCTTGGTTGTAGGTTCTTGGCATTCATCACTTTGAGTATTTCTTGCCACTCCCTTCTGGCCTGCAAAGTTTCTGTGGAGAAATCAGCTGACATTCATATGGGTACTCCCTTGTAGGTAACTGACTTTCTTTCTCTTGCTGCTTTTAAGATTCTCTCTTTGTCTTTTGCTCTTGGCATTTTAATTATGGTGTGTCTTGGTGTGGTCCTCTTTGGATTCCTTTTGTTTGGGGTTCTATGTGCTTCCTGGACTTGGAAGTCTATTTCTTTCACCAGGTAGGGGAAGTTTTCTGTCATTATTTCTTCAAATAGGTTTTCAATATCTCGCTGTTTCTCATCTTCTGGCACCCCTATAATTCTGATGTTGGTACGCTTGAAGCTGTCCCAGAGGCTCCTTACACTATCTTCGTATTTTTGGATTCTTTTTTCATTTTGCTTTTCCGGTTGGGTGTTTTTTGCTTCTTTGTATTTCAAATCATTGACTTGATTCTTGCAATCCTTTAGTCTGCTGTTGGGAGTCTGTATAATATTCTTTATTTCAGTCAGAGTATGCTTAATTCTAGTTGGTTCTTTATCACAACATCGAGGGTCTCATTAGATTTCTTGTAGATCTCATTAAGTTTATCGGCAGTTTCTAGAAAATTATTGAAAGACCTTAAAAGTGTGGTTGTGAACTCTATATCCAGTAGTTTGTTTTCCTCCATTTCTGTCATTTGTGTCCTTTTTTTTTGTCTCCGCATTTTTTATGCTTCCTTGTGTTGATGCAGTGGTTTTCTGTGCTAAGTGTCCTCTAGGGCCCAGTGGTTCAGCCTCTCCAATTACCTGAGAAGGACACACTTGGTGCACTCCCTTGTGGTCTTTGTGCACAGTCTTGTTATAGTTAAGCCTAGATTGTTGTAGGTATCACTGGGAGGAATTGGCCTCCAGGCCAATTGGCTGTGAGAATCAGCTGTGTCTGAAGTGGGAGAACTTCTGTGCTGGAGACACCCCTCTGGGGCAAGACTTGCTTGAATGGGGCTTTGGTGCTCACTGAATCTGCCCCCTGAGTGTGTCCTTAATGTTTTCATGGAGCTTCAAACTGGATGGTCCCACTCTGACCTCTGGGCTTCCTGGCTCCTGGATCTCTAGGGAGGTGCTAATCTAGCCTTTGCCTGAGGCTATCCAGCAAATGCCTCCCTGCAGGGCTTGGGCAGGGCGGGTCCTACGGGATCAACAGGGCAGGGCTAGCAATAACGGCTGCTCTCAGTCCTTCCCTCAGAGGCTTTGCTTCTCAATGTCCCAGTAATCACTTCAAGCCCCTCAGAGAGAAAGCTGCCCTCGAGTTCCAACAGATGCCAGACAGTCCCGCTTCTCCCGTATGAGTCTGGGTCCCTAGAGACTCGCCCAGAACTGGAGCTCAGAGTCTGAGACTCCCTCCCGATTGAAAAGGACAACCGTGCCCTCAGCCGCCAGCCCCCTCTGCATGCACCTCCGCACCTTAGTATTTTACTTTCGCACTGCGCCTCCTCTGAGTCTCGGTATGCTTTTCTCTTTCCCTCTAGTTGTAGAATTTCCACTCAGCCAGCCTTCCTGTGGTTCTGGGTGATGTCCGTTCAGTCTTTTAGTTGTATTTTTGAAGTGGTTGTGTGAGGCAGCAATCTCCGGTGTTTACCTATGCCGCCATCTAATTTTCAACTATTATCATTTATGACAAGATATGAGCCCCATACTATTTATCATTTATATTTAGAAACATATTTCATAGACATATATTGTAACATGCAGCATGGTTGTGGCCACTATTAAATGGCATATGCATGTAAAAGCTTAGGGGGGAGATTATGGAATATAAATATGAGAAAACAAAAGCCTTTAAATTATAGTATGCTTACACTTTGAGTTCCAGGAAAGGTGGAGAATGAAAATACATGTTCATTAAGGTTATTATAATGTTGTTCAAAGCAGAACCTTGAGTAGCTCCTACTTGGGAAAGGAAGAAAAATCAGCTTTAGAGAGTTAGAATCATTAAGAATTGTAACGGAGCCTGACAGGCATGGTTCAGTTTGAGTGTAGACCTATGAACCAGGAGGTCACAGTTCGATTCCTGGCCAGGGTTGCAGGTTCAATACCCACTCTAGGGCACGCAGGAGGCAGCCAATCAATGATCCCCGTCCTCATTTATGTTTATATCTCTCTCTCCCTCTCCCTTCCTCTCTGAAATCAATAAAAATAAAAGAATTGGAATTGACTGATTTAATTTAGACTCTTGGATTGCCACTTATCACTATGTGATCTTATTGGGATATCTGAAGTCCCTAAGGGTAGTCACAGTAGAAAATTTTTATGCACACCTACAATGTACCAAAGATTTTGATATCAGGAATGAGATACCTTGCTCTATTATATACTATGAAGATAGACTAATCAAACAAAATACAATTTTTTCAAAAACATCTCCACATCAAACTAAACTAATAAATCTCATTTTAATGTTTCTTGATGGAACTAGAGGGTTCCATCATAATTTGTATATCATTTTTTTGTGTTTATAAACTTTTTCTTAGCCAATATATGATAAGCTAATTAACTTTATTATTCACCTTTGTTTTTAGCTAATTATCTTGTCAAAGACCTAATTGCAGAAATTCTGCATTTTTGGACAAATGACCAGTTATTCCACAAAGATTATCTTCTAAGTATATGTGGCTATGAAGAATTTTTACAGAAGTAAGTATCTGATTAAGGTAAATTTTGATCATTGTTATAAGCTATGTTAAGCAGTGCTGACTTTTTTTTTCCTTTTAATCAGACTTTGTACAGCAATACTCTCTATTAATCAGAATAATTAAATCAATTTTTTTACTCTTTAAGGTGAATTTAAAATTTTATAAATCATATTCACAGTCTAACTCTTGGTTTTAGTTTGTATTTTGTGTGCTTTTGGCTACATTTATTTAATTGACCTGTGACTAGGGTGACCACCCATCTCAGCTTTTCTAGGACTTAGTGGGTTCCCAGAACATGAGACTTTGAGGTTTGACATCAAGAAAATCCTGAGCAAACCAAGTCACCTAATCTATAATAAGCTTATTAGCACTTGTCACCATTTTAAAAATAAATTATTTTGTAATAAGTAATTTTAAAATTTAGACTAATATTAGAGTGTTGATTAAATACTGATTTTTAAAACTATTTTATTATTTTTTATTTTGTGAGAGAAACACATTGATTGGTTGCCTCCTGCATGCCCCTGACTCCAGGACCCACACCAGGGAGGAGCCTGAAATTGAAGTACATGCCCTTAATGGGAATCAAACCTGGGACCATTTGGTCCACAGGCTTATCCTCTATCCACTGAGTAAAACTGGCTAGGGTTAAATACTGATTTTTTAAAATCACATAGGGTTTGAGTATGAGTATATTAAGACTTGACTTGGGGTGGTGAACATACAACACAGTGTACAAATAATGTTCTTTAGAAATGTGCACCTGAAACTTGTATAATTCTGTTAGCCAGTGTTACCCCAATAAATTCAACTTAAAACATCTGAGTGATTTAGATATTAGAAAGAATAATAATGAACATCCTGCTTATTAAAATAAATTATATCAATACATACATAGGCTGATATACTCATATAGTAAGCATATCCTTCAGTTTCCATTAGGGAATAAATTACTATAATTAATCTATATTAATATAATCAACTTTCTTATTTTAATATAATAAACCCAGGTAAATAAATTTTTCCAAGTAATATTTCCAAAAAATAGTAAGTTTTATAATAGTTTCTTTATTCTTTATTCAGGAAGATTTTAAAACAACAAGAAAAGCCTGTTCTCATGTATGTCAAATGCAAATACTTATTTGGTAGAAAAAATCACCTTCTCTTAATGTGCCACAATAACTATTGTCATAAAATACCTTGAAGACAAGCCTTGAAAATATTATATATATATGATCGTTTGACCATTCGCTGGTACACTGACCACCAGAGGGCAGATGCTCAATGCACAGGCATGGCAACACGGAACAGACTGATGAATCTCAGAAGGAAGTGGGGAAGGGTAGGGAGGGAAGAGATTAACCAAAGATCTTATATGCATGCTAGAGGCCCAGTGCACGGATTCGTGCACTGGTGAGGTCCCTCGGCCTGGCTTGTGTGGATCGGGTGGGAACTGGCAGTCTGACATACCCCAAAGTGTCCCAGATTGTGAGAGGGCGCAGGCAAGGCCAAGAGACCCCACCAGTGCATGAATCCGTGCACCAGGCCTCTAGTACAAGTATAAGAAAGAAAATATTCACCTGATGGTATTGCATAATCATTCTAAGCAGGAAAGAAATGAAGAATAAAATGTTTAATAAGGTAGATTGCCATTTACATTTCCCCTTTGTGTTTCTATGAGCATCCAAAGATTGACAACACTCAGTGATTAAATTGCTCCTTCCAGCAACATATTTTTGACAGTGTATCCAATGAGCAAGGAGAAACACTTCAATAAGACAATCTTATACTGAGTACTCATTAAAATTCACCTTCTGAATGTACATCTCCAAATGTAAATCTGGCTGATGTCAAACATTTGATGTAAAAACAAGAAATTTTATTAAATATATTTATTTAATATCATCAGTAGGAAGCATTATTCCAAAAGCAAAATAATTGAAGAATAGAAATTTGGAAAAGTCTAATATGGAGAACATTTTTAATGGACCTTGACTTAATTACTGTTTTAAAGGATAAGTCATCCATAAATAAATAGCTCAATTGTTGACTGCTGAAAATGTTGTTCATATCATTCTACTCTTTTTTTCCTTGCTAATATGAACATAATAGATTTCTAAACTGTTTCCATTGTCATTTATTTCTATCAAAAATTCATTTACCTGGGTTTTATTAAAATAGGAATGTTGCCAAGTATTAGTTTAGATTAATTATAGTCATTTATTCCCTAATGGAAATTTAAAGATATGTATATATCTAGGACTTGCTTACTATTTGAGAACAACAGCCTATATATACTGATTTTAATAAGTAGAATATCCATTACTATTTTTTTAGTATCTAATTTTTCAGACTTTTTAGTTTATTCTGGAATGTGGATAAGAGCTATCTTATAATATATATGGGTTGAGGGGAAATCTAATGGAGAGAAAAGGATAGAAGGCACAGAACAGATCAATGGTGAATCATATTCCATGAGGAAATAACAGAGGATGGTATCAAGAAGTCAGATGAAGGGGTTAGAAAGACCAATAAGTGTTCAGGTGAATAGGAATTTTAAAATTTTAATACCTTGAGAGACAACTTTGCTTTTGGAAAACTAGAACTCTGATAAAAGTAGGGATGCTTAAGGAAGTGGCATGGAGATGATAATATTAGTAATAATAACAATAACAGAATCTACTTCACTGCTGAAAGCTTTTTATGAGCTAGAATTTTCATATTTAGCACCATTCATTCTTAGATAAGAAAAGCATGATTATTCCCATTTTAAAGATGGGAAAATTGAGGCTAAGAGAAGTTAAATGACTTACTAAATGTTATAAAATTTGGAAGCAACAGTCAGAATAGCATGGGTTTATTTGGGTCTGAAGCCTACAGTCTTTCCAGTCTATAGCAAAGCCTCCAATCATGACAAATGTTAACTTGAAAACAAAAGTCACCCCAATACATGTTTCAGTGGGGATAATGATCATATATTTGTGCATTAAACATAGGTTTGTAATTCAACATATAGCATTTAGGTCAAACACAAGAAAAAAATAACTTACAGAACACTCATTTTCTGACATTTAATTTTTAAAAAAATCTATAATCAGGAAATGTTTAGAAATAGTTTGACCCAAATAAAGGTAAATTATAATCACTAAAAGTGGACTTTCAGTGTCATTTACAGTTTCTGATTAAACAAAAATTAATTTGTTTTTGGAATTTTGAGACTGTTTAAGCAAATAAATAGTATCAAACAAATTCTATCCTCTATTGATAATACCACTCCCTATCACAGTTGCTTTGCAGAAATGAGTTAAGCCGTTTTGAGGAGGCAAAGTGAAACTAAACATACAGGGACTGGGACCTTGTGGGGGGGATAAAAACTGGGAACCCAACTAGGTGGAGTTACTAAGACATCCCAATGGGGCTGAGAAGGAAGGACAGGCACAAGAGAAATAAGCTTCAAAATTTATGAATGTTGCTACGACCGGCAGCTTGCAGATAACCAATACAGTACAATGAGGCATATGCTGTAACTAATCCAAAGAATGTTATTAAGGCTGAATGTGCTCAGCCAGTTCAGCCAAGGGTTCCACAAGCCTGAGTGAGGGTGGTGAAGGATGGAGAAATGACAAAGAGAATAAGCTGGGTCTAGGTGGATCTTCCTGTGCCTGGCTGAGGCCACAGAGAGAGATCCAGAGGCAAGCTGAGCCTTTATTTTATAGCCAGAGGTAAACAAGGTAGTGGTCACCATAGTTACAATGTTTTCCTGAGTTTCACTTGCTTTGGCAGCACTTGCTACATCTCCCTCAGCCCATTAGCTACCCAGGTAAGATCTAGGGAGCATCATAAGGCCAAGCCTAATTATGCTAAGAGGACTGTGCCCTCTAAGGTGGGACTTGTTTGTGGCTTTTCCAATGGGTCAGTCCGAGGCTTAACCCTATAGCCGCGCCGCCCTACAGCTGAATTCTTTGAAAAGACCAATTAGGAACTAGCGAGGCTGTATCCACCCCCTAAATTAAAAGACATGTCCTTCCTCTTGCCCTCCCCTCTTTACCCTGGGAACACAATGTTTCCTGATGTTCCTATGGTGGGGGGAGCACATCTCTGTGCACATGAGGCTTATGGCCATGTGGGACTCTACACATGGACTAATATACTTTAATTCGCATGATGCTCTCAATAAACTTTGCCTCCATTAGCCATTTTTGTCCACGACTTCATTCTTTGATTTCGAGAGACAATGAACTCGAACTCAAACATCCACATTTCGGTTTCACTTTGACTTCAGTTTATTGACCTTTTAAAAATTAAATTATTAATATATTTTTCTACTTTATAAATGGGCTTTAGAATTACTGTTTAGTAATTTTTAATTCCAAATGTAAAAATTTTATTAAGCTCTAGTAGTTTTTTTTCATTATGTATGGATTGCTTTGAGTTCCTGTACAGTGTGGGACTTAATAAATTAAAAATATATAGTTGTTAAAATATAATGAACTAAGTAGAAAGATATCCCTTCCCCACAAAAAATACTGTTACTTTTATAGTATGATGTAGAAAGATTTTTCATTTTAAGCTTTCCTTGTATTATCAGAACTATGCTTCTTCATCTGTCCTGTTTTAGAAAGAGATGCATAATATTTAGTTGCTACTTTTTGCAGTTTCTCATTTATTTTGGATTAGATAAGTTTAAATCCTTCAAATTTAAACTCCTTTGTGTCATCCAGATGGTAGAGTTTTCTTTTAAAATAGTCACAATAAAAATCTTAGAAGAATCATAGGCAGCAAAATAGCAGACATATGTTGTAGCAATATCTTTACTGATACAGCTCCTAGGGCAATGGAAACTCAGGAGAAAATAAACAAATGGGACTACATCAAAATAAAAAGTTTCTGCACAGCAAAAGAAACCATCAACAAAACAAGAAAGCCCACTGCATGAAATAATATATTTGCCAATGTTATCTCCGATAAGGGTTTAATCTCAAACATTCATAGGGAACTCATACAACTTAACAAAAGGAAGATAATCCAATAAAAAAAATTGGCAAAGGACCTAAGTAGACACTTTTCAAAAGAGGACATACAGAAGACCAAGAGACATATGAAAACATGCTCAAAGTCACTAATCATCTGAGAGATGCAAATCAAAACAACAATGAGGTACCGGCTCACACCTGTCAGAATGGCTATCATCAACAAATCAACAACGACAAGTGCTGGCGAGGCTACAGAGAAAAAGGAACCCTTGTGCACTGCTGGTGGGAATGCAGACTGGTGCAGCCACTGTGGAAAACAACATGGAGTTTCCTCAAAAAATTAAAAATGGAACTCCCATTTGACCCAGTGATCCCACTTCTAGGAATATATCCCAAGAAATCAAAAACACCAATCAGAAAGGATATATGCACCCCTATGTTTATAGCAGCACAATTTACAATAGCTAAGATCTGGAAACAGCCTAAGTGCCCATCAGCAGATGAGTGGGTTAGAAAACTGTGGTACATCTATGCTGCTGTGAAAAAAACAATGAATTTTTATCATTTGCAACAGTATGGATGGAACTAGAAAGCATTATGCTAAGCAATATAAGCCAGTCAGAGAAAGATAAATATCACATGATCTCACTCATTTGTGGAATACAATGAACAACATAAACTGATGAACAAAAATAGAATCAGAGACATAGAAGCATCGAACAGACTGTCCAACCTATGAGGGAAGGTAGGGGGTGAGGTGGTAAGAAATGAACCAAAGGACTTATATGCATGCATATGAGCATAACCAATGGACAGAGACAGTAGGGGGGTGAGGGCACGTTCTGGTGGGTGGGAGCAGCCAGGCAGAGGTCAATGGGGGAAAAAGGAGACTCATGTAGTACTTTAAAAAATAAAGAATTTAAATTTTTAAAAACTCAAGAAAAAGATAGTCACAATAAGTAACTACTTTCTGAATCAATCAAATTAATCAAGTTTTGAGGAAGTAGCTAAACAGTTAAAATGTCAGTGGTCAGGATATGTTTTACAATTTTGACAACAGTATACTTGTAATGCTCTATTTTTCACTTCTTCCTTAAGTCATATTTTTCTTTCTTTTTTTTTTTTTTTTTTTTACTAAGTTTAGTAAGTACATAAAATCTTGAAAAGGGAGCTAATATAAATAAATATGATGATGATAGATCGGTAGGTAAGTAGATATATAGGCACAACCTACACATTTATTTACATTTATATTGATTTGTTAAAACAGTGTTCTCAGACTTAAATGTGTATACTAGCCACCTGAGGGACTTGTTAAAAAACATTCTCTTTTAGTTGGTCTGGGCTGGGGCCCGAGACAAGACTACATTCCTGACAAGTTTCTGTGTGATGCTGATATTCATGGTCCTCTGTTCACATTTCAAGTAGTAAGACATTAGAGGCTATTAATAAACTAAGAATGTAGACTATGCACCAAGCTTACATGTTTGTGACATATTGCAAAAGTAAGAAAGATAACTTTCTTAGCAAGCCAAAATTCATTTTGATAAATCAACAAGAGTGTTATGGCAACTTATTTAACATGCATCTTAATTTAGTATCACAAAATTTTCTGTCGATTACAATATTACATTTTTCTCTCTCTCTCTCTCTCTCTCTCTCTGGCTTTTGTTGTGCCTCTCCCTCTCCTGGTTAATTTTTTCTATAAGCACAAGAACAAAAATTTATATCATGTTTGCATAACTATTCTCAAAAATGAGATATTATATCAAATATAGTCTCAAAAACTGCTTTATAAACAGTTTTAAACAATGTATTATAACCAAAGAGTAAATTAAAGAATTAGAATAGAATATTCACTAATTTTTTCCTAGGCTTATGGTAGCTTAATACAAAGTTGTCAGAGATATAAAGAAAGACATGCAAAGCCAAATTAAGTCAGAATAAATTAAATAGAGAAATAACAGAAGTCATTTTGTTCATTCAAAAAATATTAACAGCTTCCTTCATGTTCTGGTCTTTAATGCCCCACATTAATTACCATGGTAGCAGTGTTCTTTTTGATTCCATTTCCCTATTTCCCATGATCTTATCCAGTAGACACTCTACTGGGCTTCTACAGAGGCAGGCTTGAGGGCAGGACAAATAGAGGACAACTGGACTCTTTCCTAAGGTGGCCCTGCATCCTGCTCTGCATCCAGGAGTAACAATAACCATACCTTCACCTGGACTTGCAACCATCTCATGAGTTTTTTATTGATAAATATATTTATAACATATGAAGTTTAATGCTACTTCATAATTTTATATCTTGAGACCCGGTGCATGGATTCGTGCACTGGTGGGATCCCTCTGTCTGGCCTGCGGGGATTGGGCCAAAACTGGCTCTCCAACAACCCCTGAGGTGTCCAAGATTGGGAGAGGGTGGTTCTCGGGTAACGCACCCCAGAATAGGGATCTCTCCTCTCTTTTCTCAATATTATGTCACTTTCTCTCTTATCTGTCTCGCTTCTTTCATCTCACTTTACCCTAAGTTTGGCAGTAACTGACGACTTGTGGGCATTTTTCTGAAAAATGCAATTATTTAGCAAACAGGATTTACTTAGCCTGGAATCTAGCAGCTGAGGGTAGGACTCTGCTCACTGTCAGGTGCCCACCAAGGCCCTTCCACCCAGGCAGAGTGCTGTGGTGGCAGGAACCTCCTTCTTCCCACTTGAGATGCTCCTTGCCTCCTCCCCTCCCCGGAGGTTGCCTGCTGGTGCCACTGTCCGCCTGGAAGAAGAAAAGCCCAGCTGAAAGTGGTAGGGAGAAAATTTTCTGCCTCCACTGGAAATCGATATTAAATGGATGGGTTGGGGCTGCAGCCAGTAGGTACTGCACGTCTCATCATTTAGCTAATTGAGTCAAAAAGTTTCTGTAAGGGCCAGACCCACTACCTCTGCAATGGATTAGAGGCCTGGTGGGGAGCCAGACCCAAAGTCGGGAGCCAGTGGGCTAGAGGCCCGGTGCATGGATTTGTGCATAAGTAGGGTCCCTTGGCCTGGCCTTGAGGATCGGGCCTAAACTGGCTCTCCAACATCCCCCAAGGGGTCCCAGATTGCAAGAGGGCGGTTCTCGGGTGATGCACCCTGGAATCAGGCTCCCTCCTCTCTGATTCCGGGTGTGTCACCTAAGAACCTCCACTGCCAAGTCACCACAGCTCAGCAGCTCCTGCATGGAGCATCTGCCCCCTGGTGGTCAGTGCACATCATAGCTACCAGTCGGAAGGTCAAACCGTCAGCTGGTCGCTTAGGCTTTTATATATATAGATTATCTAGTCCATTTAGTAGGAGTGCATGGTTTTGTGTTTCTTACTCCTAACTTATGTGATTTAAGTAATTTCTTCTATCAAAAATCTTGCTGTTGGTCTTACTCTCTAATTCAAATTAAAAATAATTGTCCTTATCAGCTGCAATACGAAAAAATAGAATTTATTGCACTTAAAAGCTTTTGATGAGTAAATTATGAATGTGTTGTTAGTAGTAAACCTCAAGTGAAGAATTAGAGGAACAGAATAATCTTCCTTGAAAATCCTGCTTAGGCTTATAGTTAGGGCCAGGTTTTATGTCTTTGATTTTTAAAAATAAACAAAACAAAACTTTTCTTTACTTTTTAATTGACTTTTGTCAAAGAATGTTAGAACCCAGAAGAAGAAGATAAAAAGGAAAACTATGCTTATTAATAATCTTCCTTTGAAATTGTCATATAGATTCTTAAACCTAAATTATGAAGACAATATCTACCTCTTTACTCATCACCAGCATTGATTTGTATGATCTGGCTGTCTACTTGTGGGTCTCTTTTCTGTCTTCTGATCTTTCATAATAGAGAAAATGTTGAATACCATTGATTAGAGTGAAATAGTCCTCTTCAGGAATTAAATATAATTAGAATTTTAAAATAATCTTCTTAAGAAAACTTTTACTATTAAAAAAATGTTTTAGCTAATCCTGTGATAATTTGCATTAATTTATTCTTTAAAGATTTTATTATAAATTGAAATTGCCTTTTATTCAAAGTAAAAATAAGACTATTAATTATGAGTAAGGAAAAGGCTAGGTTTTAGTATATAAATTTTAAGATAATAGTTTATCATTGTAAGAGCATAGTCATATAAAAGAGAAACATACCTTAATGTATTTCTTTGCTCAAAGTAGGTCTAAACCAGTGGTTCTCAATTTTCCTAATGCCGCGACCCTATAATACAGTTCCTCATGTTGTGGTGACCCCCAATTTTATTGTTACAAATTGAACATAATTAAAGCATAGTGATTAATCACAAAAACAATATATAATTATATATGTGCTTTCCGATGGTCTTAGGCAACCCCTGTGAAAGGGTTGTTCGACCCCCAAAGGGGTCGTGACCCACAGGTTGAGAACTGCTGGTCTAGACAGTTATAACTTAGTAGATTATATTATTGAAATACTTAGGGTGTTCTGAATGTGTTGAAAATAATCAATTTGTTCAAATTAGCTAAATTAAATACTTAATTTTATTGAGAAGAAAAATTAGTTATCCCTCTCTCAAGAATATATACAGTGGTTACATACAGCACATCTTAATTCAAACTAGGCACATTGCAAGTACTCAGTAGCCGTGGTTATTATATTGGAGAGGCTAACCTTGGATCATCAAAAACAGATTTATCAGCATGGCGGTCTTGCCAAATAGAGTAATGGCAAAGTGGTGAACAGTAGTTTACACATCTTAGAAAGTGTGATGTTTTTGGAGGCTCTGTATCCCTTTAAGTAACCAAAGACTTAAGTGACAATTCTGGCTTAGTAATAGTTTTTGTTATTGCTAACACACAAAAAGGACTACATAGTATTTTAAACATGATGCCTGGAGAAATGATGTAGCGAATGCAATCTCTTCTGCTATATACCATATCCCTGTAACATGAATCAGTTTGTTCATAGAAGTCAACTTAATACATGTGAATTTGTCTGGCATATTAATATTTTACTCAACTAATTAACAGTGGTTTAATGCAAAGTACACAGGAAGCTTCTGGGGGAGACAGTGTTGTACACAGTGACAAGTGACCAATCACCCAATATGCATTTTTTTCTCAACTTGGCCTCAAGCTCTGTCTTGAAAAAGCTTACTACAGAATTCTGCATGATATTTGTGTGTTTTTCAGTTGTCTCTACATTCAGCAGCATCAAAACTTTCTTATATCCTCTTCCACCAAGCTAAATACAATTTTAGAACCCTTTTTATTTTATATACTAGAGGCCCGGTGCACAAAAATTTGTGCACTCAGGGGTCGTCCCTCAGCCTGGCCTATGACCTCTTGCAGTCTGGGACTCCTCAGAGGATGTCCACCTGCTGGCTTAGGCCCGCTCCCTGGGGGATGAGGTCCAAGCTGACAGTCAGACATCCCTCTGGCAGCCCGGCAGCCCTCAGGGGATGTCCACTTGCCAGCAGGGAGCAGGCCTAAGCTGCAGTAAGATATCCTTAGCGCTGCTGAGGAGGCGGGAGAGGCTCCCACCACCACTGCTGTACTGGCAGCCATCAGTCTGGCTTGTGGCTAAGCAGAGCTCCCCCTGTGGGAGCGCACTGACCACCAGGGGACAGCTCCTGTATTGAGCATCTGCCCCTGGTGGTCAGTGTGTGTCATAGTGACCAGTCATTCTCAGTCGTTCTGCTGTTAGGGTCAGTTTGCATATTACCCTTTTATCATATAGGCTAAAGGCCTGGTGCATGGGTGGGGGCTGGCTGGTTTTCCCTGAAGGGTGTCCCAGATCAGGGTGGGGGTCCCACTGGGGTGCCTGGCCAGCCTGGGTGAGGGGCTGATGGCTGTTTGCAAGCTAGTCAAAGCCCCCCCCCCCCCCCACCAGTAGGGACCCTCACCCCATGGAGGTTTGGCCCGCCTGGGTGAGGGGCTGATGGCTGTTTTCAGGCTGGCCACACCCCCATTAGGGTGGGCAGTCCACACTGGAGTGCCTGGCCAGTCTGAGTGAGGGGCTAAGGGTCGTTTTCAGGCTGGCCAAGCTCCCCATCATTGGAAGCTCCCAGCCTCTCCTTTTTTTCTTTTTTTTTTCATTGTGGGATTTATTTACCTTCCATAATTGAAACTTTGTATCCTTGAGAGGAGCTCAGAGCCGGCCAGGGCGGGCAGGAGGGAAGCCTCCTGCTCACTCCAACTCCATGGCCAAGGCCAGCTGAAAGCAGGTATCTGGGTTTATTTACCTTCTGTAATTGAAACTTTGTTGCTTTGAGTGGAGCTCCTGGGGCCGCAGCAAGCAGGAAGCATGGCTTCCTCCAGCATTGGGGTAACCAAGCCTCCTGCTTGCTCTAGCTCCATGGCTGCCAGCCGCCAACTTGATTGGGTTAATTTGCATATAGTCGCTCTGATTGGCTGGTGGGCATGGCTTAAGGTGTAGCAAAGGCATGGTCAATTTGCATGTTTGTCTTTTATTAGTGTAGATTACATTTTTGAAATTAGATGTGTCTTCTAAAACAATGCTAGTGTTTTTACTAAGATTTGTGCATGAGTGCTGTGTGTGTGTGTGTGCGCATGTGCTCACTTTGGTTAGAGACCTGTACTGATTTCAGTGGTCTCTCCAAATCTCATTTTCCATGAGGCCTGTTATTTTTAGCTCACAATTTGAAGAACACTTCACCTCTCCTTTTATAAAAAGAAACTTGTACCACATTATAGCAGGAATGCTTGAATCTATAAATAATTTTTTAAGTGTGTTGTGTTTACTCCCAATATTTATGTTCTAATCTATGGTCTTATTTTGTTGAAACCAGAGTCCTTTTTTGCAAAATGAGGGAGGTGGGCAAGAACAATGCTACAATTCTTCCTTTCCAGTTTTTGAGATCTCACTCCATGCAAAATTATACATGATACTCCCCTAATAAAATGATAATTACATATTTTCAAGAATGAATTCATATGTTAGAACAAAACGTAAATCTACCCACTAGCCCACCAAAATTCTCAATAAATGACCGGAAAAAAATATTAATGAAAAACGTCTTGATAAAACAATAAAGGTCAATAGCATGGGGATTGCAGAGTTCCCAGGTAAATGTCAAAAGATAGTTAAAATAGGAGGGGCTCGGGACACTCACTTGACAGTTTTCTAAAAAGCAGACAATTTTCTAAGGAATGATAATATTTTAAAATTAGCTTAAGGAGAAGTATAACAGTGTAATAGAACAATGAGCAGTGGGGAATGGAAAATTTTGTTTTAGGCAAATTGCACCAAATCTTTAGGGATTACAACAGAATTCTATAAGCAAAATGAATACAAAACCCAGCTAATAAATATCATTGAAAAATCTTTGATTGATAATAGAACAGAATCTATAAAACATCTTGGGAGAAAACTAACACTTTGCTGAAGGGCATAAAAGAGAACCAGGGTGCATGTAGAAGTATTCTTTTCCTTGGATAGAAGATTTAATATTATCAAAATGCCAACTCTTCTTATATAACTCCATAAATAAAAGATAAATCAACACAATATTAACATTTTCTCTTTAATATTGGCATACTAATTCTACAATTGTTGTTGACATGAAATTGTGCAAAAATAGATAATATATTTTCAAATAGTGGCTGTCGCTCATTTTCACATTTCAAAATATGCTGTAAAATTAAATAATTGAAGCAATTTGGTATTGGCACAAGAATAGATGGATGGATTAATGGAATGCTTAGAGTCCAGTAACAGATGGGCTATTTATAAAAATTGGTCATGTGTTAAATAGGTCAGAGATGAAAAGATGTTCATATTAATTAGGAATGTATAAGGAAGTTTATATTATGTTGAAAGAAATGTCTTAAATTGAGGCTATATATAATTTTACTCAACAAATGCATCCCAGATAGATTAATGAAATAAGTATAAAGAGCAAGTAAGTAAGTCAGTGTTGTTATGAAATAATTAAGCTGAGTTTTTTAAAGATCATTCAAAATGTTTACTACTGAATTAAATGTGGAAGAAATCAATTGAGCCCTAGCCAGTTTGGCTCAGTGGATAAAGCATCAGCCCACAGACTGAAGGGTCCTGAGTTTGATTCTGGTAAAGGGCATGTACCTTGGTTGCATGCTTGATTCTCAGCCCCAATCAGGGTGTGTAGGGGAGGCAACTAATTAATGTCTCTCTCACATTGATGTTTCCCTCTCTCTAAAAATCAATGGAAAAATATCCTCCCACTTTCTTCCACTCTCTCTAAACATAAATGGAAAAATATCCTCAGGAGAGGATTAACAAAAAACAACAAAAAATTATTTGAAAAGATTAGAACAAAAATTATAAAAATCTAAACCAGTTCTCCATTCATGTTGTTCCTTCAGCCCAAGCATATTCTCATTATTAAAGAAGCTGAACTCTTTGAGGGGTTGGGGGATGGGTGAAAAAAGTGAAAGAGATAAATACAAATTGCCAGTTATGAAAAAAGTCACAGGGTTGTAAAGTGTGGCATGTTAAATATAGTCAATAATAGTATGCAACTATGTATGGTGCCAGATGAGTACTATACTTACTGCTGGGATCACTTCATAAGGTGTGGTAGAGTTGTCTAATCGCTGTGTTGTATGCGAGAAACTAATATGATATTGTATATCAACTATAATTGAAAAAAATAAAATTTAAAAATAAATAGATTCGTTAAAACTGGAAATTAAGAGATAATTGCCAGAAATAAGACACAAAATTTTAATCAACAGACCCTTCAGCCTATATCAAAGGCCTTCTTTATTCTAATATCGAAACTTTGGCTATTGAGAGGCTGTGTTGGTATTTTGTTTAAAGAAAAAATGTTTTCAGATATATGTTGTTTTTATCATTTCTATCTCTAACTTTTTGATCAACCAATTTACTACTTTTCTTGATTTTTTTTCAGTTAAGTAATAAAAGAATCTGAAACTAAAATTTAAATGATCTCTACTTGGGAAATTGTAGGGTAATTGTAGAGAACTGAATAGAACAAGTCTAAGCTTTATTTGAGAATATGATATAAATAATTATTAAACTGGTGTTGGAATAAAACTATTAAGATATGCCACATTTTAAAAATTAGGTAAGCCCTGGAAGATTAAATATATATTTGTCTCCCAATCTTCTAAAGGTAGAGAGTCTCCAAGAAGACTAAATTTCAATAAATGAAGGAAAATAATTAAAATATGTTGTTAATATAAATCTACATTAACATAGGAAAAGGAATTGTTATGAGTCGAATAGCTTAAATTTTCTGATTAAGAGGCAAAGTCTCAGAAAATGACTTGAGAAATTTAGCTAAATTGAAATAAAACAATCTAATTTTTAACAGAAATATATATATATATATGTTTGCTTAGCCTACAAAATAAAAAAAAGAGAGCCCTAACCGGTTTGGCTCAGTGGATAGAGCGTCAGCCTGTGGACTCAAGGGTCCCGGGTTCGATTCCAGTCAAGGGCATGTACCTTGATTGCGGGCACATCCCCAGGAGGGAGTGTGCAGGAGGCAGCTGATCAATGTTTCTCTCTCATTGATGTTTCTAACTCTCTATCCCTCTCTCTTCATCTCTGTAAAAAATCAATAAAATATATTTTAAAAAAATAAATTAATAAAAAGAGAAAGAAAATTTGTCTTATTTGTTTTGTTTTGTCTAGTTTAGTATAATTCAAATGAGAAAAATTACAAAGGTAAAATTCTTCTAAAATTTAATAATTACCAAGTATCTATCTGATAATTACCAGTCCCTACCCCCTCTCCCCCCCTCCCCCCACACACAGGCAAATAAGGAAAGAACTACTTTCCTTTTAGAAAGGGGTAGAATTGGAAGATTTGGGAAATAAAAATACAGGATGGTAGTTTATTTTAATTTCTTAATATAAGTACACATCAAATATTACATGAGACAATACTACTAAAAAATCAGTCATTATTATTTGAAATTCATATTTACTGGACATATGTTTTACCTGGTGGGTAAAAGAAAGTCAGTTTGAGAAATCAGTAGCCATATCTAAAGTTGAAATCATTGGACTAGGGTCAGGGCCAACCTTCAACACTGAGAGAGCAAGTTAGGTTGATAGTATTAATTGCTACTCAGAATTGGAACAGAAATCTAAGGGAGGAAGGAGGAGTTAAGGTGCGAAGGGTGGGGGGGGCGGTAAAAGGAGAGGAGGTTGATTATATGTGATAGAATATGAAAATGACCATTGGAGCAGAACTTCTGCGAGGAGAAATCCAGAAGTGAACAATTCCAGGAATTCAGGGAATACACAGGCCTTGCCATATGTTTAGACTAGCAGTAGAAATAACTCAAGGAACAAGATAGGAGCACGATGGATAGACTGGGACAGAAATCCAGTTTAGACTAATAGGAGAAATGGTAATGGGGCATGGAACATGTTATGTATACTTTCACCATTTGGCTAAGTGGATAAGTTGTTGGGTTTTCTTAAAAATGTAGTCATTGTAAAAATAAAAACATTTACAGAGAATTTAATGCATATCAACATAATAATGTTTTATTTGTCTGACATTGTTGGAAATAGGTGGTCCCAAATATTTAGTAAATTTTCAAAATAAATGAATATATCACCTTAAGTGCCCCAGATTTTTAATATTATATTTGTTTCTCCTGAAATCCTTCATATATTTAACCAAGATTCTTAAGCAAAGTACATTAGCACAATTTACCCTTTTTAATGACTCAAAGTCACTAGAGATATAGAAATTCAAAGCTGTAGAAGAGATCATATAGTAAAAGCCCTTCACTGAAAAGAAATCAGATTTACATTATAAACAATAAATATTTACACACAGAGGGGAAATCAAGCAAGCATCAAAAAGAAAGAAAGAAAGAAAGAAAGAAAGAAAGAAAGAAAGAAAGAAAGAAAGAAAGAAAGAAAGAAAGAAAGAAAGAAAAAGGAAGGAAGGAAGGAAGGAAGGAAGGAAGGAAGGAAGGAAGGAAGGAAGGAAGGAAGGAAGGAAGGAAGGAAGGAAGAGAGAGAGAGAGAGAGAGAGAGAAAGAAAGGAGGGAGGGAGGGAGGGAGGAAGGAAGGAAGGGAATATTGTTTTGTTTAATCTGCTTGTCAATCCTTTGATGTAGACATTAATATCCTAACTAAAAAAGAAAACATTGAGTTTGAGCAAGTTTAATTGACCTTCATAAGGTTATGGAGCTGAATCTAAAGCCCATGACATTTTCACCTCACCTCTCTGCTTCTTTGCTTCAGTGGTCCCCACATACACTTTGTGGTATTCATTGGACCCTCTGGAAGCATGCCGTCCTCAGTGTTGAGATGGCTGGGCAAAACCAACTTTGAATTTGTAAAAAATTCTGTATTATAATTTATATTTCCACTCTTAAAGCATCTAATCATTTTCTAGCATAATTCATTTGGAGATAATTATAACATCTTGTCATTTAAAAATAAATATCAAACATATATAAAACTAGGGATATATATATATAAAACTTTTACCGGACTAAATTCCAAAATTATAAAGAAATGAAATCAGAGAACGAAACAAACACTTGGGGATATTACAAGAGGAAATGACTGCTCATTTTTTGTTCTTCAGTGATCGCTCTTTGGGAGGCCATAAGATATTTCAGAAAGATAAATCTGTTATTCAACTTAATCTGCAGAACAATAGAGAAGCTCCAGGAAAGTTATCTAGAAAGGTAAGGCCTTCTGAATATTAGTTTTAATTTGCAAACTGATCATTTAAGGACAAGATTTCCATCTTTATGGATTGTTACCAATTTCTAATTATATAACATAATGAATATATGTTCATTTGAGTATATTTATTAGAACACAATTAGTTATTTATCTATATGCTTGTTGACAATTTGAAGTGAAGCACTTACACGAACACTTTATTGCAACCTCAGTGAAATAATAGACCTATTGGAAAAATTTATGAGAAACCTGTTAAGGTTATTGTATCCAAAGCATCAATGAATCCACTAGAAAGTGAATGTCGTAGAAAATGTGAAAAGGAAGTCATTAAAGGAAGAGAAGAAAACAACTCTTTCTATCTGAAAATTGTTTACGTCTGAGTCAACACAGTTTAAATCATGGCCGATTAATATTCATAATATTAATAATTATGAATATTAATAATAAAACTACCTAGAAAGGAATTACTGTGCTTTAATGACACAGTTTCATGCTGTTAGATATGAATTTTATTCCCTGTGTGATGTCTTGAGTTACCTCAAACCCAAATTGCACAGTATGCAGTGAACTTTGATATGTTGGCAGTTTTTATCTGTAGAATATTCCAATTACCTGCTTTAAGCAAAAATCCCAGCACCCTGTCATTTACATCAGATAACAGATTTTGAGTGCATAGCTTTTTTTTTCCTAGTTGGAGGTGTTTCATCATAAAAAGTGTCAGATGGTACATTAGGTTGCAATGTATCTATGTGGAATATAACATAATGAGGCCAAAAGAGAGTTGTTTAGAAATATCTTTTGGAACTGGTTACCTAACTCAGCCAGTGTTGACAGCTCCAGGGCTATGCATCTGAAATCTCCACAAAGGAACATTATAAAGTACAGCTAATACCCTCAATATTAATAAGCCTAAAAGTCTTCACATTGTCCTCAATGTTGACAAAAAAGCTGAAATTATCATGTTTCATTTCAACAGGAAGATGGAAAATCTATGATTTTAACTTCCACTCTTGTTTAGAAGTTGCATGTTGCTAAAAAAAAAAAAAAAAAAAAAAGAAGGTATCTCATTCGTATAAGTTCACAGATCAGTAACATTTCAGTTACATGTAAATTGAGGTTTATTCTTAAATCCCTATAACTCCATATATTTTATGTCTGGGACTTGAACATTTCTATTACATTGAGTATTTACGATAATTCTATATGGTAAATACTATTAAAATAAGGAATCAGGCGCAAGGAGCTTGGTGATTTTCCCCAGATCATATTCATGGAGCTGGTGAGCAGAAGAGCATGAATTTGAGTCCAGTCAATGAGTCTTCATAGCCCATACCTTATGCTAGCAACTTAACATACTCGAGTTTTAGATGTGAGTTTCAGAACAAGGGACAAAATTCTAGTTTTATATATTTTCTATGTTTTATTTTGTTTTTCACAGCTCTATATACATGCCCCAATGTCTTGAGCATAATAGGTGTTCAGTGATAATTATATTAAGTGTTTTACATGTATTAATTCACAATACTAAAGAGGAAAAAAAGTAATAGTTACTATTATTTTCCTTTTTATATAAATAGAAGTACTTTAAAAGATTATTGAATGGCTCAATGTCTTACAGCAGAGCTAGTCTGGTCATAGAGCTCGCTATATCTTAATGACAGTCAATATAGCATCTTTGAGTTATTGTCATCAGCATTGTTATCATATCCAGAGACAAGCGTATAGTCATTTCCAGATTTAAATTATAGTTGTCAAGAAATGTCTGCTCTTCAAGCTATCATTTGGACCATAGCAGGAATTAAGTTACATGGTTCTTTTTTTATGCCTCAAGGTTCAACTTATGAATCATTACTTCCCACAATGAATGTCACCAATTCTTACTTAAACTAATTCAACAACTTATAGGTAAAGAGTATACATGCTTTTTGTCATCCACAATTTTTCATAGCAGCGACACTGTTATTTAAAAATTGGTAACATGCTTGATGGCACAGGTATCTGTCTATTCACCATTCACTCATATGTACTGTGTAACTGCTGTGGAGTGGGCCCTGTACTAATGAGGAGAGTAGTGATCAAAATCAACAAGAGGGCTCAGTATTCAGGGCATTCAACTGGCTTTGACTCTCAATTAAGAGCAATGGCAGCCTCCACATAGACTATGGAAAAAGGCATTCCATGTTTCCATATCCCCAAATTCTGGCTCTTCCAGGATATTTTTAACATCACATTCCAAGAGAGAAGACATTACATTTTATTAAAATCTATAAGGGTTTACTTCCAGGTACTATGCTAAGTATACTATATGTATAAACCTAACAATTTGTTAATTCAATAAATATTTATTGAATGTTTTTTACATGCTATGTATACGGTATTTGCCTTTAAAGATCTTATATAGTGAAGAAACAGTTTAGTGAACCTTAAAATTTGCAATTATGTCTTAGAACACATATATGCAAAGACTGTTACTCATTTGTTCATTGAACAAATATTAATTGAGCATCTACATTTCAGTACTCGTTCTAGAATGTTGAGTTAACAGTCTAGTAAAGAAGACAAGACAATAAAGAAATATATATAAAAATTCTGATAGAAATATGTGCTTTGAAAGAAAAGCTATCTATGCTTTTAGAGTCTGGAGTAGGAACCCTTTATGCAATGAAAATGAAGGAGTAGTGCTGATAATTATTTTTATTTATACATTCTAGAGCATATAGGTTTAGCTTTTACAAGATATAAGGAGTTGCGGGGGGGGGAAAAAGGATACTTATGTAATACCCTTTGTAATACTTTAAGAGGAAAATAAAAAAAAAAAAAAAAAAAAAAAAAAGATATAAGGAGTTTTAAACTTATTAACTTGGCATCTTGTTTAAAAGCAGAGATTCTGGATTCATATTGTCAAATTAAAATCTCTGCTCTTGGACAGATCATTACGTTCTCTTCACCTGAATTTTCTCATTTAAAAGTGTGGATAATAATAGTACTTACCTAATATGGTTACTACAGGAACTCAATTAGGAAACATAAATGAAAAGCTTAAATAAGTTTCTGCACTGTCAGGACAATATAAATACTAGTTGTTGATGTCATAAAATTAGGGTGTTGGGCTATCTGTTATTTTAATCTTTTTCTATTAAAATCTATATGATAAGGAGATAATGAATGTTCTCCTTTCATTATTCTATTTTTAAAGTTCTGTCAACATTTTTGTGATTCTCATAAATTTAGGTGTGAGAAAAAATTATAAACAATTATATTTTCTTTCTAGTAAAACAAGATAAACTTGACTTGATAATATTTTTATATTATATTAAGAATATAATCAGTATTATTATTCTATTAAATATAATGATATCATTCCCTTTCAGTAGATAGTTTAGAATTCTAAAAGGCATTACAGCCCTAACCACTTTGGTTCAGTGGATAGAGCGTCGGCCTGTGGACTGAAGGGTCCCAGGTTCGATTCTCTGGTTAAGGGCATGTACCTTGGTTGCGGGCACATACCCAGTAGGGAGTGTGCAGGAGGCAGCTGATCAATGTTTCTCTCTCATCAATGTTTCTAACTCTCTATCCTTCTCCTTTCCTCTCTGTAAAAAATCAATAAAATATATTAAAAAAAATAAAAGGCATTACAAAGCTCGGTTAATCTCAGATTCCTTTCTTATTTTAAACTTGCTTGTGTTATAATAAATTAGGGAATTTAATTCTTCTTCCACTAGAGTATTCATAAAACAGGTTGACAGTCTTTAGAAATCATTCTAGATTTTCAAATGTCAAAATCCTCATCTTGATGTAATGTGAATGATTGAGACTTTTCTAAAAAAATTTGTTCTCCCTTTATCTCTCTTAAATTTGATCAAAAGTATTACCAACATAGTAGGTATTAATCATAAATTCAAGATCTCTTTCTAGCTCAAGGAAATATTCACAGAGCATTTACAGCAAAAGATTTTTGTGTTAAAAAAGTGATTTAGCTTTTCCCTTAAGATGAAGGTATGGCCTTCAGTTTTGGAGTAAAGTACATCATATATTCCATGGACAACTGCTTAAATTTTCCTCCAACTTTGTGAGATGGTTTAAATAAAAAGTTTCTCTTGTAAATTACAGTATTACAAAGGTCACCCTACACACACACACACACACACACACACACACACACACACTATCATCTCTGGAAGCCAAGTTAAGTTGTTATAAAATAAATAGTATGCTATACAGAAAGGTGCAAATAAATCATATTACTTATAGGCTTGTTTTGATTTTAACTTCTGAAAGAATTCAAGTGCCAAATATTACAGTTCATATCTCACTCTCTCTTTCTTGGCTCCAGTTTTAACTTTTTATTTTGCCTCCCCTATTACTGTCCCTTCCATATCTAAAGTTTAGATTTTGCTATTGCAGAAAAAAAATGTCTTTAACATTATCACACTTTCAAATGTACTCATCCCACTGACTCTAGATGTAAATTCCTAGAAAGCAAATCTCATGTTTTCAATTTCCTTAGCATTTTTACAAAGTGTTTTTTTTAATAGCATGAACTCAACATATTTATTATAGTGATGAACTGATTCTATCCATGTAACTTAGCTTCCTTCTTCCTCCCAAAACAACCCCATATAAAAATTAATTTACCTTTAACCTTAAGCCATATAAAGTTTTCCTTCTGTCAGAAGCTCCAATTGGCAGTTTTTAAAATAGATTGTGTGTGTATTGACATACAAGACTACAAGCACCCCAACATTAGGGAACTCACTCAGCTCCCAAAATTAACGCCACCGTGTGGTGAAATAGTGTAATTGTGATGGCATATATTGCATTCTCTGCAGACTTGCGTAGGGTTTTCATGAACACCCTTGTAGAGAAGCGCTCAAGGAGTTCTGGTGTGAACGTGGGAGCACAGGCACATGGATCATAGGACTGATATTTTACATGAGTAGTTCCTGCTCATCTCATTGGGAATGATCATAATGCCACCTGATAACTCCTGGCATTTATATCTATCGGCAGTTTTAAATCATTAGCACAATGAAATGTTCATGAAATGCAATGTTCTTAATTACTGTTTGGCAGCAAGATGTGGTAAAGCTGTGTCTGTGGCCAATCTGGCAAGCTGTCGGGTCTTACACCTCCATGGCATCTGTGGCCTAAATGCAAAGAAAATGCACACGTGTGTGCGAGGTGTCTAAAAGCTGCCTTCCGTGCAGGATAAATTAATGTTTGGCCTTGGGGATATTGGGATGTCCTTCAATTGTCCTTGGGGTTTCTCTCCAACTAAAGCAGGCTCTCTGTTTTACTTTTTAAAGAATGCTTATACAGTTAAGGACAGTCTTGTAAGGTCTTTAAAACAAAGTATTAAGATGATGAATGAGGGTTATCAAAGAGGTGAATTAAATGACAGCAGGAAGTTACAGGGCTATTTTTATCTGGTACTCATTCCTATTCACTCTATAAATATTAATATATTCTGCTGTCTACAGCATGAAGATGACCACAGTCCATTTTTTCTGACCCAACTTCTTGAATTTATGCACATTTGGAAAATATCCAGGTAAGACATTTTATTGCTGTTCCAAGACTACCTTCTGACTGAGTCCTCAAGTGCCAAATCACAATGTTTCTCAGGGCATTGTAAAAACCATTCTTTCACTCGTACCTCAGAAGCTATTGTACTTTTAATAGATACCCCCTTTTGGCAAATTCTGTTAATAATTAGCTATTCCTCACAGCTATTCAGATAGATTTGAAGAGCTGCTAACACGTTCCAGAACAATCTAACATTCATTTTAAAATATCTCTGCTACCACTTATTACATTTTCAATGATTTTTTTCACATTCATCTTGTGAATTTGAATTTGCACGTGTCACAAATCTCTGTATAATGGCATTACCATACTTTGAAAGTCACCATCTCCTGCTTTAAATCCCTTTCTGGAAATCTCTGAAAATACGTAGTATGTCACAAAGGAATGTGGATTCAAGTTGGAAAACTCAAGTGATAACGAATGAACATATCTTAATTGATTCCAATATCTTAATGTATGCATGTATTATTTGAAAAATTAGACCTAACTCAGAAGCTAACTTTGGAGAAGATGCCAGTGGTACAGCATGAGTTTATCTGGAATGAATGTTTTTCTAAGTTGAATGAGCAGATAATGGAGTGTGGGAGGTATAGGTCTTAAATCTCTAAAGAAAAGCCTGCTGTAAAAATAAGATGAGTTAAATCTGATTTTAGTAACTATCACTTCGTGGCATTCTTATCCATTTTGCATACATTCTCTCCTGTGATTCTGCAGTTCTGGAATTTGAAGTTAAATAACTTAACTGGTCTAAAATCACTTAGTTCGTTAGTGGCAGGACTGAAATCAATGCTGTCTGAAATTTGCAAAGGCCATATTCTTTTATTAAACTATTCCGTCTTTCCATGGGTGCCTCTCCTTTTTCTGCCAAAATATCCAGCCTAACACCATATGATTATATAGAATGAGTAGGATTATAGAGGACTTCCGACAGGTGTCCTGTGAAGCCCATGGCACAGTCTCTGTGGTCACCTGGACTGAGTTCTCCAGGTGTGTCCCTTCTGTTGGAGTTGAGTCTTGATTGCTGTTGACACATTAGTGGAAGAGACTGACCCACAAGCCTATTGGTTGTGAGGACTGGCCTTGACTACAGTGAAGGAGCTGTTGTGCAGGGGTTGACCCTACAGAGCAGGATTCGCTTTAACAGTGCTCTGGGACCTGTCCAGTCTGCCCTATGGGTGTGTCATTCATTGAGGTAGTTGGGTAGTACTCAGGTATGGTCAGAAGCTGGCCACCGGCTATATTGGTTCTGGGCCCTCCTGAGTGGAGCTGTGGTGCAGGCCAAGGTCAGCCATTGCCTGCATCCTGGGGTCACTTGGTGTGGGCTACAGAGTGATCTGCAGTTATCCTTTTAAAAGCTAGTTTGCTATAGAATCGAGAGAACTCATGATAAATGTGCTAAAGCTAATATATTTTCCCACCCAATTTTAAGCAAAGTGTTTTTTTTTTCTTTCCAGACAGTGCCTCTCCACAATAATAAAAAAATATGACTCCCACCTGAAATACCTATTGAAAACCCAGGTATTAACTTTTGTTAATTTATCTATCAATTAAATAAGCATTTATTAAGCATCTACCCTTTTTCTAAAACTTTGCAAGTTTCTTAAGATATGAAGATGAATAAAATGGAGTATCTACACTTGAATGGCTTCCACTCTATCATGACAAAACAGACAAGTAAATAGATGTGTGCAATGAAATATCATTGGTCCCATGAAAGACCTATGTGTGTACAGGACACATGAAAGGGGTTTATCAATTTTACTTATTTGATTTAAATGTTGAAAAATGAGTCAAAGAAAGGGCATAGTGAAGGAAGGTAGGAAGTAGGCATAACTTTCAGCAAAGAAGAACATAAACAAAAAGCAGTTAGGAAACAGCCTGGTGTGATTAGGAAACTGTATGAAACTTGCAATGGCTACAATTAGGTTTCAAGGTGATAGCCTGGAAAGAGACCAGATGAAAGGGGCAAATAGGGGCCAAATTATATAGGATCTTAAGGACATTTTTTGACAAGATAAATATTTTCTAATTTATCAGGTGATGGCATGGAGGCAATATGCAGAGCAGTATAAAAATAGATGAGTGATTAGAGGGGCATTTAATTAGACCAGATGATGAGGGCATTGACAAAAGCTCCACTATAAGGATGGATAGGAGGGAACAGATTCATAACAGGTGAAAATGTGTAATTTACATGAAAGACTATGAGTAACAAAATAACAGGTTGTCTAAAATACCTCCAGATTCCTGGCTGTTAACTGACTGCATGAGGAGATCAATTCACTAAAATAGTGAGGAGAAAAGTTAGCTTGGCATGGGAAATTGATGGATTCAGTACAAGACTACTGAGATTTGGTCATGAACTGGGCCAACTTGTAATCACCATTAGGCAGATAATTTTTTATAGCTTGTTCTTCTAAGGAAGGTTAACCTTCCACAGATAAAACATTCTATCATTACAGAAAATTGTATAAGAGGATGTTTTTAAAACAAGTGAGTGCTACTTTTTTTCATTAAATAATATGACTCATGATATATAAGAAGTAACTACTTCTTATATTAATGGACAGTAATATAATTTATAAAAATAATAAATTATATTTCTCAATATAGATACCAAATTCATGTGTGAATTTCACATAGGTATTTAAAGATATGGTGATGAGAAATAGATAGCTGATATTCCTTCCCCAAGAATAATCCCCTCACTCTAATTCCATTTTTCTTTCTTGAGCCTGGCCTGAATCTGGACATTTAAAATGTGGAATATGAAAATAATTCAAAATTAGATTGTTTTAAGTCTCATAAATGTGTCATAATTAGTACTTCTTTCAGCTTTCTTCTTCACTTTTGATATAGTCATTCTTCACCTTTGTGATAGTGTAGAATTTGAAATTTACCATGTACCCAGAACAGATTATGAGTTTATTCCCAGATCATTTATGTACTTGACTATAGGTTGATAGACTTTTGAGGTTATGATAAACTACTTACAGATGAATTTTAATGATCAAAATGTCAAATGTCTCTGTGCTATTCATGCATCATAGACATCTTTTTACATACACACACACAAACCCATACATACATGAATTGTTAAGAATCTGTTAACAGTTCTTATTTTCCAAATACAGAAGTTTGATCATATTACTCATATATGAAGAACCCAATATATTTCCACTTTGAAAGAAATCATTGACCATTGTAAATTTTTAAAATATGACTTAAAACTTGGCAAAACATCAAAGAAGTGGTGTCTTTATATTACTACTGGCAAATAGTTATCATCATCCACATCTGAATTATTTTATAAGTAGGCCACAGTGTCTGAGATTTTCCAGATGAACTCTATGTGAAACAATGAGCTTTTTAATGAAATTCTAAAGCAGAATCAATAGTAAATATCTGAGAAGTGAGGATAGACTGTGATATTATCAATTCACAATTTTGCACTTTCCATTTATTTGACAAGTGAATTAAGTAGCATTTCATCAATGTCAAAAACAGTATTGAGTTGAAAAAGAACTAGTTTTTATATTGCCCAAACTTAGCTTATTACACATAATTTGAAAAATTAAAAAATATACAAGCTAAGTACATATTACTTAATATCAATATGTAGATATTTTAAGTTTCCAAATATTTTCTTTTAGCAATGGTTACTTAACATTTTTTAGTGTTTTTTGTTGTTGTTGTTAATCCTCATCTGAGGATACTTTTCAATTGATTTTAATTGAGATTGGAAGGGAGGGGGAAAGACAGAGAGAGAAACATGATGTGAGAGAGACAGATTGGTTACTTCTGCATGCATCGAGCCTGCAAATGAGTATGTACTCTTTTTTTTTTTTTTAAATCTTTATTGTTCAGATTATTACATTTGTTCCTCTTTTTTCCCCCCATAACTCCCCTCCTTCCAGCTCCCACCCCACCCTCCACCCTCACTCCCCACCCACTGTGTTCATCCATAGGTGCATGATTTTTGTCCAGTCACTTCCCGCATCTCCCACACCCCTTTTCCCCCCAAGAATAGTTAGTCCATTCCCTTTCTATGTCCCTGATTCTATTATAATCACCAGTTCATTCTGTACATCAGGTTATTTATTCACTTGATTCTTAGATTCATTTGTTGATAGATGCATATTTGTTGTTCATAATTTGTATCTTTACCTTTTTCTTCTTCTTCCTCTTCTTAAAGGATACCTTTCAGCATTTCATATAATACTGGTTTGGTGGTGGTGAACTCCTTTAGCTTTTCCTTATCTGTGAAGCTCTTTATCTGACCTTCAATTCTGAATGATAGCTTTGCTGGATAAAGTAATCTTGGTTGTAGGTTCTTGGTATTCAGCACTTTGAATATTTCTTGCCATTCCCTTCTGGCCTGCAAAGTTTCTGTTGAGAAATCAGCTGATATTCATATGGGTACTCCCTTGTAGGTAACTGAGTTTCTTTCTCTTGCTGCTTTTAAGATTCTCTCTTTGTCTTTTGCTCTTGGCATTTTAATTATGATGTGTCTTGGTGTGGTCCTCTTTGGATTCCTTTTGTTTGGGGTTCTCTGCGCTTCTTGAACCTGTAAGTCCATTTCTTTCTCCAGGTGGGGGAAGTTTTCTGCCATTATTTCTTGAAATAGGTTTTCAATATCTTGCTGTCTCTCATCTTCTGGCACTCCAATAATTCTGATATTAGACCGCTTAAAGCTGTCCCAGAGGCTCCTTACACTATCTTCACACTTTCGGATTCTTTTTTCATTTTGCTTTTCCAATTGGTTGTTTTTTGTCGAATCTTTGGTTTGATTCTTGAGCTCCTCTGGTCTGCTATTGGGTATAATATTCTTTATTTCAGTCCGTGTATGCTTACTTTCTAATTTCTTTATCGTAGCATCGAGGGTCTCATTAGTTTTCGTGAGGCTCTGCTCAAGTTTATGGCAAGCCCTCAAAATTGTGATTCTTAGCTCCATATCCTCCATTTCTGTCATGTTTTTTTGTCTCCGCATCTTTTATGCTTTCTTGGTGCACCCCCTTGTGGACTCTGTGCGCAGTCTTGTTCTAGCCAAGCCTTAATTGTTGTAGTTAACACTAGAGGGATTTGACCACCAGGCCAACTGGCTGTAGGAATCAGCTGTGCGGAAAACGTCTGTCTTCTGGGGAGGCGCTAATCCAGCCTTTGCCTGAGGCGATCGGCAAATGGCTGTGCTCGGGGCTTGGGCGGGCGGGATCAACAGGGCGGGGGGAGGGAGCCGCTATGGCCGCTCTCAGTCCGTCCCCAGGGGTTCTGCCTCTCTGTCCCAGCAACCGCTGCAAACCTCGGAGGGGCCGTAGCCAGACAGTCCCGCTTCTCCTGTTTGAGTCTGGGTCCCTAGAGACTCGCCCGGATCTGTAGCCCAGAGTCTGAGACTCACTCCTGATTGAAAACGACAACCGCGCCCTCAGCCGCCAGCCCGCTTTGCGCGCGCACCACCTCACCACCGCACCACCGTACCTTTCCACACTATGCCTCCTCTGAGCGTCGGAATGCTGTTGTTTTTGCTTCTAGTTGAAGAGTCTCTCCTCAGCCAGCCTTCCAGTGGTTCTGGTTGATGTCCGTTCCGACTTTTAGTTGTATTTTTGAAGTGGTTGTTTACGGCGGCAATCTCCGGTGTTTACCTATGCCGCCATCTTCGATCTCTCTGAGTATGTACTCTTGACCAGAATCAAACCAAGGATCCTTCAGTCTGCAGGCTGACACTTTATCCACTGAGCCAAACCAGCTATGCAGTTAATTAATGTATTTTGAACTTGGCTTATTTCAGATTGGGCATTTTGAAAGAACTTTTCCCTAACATATTGTTTAATGCAAACTACTTAACTATTTAGTCAGTAGGATGAAGAGAAACGGAAGTCAGAACTATGCTCTGAAATTGCTGAGGTTTTATTTGGAGATACAGTAGAGTCACATAAATAACATACATAAACAGGTATTTATACAGAGCAAAGCAGGGTAAAACCAGACTTCAATCTGGGTGAAAGAATTAGCCTCTGATGCAACGTTGCTTCTTCCTAGTAGAATCCAATATGTGGTCTCCAACATTTTTTATTAAAATGTCAACTAGGATTTTTAGAGAAAGTCAGCAATTCCTATTACTAATGACAAACTTTTACTAGAATGTAGTATCTTGTGAACTAATTGTAAACTAGAGGGATCTGTATTGAGAAATATATATTCATGCTTCAAAATGTGACTTGGCTTCATCAAACATCTACCTGGTCTAAAAAGAACTAAAACCCCTTACCAAGTAGATAAATAACCAGAAGAATATATGGTCGTGAGGAAGGCAGAATATTACTTAGCTCACACTTTTCCCTCCCCAGGGCTCAAATCCAACTGTATTATGCCACTAGATAGAGGCTAAAAATTCCATATAGAAGTAGATAGAAAGGGGGTGCATAAGGATCTTATATATTTAGCATTTTCAGAATGGAAACTCTTATAGTAACAATCAGATCTGTAGTTGGATATTCAAAAGTTCCAGTTTGACACAGAATTTAAACAGAGTGACTACAAAAGACTGAATTTAGGAGCAGAGATTCCAAAGTTAGATAGATGTATATGCCAACCCTCTGCCCACCCTGGAACTTTTTATTTAACCTTCCTAAGGTTCAAATTATATTCATCACTAAAGTTCATATAATAAAATATAATATGATGATATTTATAAAGGTAATTAAACCATGGATGTAATATGCTTAATACAATATAGTATCTGGAATATAAAAAGTATTCAGCCCTAACTTGTTTGGCTCAGTGGATAGAGCGTCAGCCTGCGGACTGAAGGGTCCCAGGTTCGATTCCGGTCAAGGGCATGTACCTTGGTTGCCGGCACATCCCCAGTAGGAGGTGTGCAGGAGGCAGCTGATCGATGTTTCTCTCTCATTGATGTTTCTAGCTCTTTATTCCTCTCCCTTCCTCTCTGTAAAATCAATAAAATATATTTTTTAAAAAGTATTCAAGGAAAGGTAAGTACAAATGTTAGCTTATTGCTATTACAGTTACAATTTTTTATTATATATTTTTATTGATTTCAGAGAGGAAGGGAAAGGGAGAGAGAGAGAGAAAGAGATAGAAACATCAATGATGAGAGAGAATCATGGATCAGATGCCTCCTACATGCCCCTTATTACTTTTAACACTTTGTAAAGGACTGTATCCTTTGTAGAGGATTCAAAAGAAAAATGTTGCAAAACTCATTTGCATTTGCATAGAATATAAGAAAATGTGAAAATGAAGCAAAAAAAAATATCATTTAAAAATAGGATGAAATAAATAGGTAACTAGGGCCAGTTTTAACATTACAAAAGGAGAAGTCAACAAGAGGAAGAGGTAAAGTCAAAAGAAACATAAAACGCAGTTGCAGAATTGGAACCTATCTTAGTAGAAACAAAGGGCAGATTGAAACTACTGAAAGTCCAACCTCTTATGTTTGAACATTCCAGACTTGAAGAAAAACAAAAATGAAAAATTGAAAGTAAATCTTCAACAAGAAAGGTAATCACTAGCCAACATAATTTGTATTCCTAGTGAGAAAGAGAGCATTGAAGGATTTTGTCAAAGAAATAACATGATCTGACATTTGATTTGAAATTTGTGCAGTGAATTATGTACTACAGAGAGGACATATAATAAGATGTATACAAACTAAAGAAGAAGAATAGAGCAGGCACTTTTATTAAATGTTAAATTTAGGAACAGCCGGCCAGTGTGGCTCAGTGGTTGAAAACTGACCTATGAACCGGGAGGTCATGGTTTGATTTCCATTCAGGGCACATGCCTGGGTTGTGGGCTCTATCCGCAATGCGGGGCATGCTGGAGGCAACTGATCAATGATTCTGTCTCATCATTGATGTTTCTATTTCTCTCTCCTTACCCTTCCTCTCTCTGAAATCAATAAAAACATATCTTAAAAAAAAGTTTAGGAACAAAATATTGCCAGTGTCATAGGATCTGCCTGCATGCCATTTCATATCTCTTTTTCTCTGCATAAGAGTTGCCCTTTCATGAAAAGTATCCTGTAGCTTTTAATTACCATTTCACCACCAAAGTGTACATCCATTAGCAATATAAGGATTGAGTTTCCTTTCAATGTCTACCTAAATGGAGTCAAACTGTATATGCTTTTTGAGCTATGTATCTTTTCATTCAATATAGTTTTTGAGATTTATCCACCTTGTTCCATATGGTTTTGATTTATTTATTTTCATTGCTGTATAGTAGTATTCAACAAGAGAAGTGAACCTCAATCTATTTATATATTCTATTATTTATGTTACTAGTAGCCTTGCGCATGAATCCCTGCGTGAGTAGCTCGCTGCTGCTTGCCTCAGCTGGCCACCCTGCCTACAGCCACTGGTAGCTCTCCACCACTTGTAGCTTGTTGCCCTGCTGCCCTCCTGTAGCTCTCCACCCACTGCCCCGCCCTCCTGTAGCTCTCTGCCCGCTGCCCTCTGCTGCTTGTAGATTGGTCATGATGTTATGGTGCCCCGACTAATTTGCATATTCCTCTATTATTATATTAGATTGTTAACATAAATATGTTATTATTATTTATTTAAAATTAAATTTATTTGGGTGACATTAGTTTGCTTTCAACAGTCCCTGTTTACCTAAGCCTCAATATGTTTGTCTCTCCTCCAGCGTACTTTGTTCTTGTTTATTGCTATTAAAAATACTCTTTTTTTTTTGTAGTAGGTTAAAAGGAGTTTTTTGTTGTAATGATCAACCACAACCCTAGGCAGACTGCGTTCTTAAGCCTCAAAATTGGAACTTTATGAGAATCCCTGCCTCCTTCCCACCACACACACACGTGCCTTTTATTTGCAGTCTTATATAGGAGAGTTTTCTTCACCTCCTTCCAGTGGTACCTGATCTCTGATTGGTATCCATATAGGATCCAGGAATCAAGACAGTCTCCTACCCCTTCCAGGAGCAAAAGGTTTTTGTTTCTATTATTCTCTCATTAGCAAAGGATCCCTCAGCCATGTCTACCTCTTCCTCAGAGGCACACTGCTTTTTTTTCTCTTCCTCTCCCCACAAAGCAAGACTAAGTTAATAATGAAGTAGATCCTTTGGCAGCCGTGCCAGGATGCTGGTTCATAGTGAGGTCACACATAAGTAAAACAGCTGGATTTTTTCATGTGAATTACTCATAAGTTATTCTTTCCCATGTTATAATTGAGTGGTTGTATTTTCTTGATCTGTGAACAACAAAATGTATCCCAATTAAATCACATCTTCTTACCTTAAGCTCATTCATTGAGTATGTTAACATTTTTGGAATTCTGATTGTGTCTTTCACAGTATTAAGTAGCTATTCTACCTAGTTTTCTGTCATTCATTTTCAGTGTTTATAAAGTCATATATAAGGGAGACTGGCAACATGTAAAAAAATGTTTTTCCACAAAATAAACAAAATGGTATTTCTTAACATAATTTCCATTTTGTGTACATGTATTTATAATGTTTTGATAAAGAAATGATCCAGAATTATCAGAGTTAAAATCTTTTAGGGGAGTTGGGAATCCATATATCTGGGTGAAAACAGAAAGGAAAAATATTTTCCTACCTGTTTTGAATAAACTCTCCTAATCCTCCATTGAAATTACTGTGATGCTGGTGACTAAGCTGACATGTTTGAAAAAGCCACCTTCATTAATGATATAGACAGAGTACACAAAAATACTGTAGAGAGAAAGGTGAATTAACACAGAATTAATGAAGAAAATATTTCTTAACATAGTTACTGGTAATACACAGAAAAGAATAACACCAAAAGAGAACAGATTTTTTAAAAATGAAAGTTAATTTAAGAACATGTGAAAAATGAGAAATAAAAAGACTAATGAAAGGCTCCTAGAAGTGTGACCATAAAAATCTGTGTATAACTGTCTTTAGTGCAGCCAGCAATTTTGATTTTACAAAGAGTCTGTCACTACTGTAGACTATATTTGTCATTGGTAATTTTTTGAAACATCAATTGTTTGAAGAATAGTATAATCTAACTAGAGGCCCGGTGCACAAAATTTGTGCACTGGAGGCAGGGGGGCCCCTCAGCCTGGCCTGTGCCCTCTTGCAGTCCGGGACCCCTCAGGGGATGTCCGACTGCTGACTTAGGCCCGATCCCCAGGCAGTCGGACATCCTTCTCGCAGTCGGATACCCTTGATACTTGTCGCCCGCCTGCTTGCTGCTCCTTAACGCTGGGCTCGCTGCTCCTTAGTGCTGCCATGAAGGCAGGAGAGGCTCCCGCTACTGCTGCTGTGCTTGCCAGCCGTGAGCCTGGCTTCTGGCCGAGCAGCACTGCTCCTGTGGGAGCGCACTGACCACTAGGGGACAGCTCCTGCATTGAGCATCTGCCCCCTGGTGGTCAGTGCACATCATAGCGACCAGTCATTCTGGTCATTCCACCATAATGGTCACTTAGGCTTTTATATATAGATGATTATCAAACAATCCAGCACCAAACTTCTTTGTCCCAAGTTTGTTCTGAACATTGAATATGATTTTTAATAATTGTGCCCTCCTGTACACTGGTTACAAAACAGATGCATTCCAAAACTGTTCATGGGTCTGCTGTCAGTTGCCTTGTTTTCAAAGTATTTTGCATAAACCAAACATACTCTGTCTCTCCCTCCCTTCCTCTTCTTCTCTTCCTCCTTGCCATCTCCCCCTCTCCCTCTCTCCAACTTTAACACTCCGGTGTGGGGTGAATTTCCCGCCAAAATATAAGATGGCGCGGGCAATTATTTAGGTTTCCCGCGCAAAATCAGGGATTTTTATGATACCTATTACCCCAATGGGTATGAAACGGTTCGCATACGCAGGTAGGTATCTTTGTGAACGGCAAACAAACAAATATTTGGTAATACGCAGTTACAATCGGCCCGAGTTTACACGTTTCCCGCACTCCACCGCAAATCTATATGAACCGAGTTAAGACGGCTCCCGCGGAGTATGCGCAATTCACGCGAGCCGACTTAACTCGTTTCCCTCACTCCAAGTGTTAAGATAACTAGAGGCCTGGTGCACAGACTTGTGCACATTGAAAGGAAATTAATTAGAAGGTAGCCAGCAGGGCAGGACTGGGCAAGACAGGCTGGACATGCCCTGGAGCCAACCTCCCGCGGTCCCTCCCTGGCCAGCCGCACCTGGGGCAGTGCCATGGTTTGAAGGGTATCTGTGGAGTGAGCAGGGTCCCTCCAGCAGTTGGGGTCCCTCGGCCTGGCCTGTGAGGATCTGGCCAAAACTGGCTCTCTGACATCCCCTGCTGGGTCCCAGAGTGGGAGAGGACACTCTGCAAAGTTGCTGTCACTCATCAGCTTCTGTGTTGAGCGTCTGCCCCCTGGTGGTCAGTGCACATCATACCTACTGGCTAGTCGGCCAGTTGGCCAGTTGCTTAGCCTTTTATATATATCGATGTTAAACTAGAGTTAGAGATGATACATATAATCTTAATAGTCCTACTTTTGAGCATTTGCTCAATGAAAATTGTAGCTCACGCCATAGGATAACCAGTCTTGAAAATCTTCTCTGTGCATAGGAACAACCATATTTTATTCTATGTCCTCTTCATGAAAAGAGAAGTAGTGTAAAGAAATCAGTGTCCTCTCAATTTCAATAAACTACAAGATACGACTCTTTTCACCTACAGCAAAATGTGGAAAGTATTATTGAAGAAGTTAAAAATATATGCAGTGTTCTGGGATGTGTGGAGACCAAGCAAATTACAGATGCCGTAAATAAACTAAATCTAATTCTTCAGAGAAAATCAGAGGTAAATATACTCATCTATTACACAGCAATTATTTTAAACCTGAGTTCAACAATTAATTAAGGAGAGTGAAAGACTGGACTAACTATCTGTGTGTGTGTGTGTGTGTGCAAGTATATTTCCTTCATTTGGGAACCATCAAAAAAACTCTATTATACAAAGGGATTTAATTAAATTAAAAGAAATCTCTTACACCTTTGAAGTTTGTAGTAACAATATAACTTCCAAGTGGGACTGAAATCAATCCTACAAGATACCTAGATGAATATGTTTATGTGATAATATTTACAGGCCAGTGTTTGTACAAACTGTTAATGGCTCTCACATGCACCAGTATATACAGGCATGAGTGTCCATGAATGCATGGTTAAGCACTTATGTAGAAAAGATGTCAGCTTTTGTGACATGTTTTGCTGAATTGGCAATGCGCACTGCTTCTATGATCTGACAACCTGCAATGATTTCCTGGCTTTTTTCAGTTAAAAAAATGAATATTACATGATTTCCTTTTTTAAGCTCAAAAATCTGATGTGTGATTATTACCCAAGAAAAAGAATAGGAAATCTGGTTTGATGAATTCAATCTTAGTATTAGTTTAGCAAGGGATTAAGCAGAAAGATAATGCTGAGTGTGATGATTATGATAATAAAATAATAATGACAAGTCCCTGATAGTACATTGCAATAATAAAATAGTTTCTCTAAAATATTATTTAACTTAGGTTTTATTTTATTGCAGTTCTTCCTCATAGCAATGCTGCAGAGTAGGTATTTTAATGCTCATTTCATTATTAAAATGAAAAGCCTACACAACTTGTGTATAGATGATTAATAAGGATTTGAACCCAGGCCTCTATACACACACATTCCAGTGTACGGGAAACCTCTTAAGAGAAAGATTACAGTAGGGCCTTGACTTAGGAGTGTTCCAACTAACGAGTTTTTCGAGATACGAGCCGTCTCTTGGCCGATTTTTTGTTTTGAGTTGCGAGCTAAAATTCGGGTTACAAGCCAGCTTCAGATGCCCCACCGCTAGTTGGCGCAGCGAACGTCACAGTGAACGCCACAACATCAGCCCAGCATCACGTGTCTCACTCGTTCACTTTTTGATTTGACATACGAGTAATTTGAGTTACAAGCTCCATCACGGAACGAATTAAACTCATAAGTCAAGGCCCCACTGTACTTGCATCCTTAATTGCATGGGAAGGAACAGCACGGATTGTATTACATTAAATAAGCCAGCCTTGAAATTTCAAACATTGATTTAGAAAGTGGGCAATTCTATTAATATATATAAATAATTGTGCTTATTGTTTCAAATAGGTAAACTATGAAAAAAATCAGTAATGTCTTAAAGTTGAACTTTCTATGTTTTATTTTAATTAGAAGATTTTTGTGATTAGCTAGTAGTAATGAATATATATATCTATGTACCTTATTTGCATGCATGGACAGGAAAAATGATGACCATAAGATTTCCAAGATAAACGTTTCTCAAAAACTAAAAACACAAAGCAATGAAGAAATCAAAATTTAAACACTATAATCAATAAATCCCAAACTTCAGTGTCTCAGATAGACATGCACTTATTTCCTTAAATGTTTCTTAGTTTGGAAATATCTACTCTTACACTTTCCAATTATAGAAGAAAATGAAGCCAAAATTATCCTTCAAGGAGAAATTGAGTATTTTTTAGTTTTTAGAATTGTTTGTGTGTAGATATTAAGATTCATGGTTTTCACAAATGATAGCAAGGTAAGAAATCTGATGTGAGTACATATAATCTGATCATATTTTTCTATTCTGTGTCAGAATGGGAAAATTATACTATAATCTTGAAAAACCTGTCACCAATATGTTTTGAAAATAAATACTTTGATAAACTAAAAATATAGGAATTATATAATGTTAAAAGAAGCTTCCAATAATAGCCAAGGTTAATCAGGATAACAAGGCAGTGAAAATTTACTTTCAACAAACAATTAGTTTCTCTTAGACTATCATGTATTGGGGACATTTTGAACACCTAAAATGGATAATAAAATACAAAGATCTTAGTGTTATGCAAACATGACTTGAATTCAAGATCTAACACTTGCTAGCTGAATATCCTGTGGAAAATCATTCATTTATCTGATGTTTAGTTTTAATCATCTCTAAAACAGAAAAATAAAACAGAATATGTAGAGTTCTTGTATTAAAAATAATGTTAATAATTTATTATGATATTATCTAAGTATTAGAAATAATGTTAATAATTAAATTAATGTAAAATAATAATAATCATCCAGAAGATAGTGTCTTGAATGAGAGTCATTATTATTACTGGAGGTAGTGGGGATGGTGCTGATGGAAGTTTTTGAGAATCTTCCCCATGTGGCCAAGATGGTGTTCATTCACATAAGCACCACTTAAGTCCCCATTACCTCACGGCCATCGATTACAGCCAGCCTCATGACAAGTGTGAGCCTCTGCCAGAGGTGGAGAACAGATGCATGAATGTGAACACGTGTCTTCCCATCTGTTAAGACCACTTGGTTGTTCATCCATTTTTATGTCCAGCTCTCAGTAAATCAGCTGAAACGAACAACTGACCAAAGAATGAGGAAAATCTAATTTTAGCAGGAAGCATGTCAAATGATGTTACAGTATTACTAGATAAAAAGCTTTATCTTTAAAACATTCATTTTCTGAAATTTCCTAAAAGACTACAAATGACAATTTTTTCTGAAATATAAAACTCTCAATATATCTGAAACCAAAATTATCCTTCAAGGAAAAATTGAGTATTTCCTAGGAAAACTATAAACAACTATAATTCTCAAGGAAAGCTCATTCACATTTCACATTTCTTTTTTTTTTTTTTTTTTGAAAATATACTTCATTGATTTTTTACAGAAAGGAAGGGACAGAGATAGAGAGTTAGAAACATCGATGAGAGAGAAACATCGATCAGCTGCCTCCTGCACATCTCCTAATGGGGATGTGCCCGCAACCCAGATACATGCCCTTGACCGGAATCGAACCTGGGACCTTTCAGTCTGCAGGCCGACGCTCTATCCACTGAGCCAAACCGGTTTTGGCACATTTCACATTTCTTATGTACTTTTTGAGCACTAAATTATATGTGATTACTCATGCATAGAAATGAAGAAAAGAGTTGACATCAGTTTTATTTCAAATATGTCACTGACCAACATCAGCAGTTTGATATCCCTCAATAAACAGATTCTACTTACTTTAGGCACACTCTAAAAGTCTCCTTTTTCTATATCACCCTCATTCAGATTTTGTGTTCATCTCTTTTCCCATTTTACCTTAACTATGAACCCACCTACATAAGAATATTGGCACAAATAGTAAGCACATTGTTACAGAATGTGTGTGTTAACCAACTGCAGTTTACAATGCCATAGCAGTCCGTCTATCCAGCCACCATGAGCCAAGATTAAGGAAATACTGACACAGATGAGCCTTCTGCCAACTAGGTCAAACTTGAGAAGCTTTCTTTTCTCGTGGCTACACTTTTTGGTCAACTTGCAAGAGATTATTTTCCTGCCACTCAGGGAAGTAATTAGGTATTTATTAAATGTGAGTTTGGGCAGGATGAAGAATCATATCACAAAGGCAGGCGTACTCTAGTTCATGCTCCCACTCAGCACTGGAAACAATTTTCCATCTGTCAAAATTATATTCCAGAATCCCACGTAATATATTTTCACTGAATGCTCATATAATAAATGAACCATAAAGTGAAAAATATGGTCTTGCACATTGTTCTGTAGGTGGATGTCATGGTGATTTGAAAATACAAGTTTTTATTTCTGAATAAATTGAATTCTAGTTAAGTCAGGCTAACATCTTCAATACTCTCACACACAGGAACAGGATAAAGATCTTATGTGGAATTGTTAAGACTAATGGTTAGAACTATGCTCACATGAAATATTTTATCCAAGAGAAATGCTTCTGAAAAGGTTCATGTGAATAATGCTTTTAAATGAGTTGTATAGAAATTTAATTACATTTTAAACATGATAGGAGTGTTTTCTCTCTAAAGGAATTCTGTAGCAAGTTTCTTGTTATAGGAAAACAATTATTCCCTAATTTATTTGTTTGAGAAATCAGGCTTTTCATTCATTGGATTTGCTTAAAAGCAAACTGTCAAAGCAACATTTTAAAAATTTAGTGTCATTTAATATAGACCTTATTAAAAAAAATGAATTTGCTTTTGGACTGGAAACCTTATTTATAGTGAATCTGTGAATCACCTTATATAGTTCATGATAATGAAGTTATAACCAACAAGTCATAAACCACTAAAATAATCAGTCTCCAACAAAAATAACAAACCAATAGAGATCTAAACAAAACCACCATAATAATGAATGTAAACATAAATGACAACAAAATAAATAATTTCAGATAGTTTTTTTAAAGATATGATCTCGTGTTTTACTATCAATTTTTAACATCCTAAAAAAAGAAAGAAATGAAACTACATAGCAAATTTATATGATTTTGTGCTTTTTCATTCAGCCCTCTTTTGGTGCAGCCCAACACTTGCATCTGAATGGCTGTTAATAATGAGGATTGAGTACACTAAACAGAGAGAATTAGAAATGCACTTATATCAAAAGATTAGTCACTGTTGTGGAGGGGGGTTGAGCATAGGCAATGGAGAACTGTTCTAATCATACTAAAATGGTTGAGCCTATTCTAGAAATTTCTCTTTAAAAACTTAAATAACCTAGACTGTTCATTACAAGGATTTAATATTATAATTTAGATTTCCTATTTAATAAACAACACTTATTTATGACACCAAGAAACACTTTGTCTTTTTATCATTCCAGAGAAATTTCAGTGTTTAGCTTTTGGATATTATTAGTTTAACTGTTTTGTAAATTTGTTTTCTGAATAACAAGTATGCCTTGTACCTATTTTTCTTTTTTTAGAGTTTTCATCAAAATTCAGAGACTCCAGCAAAAGGTAAAACATGCATGTACCCACATGTGCTTCTTTTTAAGTTACAGAACCAAAAATAAATTATTTTTTTAAAAATTTTCATCCAAATATTATGGTAACACAAACACACTCAAATGTTTTTTGAGGGAAAAATGCATTGCTAGAACTATTTTTATTGATGAATCTATTATTCAGAGAGTGAATAACTATCCACGCTCCCTAAACTTTTAACCTGACTTTTTTTTAATATAGGAAAAAACAAGAGATCTATAAAAATGAAAGGAATACTAAAAAATACCCTTATGACCATTTTAAGAAACTGTAAAATGTTCTTTAGCTAATTCTATTTTGATGTAAGAATGTCAGGAAAGTAGCAGATGTCTTTCTTCAAACTCACTAATTTCAAATTTAAAATCAAGCTCTTTTTGAAGACCAATCTATCATGAAAATTGGAGAATTTGATTCTGTGATATAGTGTCCCCAGAGGCTCTGAGAAGCCCATAGAACTGCAAGCCACAGGAGGACTTTGCCTTTATAGACAATAGAGGCTATACTAGTAGAGGAAAGAGTTTGGAATGAGGCAGAACTGGTTTTGCATTTCAACTCTGCCACTTTTTGACTTTATGATCTTAGATAATTAAACTCTTTGATCCTCAGTTTTCCTTATAAGCATTAATGATGTAATAGTATTTAGTGTGCAGGGTGTGGCCAGGGTTGTTCTTGTTCACACAGGCAGATGGTATTTAGCAAATGAACACTCAGTATCTTCAAGGAAATTGACTCACATATGCTCAGCTAGCACCTGAGGATTCAGAGGTGATGGCGAAATGCAAATATTAACCGTGACCTGTCCTCCATCCCCTTAATCATTGTCAGTAGAAAGTTATGTACAAAGTGACATCCTTTCAACTCTAATTCTCACTACTCAAAAGAAGACATTCAATTATAGTTGAAGAACTGCCACTTCACATCACAGAGGAAAATGGGATGACAGAGGACAGGGAGAAAAAGATCTGTGCTAGTGGAAAAATTCCTGTGCCGGGCATTCATAAAACTCCATAACACCACAGAGGGAGCGAAGGCAGTGGGGTGGCCCTCCTGAATAATAATATTAACAGAAAGTCTAAGTGATAGAATGTGGAGTGAACAAGCTTGGGGTATGCCAACATGGAGCTCGTCCTTTCTTCCTCTCTATTAGGAATGTTGGAATAAAATCCCTTCACTCATGTTCCGCAGAGATTGGAATGTGAGATCCCATAAAATTGCCCAGGAATGCTCCCAGAGACTTATATTCTATGCTAACTCATCATAGATTCCAATTAATGTGTTTAATTTGCATAAGTGTTGTCATTGTTTCTTTATTTCATTATGCTAGAACATGTTTTCCAAAGTAAAATCAGAGGCAATAAACATTCCTCCATCTTTCACCATCAAGCCCAGTATCTTTGGTGTTTAATACATTTCTAATGATCTTTGAAATGCATTCTTCATGAAATGCATTTGCAAGTAAAGCATAAGGCATAGACATACATCTCTGTACTGCCTGGAAGAAGCAAATTATAACCAAAGTCTGTGTATATGCCCCCAAAAGTAAAGAGTAGAGTTTGAGAAATTATTGAAATAATTACGAGTCCCCAAAATATATGCTGGGTCTTGAGTTAATGAGATCTCTGACCTCACTTTACGATCTGTTTTGTGTATGTAGTCATTTGCACAACTTTGGGGATTATTAACAAGAAGTCTGTGCTTCTGCTTCAGAGTACCAACAGTATAAGTTGGGGACCAGGAAACAAGATGTTTCTATGAATGTGTGATTCTCTACTGCCTGTTGTTCACTAGAATCCCTGTTGGTTGGTCTCCTGAGTGCAATGATGCTCCTTTTAGGACTATTTTATGCTGCTGTATTGCTCTGTCTCATTAATTGCTACTGCTGATTTCTCAGAGAATTTTAATTAGAGCTCTATCACTGAGCTTGTCCTCTCTGGCTGTTTCAATAAAGGGCACAATTTTAAAACTACAGCAAATAAGTAAAATGTGGGCATCTAACAAATTTCCTATGAAATTACAAATAACCAAGTGAGTAACAGCACCTATTGAACAACATAAAACATTTAGTTATGGACAGAGCTACTGAGGGACAGGATGTAGGAAGAAGTCCACGCTGAAGCTGAGCTCTCTCCTGAGTATTCAAATGCCTGTGCACTGGGACACTGCAGTCCACAAGGGTGTTTGCTGACCACCATCCCTGCCCAACCCCTGGAATCTGGATAAGACCTGGTGTCCAGGCTGGACCACGGCAAAGCAAGGCCATGCAGCCCATCTTCCTCACCAGGCACTCCCACTACCACTTGGACACTTTCCTGGGAAAGGATTGCACTCTGACCCACCGAGTCTCCAACTTGTAAAGTTGGGATTGACGTTTAATAACATCATTCCTTCCTCCATGTCGGGAGCCACAGAAACCAACCACATCATCAGCAAACACCTGCCAGGCGGTGTAGGGAAAGCACCCGCCTCGATGCCACCGTCCAGGGTCTGAATGGAAGCTGGAGGCTGTGCAGTGGTACCAAGAGGCGCCCAGATCAGGACTGAAGTTCGGAACTACATCCCTCCCCCCGCCCGCCAAGGGGTCATGAGCCGCAGGAGGATGGTTACTGTGTCTTCATCTGCCACATCAACCTCATCCACTAATTACATGTGCTGCGCCAGTTCCCCTAAGACGGTTGGATCCGCCTCTCCCTCGACTTTGGCAGCGCTGCCTACCTGATGGCTTAGGAGCACTCAGGTCCCTCAGGGACACGTGCTTGCCGTGTCGGACAAGATGTCCTGCTACTCCCACTAAGAACGGTCCTGCCCTTTGTCTTCCTTCCACGGACCCTGATGTAATTATATCTCATCTCTTTAGCAGGCGCTGGCAGAAAAGAAACTTATTATCTGACCAGGGATGGAAAAAGAAACATTCAGATGAGATCAGACTTTTTTTTTTGCTTGATTTTCTGCCATACTCTCATCTACCGGGACGAGACTGTGAGAGTTAAGAAGGCCTGATTCAAGGACTGGTTGAGGCCTGACAGATGAGATCAGGGGCAGATCCCCACTGAGCGGTCTTTGGTCCTGACCAAGCTAGCCATGTGACTCCTGCCCCCTTCTAGATTCTGTCGCACCAGGCAAGGGGACAGTGTCCCTATTTTGCTCATCAAGGAGGAGAAAGAGCAAACCAGACATTTCATTCTTAACATTTCACTTCATACATTCTTTTCGTTTCTTAAATCCCTTTTGTCACTTGATTATTCGTCGAAGATTGTTTTCATCTTGATAAAAAATAATTTTTGAGCTTTTACATGGGAGTTTATTCTTCATTTAACTTTTAAAGTACTTCTATAGTTGAAAAATAAAACAAAATAATTGTAAGTAGTGATATAGTAAAGATTCTAATCCTGCAGCCATTCATTGCTGCCTGTAAAGTGCCAGCAGTGAATGCTATTCCCTGGCCCATTAACAGGTTGTCACTGAACACTAGGATGCTGTTCCCCATCCTCATAAGCTTCTCCAATGTGATGGTGCCAACTTTCCTGTCTTGGATTGAAGGCCACCAGTTCTACCTGGTACATTTCATCAGACTCTCTTCCTTCCTTCCTCTCAGGCAGGAATTTTTCCAGCAAAGAGAGTTTATCAGGAGAAAGAAAATCATTCTCAGGAAAGCTTACCTTGCATTCCTTAATTAGGTGACTCTTTTCACATGCCGTCATTTTTTTTTTTTTTTTTTTTTTTTTTTTTTTTTTTTTTTTTTCCACCAAACCAGTATTTTTTTTTTGTTGTTTTTTTTTTTTTTTTTCCTCTTAAAGTATTACAAAGGGTATTACATAAGTATCCTTCCCCCCCCCCCCCCGCCCTTGACAAACCACTACCCTCCCTTACCCCCCAGTGTCTTATGTCCATTAGTTATGCTTATATGCATGCATACAAGTCCTTCGGTTGATCTCTTACTCCCCTCCCTCCTGCCCCCCAACTCTCTCTGGCCTTCCCACTGCAGTTTGACAATCAGTTTGAGGCAGCTCTGCCTCTGTATCTATTATTGTTCAAAAGTTTGTAATGGTCTTTATTATCCATGAATGAGTGAGATCATGTGGTATTTTTCCTTCATTGACTGGCTTGTTTCACTTAGCATAATGCTCTCCAGTTCCATCCATGATGTTGCAAATGGTAGGAGTTCCTTCTTTTTAACAGCAGCATAGTATTCCATCGTGTAGATGTACCACAGCTTTCTAATCCATTCATCTACTGATGGGCACTTAGGCTGTTTCCAGATCTTAGCTATGGTGAATTGTGCTGCTATGAACATCTGGGTGCATATATCCTTTCTGATAGGTGTTTCTGGTTTCTTGGGATATATTCCTAGTAGTGGGATCACAGGGTCAAATGGGAGTTCCATTTCCAATTTTTTGAGGAACCTCCATACTGCCTTCCATAGTGGCTGCACCAGTCTGCATTCCCACCAGCAGTGCACAAGTGTTCCTTTTTCTCCACATCCTCTCCAGCACTTGTCGTTTGTTGATTTGTTGATGATGGCCATTCTGACAGGTGTGAGATGGTACCTCATTGTTGTTTTGATTTGCATCTCTCGGATGATTAGTGACTTTGAGCATGTTTTCATATGTCTCTTGGCTTTCTGAATGTCCTCTTTTGAAAGGTGTCTATTTAGATCCTTTGCCCATTTTTTGATTGGATTGTTTATCTTCTTTTTGTTAAGTTGTATGAGTTCCCTATAAATTTTGGAGATTAAGCCCTTATCAGATATGACGTTGGCAAATATGTTTTCCCACGAGGTGGGTTTTCTTGTTGTTTTGTTGATGGTTTCTTTTGCTGTGCAGAAGCTTTTTATTTTGATGTAGTCCCATTTGTTCAGTTTCTCTTTAGTTTCAACTGCCCTAGGAGCTGTATCAGTGAAGAAATTGTTTTGGCATATGTCTGAGATTTTGTTGCCTTTGTATTCTTCTAGAATTTTTATGGTTTCCTGTCGTACATTTAAGTCCTTTATCCATTTTGAGTTTATTCTTGTGTATGGTGTAAGTTGGTGCTCTAGTTTCATTTTCTTGCATATGTCTGTCCAATTTTCCCAACACCATTTATTGAAGAGACTATCTTGGCTCCATTGTATGTTCATGCCTCCTTTGTCAAAAATTAATTGAGCATATTGGTTCGGGCTAATTTCTGGACTCTCTATTCTATTCCACTGATCTATATGTCTGTTCTTGTGCCAGTACCAGGCAGTTTTGAGAACAGTGGCTTTGTAATACAGCTTGATATCTGGCATTGAGATCCCACCTACTTTGTTCTTTCTCAGGATCGTTGCAGCTATTCGGGGTCTTTTTTTATTCCAGATGAATTTTTGGAGAGTTCGTTCTAGATCTTTGAAGAAGGCCATTGGTATTTTAATGGGAAGTGCGTTGAATGTATAGATTGCTTTGGGTAGTATGGACATTTTAATGATGTTGATTCTACCAATCCAAGAACATGGTATGTTCTTCCATCTGTTTATGTCTTCCTCTATCTCTTTTTTCAACGTCCTGTAGTTTTCTGAGTAGAGGTCTTTAACCTCTTTAGTTAAGTTTATTCCTAGGTATCTTAATTTTTTTGGTGCGATGGTAAATGGGATTGTTTTTCTGATCTCCCTTTCTGAAAGTTCACTGTTGGTGTATAGAAATGCCTCAGATTTCTTGGGGTTAATTTTGTATCCTGCTACATTGCCAAATTCATGTATTAAGTCTAGTAGCTTTTTGATGGAGTCTCTAGGGTTTTGTATGTATAATATCATGTCATCTGCAAATAAGGACAGTTTTACTTCCTCTTTTCCAATTTGGATGCCTTTTATTCCTTCTTCTTGCCTAATTGCAATGGCTAATACTTCCAGTACTATGTTGAACAGGAGTGGTGAGAGTGGGCATCCCTGTCTTGTTCCTGTTCTTAGGGGAAATGGTGTTAGTTTTTGTCCATTGAGTATGATGTTGGCTGTGGGCCTGTCATATATGGCTTTTATTATGTTGAGGTATGATCCTTCTATTCCCACCTTTCTGAGAGTTTTTATCAAAAATGGGTGTTGGATTTTGTCGAATGCTTTTTCTGCATCAATTGATATGACCATGTGGTTTTTTTCTTTCAATTTGTTTATGTGATGTATCACATTTATTGATTTACGGATGTTGTACCATCCTTGCATCTCTGGGATGAATCCTACTTGGTCATGGTGTATGATCCTTCTGATGTACTGCTGGATCCGATTTGCTAAGATTTTGTTGAGGATTTTGGCATCTATGTTCATGAGGGATATTGGCCTGTAATTCTCTTTCATTGTGATGTCTTTACCTGGTTTTGGTATTAGGGTGATGCTGGCTTCATAGAATGAGCTTGGAAGCGTTCCTTCCTCTTGAATTTTTTGTAGTAGTCTGAGGAGGGTAGGTTTTAGTTCTTCCTTGAATGTTTGGTAGAACTCCCCTGTGAAGCCGTCTGGCCCTGGGCTTTTGTTTGCTGGAAGCTTTCTGATGACTGCTTCAATTTCTTCCATAGTTATTGGCCTATTGAGGTTTTTAGATTCTTCCTGATTGAGTTTTGGAATGTTGTATTTTTCTAGGAATTTGTCCATTTCCTCCAGGTTGTCCAGTTTGTTGGAGTAGAGTTGCTCGTAGTATTGTTTAACAATCATTTGTATTTCTGTGGGGTCTGTTGTTATTTCGCCTCTATCATTTCTGATTTGGTTTATTTGGGACCTCTCTCTTTGCTTCTTGGTGAGCCTGGCTAGGGGTTTGTCAATCTTGTTTATCCTTTCAAAGAACCAGCTCTTGGTTTCATTGATTTTCTGTATTGTTTTTTTGGTCTCTATTTCATTGATTTCTGCTCTAATCTTTATTATCTCCTTCCTTCTGCTCACTCTGGGGTTTTCTTGTTGCTCTCTTTCTAATTCTTTGAGTTGTAGAGTTAGATGATTGACTACCATTTTTTCTTGTTTTTTGAGATAGGCCTGTAGAGCTATAAACTTCCCTCTCAGGACTGCTTTCATTGTGTCCCAGAGGTTTTGGATTGTTGTGTTTTCATTGTCATTAGTGTCCAGGATGTTTTTAATTTCTTCTTTGATGTCATCGGTAACCCAATCAATATTTAATAACATGCTATTCAGCTTCCAAGTGTTTGAGTATTTTGGGTTGTTTTTATTGTAGTTTATTTCTAACATTATGCCATCGTGGTCTGTGAAGAAGCTTTTTATGATTTCAATCTTCTTGAATTTGTGGAGACTTTGCTTGTGACCCAATATGTGGTCTATTTTTGAATATGTCCCATGAGCACCTGAGAGGAATGTATATTCCGCAGCTGTGGGGTGAAGTGTTCTGAAGATGTCAATTAAGTCCATCTGATCTAGTGAGTCATTTAGGATTGCTGTTTCTTTGCTGAGTTTTTGTCTAGCGGATTTATCCAGTGATGTCAGTGGTGTATTAAAGTCCCCTACTATGATTGTATTGTTGTCGATCTCTCCCCTGATATCTTCCAGAAGTTTTCTTATGTATGTGGGTGCTCCTGCATTGGGTGCATATATGTTTACCAGGGTTATATCTTCTTGTTGTATTGATCCCTTTAGTATTATGAAGTGGCCTTCCTTATCTCTGGTTATGGCCTTCACTTTGAGATGTACTTTGTCAGATATAAGTATTGCTACCCCAGCTTTCTTTTCCTTTCCATTTGCGTGAAAGATATTTTTCCATCCCTTCACTTTCAGTCTGTGTGAGTCCCTTCTAATGAGGTGGGTCTCTTGTAGACAGCAGATGTATGGGTCATGTTTTTTTATCCATTCAGCCACTCGATGTCTTTTGGTTGGAGCATTTAGTCCATTTACATTTAAAGTTATTATTGAAAGGTATTTGTTTGTAGCCATTTCTTTTTGTGTGTGTGTGTGTGGCTGTTTTCTTTCTGAGCTTGATATTTCTTCTTTTTACACCAGTCCCTTTAGCATTTCTTGCATGGCTGGCTTGGTGGTGATAAACTCCCTTAGCCCTTTTTTGTCCGTGAAGCTTCTTATTTCCCCTTCAATTTTGAATGATAGCCTTGCTGGATAGAGTATTCTTGGATTCAGTCCTTTGCTTTGCATCACTTTGTAGATTTCCGTCCATTCTTTTCTGGCCTGATGTGTTTCTGTTGAGAAATCATTTGATAATCTAATGGGAGATCCCTTGTATGTTACTTTCCGTCTCTCTCTTGCAGCCTGTAAGATTCTCTCTTTATCCTGAACATTTGCCATGGTAATTATGATGTGTCTTGGTGTGGGTCTTTTCGGGTTCACCTTGTTTGGGACTCTCTGGGCTTGTGTGACTTTTTTCTTCCCCACCTCAGGGAAGTTTTCTGATATTATTTCTTCGAATAGGTTTTCTAATCCATGTTCATCTTTCTGTTGTTCTGGCACCCCTATTATTCGTATGTTGTTTCGTTTCATGTTGTCCCAAAGCTCCCTTAGGCTCTCCTCCTGTCTTTTAATTTTTTTCTCCATTTGCCGTACAGTTTGAGTGTGTTTTGCTTCCTTGTCTTCTAATTCACTAATTCGGTCCTCCGCTTCTCCCAGTCTACTGTTGATACTTTCAATGGAGTTTTTTATTGAAGCTATGTCACTCTTCATTTCTTCTTGGGACTTACTTAAGTTGTTGATTTTTTCATCTGTTTCTTCTAGCTTCTTGCATAAGTAGTTGAGTTTTTCATCTGTTTCTTCTTGCTTCTTGAACATGTGGTGCATGTACTCTAGGAACCTTATTCTGAATTCTTTTTCCGTCATGTTGCATATCTCTGTCTCACTTAGCTGCTTTTCTGGCGAGTCCTCCTTTTCTTTCCTTTGGGGGTTTCTTTGCCTACCCATGTTTGATCTCGCTGACATATGTAGATGTTGAGGTGTTCAGTGGCTGCTCCCTGGGTGGCAGGGGCTCCTTGGGTTGTGGTTGCTGCTCAGACGGTTGCGGTAGCAGCTGCTTTCCAGTTGGCAGCAGCTCCTCTGGTGGGTGTTGTTCACAGCTGTGTTGGCTCTTCTGGCTGGTGGGGGGAGGCTTCACGTACAGTTGCTGTTCCACAGACAGAGGGTGTGGTGATCAGGAGGCTGTGGTGATCAGGAGGCTGCGGTGATCAGGGGGCTGCTGTTGCTTGGATCTGCTGCGTTGATTTAAAGGCACAAAATACAACAGAGCAAGGCACAACGTACCAGGCACTGAACACAAGTATATTCACAATATTAATAACTCCAAATAAAGGTGACCACCCGAATTAAGAGAATTAGGGGATAAGGGAGAAAGAAGAGAAGAAGATAAAAGAGAGAACAGAAAAGAAAAATAAGAAAAAAACAAACAAAAAAGGAGTGCAAAAATAGAATTGGGAAAAAAGAGGGGGGAAAAAAAGAGAGCGAAAAAAGAGAATGAAGTAGAAGTGGGGAAGAGACTCCCCGTATGAGGAGCAAACTCCAATAGAACTGCCACTAATCTCAACAAAGTCCAGCAACAGATCCCTGGAGATGAATGCAAACTACAAACCACCAATAATATCCAGAGGGGTAAGGGAAAACAGAAGCACAAAAATAACTGGGGTGGGGTGGGGGAGGGAAGGGAAAAACCAGCAGAAAAAAAAAAGAAAAAGAAAAAGAAAAAGAAAAACAACCTCACAACCAGTCCTAAAAAAGAAGAAAAAACACAAAACAAAACAAACAAACAAATTAAAAAAAAAAAAAAAAAAAAAGCCCAATATATTCAACAATCAAGAAAACAATAGAAAGATAAGAGAGAAAAAAAAATGGTTGGAAAGTGAAGAAGGATAAAGAATAGGTGTATAAGGATTTAGAGCAGTAGATTGGAAATAGGATATATAAGTAGGGTGGAATTAGACAGGGGGTAAAAAGAGGGAATTGGGAAAGTCTGGAGCAGGAATAGGGTAAGAGAAACAGGACACCAAAAGGGGAAAAGTAAGGAAGAGGGTTTTAGCAAAGAGGTGGAATTGAGATAGGGAAAATTAATGCTAAAGGAACGATGAAAATAGAATGGAGAACACTAATCCCAAAAGAAAATAAAGAGAAAATAAAATGGCACTTTAAAAAATGGTAAAATGGTAGGAGTAATAATACTGGTTAAAAATAAAAATGTGGTAATTGAAAGGGTAAAATCAGGTGATGGAAAAAGAAGAAAAAGAGAAAAGAAAAATTGGTTTCTTAGTAAAAAGGTGAAAAAATTAAAAAGAAAAAGAAAAAGAAAAAATTTGCAGTAGTGATGGTCTTTCGGTTCTTCTACTCTTCAGCCTGGTTCGCCTTAGTCCTGCCAGGTATTTAGGAGAGTGTTGAGTTTGCCTGCATTACACTGTTCCTCCGTGTTGTAAATCACAGTCCTGATTTTAAAGCAGGCCGTATTTGTGATCCAGTCTGCCTTAATTTGTATTCCCCTAAGAGTCAGTTTGTGGCTCAACCTCTGGGTGGCAGTGTTTTTGGGTTGGCCTCTGAGGCTATACAGCTTCTCTATCCTTTTTTAATCCTTACCCTGCTCTGTGTTGTTGGTGGGACTGAAAATCCCTCTATAGGCCAGACCCTGGTAACTCCCAGGGACTAATCAGCTTGTTTTAGTCCTTTATCTCATACAGGGTGGAATCTGGGTGTGGCTGTGCTCCTTGCCTGGGGGGCTGGGGGGAGGAGTTCCACCCTCTGGAGGAATGGCTGCCCCAGTCCTGGGCCCAGGGGTGTCTCAGCACTCAATTCGCTGCCACCTCCTCCGGCTCCCCCTCTTTCCTCAGCCTCTCCCCAGATTCCCCTCGTCTGCACCTTCACCCTCTCTTCAGCACAGGTGAGCGTCTGTATCCGAACTGTCCTATGAGCAGGGTTCAGTGAAAACAAAGAAACAGACAAACGCCGGCCGGCCGCGGAAACGCTCCTCTCTTACCGGTCTGGGAAACGCTCCTCTTACCAGCACTGCATGGTCTGGGAAACGCTCCTCTCTTATGGGCACTGCATGGTCTGATCAGTTCCTCAGGATGCCCCCTTTAGTCTCAGTTCTCCGCAATCACAAAATCCAAATCTCAAATCTCCTGGCGCCAGCAAACCCGCGGAACTCCTTACCCTGGTCAGGGTCTGTGTCTGTCCCAAGAGACGCGGCTGTCTGCCATGCGGTCTCCCTCCGACCCTCTGGGCTCAGGTCTGGCAAACTTTCCTGCCCAGATCCCTGGTTTTTAACCTTTCCAGGGGAGGTCTGCCCTTCCAGGCTGCAAGCCGTCTCACCAGCTGAGTAAATTTGCCAATTCGGGGTGGGTGTTATTAGTTTCAGCTGCTTACTCCGTTTGCTCCGGGACAAGACCTGGGATGCGTCTGCCTATATCGCCGCCATCTTGCTTCCTCTCCACATGCCGTCATTTAACTGTTAGCCCCTGCTCTTAGTCTTTTATTTTTTCTATTTTTCTTCCTTCATGACACTTCAGGGCACTTTTAGGAAAAATCAATAGATGATCAATGATAAAAGTCCAGTAAAACTTTATTTTTGTTTTGACTAGATGTAGTGAACATCATAAATTTTTCATTTCAAGCTTATTTCCCATTTCAGCCATGTACTAATATCATTCTCTATTCATAGGAGGGCAAGGTATGCTATATGATTAGTGTTTAGTGAATGGTAAATGCCATAGCATAATCAAATTTATTATGAGTAACTTTTAGAAGAAATTCGTTAGAAGAACTTATAGGCCATGTAGCAAACATGCCTCCCCCCGCTTTTTTTGCGAATTCCAAACAATAACTTAAAACAAACATGATTGCAAATTATTGTTGATAAGAATCCCAAATTAATAATTAAAAACTCTGATTTGTGTTAAAGGCTGTGCTTCTAAAATTTCTGCAGCTGAAGATATGAAAGCTCATTGATTATCAATACTATTAGCACCTAACCCAGGCTGTGTATGGAGGGCCAGATGGCTAATTGGCTTCAGTTGGAGGAGGGTCATTTTAATTAAATGTTACTTAAATTTTATTATAAAAAATCTCAGAGTTCTAATAGACAGCTAATGATAAATATGGGCCTTCACAGATGACCTGACTTCTATCATTTCCCCCCTAGGCTGGATAGAAAAAGTGACAACTGAACTGTCCACATCCATTTACCAGCTAATTGATGTCTATTGCAACAGCTTTTATACAGATTTCCAGCCTCTAAACACACCTGTTAGTGTTTCCTGTGTGAATCCTGGGCTCCATCCCCACCTTAGCTTCACAGTATATGCAGCTCACAATATTCCAGAGGCCTGGGTGCATGGGTGAGTGGTGGTGGATTTTTCACAAAAGTGTTAATTAATATTTACATAGCTTCTAATTACAGCATCATTTTTCTTGTTCTTATTTGCAAGGACAAATATTTCATAAAATTTTGAAATGTAATCAGAATATATCTATGATTATTCTTGAAATCATTTTTTAAAACCTTTTTTCTTAATTAGTATTGCTTTTCCCTCAAGTCTTCTCCCATTCTCTGTATTAAAAATAACTGCATGTGGTCAATATATTGTTATGGAAATGGAAAATGCTCATTCTATCTTAAAATTTTCTTTTTTATGTTTGAATCTAAATGACTAATGCCAATTCACAGAAGAGAGAGAAAGAGAGAGAGAGAGAGAGATCACACATACAGGAAGATGGAGATTAATTAAAAATAGAAAAAAAATTCACTCTGATCCCCATCAAGTTGTGACAGTTTGTGAGATTAGTATCTTGATAATGTGGAAATTAGCCAAAGTTATTTCAGCTACAATAGAAATTAACCACAATTATGCGTGGAGCATCACCAGAATTTAAGTTGATTCTATCATGTAGCATTTTCTTGAATAACATAATTAGAGTAATATTTTTTAAAAAGTCCTTACATTAAATCTATATGATCATGCTGATTAAATCAATTAAACTTGTTAAGAAAACAGTTTTGCCAGATAAAATATTCTTGATTGACATTTTTTCTTTGAGAACTTGGAATATATCATCCCACTCCCTTTTGACCTGCAAGGTTTCTGCGGAGAAATCTGCTGATAAAGTTTTTACACTGGCAGGTTGTTTTTCTCTTGTTTGACCAACTGGTTATTCACAAGTGTGTGTTCTTAGAGGCCCCAAACTGGCACCCGTTCCTATTCAGCACTCAAATAGTAACCGCTCACTTGGGTAGATTCCTAAAATATCTGAGTGCTGGATATAGTATGGTGCAGTCTTCTCTTTCCCACCCCAAGGGAAGACTGGGAGGTGGGAGCTTCCTTCTGATTTGCTTGGATGAGGGGCTCTGGAAAATAAATACCATGGATTTTCTTACTGATTTCTATGTGGTTTTGAACTTGTCTGTGGTGCAGGAGTCTCTTTAACTTTTTTCTGAATTGTTCACAAAGGGAATAGATTCATGTATTACTATTGAGTCGGTGTCTCCATGCGGGAAGGAGGATCTGTGGCTTCCTATTCTGCCATCTTGCTGATATCACCCAACATAAATCCTTAAAGTCATTTTTAAATCAAACTTTATACAAGCAAACAGCACTTTATCATTTGACGTTTAACTATTACAATAATTGACGCGTATAGAAAATTTGTTTCTGGATAATATTCAGCTTATTGCATCAATGTTGTTTCTTTTTAGCTATAAAGCATTTTCTTTTTCCTGTTGGCTTACTTATGCTGGAAAGAAGCTGTTCCAAGTGAGAAACTACAAAAATATTCCAGTCAAAAAATTGTTCTTTTTCTTGGTCAACTGGAATGAAACGTAAGTTTAATATTTTCTCTGGCAGGATTATTTATCTAATAAAGATCAGAGGTTTGTTTGTTTGCTTTTGTTTAAGTGAAGCATGTGATTTAAAAAAAAATGTTGCCAGTTGATTTAATTCGGTGATGTGATAAATATGCTAAGGCTAATAGATAACTGATTATTCAACTCAACAGATTAAAAGTCCATTTAAAAACCTAGACAAGTGTCTAATTCACATTATCTAACTGATCAAAGAAGCAAATTGAAAAAGGGAGAATTATTAATCATTCACAGGCTGTGGATAAGAGAAATACCTTCTATTTGGAGATGGAGGGAGGTAGATTCCAGATATAAAAAGAAGGAAGAAATTCCCAAATAACAGATGTAATCTCCATTTCCCCACAAAAGCCAATTGGTACCAATTAGTTTAAACAATCATGTATTTGACAGTAGTTATCTGTGCATTGTGTGGACTGCCTTCTAATTTGGGGTGGTTGGCTCCTATTTTCCCATTTTATAGAACTTCATTACATCAATAAGGAAAAGTACCTTCTTGACATTATCCTGGCCCGCCTCCTCTCCTCTGTTTCCCTCTGCTCAAGCCCTCATTTTAATTAGAATCTCAGGCGACTCATAAACTGCCATCTATGACTCTTTTCATGGTTACTGGTTCTTTTCCTGCTGTTCCTATTACACTAATCCTTTATCATTCAGTCATTTTCCAGGTACCCATTGCTCATTGAGAGTCAGTTTTCTTCCCATCTCAAGTAGAAGAAAATGCCTCAGTTCACCCTCCATCCAACCTTTCCGAAGGTCTGGCTTTCTTGGGAGATCATTTGATTCCCCAAATTGTACTTTCCTAATGATGATTGACACAATTTCTAGAAGTCCTATCATGCCATTAGATGACACCGTTTATCTCACTCTTAGTGTTATCTCAATCATTGGAGACATGTCCTGAGACATAGCATGTGATCTTCAATTCTTACGCACTCCATGGTTGTTCAATCCCAAAGCAAATCTTCCTTATTCCAGGACTGGGATACCCTTGTCTCGCCTGCTTTGGTTAAGTTCTTAATTACTTGGACCAAATACCTAACCTTCAATTATAAAATCCTATTCCATTGTAGAGTCACTTCTGCTTGTAATATTCTTTAGTAATTTCCAGTTCCTATAAGGTAAAGTACAAGTCATTTAGCCTAGCACCCCAGGCCCTCTGTGGTTTTGCCCTGCCTATCTTCTCTGGAATTAGCTCTACTCTTTCCCCTATAACCCAGCCACTCTCTGTATTTGATCTACTTACCCTAAAGATGAACTGAGAAATTTCACCTCTGCTAAGGGTCCTTCATTTGCCCCCACTGTCCTTGAGAACACCTAATTGTCTTTCAAGGTACTCTTCTAGCTTCTCTATAAACCCTTTCCTGTATCATTCAAAAAAGTGGCCACCTTTTTTATTTATCAATTAGTCAAACCTCAAACTACTCCTTTATGGTCCTCTACTAAATGTATTTGTCTATATAGCTGTTTGTTTCTGCTAAATAATAAGAAGACCTTTTTTACTTTTGTTTTTTAATTTTATTTTAAAATTTGTTATTGTATCTTTAACAGCACCAGGCAGAATAAGAGGCCAGGAAGTGTTGCTGGGCAAATGAATGAATTTTGTGTAATAAGTGACTCCTCAAAAATGTTATCAAGTCAATTGCCAAAATTAGTCTTCTTAACTAATTAAAACTTATTACTGGTTGTTTCAAAAATCAGATTCATTTTCATATGACAGCTATGTTTCATCATTTAAATAATTTAAAAGAAAAATCTAATTCTAAAGTCAATTTCAAAGAAAAAAATCAAAATAAATTAAAGATAATTAGTGTTGTTGGAATAAGTACTTTGATATATTTTTCTTCTCTTCCTTCAAGACCACACAAGTGTTCTATTTCCTGGGAGAATTTATTTGATTTCCCTAGTAGTTAGTTACTTCAACCCAAAATTATTTTTATATAATTTTCATAAAAAATATTTATTTACCATTTTCTAGTGCCTGTAGCATTCTTTATATATTGCATTAAAGTGTGCCATTATCTATAATCAATTGTATATTTCATTATTGTACTGTAAATATACAGGCAGAAACTATATTGTTTAATAATATGTGGCATAGATTTTTGACCACCTATTATATTTTAATCATCTTAGTATAACCCCCAAATATATCATCTTATCTCAACTTAGCAACAAAAATATATAGCAGGTATTGTCATCTCCACTTTACAGATCAGCATATTGATGTTTACGAAGATAAATTAGCTTGCCCCAAGATCCACAATCAATAAATGGCATAACGACCCACTCTGTCTCCAAAGCTAATGTTTACTGTGATTTCCAAACTGTTTCTTAGGCAGAGTATTTATATTCTAAAATAGTTATCATATCTTAAGTTAAAAATAAACCTGGCAGCTTGACCCAGTGATTGAGCATAGACCTATAAATCGGGAAGTCATGGTTCAATTCCAGGTCAGGGCATATGCCCCTGTTGTGGGCCCTATTCCCAGTGTGGGGCATGCAGGAGGTGGCAGGTCAATGATTCTCTCTTATCACTGATGTTAATATATATATATATCCCTTCCTCTCTGAAATAAATAAAAACATATTTTTAAAAAACTCTACTCCAGAAATTTTCAACCTTTTTCATCTCATGGCACCCGGCACATGTAAACTAAAATTCTGTGGTACACCAAAAATACATTACAATTTTTGACAATTTGACTATATATATATATATATATATATATATATATATATATATATATAATTATATATATATAATTTTGATTGATTCACAAAAAACAATAATAATGGTGATTCCCTACCCTTTTTGCTCCAAAATGACTTTTTAAAAAATCAGGTGCCTATATATGTATATAAGGATTTCTGGTACAAAGAATTAAACAATCAGATGCAACCTTATTATGCCACATAACCAATAAGATGCAACTCTATTATATGACCTATATATGTATGCTTCAAGATAGGGCATTCACACTATACAGCTATTGTTATGTTGGTTGTTGTCATTTTTTTTTATTTGACTATCTAAAGGAAAAGAGATCAGTGCCCCAGACTAAAGAGTCAGGCATTGCATGTTTTAAAAATTCTTATGGTACACTGATTGAAAATTGCTGCTCTACTTCATTCTCCCTCCAAAAGCCACCACCCCATTCTTTTTCTCTGCTTTGTATTAAAACCCTTCCAAAGAGTTGTCTATATTCACTTTCTTCATTTTTTTTCTCTGCTTTAAAACATATTCCAATCAGGCTTTCATCACCTCTGCTCATCTGAAATTGCCCATTAGAGTCACCAGTGATCTGCATAGTTAAATCTAATGTTTGTTTCTCAGTCTTCATCTTACACCATCTATTAGGAATAGTTGTCACTGTTGATCTCACCCTCCATATTTAAATATGCTCTACACCTGTCTCCTGCATTCTTTTAGCTTTCTTCCTTCCTCATTAGATATACATTCTCCATCTTCTTTTCTTCTCCCAGACACTGTGCTAATGTCTTAACCCTTAAGCCTCTTCCCTGTTGTTACTATTCTCACTCCTTTAATTTACTCTTACAGTCACGTGGCTTTGAATGCCATCTATATACCAACAACTTCCAAATTTATGTCACTAACCCAGGCATCAGTCACAAACTCCACATTTACACATGCAACCTGTATAAGACTGAACTCTCAGTCTTACATTTCAAACTTTGTCCACCCATAGAATGCCACTGTGGGTGATCATTTTCAGTTCCAGTTGTTCGGGTCAAATCCTTAACCTCAATCTCCTACTCTCAGACACTGTGTCCAGGAAATCCTATTGGCTCTCTCCTCAAAACGTTTCCAGGAAATTACTTCTCATCATTTTCCTTGGTCTTGACCACCATCATCTCTCCCCTCTATTACCACAGTAGCCTAATAATGGCCTCCCAGCTTCCCTTGTACCTTTATAATCCTTTCCACATAGCAGCTAAAGTGACCTTTTCTAAAATGTAAGTCAGGCCATGTTTAAAAATCCTGAATTGACTTCCTGTTTCATTCAGACAGAAGTCAAAGTCCTTACAATGCTCTATTGTTATATATCAGTATTAAAGGAGGGTTCTAAAATATGTGACTTTTTAAATCTCCCATTTCACTATTAAAAACTTACCGGGATTTTAGGAAAAGTATCTCTCATAGAAGAAAAATTGTTTAAGGAAAATTTAATGTTCACTCACTTTTCTGTAGTAGAGTAAGGAAAATATATGATTAAAACTCAAGGTCGGTGCCAGCTGCTTGGATAAAAGGAAGCAATCTGACTTCACTTATCGAATTGCCTCTTAAAGTATTTTTCTTCCTTTTTTTGTCTAAAAGTTCATTCCTTTGATTTTTCAATAGCCATGTAGAAGTTGCAAGAAAAGATTTCCCAGTGAATGTGAGATTATTCTGGCTTTAAAAATTCATACGTATTCAAGAAATAAATAACTATTTAGAAAGCATGTATTCTTGCCCCAGAAGAATTTATTTTCATTAATAAAAAATGACAGAATGGAGATTGGCAGTAACTATCCACTGTAACCTATCGAATTTTTGTCATTTTTAATATAAAAAGCTCATTAAAATGTGAAGTTATACATGAAGAAGCCAGACTCAATAGGAAAAAAAGAATATTCTAGATTATCTGTAGAATAGTCAATTTATACCTTCCATTCTTACACAGAAATATGAAACCTGAATAGAAAGCCAATTACAGGTAAAAGAGAGAACATTCAGGTAATTGCTGTGCATTCCACAGGGTCATTGACATCCTGTATTGATTTTCAGAGCTTCTCTTAAGCTGAGAAATATGCTGATATTATCTTAAATAAATATCGACTATTAAAGAATATGAAAGAAAATACTTTCAGTTTTAGCGATCTAAACATGTAACAATGTAATTTTTAGTAATGTAAATTTTACTAATATTGAATAATAAAATTTATTTACTCTACTGATTGAATAATTAATATAACGCTGATGTACAACCTACCATTTTCCACATATAGTGTTTTGCAATTTTCATTCTATATCATGGATAAGAAAAAGCAAGGCTTAGGAAGGTTAAATTCATTGCTCAAGGAAGAATATCTTATTGGTTATAGAGCCACTATTTAAATGCAGTTATATCCAGATCCAAATCTCTGACTCATCCTCTCCACACACAGTTTACATATTGACATCTCAGACTTATTCTTAATTTAATGACATCATGTCCTAAATTACATATTTCAGTTAAAGGCATCCACTGGAATATAATCTAGAAGCCTAGAACTCATCTTTAATTCTCCATTGTCCTGTTCCATTAATATTCTGTCAGTCAAATATTAATTATCCATTTTACCTCTAAAATAGTTATTTCTCTCTTTTATCTTCTTTGCTGCTATATTGCCACCCTAGATCTGGACCTTTTCATTTCTGGGAATAACATCTTGGAGAAAGCGATGTGTACTCCCTCATCATCAGTCATGGTCACTGGGCTAAATTAATTTCTCCTTATTCCTGAGGTTGGATGCTGCCAACCACTCACCAAAGGGGGTTACCAATGTCTAATTTGACACTTTGATTAAGGACTGCTCCCTAGTATCCTGATTAGACAGCCAATTCTTAGTGCAAGAAGATGCTTAACAATACCTAAGGCCTCAGCTGGGCCAACCTCAATCAGCAATATCCAATTGGATAATAGGCTTTGGTCATCATCAATCTATAATAATAAAAGCATAATATGCTAATTAGACTGGACAGCCGAATGACCTTCTGGACATCCTTCTAGACATCCTTCCAGATGAAGCCATCATGGCAGGGACTGAGGCAGAGGCAGTTAGGGGTGATCAGGCAGACAGGTGAGTAGTTAGGGGCAACCAGGCAGTCAGGCAGGCAAGTGGTTAGGGGTGATCAGGCCGACAGGCAAGTGGTTAGGTGCCAGCAGTCCCGGATTGAGAGAGGGTGCAGGCCAAGCTGAGGGACCCCCCCCCTCAGGCATGAATTTCATGTACCAGGCCTCTAGTACTCTAATAATTACCCATTGCTTAAACAAGTTGACATCAAAGATCAATTGGGAAATACAAGGACAGTGGATTTTGTTCATATTTCTCATACCTAATGCCATCAGATATCACTCAATCTAAGCTGCCTCATTTGCTCTCCCAGTCACTTTTCTCTTCTTTCCATCCCTTGGAAATCTGTTTCCATGAGTTATGGAAACTACCTACCTATCTACCTATCTACCTATCTCTGTTCCAAATTTCCTATTTGTCTCTAGCCTTCTCATCTTCTAGTAAACATATTCTCCCACCTCAGTCTTTTGAAAAATATAACTTTCATCTCTTTCTCTCACAAATAGATCTCTTCTAAAGACCATACTTATCTTGAAGCTTTTATCATAGAACCTGGTCATTTCTTTTTTTTTTTTTTCCCTCATATGTTCAATTTTTTTAAAAAATTCTTCATTGTTTAAAGTATTACATATAGCATTACATATGTCTCCTTTTTTCCCCCATTGACCTCTCCCCAGTGACCCCCACTACCCATCACATGCCCTCACACCCCTACTATATGTGTTCATTGTTTGTTTTTATATACATGCATACAAGCCCTTCAGTTGATCTCTTACCCCCTCACCCCCACCCTACCCTGCATTCCATCTGAAGTTTGATGGTCTGTTTGATGCTTCTCTGTCTCTAAATCTATTTTTGTTCATCAGTTTATGTTGTCTATTATATTCCACAAATAAGTGAGATTATATGATATTTATCTTTCTCCAACTGGCTTAGCATAATGCTCTCCATGTCCATCCATGCTGTTGAGAATGGAAAGAGTTCTTTCTTTTTTGCAGCAGTGTAGTATTTCATTGTGTAGATGTGCCACAGGTTTTTAATCCATTCATCTGCTGATGGGCACTTAGGCTGTTTCCAAATCTTAGCTATTGTAAATTGTGCTGCTATGAACATAGGGGTACATATGTCCTTTCTGATTGGTATTTCTGATTTCTTGGGATATATTCCTATAATTGGGATTACTGAGTCAAATGGGGGTTCCATTTTTAATTTTTTGAGGAAACTCCACACTGTTTTCCAAAATGGCTGCACCAGTCTGCATTCCCACCAGCAGTGCACGAGGGTTCCTTTTTCTCCACATCCTCACCAGCACTTGTAATTTGTTGATTTGTTGATGATAGCCATTCTGACAGGTGTGAGATGGTATCTCATTGTCATTTTGATTTGCATTTCTCAGATGATTAGTGACTTTGAGCATATGTCTCTTGGCCTTATGTATATCCAATGGAAGAGTGTCTATTTAAGTCTTTTGCCCATTTTTTTATTGGATTGTTTAACTTCCTTTTGTTAAGATGTATGAGTTCCCTATAAATTTTGGAGGTTAGGCCCTTATCAGAGATAACATTGGCAAATATGTCCTCCCATGCAGTTGTTTTGTTGATGGTTTCTTTTGCTGTGTAGAAGCTTTTTATTTTTATGTAGTCCCATTTGTTTATTTTTTCCTGAGTTTCCAATGCCCTAGGAGCTGTATCAGTAAAGATATTGCTACGACATATGTCTGCTATTTTGCTGTCTATAGATTCTTCTAAGATTTTTATGGTTTACCATCTTATGTTTAAGTCCTTTATCCATTTTGAGTTTATTTTTGTGTATGGTGTAAGTTGGTGGTCTAGTTTCATTATTTTGCATGTCTCTGTCCAATTATCCCAACACCATTTATTGAAGAGACTGTCTTGACTCCATTGCATGCCCTTTCCTCCTTTGTCAAATATTAATTGAGCATAATGGCTTGGGTTGATTTCTGGATTCTCTCTTCTGTTCTATTGGTCTGTATGTCTGGTCTTGTGCCAGTACCAGGCAGTTTTGAAAACAGTGGCTTTGTAATATAGCTTGTTATCTGGTATTGTGATCCCTCCAACTTTGTTCTTTTTTCTTAAGACTGCTGCAGCTATTTGGGGTCTTTTTTTATTCTGCCGGGATTCATGTCCCAGCATCAAGAAGGGTTCAGGAATCTGGAAAAGGGGCTGATGCATAGATTAAAGAGACTAATAAAGAATCCGGAGACGAGATATAATTTTGAAAGGCATTGGGGGTCAGAGGACCTTCAGCTAAAGGAACTGAAGACTCCCTCCTTGTCTAGGACCCTTGCTTTTATTAACACAATTTGTCCTAAGGCAAGGTGGAGATAATACAATTCAAAGGGTAAGGTTTCAAAGGTACAGAAGCATTGTCAGTTTGGGGAATAGCCTACGGCTGTTCAGGTGTTTCACCAGTAGGAGGCAATAACATGTAGATTAAGATGCCCTTTAACTGTCTGGCAGCCACAATCAGTTTACTATTCAGGTTTGGGGAAATGCCTTTAGCCATTCCCAACAGGTGACTACATGTGGGACTCAACCCTGTTGAGTCCCCAAGTCTCATCAACCTTTTGATGAAACTCTTGAAATTATGACATGCTGAAATTGGTCTACAGCATTATTCCATATGAATTTTTGGAGAGTTTGTTCTATGTTGGTAAAATATGGTGTTAGTATTTTAATGGGGATTGCATTAAATCTATAGATTGCTTTGGGTAGTATGGACATTTTGTTGATATTGATTCTACCAATCCATAAACATGCTATATACTTCCACTTGTTTATATCTTCGTCTATTTCTTTTTTTCAATGTCCTGTAGTTTTCTGAGTACAGGTCTTTTACATCCTTAGTTAAGTTTTTTCCTAGGTATCTTAATTGTTTTGGTGCAATGGTATAAGGGATTGTTTTGTTTGTTTGTTTGTTTGTTTGTTTCTCTTTCAGTGAGTACATTATTGGTGTATAAAAGAGCCATAGATTTCTGGGTATTAATTTAGTATCCTGCTACATTGCCAAATTCATTTATTAAGTCTAGTAGTTTTTTTATGGAGTCTTAAGGTTTTCTATGTACAATATCATGTCATCTGTGAATAATGACAGTTTTACTTTTTCTTTTCCAATGTGGATGCCTTTTATTTCTTCTTCTTGTCTAATTGCTATGGCTAGCACTTCCAGTACTGTGTCGAACAGGAGTGGTAAGAGGGGCATCCCTGTCTTATTCCTGTTCTTAGGTGAAATGGGCTTAGTTTTTGCCCATTGAGTATGATGTTGGCTATAGGTTTGTCATATAAAGCTTTTATTATGTTGAGGTAGGATCCTTTTATTCCCACTTTGCTGAGGGTTTTTATCAAGAAAGGGTGTTAAATTTTGTCAAATACCATATCACATTAATTGATATGACTATTTGATTTCTATCTCTCAATTTGTTTATGTGATGTATCATGTTTATTAATTTGTGGATATTGTACCATCCTTGCATCCCTGGAATAAATCCCACTTGACCATGGTGTATGATCTTACTAGTGTAATGCTGGATCTGATTTGCTAGGATTTTGTTGAAGACTTTAGCATCTATGTTCATTAGAGATATTGGCCTGTAATTCTCTTTCTTTTTAGTGTCTTTATCTGGTTTTGGGATTAGGGTAATGCTGGCTTCATTGAAAGAGCTTGTAAATGTTCCTTCCTCTTGAATTTTTTGGAATAGTCTGAAAAGGATAGGTTTTAGTTCTTCTTTGAATGCTTGGTAAAACTCCCCTGTGAAGCCATCTGGCCCCAGGCTTTTGTTTGCTGGAAGTTTTCTGATTACTGCTTCAATTTCCTTCATAGTTATTGGCCTATTTGGATTTTTTTTTTCTTCCTGATTGAGTTCTGCAAGATGGTATTTTTCTAGAAATATGTTCATTTCTTCTAGGTTGTCCAGTTTGTTAGAGTTGTTCATAGTATTTTTTTTACAATCCTTTGTATTTCTTTGGGGTATGTTCTTATTTCGCCTCTTTCATTTCTGACTTTGTTTATTTGGGTCCTCTCTCTTTGCTTCTTGGTGAGCCTGGCTAGAGGTTCATCAATCTTGTTTATCCTTTCAAAGAACCAGCTCTTAGTTTCATTGATCTTTTGTATTGTTTTTTGGTCTCTATGTCATTTATTTCTGCTCTGATCTTTATTATTTTCTTCCTTCTACTCTCCCTGGGCTTTTCTTGTTGCTCTTTTTCTAATTCTTTAAGTTGTAGGGTTAGATAATTTATTACCAGTTTTTCTTGTTTTTTAAGGTAGGCCTATAATACTATGAACATCCCACCCAGGACTGCTTTCACTATGTCCCATAGATTTTGGGGATTGTTTCCAGGATGTTTTTTTCATGTCTTCTTTGATCTCTTTGGTAACCCAATAATTGTCTAACAACATGTTATTTAGCCTCAAAGTGTTTGAATTTTTTATTTTTATTGTAGTTGATTTCTAATATTATGCCATTGTGATCTAAGAAGATGCTTGATATGATTTCAATCTTCTTGAATTTGAAGACACTTTGTGCCCCAATATGTGATCTATCTTTGAAAATGTCACATGTGTACTTGAGAAGAATGTATATTCTGTAACTTAGGGATGAAATGTTCTGAAGATGTCAATTAAGTCCATCTGATCTAGTGAATCATTTAGGATTGCTGTTTTTTTGCTGATTTTTTGTCTAGAGGATTTATTCAGTGATGTAAATAGGGTATTAAAGTCCCCTATCATGATTGTATTGCTGTCAATCTCTCCCTTGATATTTTCTAGAATTTTTCTAGGTATTTGAGTGCTTCTGCATTGTGTGTATATGTTTACCAGAGTTATATCCTCTTGTTTTATCAATTCCTTTAGTATTATAGTGACCTTCCTTGTCTCTTGTTATGGCCTTCACTTTGAGGTCGGCTTTGTTAGATATACGTATTGCTACCCCAGCTCTTCTTTTATTTCCATTTGCCTGTAAAATATTTTTCCATCCCTTCACTTTCAGTCTGTGTGAGTCCCTTGTTCTGAGGTGGGCCTCTTGTAGATAGCATATTTATGGGTCATGTTTTCTTATCCATTCAGCCACTCTATGTCTTTTGATTGGAGCATTTTGTCCACTTACGTTTAAGATTATTGATAGATATTTGTTTGTAGCCATTTTTATTCTTTATGCCTGTGTTCCTTCTTCCCTTTCTATTTCTTCTTTTTACAACAGTCCAACAGTCCCTTTAGCATTTCTTGCATTGCTGGCTTGGTAGTGATAAACTCCCTTACCCTTTTTTTTGTCTGCAAAGCTCCTTAATTCCCCTTTAATTTTGATTGATAGCCTTTCTGGATAGAGTATTATTGGATCCAGTCCCTTGCTTTGCATGACTTTTTATACTTCATTCCATTCCTTTCTGGTCTGATGTTTTTTTTCTGTTGAGAAATCATTTGATAACATAATGGAACATCCTTTGTAGGTAACTCTCTGTCTCTCTCTTGCAGCCTTTAAGATTCTCTCTTTGCCATTAACCTTTGTCATTGTAATTATGATGTGTCTTGGTGTGGGTCTTTTTGGGTTCATCTTGTCTGGGACTTTCTGTGCTTGTGTGACTTTTTGCTTCCCCAAATCAGGGCAGTTTTCTGTCATTATTTCTTCAAATAGGTTTTCTAATCCTTGTTACTCTTCTTGTCCTTCTGGCACTCCTATTATACAAATGTCACTTTGTTTTATGTGTCCCAAAGCTTCTTTAGGCTCTCCTCCTGATTTTTAATTTTTTTCTCCAATTGCTGTTCAACTGGGTGTGTTTCTCTGCCCTGTCTTCTAACTCACTAATTCAGTCCACTGCTTCCTCTAGTCTACTGTTGAAACCTTCCTTGTGATTTTTATTGTAAGTATATCATTTTTTATTTCCTCTTGATTCTTACATAAGTTGTTGATACTCTCATCCATCTGGTTTATGAACTGTATGACCCTTATTCTTAATTCTTTTTCTGACATACTGCATGCCTCTATTTCATTTAGTCCCTTTTCTGGTGCTTCCTCCTTTTCTTTCCTTTGGGGGTTGCTTCTTTGTCTCCCCATTTTTGCTTTCACCGAAGAGTCCAGGTGCTGGGACTTGCTAGACTCCTAGCCAATGTGGTGGGTCAGTGGGAGGGTAGCACACCTTGAGAGTCATCAGGAAGCCCAAATGCCAGGACACATGAGGCCTGTGCCTCAGCAGTGGGCCACCGGGAGGGTTGCACACTCTAGGATTCCCAGGAGCCTGAGGCCGAGGAGTCTGGAGTCCTTTTGTCTGTGGGTCTGCAGCTGAGGTAACAGGTTTTTGGCTGGCATGGCTGTAGGGTCCTGGGTGGTGTCTGAGGCCAGTCTGGATGGCGATGAGGCTGGGCTCCTAATCATAGCAGCTCTTCCCTTCAAAATGGTGTGGTTTCTGTGCCAGTGCCAGCCGCCCAGCAGTGCTTGCAGCTGTAGCAGGGGCTCCCCATCTAAAAGAGCCCAGTCTGCCATCGCCCAAAAGTCCTGCAGTATCTAACTGTCCCTCACTCACACACACATACACACATACCACACACATCCCCACACTCCCTTTCACTCCTCACTCACTCACACTCTCTCTCCACTGCCATCCTGCTGGCCACCATCTTGACTCTCTGGTCATCTTATCTAATAAAGAGGGAATATGCAAGTTGACCATCACACCGGAACAGTCAAGATGGCTGCACCCACAGCGGAGGCTGAGTTCCCTTAACAGGCCTTAATGAGCAATCAGCAGGGACCTGAGGCTGTGTCCCCAACCTGGTGGGGCTTGACAGGGGACCTCAGGCCGCGCCCTCTGCCCTGACACCAAGCTGGAGGACCTCAGGTCATACCCCCTGCCCAGCAGGGCTTGACAGGGGACCTCAGGCCATGCCCCGCCCCCTGGCACCAGGCTGGGGGAACTCAGGCCGTGCCCCCTACCCCAGTGCCAGGCCGGGGTACCTCAGGCCATGACCCCCGCCCTGGCGCTGGGCCAGGGGACCTGAAGCCACACCCCATGCCCCAGCGCCAGGCTGTGGGATCTGAGGCCACACCCCCTGGCCTGGGCCAGTGGACCTCAAAGCGTGCCCCCCCATCCCAGGCCAGGGGACCTCAGGCCATGTCCCCTGCCCCAGCGCCAGGTCAGGGGACCTAAGGCTGTGCCCCAGGCCTGGCACCAGGCTGGGGGACCTGAGGCTGCACCCCACACCCTGCAGAGCTTGATGGGGGCCCTGAAGCTGCACCACTACCACCTGACGGGGTTTACCAGGGGACCTGAGGCTGCACCCTCCCAACTAGCAGTGCTTGACAAGGGTGGGGCCGGCCAGGTCTGGATCTTGCCCATTGTGGGTGGGGCCGGCTGGGTCTGGGTCTCACACAAATTTGAGCACCGCAGGTGTACGGGGACTTGACTCTGGGTCCCACAGTGTGCCCTAGACTCTGACAAGATGACGATTTTCATATACATTTTACTAATATTCTTTCATCTCTGACGTTCTATTATAGAAAAAGGGGAAATAGAAATATTAAAATATTTCCTCTAATTAATCCCCCTTTAATCTGCACAAATTTTGTGCACTGGGCCACTAGTCTATATATAAAAGCCTAAGCAACCATCCAACCATTTGACCATCTGACCAGTAGCTATGATGCACAATGACCACCAGGGGGAAGACACTCTGTCCAGTAGCTATTATGTGCACTGACCACCAGGGGGCAGACGCTCAATGCAGAAGCTGCTGATGCTGTAGTGAATTGGCAGCTGTGATTCTAGGGTTTTACACCCAGAACCTGAGAGGAGAGAGCCCAATTCCAGGGTGCATCACCCAAGAACTGCCCTCTCGCAATCCAGGACCCCTCGGGGGATGCAGAGAGTCAGTTTTGGCCTGATCCCTGCAGGCCCAGCTGAGGAATCCCATTGGTGCATGAATCCATGCACTGGACCTCTAGTTTCTATATAACCAGGATGATTCCAGAAAGGAAAGAAAGATACCCTCTCCCTGACCACAGATCACACTCTTAGCTTATTTTCTAAAGCTCTTCTTAGATACTTATGTTACCCAGGTTAATCCTCCCTAGTCTCACAGTATAACCTTCTATACATTCCCTTATATACCGTGATGGCTTCAATACCCAAATTTAAGAGGGTTTTTTTCATTATTTTTGCCTGTATCTACAATTCATCTATGGTCTGAATTTGGAGCTATTTCACCTTCACATACCTAGAAATTGTATTCCAATAATCAACAAAATTCTAGGACCTCATAGTAACTCAGAATAGTTCATATTTAAAATTATTATCAACTTTCTATATTTTTAATCTCTCATTGAAATATTTCCTTTTGTCATTAGGAAAAAACTTGAAAAAACTGGAATACACAGTTCTTAAGCATTCTGGCAACCACCTATTTACTAATTGCATAATCCATAACTTTTCCACAGCTTGATCACATCTCTTGTTCTAGCCACAGAGAGCCACTCATTACTTATCAGCTACACTTAATTTATATATATATATATATATATATATATATATATATATATACCTTTGTCCATGTACTTTTCTCTTCTTAGAATATTCTTTTCTAAATCTTCATCTGATTATGGCCAATTTGGCCATTTTGATTATCCCCTCATTCTCTAAGACAGTGTGAACCATTCTTCTGTGCATACAAAGGATAAATACTCAAGTTATCATAATTAAAAAAACCAAAAACCTTACATGTAAAAATTATAATTTTAGCAATCCTCACTGAGTAAACAATCTCATTACTCTATGTATTTCTGCTATATTTTCATTTTACAATATTAAACACAAATGTTCAAATATTTAATAAGATAACATTGTAATTGATAATCTACTTTTTAAATTTATTTTAAGGATCACTTTTCCTCTTGAAATAAAATCACTTCCAAAGGAATCCATGCTCACTATAAAACTGTTTGGGATTAACTGTGCCACCAACAATGCAGAGATATTGGCCTGGACTTCTCTTCCATTGTTTCCAAAAGAGTAAGTACATAATGTGTAATTAACACAGCTCCCATCCCAATAAAAAAGCCTCCTTGAAACTAAATATTTTGCAGTATGTAGCATAATGAGAAAAAAATCAAGAGAAAATTTTATCCTAAAATTGAGGTAGCTCAGCATAAATCATGATTATTGAAAGTGGGAGTGGAAAAAAGTGTAGAAATGGGTTTGAATGCAGGTTTCATGTTCAACTTGTCCACTAGAGCATTCACAGTAAAAAGTTACTGGCAGGACCTGTTACAATTGCTTTTCCTTCTCTAACCAGCCAATTTCTCTGCATTTAGTACTTCGAAATTATTTAGCTAAATTCTATCATATAGAAACAATGTAGATCAAGGAATTCTGGATGAAGTAAAATTACACAATGTAACTCACTGGTTTACTGACCTTTTATTGCCAAGAAGAAATATTTGCAACTTTATAATGATATTTTCAGAAAAGTAAGCCAACTATGAGCTCAGATATTCTATTGGAGCTAATGGCCGTTGCAAATTACCTGATGATTTAACCATAGCTATTTAGAACTAATAATACTTTGGATATTTGATAGTTAATTACATGATTCTCTGTACCATTAAGGGGAAATGTTTTAAATAAATCAGCTTAGTTATTTTTTACATGGCAAGATTTGCTTTAAAATCAAATTTAAAAATTAATAATTGTTTTATTATTTTAATAGTGTTATAAAGAATTTTTCTGCCCCTATTGCTTTAAAAATATTTGGTAATATAAATATTTTAAGAAAATTCTTCATTAGTTTTTAGTTCCCATGTTTAGTCAATATAAATAAATTATTATCAGAACAATCATCATAAATCTTTAAAATTGCCTTTTTTGGATTAGTTCTGACCGTGTGTGTGTGTGTGTGTGTGTGTGTGTGTGTGTGTACTGCTCCATTATTTGTTTTGATGCTATAGCCTATTTCTACTTATATGTTTCTTGAGGAAAGGGAATAGATTTATCTTTGTAACATCTATCATCTAATATAGTACCTCATGAATAGGCAATCATTAGAGATTTATTTACTAAATTGAATTGAGAAAAAATCAATTCCTACATGAGATTTAGAGTGGAAATAAAATTTCAGGAAGTCTGCAAAAAACAGTTTTGTCCTAAAATAACACCTACTGCTGTTAGCAAATATTTCAAAAATCTGATTTGTGGGTTAGAGCTTTCATTACTTTCTTACTAGAAGGAGCTATGCACATGCCCTTTCTTTTCAAGAGTGAATTTCTTTAAAGTTTCAACTGCAGTGCTTGTAAGATCTAGCATGTTTGTGGAATAACATTTCCAGTTATTCACTGAAAAAAATTCAATCTATTTGATTCCCTTAATATTTGATTCCCTTAATCACCCACCACACTACTTTGCACATGATAGGCAATCAATACATGTTAAATATATAAGAATGTTTAAGACATTACTGTGTTTCAAACTAATCTTCAAGATCTTTTTCTAAATAGTCATAATAGTAAAAATACTGACTCCATGTTGCTTTGTCATAAGTCACTTACCACTGGTAAACATTTTATATGTAAGTGATCATAGACGATGGTCATCTTTAAGTAATGCCATTTGGGACTCATATTAGGTGGTGTTTTCTTGAGAAAAAGTGTCAGATTATGGATGATGAGACATCACATCAGCAAACACAACTTGAATAAGCACTTGTAACTGTATTTCCAAAAGACCATATCTTATGAAAATCAGAAAAATCAGCCTCTCTCACTTGTTGAACAATTTAAAGAAGTCCAGATCTTCATAAGACATCAGAAATCTATTATTGGGGCAATTGGGAGATTCCATGACTCCCACTGAGCTCATTGCTACAAGTTACAGAGATTCTAACCCAATTCATCAGATACAGATATTTCCAGATCAGAGCAAATAGGCCACTTTTCACAGAATGCCTTTGCCTATAAATGTTTGGTAGTGAATCTGCCATTTATTACATTTTGAATTACCTATATCTAGCTGTGTGGAATTGTAATGAGCACTTATGTCTTTATTTTTTTTAACATACACAAGGCCTGAAAATATGCAGAATTAAAAGCTTCCTATCTCTGTGGTTCTAAGGCGTGGGTTTCAGAAGAACCAATGGTGACTAAATGCAGAAATATCAGTTATGGGTGCACCAAGAATGTCTACAAATAAATATAAACACTGACATTTTCAAGCACATAAACTCGCCTTCAAGCCTATAAAAAATATGTCACAAGTACAAAAGTTAAATTTTGCCCATAGAACAGCGGTTCTCAACCTGTGGGTCATGACCTCTTTGGGGGTCAAATGACTCTTTCACAGGGGTCGCCTAAGACCATCAGAAAACACATATATAATTACATATTGTTTTTGTGATTAATCACTATGCTTTAATTATGTTCAACTTGTAACAATGAAATTGAGGGTCACCACAACATGAAGAACTGTATTAAAGGGTCGCGGCATTAGGAAGGTTGAGAACCACTGCCATAGAAGCTTTGCAATCCTCCCTTTTGCAGACAGAACTTCTATTGCATCTATCTGTATTCACAATGCCTCCTCACTGCTATAAGAAAGTGTTGTTCACACCTCAACAATTGTTAAGAGCTACTTTTCTACTTAAATGCAAAACAAATAGTGTAATAGTTGCTTAGCATTTCTAGATTGTGGTAAATTCTTCAGTTCAGAGATACTTAGCCCTGAATGAACAGTCTCCTGGGAGACCACCAACACTCTTCCCCTCTTAATTCCACTAATCATCTTCCTCCTCCTCACATTTTCTATTTCCAGAACTCTATGGAAATTTATTCTCTCCACCATGCTTACAATATCTCAAAAGATTTTTAGGTTCAGTCTATTATCAGAAAGTAAGTTAGCTACTATCAAGCACACAGAGGGCCCAGCGAATGGTGCCAAGCATCCTTTCCTCCTTGAATTGCCTCAGAGTGTACATCATACCAGCCTGAGTTGGACAGCTAGAAGTCCATTCTCCCTATGCCTTTTTGCTTGATACATCTCCTCATACATATACTTAAATCAAGTGTTCTGACTTCATTCTCCCCCATATGCCTCAGAATTAAGGCCGTGGTGACTACTGATACAGACCCCATCCAAGGAGACAAATGACAGACACTGACATTTATTCTTGAGTCACCTCATCCTCTGTAGAAATCAGCTTAGATCACTCTGTTTTTCAGAGTGAAACATGGCCAAGGCATATAAGTATAGCAAGGCCATAAATATAACTCATTATACATCTTAGATGCAAAGAAAAATGCCACTAATATATCACACTTTTCCTCATGACCTCCTACCTTATAATTAATGAAGAGGAAAAACCTTCCACTGATGACCAAAAATTAGTCATTTCAGTAATTTAAATAGTCCTTTTAGAAGTGCACAGTCGCTTTTGAAAAAATAATGCTTAGTCATTCCGATGTCCTCCTGACACACTGCCTCTTCCTAAGAGGATATCTGGAGACACAGGATCAGAAAAGAAACAGATTCTTTGGCCTGGTGATTTGACCACTGATATCCAAATCAAAGGCACTTTTGAAGCTGTAGCTACTTATTACAGCTAGTGGTCGGCAAACCGCAGCTCGCGAGCCACATGCTGCTCTTTGGCCCCTTGAGTGTGGCTCTTCCACAAAATACCGGCTCTTCCACAAAATACCGACTTCTGCGCATGGGCCACGAAGTTTCAGTCACACTGTACGTGCGCTCCTGCAGGTGGTATTTTGTGGAAGAGCCACACTCAAGGAGCCAAAGAGCCGCATGTGGCTCGCGAGCTGCGGTTTGCCAACCACGGAGCTAGGGGAACTAGTGACTGGTGCCCTCCCAGCCTGACCAGGGCTTACTGACACTCCCTGGGTGAGGGGGGCTCTTACAGGCACCATAGACCCGTCTGAGGTTACCTGTGACTCCTATTTGACTTCATCTTATCCCCACTCTTAGTACAAAGGTCCCTTAACCCCACCTTATGACCTCCCCCTCTTGGAAAGCCCCTCCCTCAGGTATAGTTAGCTTTTCCTAGAGCCCCGCCCCCCTGCCTTTCAGCATTATCTTGTATTCCCTTATCTAACACTCCTCCCCATCTGCCTTCCAGAAGAGGGGAAAAAATTGGAACATCTGTGTCTGCCACACTCACTCTGTTCCCTCTTTGTCTTCTGTTTCCCACCTTCCTGAGTTGCCAGAAAGTGGTGGCCTTTTCTGTACCACATTCTCCATCGGATATACCACATCCTTCCTCCCTCATTCCTGTTAACCCTTTACTGTGGACACAAGGATTTTCTATAAATGCTGTGGAGAACATCAACATCTGACCTTCTCCTTCTTCCTTTCTCATTCTGCCTGGAGCTAATCCAAACTTTTTCCAAGCAGATGGGTGCTTTGGACCATTTTGGAGAAGGTTATAACTTAAGAAAGGCAGAAGTGAAATCACATTAATATATTTTTTATTTCTACCTCATTAAGCTAAATTTTAGCTTGCGAATGCTGGCTCCCTGGTAATGTTATACAAAAAAAAAAAAAAAATCTTTCTCAAGATGAGAGAGGAATGAAACAAAAGGATAAAGACTCAAAGTTTGTTCTGCTAGAAGAATATCCTTGGGGTATTTAAAAATATCTGCGCAATAATGTTTATAAATTATACTCCCCCAAGCAGATACTTTTATAAAAATATCTCCAGATATGGAAAATAAAGAAAGCAGGCCTCAGAAATCTAAAGGTTTAAAGAAAGCTTTATTTGCTGGAGTTTTCATCCTATTTCACATAGAGTTCGTTAAATGGCAAGATGGAAGTCTATGCTGTTTTCAAAAAGACTCTGCTGATGCCTTAAAGTTCTTCATAAACTTTAATTTTATTGCCTTTCAGTTTTACATTTAATTTGATATTTTAAAATCAAAAGCTGTTCTCAGTGTTCATTGGAACAGCTTACCAATAATTGAATTCATATATACAGCCAGGTATAGTTTCCTTTTTAATTCCTTTAAGGATCTCTGTGGATTTGGATGTTACTGAAGTTGTTAAAACCTTCTATGAATTTTTCCTGTTTAAAGTCTTTCCTTTATGCATTCTCATTTACTATGGTAATTTACAACATCTTCTCAAAGATTCAGAATATGAATATTTTTTCTTATTCATGCATAAAGAAGTACTTCTCCTATGAAGTCCCACTATTTTGATTCTGCAGATCATATGTTAATTTAAGTATTTTCTTTCTATACATTTAGAGCCATATCTTTATGGATTCCCAGGGAATTTAGTCATTCTGTGGGGCAAAACAAATGTTCTCAAGAGTTAACCATTGTGAAAACAACTTTGTCATGTGGAAAATAAATCTAGATAGCTTATAAACATAGCCGTGTGTGTGTGGGGGGGGGGTATTAGAAATGAACTATTAATTAATATGTAGGATTATGGAATATTATATTTCTCTTCCTGCTACTAAATGAAGCCAGCTGATTATGTTTGTATTTCAAAAGAAAACATTTATAGATAATAATAGTTTCCCTCATCAAGTGGCTCCTGTCTGTATATGTTTTCTCTTGCAGCAAAATCATTCTTGGGTCTGTGCTATTCAGCATGACATTACACAGTGAGCCTCCCATCGAAATAATAGCTCCAGGAGTGTGGGATACAAGCCAGCCAGCCCCAGTGATCCTACAGGTAAGGGCCAGGCTATGAGATTAAAGTACACAAGGCAAGTATTGGTTGATCAGTAGCTTATTGTCAATTATACAAAAACAATTATCTTTTAGGATCACACAATGTAATAGTCTTCTCTTCCTCCAGCCACTGGGATTTTAAAAATCTCCACAGCTTTTATTTTTTATTTAGTATTCTCAAAGTCTTTTTCTCTCAGCTTATATAATAGCAATTTCAAGCCATTCTCCATCCAACAGGATCATGAAGGAGAGGGAAGGAATGCTGCCATTAGTATACTCATTATGCGCATTTATTTTTTCCATTGTCTGAAAGAAGTCATTGGTATATATTATTATTTTGGTACCTTATTCACACCTGCCTCTGCATTGTGTCATGTTCCTTAAAATCTTGTTATTGTACATTTCCTAAATGACTAGCAATTAGCTGAGTAGTGGGGGAGAAACTGCAACAAAATCCATCCATTATACTGCACTTTCTTTTTTCTTAAAGCCTTTCTATTTTTTGTGATCATGAATGAAAGGTGATGAATGATTTCAGGCTTTGGTTCTTACTGCTGAGAACTCCCTATTAGTTCATGATTGCAAGTAATCATATTTGTCAGACACCTGAAGCGTGGCCACTCCCATACATTGAAAATGTGGGGAATATAGACTCTTATTCTCTTTAGGAAAAACTGGAACTGCTTTCTTGGCAGGATAGTCTAGAAAAGGATTTTTCAACTTCTGCACTATTGACATTTTGTTTCAGATAATTCTTTGTTCTGTACACTGTAGGATATTTAGCAGCATCTTTGTCTTCTACCCACTAGATGGCAGTAGCACCTCCCCAGTTCTGAGAATCAAGTATGCCTTCAGGTACTGTCAAATACCCTCTGAGAATAAAATTGCCCTCAGGTGGAGATCATTGCTTCTAGAGGAAACTAGTGGAGTCTCTAGGCTTTTTAGTTTCAAGGTTTGGGGGTAAGGGGTGTGAGATATAAGGTTTAGCAAGATGAACAACAAGATGCTAAAAATGCAAAAATGAAGTTAATACTAATAGAAAGATGGCTTCCACTCTGAAGGAGGGATGAAGTCCCCACCAGATGGTAGCCAACGATCCTCTTCTAAGCTGTGGACACAGTGATCACAAAGAGTAGCTATTCAGGTTGGATCTTAGCACAATCACAGGCACTCAACCAATGATGGCTTACTGATTAGCAGGTGTTCCATTGTAAAGCACAACTACTTTTCTTTCAGAGGATTAATACATTTTTTATCAGACTATTTCTAGCCAGACACACACCACCTCAGCTCAACCAAAATCTTTCAACTCTGTTCATTGCCAGTGCTTTTTGGATATAAATTCGTGATTACAGAGATCTGTACTGGCAGCAGTGGAAGAGAAGTAAGGGAGACTGTTCTTTTAAAAATATATATTTTATTGATTTTTTACAGAGAGGAAGGGAGAGAGATAGAGAGTTAGAAACATCGATGAGAGAGAACCATCGATCAGCTGCCTCCTGCACATCTCCTACGGGGGATGTGCCCGCAACCCAGGTACATGCCCTTGACCGGAATTGAACCTGGGGACCCTTCAGTCCGCAGGCCGACACTCTATCCACTGAGCCAAACCGGTTTCGGTGGGAGACTGTTCTTGATTCTTCTCAAATGAGGGGGAAAACTGCTTAGGGACACAGGTCCTGATAAGTGGAATCTGAAGAGAAATGTCAAGTATTTAACAGCAGAATAGATTTCCAAGTAGACACCTGGAATCACACCAAATTTGTCTTACAAAAGGGTGGGGGATGCCATGTAAATATTCCATCGTATGCAAAAAAGTTAGGTAATTTGATTTTTACAAAATAATTTCATGTACAGACATAAAGGGAAACTTTCCAGAATATTCTTAATTGGTGATGAAATATACAAAATAAAATGAGAGTTATTAAGGTATTAAAGTTAAAACCCTTAATAACCAGTATCACTCTAATTACATGCAGCTAAATTTAGAGCAGAATTTTCAACCTAAATATTATGAGATGATGAGGAAATTAGAAGTTCTGCAATTAGTGTTTGTGTTAAGGAGTCAGTGTGAGTCTCAGAAAAATACATCAGACTAAGAGTTAGGAAACGTGCATTCTAGACTTAGCTCTTTAACAGAAAATTTTATGGCTGTGAAGTCACCTCACCTTCAATTTTCTCCTCTGTACAAAGAAAGGATTATCCTATGCCTTTCCAAGTTCTTTCAAGTCTATACTTTTTTTTATTGTCTTTATCATGTGAGTGGTTATTGCCACACTGTAGCCAACCCAGTATGATAAGAGACATGATGTCACAGAACCTGATTCCTTCCAGCCAATCATTGTTGGAGTGTTCTGTGGTTGATTTGCTAACTGGAAGCAGTGGATAAAATGAAGTAGATCTGAGTTCAGAAATGGTGACAGATTATTGCATGATTTCACCATCCTGAGTCTCCCTTGATTTCCTGTCTCTTCCCTTATACAATCTAGTAGAGTGGCTCTATTACAATTTAAGAACTAAGAGTTAATGTTGCTCTTATTCTATTCTCTGTTTTTCTACTTCCTCACCTCCCCATTCATGTCTCATTTATTATATTCTGCTTATATGTCCTCACTACCTTTAACTGTTGTCAGGTAGCACGCTAATTCCTAGTTGCCAAATTCAACAGTCCTCTTCATACTAGCCCTCTCTATAATTTTGGCACTGTCTATTTCTTCCCCATTACAGAACACTTTTTCCCTGGGTCTTTGGTGTTACTGCTCTCTGTTTCTCCTCATACTTCTCTCTGGTTATCCTTTGTCTGTCTCCTTCTCAGCTCCCTTCTCCTGCTAGTCCTCACTGTTGACAGTTTTCAAGGGTTCCATCTGTTACTCTATGCTATTCTTAGTATATATATTCTACCTGGCAGAATTTCTTAAAAAGCTATATTGAGATATAATTGATGCACCATACAATTGCATTTAAAGTGTGCAATGCAGTGGCTTTTAATATTTTTACAGATATGTACAATTATCACTACCATCAATTTTATTTTTATCACTTCAAAAGGAAATCTCATAACCTTTAGCTATCACCTTCTTCTATTCATCTGTTTGTTTTCAACTCTAAAAACCTATTAATCTACTTTCTGTCTCTATAAATTCACCTATTCTGTACATTTTATATAAATAGAATTATAAAAATGTGACCTTTTGTGACTGGCTTTTTTTCACTTAGCATAATGCTTCAAAATTCATCCATGTTGTAGCATCAGTACTCATTTCTTTTTTATTATTGAACTAGAGGCCCGGTGCACAAAAATTTGTGCACTGGGGGGGCGGGGGGGGAGAGGGGTCCCCCAGCCTGGCCTGTGCCCTCTTGCAGTCTGGGACCCCTCAGGAGATAACGACCTGCTGGCTTAGGCCTGCTCCCGGGTGGCAGAGGGAACGCCCAATCCCTAGGTGCAGCCCTGGTCAGGCTCAGAGCAGGGCTGATTGGGGAGTTGGGGCACCACCCCGTCATGCACAGAGCAGGGCGGATCGGGAGGTTGCGATGCCACCCTCAGTCATGCTCAGGGTAGGGCCGATTGGGGGGTTGGGGCACCGCCCCCTGTCACACTCAAGGCAGGGTTGATGGGGAGGTTGCAGCGCCACCCCCTGTCACGCACAGAGCAGGGCCGATCAGGGGGTTGGGGCACTGCCCCCTGTCACGCACAGAGCAGGGCCAATCAGGGGGTTGGGAAGCTCCCCCCTAACACGCACAGAGCAGGGCCCATCAGGGGGGTTGGGGCTCCGTACCCTGTCACACACAGAACAGGGTCGATCAGGGGGTTGGGGAGCTCCCCCCGTCACTCACAGAGTAGGGCTGATAGGGGAGTTGGGGCACCGCCCCCTGTCACACACACAGCAGGACGGATCAGGGGTCTGGGGCACTGCTACTGTCACACTCAGGGCAGGGCCGATGGAGAGGTTATGGTTCTACCCTGTCAGACACAGAGCCGCAGGACTGATCAGGGGGTTGGGGCGCCTTCCCCTGTCACGAACAGAGCAGGGCAGATAGGGAGGTTGTGGCTCCGCCCCCTGTCACACACAGAGCCACAGGGCGATCAGGGGATTGGGGAGCTCCCCCCTATCAGGCACAGAGCAGGGCTGATCAGGGGGTTGGGGCGCCTTCCCCTGTCATGAACAGAGCAGGGCGGATGGGGAGGTTGTGGCCCCGCCCCCTGTCACTCACAGAGCTGTAGGGTGATCAGGGGGTTTGGGCGCTGCCCCCTGTTATGCTGATCCCGGTGCCGGGAGCCTCGCTGCTCCACTGATCCCGGTGCAGGGAGGCATATTACCCTTTTACTATATAGAATAGAGGCCTGGTGCATGGGTGGGGGCCAGCTGGTTTACCCTGAAGGGTGTCCTGGATCAGGGTGGGAGTCCCCACTGGGTTGCCTGGCCAGTCTGGGTGAGGGCCTGAGGGCTGTTTTCAGGCTGGCAGGTGACTGAAGCTCCCAACTGCTCCTTTTTTTTCTTTTTCTTTTTTCTATTCTGGGCCAGCTTTAGCTCTGAGGCCTTGGCTGCTGAAAGCCGGTTTCTGGCCTTTGTTTACGTTCTGTATTTGATACAATGTTGCGGTCAGGCTGGCTGAAGCACGGCTGACTGAAAGCCGGTTTCTAGGGTTTTGTTTAGCTTCTATATTTGCAACATAGTTGCTTAGAGTTGCAGCTGAGAGGCCGGCAAGTCAGGCGGGGAACGTTGGAGTTCGCCATCACTGGAGCAAGCAAGCCTCCCTGTTAGCTTCAGTGCATGGCTGCCGGCCGCCATCTTGGCTGACAGTTAATTTGCATAAGGATATGCTGATTAGCCATTGGGAAGGGTAGCAGTCATACGCTAATTACCATCTTTCTCTTTTATTAGTGTAGATTATATTACATTGTATAGATATACTATACTTTATCATTTATTAGTCAATGTGCACTTAGATTATTTCCACCTTTAGGCTATAAATTATAGAGCTTTAAACATTCATGTACAAGTTTGTATGTGGATGTGAGTTTTTATTTATCTTGAATATATACCTAGCAATGGAATGGTTGGGTCTCATTCATTTCTAAAGTTTTATTGACAGTATCTATGCAAGTTTATTTCTGAGTCTGGAGCTCTGATTCAGATTCCTTCATACCACAAGCTTCACACAAATAGAGCCACATCCCTAGCAAAACTCCCACCTTCAAAGACAGCATACCCCACACTGATCCAAAATATTCCATTGCTTATATGCTTGCAAAACTGGTCTTTACCAGAGAAGATTTCACTCTCATGCCTACATAATGGTTCACAGACTTTTATGAAGTAGAAATGAACATAGAGTAACTCTATTTTTCTAAGTGATTATGTAAAAAAAGTATAATTACCATCTATCATTTTCATCATTTAATAATAGAAAGACGTTTTAATTCTTAAATGTAGAAAGGCTATAATCATTTAATTTTATGAAAAGTTTACATATTGTTATTATTTTTTCTCATTTTCCTGATACAATATTAGAGATTACTAATTTATGCCTATTATGTACATAATTGAGGATTTTCTAAATACCATATCTATTTAAATACCAAGTTAAACCCTAATGATTCTTTTAAAACTTATTTTTAAGTAATAAATGGTACAAACAATATAGGAGTTTTCCTTTAGTTTCTACAAATTTACAATGAAGTTTATTAAATTAATAAGGCATTTTTGAGGTTTTCAGTACATGGCAACCATTTCTTTATTTCAGATTGACTTTCCAGCTACAGAGTGGGAGTATGTGAAACTTGATGTTGAAGACAGTAGAAGTATTCTTGAAGAACCACCGAAAGAGTGTTTAAAACATATTGCCAGACTTTCACAGAAACAGTCTCCCTTACTGTAAGTGACCCAGGTCTTGTGAGTAAATGTTGCCTGCTATTCATGACACCATCAGTCATATAAAAGTGTTCATAACATTATAAAGAGTGAACCTTCCCTCCCACATAACTTCTTTCATTTACTAAAGTCATACCTGTGGGATAATCAATTAATGTTAAGAGCTAAATTAGTAATTTGTATGCTTTTTAAAGTTTATTTTTCCTGCAGTATTAAGCAACTTTAACTTTAGTCAAAGGAAAATAAAACGGTTGGAAATCATTCAGTTCAAACAACAAAGCAGAGAGTGATTAAATATATATAAGCATTTAACAGGGATAAACCATTGCTTAACCATCATCAAAGTGGATATAAAGTTGTTTTAGTAAACAGGAAAAAGCAAAATTTAATTATCTTAGCAGATTTTAAAAGTACAGAAATAAACCATGTTTTAATAGCACTAAATTGTTGACTAAAGAGTACTTTGATTTTGTCAAACATTAATTCTCTGAATAAAACCAAACCCCAGGAAGAACTATAAGAGAATTATGGCCCTACCTGGTTTGACTCAGTGGATAGAGCCTGCAGACTGAAAAATCCTGGGTTCCATTCCCATCCAGGAAGAAGAATAAGTTTGGGCCATTCAAAGCTGAGATATTGAGTGTGATCAAGTTCTGTTTTAGATAATCTTGTTACTGCCCTGCTTTCTAATTTCAACTTGTATTGCTCCTTTCCTCATTCACTTCAAGTCAATGACATTAGTCTCTCTCATATATTTCAAATGTGCTAGTTCCTCTCCCTATCAAGACCTTTTTTACTTGCTTTTCCCACTACCAGAAATACTCCTTCCCCAGTTCTTCATATAAGTGAATCATCTCATCCTATAGCTCTTCATTTAAATATGATTGTCTCAAAAATACACTAATATTCTCAACATTAGATCCTTTCCAAAACTACTAAGTGAAAAAAGCCATAAATAAGAGAGTATTTACTGATTCCATTTATATGAAGTTTTAAAATAAGGAATATTAGCATAGGGTGCAAGAAGTCATACCAGTGTTTGCATCTGGTGGCATTAAAAAAAAAAACCGATTTATATCTTAATAGGATTATGTTTTTACCGGCTACATGTATTGAATTGTTCATTTCCTTCTCTGTAAATAATGCTTCATTAAAGAAGTTAATAGGGGGAAAAAAAGCCTTATTCAATATTGGGGGAAATGGAATTTAATCAGAACAAAATAAATAATTTTCGTAGTTTAGTAAAATTTTGTTATGGGTTTTTTTTTTTCTTTTGAGGGCTTTCTGTTGGAGAAGGTAGTGACAAAACCGGAAAGAAGCCCAAACATATCTTAGACATTACCTATAATCCAATTCCTTCATTGTGCAGATGAAGATACCTTTAAAAGAAGTTATAGAGAAATATTGACTTTTAAAATACTTAATATTTCTCATTTCCATTCTTGGGAGTTTTTAGCTAATGTGAGGTGAACAACAGAGTATCAGTTTGGAAGAGACAGTGTACAAAAGCCGTCGTTGTCGTAGGAGAAATGCTGCTCTGCAGCTGAACTCTGGCTCGGAATGCTTCTGCCGGAGTGTGAGCAAAACATAAGCTGTCAGTGAGTCAACAGCCCTCGTCCCAGATTTAGATCTTCTGTTTGGCGCTACTCTCCAGGAGGAAATAGTTGGGCATTTAAGGAAGTTCTATTCACTGGCATTAACTCCAAACTCCCAATGAACTCTGAGAATGTAATGCCAGAATCCAAGGATGAATTGAGATCTTTGTTTTAGAAATTTAGACCAAAGAGTTTTCTGAACTCTGGTGACACTTGCTTTGAGGTGAAGGAATTCATCTGGTCGAAGTTATTTTGTAAAGAAAGTAAATGGTTGCTTATTGCTCTTCTAAGTAGCACATGTTGCAGGATTCAGATAAATTTTGTCTGCTCTCAAGGAGACAGAGATTTTGCCCACCAATATATCATTTTTTTTAAATCACAAGGATAACAGGGAGGAAAAAATAAATGTGAATGATCTGAAGCAAGCTTTTATTTTTATTTTTTTTCTGTAAAATAATAAAGGTAGTGGGAGATAAGCTGATGAAATACCCTTATCAAACTGTTCCAAGAAGATAAAGGACTTGCTTTCCAAACTAAACTAAAATTTAAAAAACTAGTGTAAGATTTTATATTGTGTGTTTGCGGCAGCCTTTGTAAGTATAGAAACTTCTAGTAAATTACAATCTGGTTTTGCAGACTCTCTGAAGAAAAGAGAAGATACTTATGGTTTTATCGCTTCTGCTGCAATAATGAAAACTGCTCCCTTCCCTTGGTCCTGGGCAGTGCCCCTGCATGGGATGAAAGAACTACTTCAGAAATGCATTCCATTTTGAGGAGATGGAAATTTTCTCACCCTTTAGAAGCACTTGGACTTTTGACTTCCAGGTAACAATTATATAATGAGCATGAGAGTAATTACTGATAAGAAAAATTTGAAGAGAAAAAATATTGGACTATATGAAAAATTCAATAGGTCTTCTATTTCCAATTTTAATAGCTATGAATATTAAATGTAGGTAAATGTAAACTATGAATATACATTTTAAACAAATCTAAGCTATAATTATGCCTTCTGTACTAAGCTTGAAGTACAATTAATAACTATGGTTCCTGAAATGAAACGAGTCTTATTGCTCTTACAGAAATAACCCAAAAAATGAACTATAGAAAACTAAATTTCTCTACTTCTTCCCCTCTCAAAGAAAAAAGTTTTGCCCAGGCAGCATGGCTCAGTGGTTGAGTGTTCACCTATGAACTTGGAGGTTACAGTTCGATTCTTGGTCAGGGCACATGACCAGGTTGTGGGCTCAATTCCCAGTGTGGGACTTGCAGGAGGCAGCCGATCAATGATTCTTTCTCATCATTGATGTCTCTCTCTCTCTCCCTTCCTCTCTGAAAGCAATAAAAATATATTTTTTAAAAAAGAAAAAAGTTTTTAAAAATTGGAATCATACTTTTTCTTTACTATTTAAACATGCAAAATGTGAAAAAATGCCCTGCTTCTACGTAAGTGTACAATTCATCTGCCAATTATAATAATTAAAAAATAATCCCTTATATATTTCTTTAGATCAGTGGTTCTCAACCTTCTGGCTCTTTAAATACAGTTCCTCATGTTGTGACCCAACCATAAAATTATTTTCGTTGCTACTTCATAACTGTAATGTTGCTACTGTTATGAATCGTAATGTAAATATCTGATATGCAGGATGGTGTTAGGCGACCCCTGTGAAAGGGTCATTCGACGCCAAAGGGGTCGCGACCCACAGGTTGAGAACCGCTGCTTTAGATGTTTTCGCAGGAAAAGGAGGGAAAATTCACCAGGTGGGGGTTGAGGGTGGGGAATGATGTCTTCTACTAGTTAAGGGAAAGCATGTGGGAGCAAGTGTGTTACCTGGCTCTTGTCTGGGGAAGCAGCTCTTCCTTGGCTTCTATTTTATATTCAAAGCCAAGAAGAAATATTTTAAATCTGTCCTGATAACATTATGATTACATCATAATGCCATGAAGAAAGTCTGCAGACTCTGGAGTCAGAGAAGAATCGCAGAGCCCAGTTCTATTCTGAATTCTCTCTGAAGGTCCTGACAGAAGGACAAAGGTGGGACAGAGAGTGACACAAAGGACTTTCCAACTGATTTTTTTAGATTTATTTTAAATCAGTGTCATTTATAAAACTTGTGGGGTGGAAAACAGTTATCTTTTCCTATTATTTATGAGTTACTAGGTTCTTCTCAATCTTCAAGCTCAAAATTTACAAATTTTCTTAGAATCCTACATTTTTTTGGTACTTCTCACATTGGAGATTTTTCTCAGTTTTATGGTTTCTTCAATTAATGAATGTGATCCCAGATTCCCACTCTTCCTTGATAAACGACAGATAGATGACAGATGATAGACCGATAATTGATAATCAATAGAGAAGGAAGGGAGGAAGGAAGGAAGGAAGGAAGGAAGGAAGGAAGGAAGGAAGGGAGGAAGGGAGGAAGGAAAGAAGGAAGGAAGGAAGGAAGGGAGGAAGGGAGGGAGGGAGGAAGGGAGGGAGGGAGGGAGGAGGGGAGGGAGGAAGGGAGGGAGGAAGGGAGGGAGGAAGAGGAGAAGTTTTTTGTTAGTTGAGTTTGAAGTTTTTCCTTTATTATAATGCTTCTCCGTGGGTCCTGGAATTGACCACTTCTGCCTAGTACAGTGCTCTGATACTTTATAAGTTACATTTCATTGCAATGTGTTTACAAGAAACATGTGAAATGTATGATTTTTGTCTATGTTAAACTAAAAGCTACTGAAGGCAAAATAGATCATCTTAGTGTTTCTATTTCCCAAAAGCTTAATACCTGGGACAGAGTAATTACTCAATATTGAATCAGTCACTTTCTAAAATACATTATGATTATTTTGCCTTGTTTTAACTTTTAAATTATGTTATTTGAGGGAATCATCATTTTCTTTATGACACACATTACCTTATACAGTTGAATGAATTAATAAGAGAATGATACCGTAAGAAAATCAATTAATAATTGACTGGTTTCATTAAGATCATTCACAGTTTATGCTTGTATTTTAAGACCTTCTGTAAAAGATAGATTCACTTCTATCTTACTCCTAACCTATTTTCCTGATTTAGATATATAAAAATAGCCAAAATCTATATTTTTTTACTAAGTTCTAGTTTTTTGTTCAATTAAGACAGAATATTAACACAATTATTATTTTACCATTCCTGATCTGATTGGCTAATAGAAAGTTGCTTCAAAATGCAAAGGTAGCAATTCACAGAATAAGAAAAAATTTAGGCAAATTATATATGTGATAATAGAATTTTATTCAGAATATATAAATACTTTTGCAACTCAACAACAAAAAGGTAAATTAACTCAATTTTTAAATGGTCAAAGGATCTAAATAGTTATTTCCCCCCAAAAAATGTACAAGTCCAATAAATACATGAAATGACACATGACATAACTAACCACTAGAAAAATGCAATTAAAACCACAATGAGATACCACTTCACATCCATAAATGGTTATAATAAAAAAGACAAATATGTGTTAGGGAGAAAGTAGAGAAATTTAAAATCTCATATGTTACTGGTGGAAATGTAAAATGAAACCAATATGTCAGTTCCTTAAATATTAAACATTGCGTTACCCTAATGATCCAACAATTCCACACAAGTATATACCCAAGATAAATAAAAGATATTTCAGTTCAAACACTCATGTTTAGAGCAGCATTATTTATAATAGCTAAAAAGATAGAAGCAGCACAAATGGACATCAATTAATAAATGGGTAAATAAAATGTGGCACTTCACACAATGGAATATTATTTGATAATAGAAGGAATGAATATTAATATATGTTACACCATTAATGAACTTTGAAAACATCACGCTAAGTGAAAGAAGCAAGTTACAAAAGACCATATATTTTATGATTCTATTTGTAAGAAATGTCCTGAAAATACAAATCCATAGAGGCAGAAAGGTTAGTGGTTGCATAGGGCCAAGGGAGGTTGGGAGAAATGGGAAACGGTTGCTAATCGATATGAGGTTTATTTTTGTGGTTATGGTTGCACAATTCGGGGAACATGCTCAAAACCATTGCATTGTACCCTTTGAGTGAATTGTATGGCATTTGAATTATATCTCAACAAAGCTATTAAAACTTTTTAAAAGTAGTCATAAAGGTAGAAACAATAAATCCTCATATCTCTAAAGCATAATTCTCTTATGGAACAACTTTTTAAAGTTTCTAAACTATCAACTTTTTGTTGTTCTTGTTGTTGTTTTTACAATTTATTATTGTTTGATTAAGATGTACCTTGGTCTATTTTAAAAGATGAAGTGTGTCTACTAATATTTTTGTAAAGTTCATGGAATGTTTCATAAGAAAATGTCTTTATCAGAATGAAAACTATAATACTCAGTTTTCTTGCTTATAAGATAAGAACATTCTCTAGATGGACTTGAATATTCTCTGATTCCTGATAACAAAGCATAATTCTGCTTATAGTGAGCCTCCTCTACCTAAACCGACTTTGAAAATCTATTTGACTCACCATTTTAACTATAAAAATTGAATTTTTACATAGTGCCCCTTGGTACTACCTCATTTTAATATCCACAATAACTCTATGAGACAAACAGTGTCATCTCAATTTTAGCTATGAGGAAACTGAGGCTTACAGGGGTTAAGTTGCCCAATATGACACTAGTAAATTGAGGAGCTAGAGTTAAATCCAGAGATTAGGTTTGTAGTCTTAACCGCTATGCTTACGGCCTTCTTACATAAATACGTTAGGCTATTTACGTATTAAATATGTAAATAAAACTATCCTAAAATAGTTTTATTATAGTAAATATCATTTCTTAACTAACTTTTCATGCTTGCATGAAGTTTCTACTTCACTGTGTAATTTTTTTTTCTAGATAATCAGATTTTAGAGGTTATAGGGACTAGTTTCAAAGTAGAGTGCCATTTATTAAGTGTCATTCAGTGAACTTAGTAGAAATTTGATTTATTTGCACATTGGACAGCTTCTTATTATGCACCAAAGAAGGTCACTGAAAAGGTTGGAGTATTTCCATTGTATTCATCCTGTGACTCCCACTCGTAGTTTAACTGAGCTATGAAAAAACTTGAGAACAAGCTGTTTCCAGAAATGAACCTTTCAACTTCTCCAAAATCAAAACCTAACTTTTCTGAGAACAAACAGAATGTGCTTGTTAAGTGAGTTGTCAGAGTGAGTTCTTCAGACAGCTCTCTTTTTTCTCCTTTGAACAACCTATTTTTTTCAGTGGTTTAACCTCTTGAGAACTTATGTGCTCCATTTTTAGCTTGGAAAATTTTTAATATTGCCGTTTACTTGGTTCTCTCTGAAGATGCACCACCTCCTTTAAGTTTAATTTTAGCAAGAGACATATTGATATTTAATTTACCTAGTGTGGGCCATAGAGTATTAATATCTCTACTAGTGAATGCCAGCAATATGTTCCCAGTACTGAGACTTCCATTAGAGATGGCCGTGCTGTCAGAATGACAGAGACCAAAGGCTAAGGTCTGTGGTTCTTGGCAGACACTTGTTATTTTCTTGAACTCTGATGCACAGGCACAACTATTCAACTGTTAATAACAAGCAGAAATTACCCAAGGAATTAAAAGGCAGTTCAAGGAAAGATTCATTTAAAAATAGCGACTGCAAACTGGCATCAGAGGATTACATCAGAAGCTTAAATAAAAATTTGACAAGGTACCAGAACTTGTCATCCCACATGATGTAAAATTATTGTTTTGCAAGAAGAAGAGCAATACTTAACAGGCACTGCCTAGATTCCAAAATCATTTTCCTTGGAGAAATGTTTCACAAAAATGTTTGCCCAAACTACTGTATTCTTTATTGTGAGGATTCATTTATGCAAAGACATTCTTTACTAGCATTATAAATAGGCAGAATGGAATATGGGAAAGGAAAACAGTTATAACTTCCACATTTGACTAAATAATCAAGTGATTGATGATATGTATCTCTTTCATTTATTTACTGAGCAAAAATATATGTACATGGAAAGTGGAATGCAATGAATCAAAGAGACAGAAGGATAAGTCATAGTAACTGTCTCTAAAAAACATATAAAATTTAGAGATAAGACTTAAGCTAAAAACCACTATACTATATATTTTATACTATAATCAAAGTATTAAGTGCTATATGTGACCAAAAGAAGGAAAATTCTTTCAGAGAAAGTAAAAAGAGCTTCATAAAGGAGTTGAATTCTATCTTGAAAGGTCATAGGAATTTTCTGAGTAAGGAAGAGAGAAAATGCCATTCCAGGAAAAAACAAATAGCATGAGAACAGTTAAGGAGGTTCAGAGAATAGTGAGCAATTTAATATCATGATAGAATTGTACTTATGGTAAAGACAAGATTGCTAAAATTGGAGGAGGTCAGAAAAAGATTTTTAGGTTTGGGGTTTGTATGCTTATTTAAATAAAAGAGCTTGTAAACATTCTTGAAGATGGGTGTATGAAGGGAAGATCAGAAAACAGAGAAGTGGGTACAATGGCAAAATGAGATGATGCCAACAGCCAGTAGCCTGGAACAGCAGTGAAAATGGGAATTTTACACAAGGGAAGAAAGAAACTTCTTACTCTCAGGTGGGAGGGGATAAATATATGAATACAATTATAGGTAAATATGGCTATGGAAGAGAAAGATGTGGAAGTTTCAATATTCTCCATGAAGGAAGTGTCAAGGTAATAAACTAAGTATGAGGAATGAGGAACCACATAAACTCAAAGATATGCATCTTGCCTTTGTGCACCTTTGGCGTGGCTTCCAAATTTTACAGTCCACAACATAATCTTTGAAAACAAACATACTGGCTCTGCCACTTATTTCTCAAATAACCTTGGGCAAGTTTCCTTATAAAATGAGGTAATAGCATTATATACCTTACTAGAAGCCCAGCGCGCGAAATCGCATGCAGTAGTCCACTGCTGATCACAGCCCCGCCCACCCACCCACCCACCCTCATGGTGACCAGTCGTTTGGTCATCACAGTTGTCACAGACACTGGCTTTTTATATACATAGACTAGAGGCCCGGTGCACAAAAATTTGTGCACTCGGGAGGGAGGAGGGGTCCCTCAGCCTGGCCTGTGCCCTCTCGCAGTCTGGGACCCCTCACGGGATGACCACCTGCTGGCTTAGGCCCGCTCCCCGGGGAATTGGGCCTAAGCTGGCAATCAGACATCCCTCTGGCAGCCCGGCAGCCCTTGGGGGATGTCCACTTGCCAGCGGGGAGCAGGCCTAAACTGCAGTAGGACATCCTTAGCGCTGTTGAGGAGGCAGGCGAGGCTCCCACCACCACCGCTGTACTGGCAGCCATCAGCCTGGCTTGTGGCTGAGCAGAGCTCCTCCCATGTGAGAGCGCCCTGACCACCAGGGGGCAGCTCCTGCATTGAGCGTCTGCCCCCTGGTGGTCAGTGTGTGTCATAGTGACCAGTCATTCCCAGTCCTTCTGTTGTTAGGGTCAGTTTGCATATTACCCTTTTACTATATAGGATAGAGGCCTGGTGCACGGGTGGGGGCCAGCTGGTTTGCCCTGAAGGGTGTCCCAGATCAGGGTGGGGGTCCCGCTGGGGTGCCTGGCCAGTCTGGGTGAGGGGCTGAGGGCCGTTTTCAGGCTGGCGGGTGACTGAAGCTCCCAACCTCTCCTTTTTTTCTTTTTTTTTTTCTTTTATTTTTTATTTTATTTTATTTATTTATTTATTTATTTATTTATTTATTTATTTATTTATTTATTTTTATGCTTCGCTAAAAGTATTACAAAGGGTATTACATAAGTGTCCTTTTTCCCCCCCACCCTTAACAAGCCCCTGCCCTCCCTTACCCCCCAGTGTCTTATGTCCATTAGTTATGGTTATATGGATGCATACAAGTCCTTCGGTTGATCTCTTAATCCCCTCCCTCCTGTCCCCCAACCCTCCCTGGCCTTCCCACTGCAGTCCGACAATCAGTTTGAGGCAGCTCTGCCACTGTATTTATTATTGTTCAAAAGTTTGTAATGGTCTTAATTATCCATGAATGAGTGAGATCATGTGGTATTTTTCCTTCATTGACTGGCTTGTTTCACTTAGCATAATGCTCTCCAGTTCCATCCATGCTGTTGCAAATGGTAAGAGTTCCTTCTTTTTAACAGCAGCATAGTATTCCATCGTGTAGATGTACCACAGCTTTCTAATCCATTCATCTACTGATGGGCACTTAGGCTGTTTCCAGATCTTAGCTATGGTGAATTGTGCTGCTATGAACATCGGGGTGCATATATCCTTTCTGATTGGTGTTTCTGGTTTCTTGGGATATATTCCTAGAAGTGGGATCACAGGGTCAAATGGGAGTTCCATTTCCAATTTTTTGAGGAACCTCCATACTGCCTTCCATAGTGGCTGCACCAGTCTGCATTCCCACCAGCAGTGCACAAGTGTTCCTTTTTCTCCACATCCTCTCCAGCACTTGTCGTTTGTTGATTTGTTGATGATGGCCATTCTGACAGGTGTGAGATGGTACCTCATTGTTGTTTTGATTTGCATCTCTCGGATGATTAGTGACTTTGAGCATGTTTTCATATGTCTCTTGGCTTTCTGAATGTCCTCTTTTGAAAGGTGTCTATTTAGATCCTTTGCCCATTTTTTGATTGGATTGTTTATCTTCTTTTTGTTAAGTTGTATGAGTTCCCTATAAATTTTGGAGATTAAGCCCTTATCAGATATGACGTTGGCAAATATGTTTTCCCACGAGGTGTGTTTTCTTGTTGTTTTGTTGATGGTTTCTTTTGCTGTGCAGAAGCTTTTTATTTTGATGTAGTCCCATTTGTTCATTTTCTCTTTAGTTTCAACTGCCCTAGGGGCTGTATCAGTGAAGAAATTGTTTTGGCATATGTCTGAGATTTTGTTGCCTTTGTATTCTTCTAGAATTTTTATGGTTTCCTGTCGTACATTTAAGTCCTTTATCCATTTTGAGTTTATTCTTGTGTATGGTGTAAGTTGGTGGTCTAGTTTCATTTTCTTGCATATATCTGTCCAATTTTCCCAACACCATTTATTGAAGAGACTGTCTTGGCTCCATTGTATGTTCATGCCTCCTTTGTCAAAAATTAATTGAGCATATTGGTTCGGGCTAATTTCTGGACTCTCTATTCTATTCCACTGATCTATATGTCTGTTCTTGTGCCAGTACCAGGCAGTTTTGAGAACAGTGGCTTTGTAATACAGCTTGATATCTGGCATTGAGATCCCACCTACTTTGTTCTTTCTCAGGATCGTTGCAGCTATTCGGGGTCTTTTTTTATTCCAGATGAATTTTTGGAGAGTTCGTTCTAGATCTTTGAAGAAGGCCATTGGTATTTTAATGGGAAGTGCGTTGAATGTATAGATTGTTTTGGGTAGTATGGGCATTTTAATGATGTTGATTCTACCAATCCAAGAACATGGTATGTTCTTCCATCTGTTTATGTCTTCCTCTATCTCTTTTTTCAACGTCCTGTAGTTTTCTGAGTAGAGGTCTTTAACCTCTTTAGTTAAGTTTATTCCTAGGTATCTTAATTTTTTTGGTGCGATGGTAAATGGGATTGTTTTTCTAATCTCTCTTTCTGAAAGTTCACTATTGGTGTATAGAAATGCCTCAGATTTCTTGGGGTTAATTTTGTATCCTGCTACATTGCCAAATTCATGTATTAAGTTTAGTAGCTTTTTGATGGAGTCTCTAGGGTTTTGTATGTATAATATCATGTCATCTGCAAATAAGGACAGTTTTACTTCCTCTTTTCCAATTTGGATGCCTTTTATTTCTTCTTCTTGCCTAATTGCAATGGCTAATACTTCCAGTACTATGTTGAACAGGAGTGGTGAGAGTGGGCATCCCTGTCTTGTTCCTGTTCTTAGGGGAAATGGTGTTAGTCTTTGTCCATTGAGTATGATGTTGGCTGTGGGCCTGTCATATATGGCTTTTATTATGTTGAGGTATGATCCTTCTATTCCCACCTTTCTGAGAGTTTTTATCAAAAATGGGTGTTGGATTTTGTCGAATGCTTTTTCTGCATCAATTGATATGACCATGTGGTTTTTTTCTTTCAATTTGTTTATGTGATGTATCACATTTATTGATTTACGGATGTTGTACCATCCTTGCATCTCTGGGATAAATCCTACTTGGTCATGGTGTATGATCCTTCTGATGTACTGCTGGATCCGATTTGCTAAGATTTTGTTGAGGATTTTGGCATCTATGTTCATGAGGGATATTGGCCTGTAATTCTCTTTCATTGTGATGTCTTTACCTGGTTTTGGTATTAGGGTGATGCTGGCTTCATAGAATGAGCATGGAAGTGTTCCTTCCTCTTGAATTTTTTGTAGTAGTCTGAGGAGGGTAGGTTTTAGTTCTTCCTTGAATGTTTGGTAAAACTCCCCTGTGAAGCCGTCTGGCCCTGGGCTTTTGTTTGCTGGAAGCTTTCTGATGACTGCTTCAATTTCTTCCATAGTTATTGGCCTATTGAGGTTTTTAGATTCTTCCTGATTGAGTTTTGGAATGTTGTATTTTTCTAGGAATTTGTCCATTTCCTCCAGGTTGTCTAGTTTGTTGGAGTAGATTTACCCATAGTATTGTTTAACAATCATTTGTATTTCTGTGGGGTCTGTTGTTATTTCGCCTCTATCATTTCTGATTTGGTTTATTTGGGACCTCTCTCTTTGCTTCTTGGTGAGCCTGGCTAGGGGTTTGTCAATCTTGTTTATCCTTTCAAAGAACCAGCTCTTGGTTTCATTGATTTTCTGTATTGTTTTTTTTGGTCTCTATTTCATTGATTTCTGCTCTAATCTTTATTATCTCTTTCCTTCTGCTCACTCTGGGGTTTTCTTGTTGCTCTCTTTCTAATTCTTTGAGTTGTAGAGTTAGATGATTAACTACCATTTTTTCTTGTTTTTTGAGATAGTCCTGTAGAGCTATAAACTTCCCTCTCAGGACTGCTTTCATTGTGTCCCAGAGGTTTTGGATTGTTGTGTTTTCATTGTCATTAGTGTCCAGGATATTTTTAATTTCTTCTTTGATGTCATCGGTAACCCAATCAATATTTAATAACATGCTATTCAGCTTCCAAGTGTTTGAGTATTTTGGGTTGTTTTTATTGTAGTTTATTTCTAACATTATGCCATCGTGGTCTGAGAAGAAGCTTTTTATGATTTCAATCTTCTTGAATTTGTGGAGACTTTGCTTGTGACCCAATATGTGGTCTATTTTTGAATATGTCCCATGAGCACCTGAGAGGAATGTATATTCCGCAGCTGTGGGGTGTAGTGTTCTGAAGATGTCAATTAAGTCCATCTGATCTAGTGAGTCATTTAGGATTGCTGTTTCTTTGCTGATTATTTGTCTAGTGGATTTATCCAGTGATGTCAGTGGTGTATTAAAGTCCCCTACTATGATTGTATTGTTGTCGATCTCTCCCCTGATATCTTCCAGAAGTTTTCTTATGTATGTGGGTGCTCCTGCATTGGGTGCATATATGTTTACCAGGGTTATATCTTCTTGTTGTATTGATCCCTTTAGTATTATGAAGTGGCCTTCCTTATCTCTGGTTATGGCCTTCACTTTGAGATGTATTTTGTCAGATATAAGTATTGCTACCCCAGCTTTCTTTTCCTTTCCATTTGCGTGAAAGATATTTTTCCATCCCTTCACTTTCAGTCTGTGTGAGTCCCTTCTAATGAGGTGGGTCTCTTGTAGACAGCAGATGTATGGGTCATGTTTTTTTATCCATTCAGCCACTCGATGTCTTTTGGTTGGAGCATTTAGTCCATTTACATTTAAAGTTATTAATGAAAGGTACTTGTTTGTAGCCATTTCTTTTTTTGTGTGGCTGTTTTCTTTCTGAGCTTTTTATTTCTTCTTTTTACACCAGTCCCTTTAGCATTTCTTGCATTGCTGGCTTGGTGGTGATAAACTCCCTTAGCCTTTTTTTGTCTGTGAAGCTTCTTATTTCCCCTTCAATTTTGAATGATAGCCTTGCTGGATAGAGTATTCTTGGATTCAGTCCTTTGCTTTGCATCACTTTGTAGATTTCCGTCCATTCTTTTCTGGCCTGATGTGTTTCTGTTGAAAAATCATTTGATAATCTAATGGGAGATCCCTTGTATGTTACTTTCCGTCTCTCTCTTGCAGCCTGTAAGATTCTCTCTTTATCCTGAACATTTGCCATGGTAATTATGATGTGTCTTGGTGTGGGTCTTTTCGGGTTCACCTTGTTTGGGACTCTCTGGGCTTGTGTGACTTTTTTCTTCCCCACCTCAGGGAAGTTTTCTGATATTATTTCTTCGAATAGGTTTTCTAATCCATGTTTGTCTTTCTGTTGTTCTGGCACCCCTATTATTCGTATGTTGTTTCGTTTCATGTTGTCCCAAAGCTCCCTTAGGCTCTCCTCCTGTCTTTTAATTTTTTTCTCCATTTGCAGTACAGTTTGAGTGTGTTTTGCTTCCCTGTCTTCTAATTCATTAATTCGGTCCTCCACTTCTCCCAGTCTACTGTTGATACTTTCAATGGTGTTTTTTATTGCAGCTATGTTGCTCTTCATTTCTTCTTGGGACTTACTTAAGTTGTTGACTTTTTCATCTGTTTCTTCTAGCTTCTTGCATAAGTAGTTGAGTTTTTCATCTGTTTCTTCTTGCTTCTTGAACATCTGGTGCATGTACTCTAGGAACCTTATTCTGAATTCTTTTTCCGTCATGTTGCATATCTCTGTCTCACTTAGCTGCTTTTCTGGCGAGTCCTCCTTTTCTTTCCTTTGGGGGTTTCTTTGTCTACCCATGTTTGATCTCACTGACATGACTAGTTGTTGAGTCGTTCAGTGGCTGGACCCTGGGTGGCAGTGGCTGCTCCCTGGGTGGCAGTGGCTCCTCGGGCTGTGGTTGCTCCTTGGGCGGTTGTGGTAGCAGCGGCTCCTCTGTTGATAGCAGAGCCTCTGGTGGGTGTTGTTCACAGCTGTGGTGGCTCTTCTGGCTGGTGGAGGGAGGCTTCACACACAGCAACTGTTCCCCAGGCAGAGCTTGTGGTGATCAGGAGGCCGCTGTTGCTTGAATCTGCTGCGTTGATTTAAAGGCACAAAATACAGCACAACAAGGCACAACGTACCAGGCACTGAACACTATTGTATTTACGATATTACTAACCCCAAATAAAGGTGGCCAACCGAGCTAAGAGAGTTGGGAGATAAGGGGGAAAGAAGAGGAAAAGGTAGAAGGGAAAAAAGAAAGAAAGAAAAAAGGAGTGCAAAAATGAAATTGGAAAAAGGGAGGGGAAAAAGAGGAGGAAAAAATAAAGAAAAAACGTAAGAGAGAAAAGAGAATGAAGTATCAAAGGGGAAGAGACTATTTATATGAGGAGAAAACTCCTATAGGTCCGCCACTAATACCAACAAATTACAGCAACAGATTCCTGGAGATGAATACAAACTACAAACAACCAATAATATCAAGGGACGCAAGGGGAAACAGAAGCACAGAAATAACCGGGGGGGGGGGGGGGGGGGAGAGGGAGGGAGTGGCAGGGAAATAAAAAGAATAAGCAGTCTAACCTCACAAAAAATCCTAAAAAAAAAACCCCAATATACTCGTCAATCAAGCAAACAACAATAAAACAATAGAGAGGGAAAAGAAGAAGAAGAAGAGAAAAAAAAAATTGGATAGTGAAGGAAGATAAGGGAAAGGTGTATAAGGATTTAGAACAGGGGATTAGACATAGGATATATAAGCAGGGTTAAATTTTGACAGGGGGTAAAAAGAGTAGGGAAAATCAAAAGCTGGAGTAGGGTAAGAGAAACAGGACAGCAAAAGGGAAAAAGTGAGGGAGATTGTTTAGCACAGAGGCAAATTGAGGTAGAGAAAAATGTTGCTAAAGGAACGATGAAAATAGAATGGAGAACATTAGTCCCAAAATAAAATAAAGACAAAATAAAATGACACTTTAAAGAGTGGTAAAATGGTAGCGGTAATAATACTAGTTAAAAATAAAAATGTAGTAGTTAAAAGGGCAAAATCAGGTGATGGAGAAAAAGAAAAAAGAAAAAAAGAAAAAAAATGTTTTCTTAGTTAAAAGGAGAAAAAGTAATTTAAAAAAATAAAAATAAAAATGTGCAGTAATGCAGGTGCTTCAGATCTTCTACTCTTCTTATTGGCACGCCCGGAATTCAGGAGAATGTTGAATTTCCCTCTGTTACACTGTTCCTCCGTGTTGTAAGCCACAGTCCTGATTTTATGGCCGGCAGTAAAATCCCCTTATTGCCTTATCTGTATTTACAGAAGAGTCAGTTCGTGGCTTTGCCTCTGGGTGGCAGTGTGTCTGGATTGACCTCCGAGGCTATAAGTTCTCTCTGACCAGAAGCTCTCTATTGTACCTGAACCAGCTCCGCCCAGAGCTGGTTCCCCAGGCGCCACTCCCAGCTCTGTTTCCCAGGCTCCCCAAAAACAATCTTCCCCTACAAGCTCTGCTAGTGACCCCAATTGGGCAATCACATGCACTGGGGCCAACAATCAAACTCACAGAAGTGAGAGGAAGTGTGCAAACAAGAGCCTGGGAAGCTGTTCGAACTCGCAGGGTTCCACCCTCCAGAACTGCGCGGAGTGTCTGCGCGGAATGTCTGCGCGCGCTCAAGCCCCTGGCGACAAGTAGCTGGCTATCAGGGAAACTCTGAGGCCGCCCTTTTGCATCCAGTCCAACTATGGGCTCATTTATAGTGTTACCTTCTGGCAGCAGCCCTGCGGGAGCCCTCCCCACTTGCGGGTCACGCTGGCCTCTATGGGCGCGGATTTTGGAGGGGGTAGATTTCCCCCTGCGCCCGCGCGCGCATTCCTTGCTCCAACCTGATCTGCAAACCGCACCTTTGGGGTAAGTCTAACCTTTCCGTGGAGGGGTGCAGGTCTCCTCTGGGCTCTTGCAGTCGCGCTGCTTGCGAGTCGTTGCCTCCGGGTTAGTAGCCGCCGGGTTAGTAGCCGATCTCTGGATGCTGGTAACAGCAACCCAAGATGGCGCGGTCTCGCCGCTGCGCTGGCGCCCAGGGGGAGGTTTCAGCCTCAATCTCTAACCATCCGAATTTTTTAGGAGTTCTCTGTCTTTCCTGGCTTCAGACTGTCTCTCAGCTGAACCTCCCCAGCTTGATCGGGCTGATTATTACCCGTTTCATCTGCTCGCCCCTATCTTCTCCGGGACAAAGCACCAACACGTCCGTCTAAGCCTCCGCCATTTTTTCCTCTTTTTCTTTTTTAATTCTGGGATTTATTTAGCTTCTATGGCTGTCACTGGAGCTGAGAGCTGGCTTTAGCTCTGAGGCTCGGCTTCAGCTCTGAGACCTCGGCTGCTGAAAGCAGGTTTCTGGGTTTGTTTAGCTTCTATAATTGAAACACTGTTGCAGCTCCAGCTCTGAGGCCCAGCTGGCAGAAAGCAGGTATCTAGGGTTTGTTTAGCTTCTATAATTGCAACATTGTTTCTTAGAGTGCAAGCTCACAGCCCAGCAGCAGCAGGCGGGGAACCTTGGCTTCCTCCTTCACTGGAGCAAGCAAGCCTCCTGTTTGCTTCAGCTGCCTGGCTGCCGGCCACCATCTTGGTTGGCAGTTAATTTGCATATCACCCTGATTAGCCAATGGGAAGGGTGTCAGAGGTATGGTTAATTACCATGTTTGTCTATTACTAGATAGGATAGGATAAGTACTTATGTACATTCAATAAATGCTACCAGTCATCTTTATCATATCATTGTCTTCATCATAACTATATTTTTAAAAGAGTTTGGATTATTTCTATAAAACTTAAAATTCACTTGTCAAAATTCATGGGATAAATGTTAGCATCCTATCTAATAAAAGACAAAAAGGGTAATTGATCGTACCTTCGCTACACTTCCCATTGGCTAATCAGCGCCAAATGCAAATTAGCTGCCATCAAAGATGGCAGCTAATTTGCATACTGCAGGCAGGGCTGGCCAGCACCAGACGCCATCCAGGCCCCGTATGTGGCCTGAGTCCCCGCCGCCTAAGCCCCGCCCCCAGCCGGGACCCCCGTGTGCCACCTAAGCCCCATGCCGCCTAAGCCCCGCCCCCAGCCTGGACCCCTTTGTGCTGCCTAACCCCCATACCACTTAAGCCCCGCCCCCAGCTGGGACCCCCGTGTGTCGCCTAAGCCCTGCTGCCAGCTGGGACCCCATAGCAATCCCAGAGCAGGCAAGTGTGGAGGGCGGCGGCCCCCAGGTGGGCCTGCTCCTGGGATCGCCATGGCGATCCCAGAGCAGAAAAGTTCCCCACAGGAAGCACCCAGCAGGGCCTGCCCCTGGTCTCTGCAGTGATCTGGTAATTCATGAGCAAGAAAGCACGGCCTGCAGGCAGCATCCCACCCTGGCCACAGCTCAAGGGAGAGAAAAACACGCAGTGGAGGCCAGGAGCTTGAGAGATCAACACAGAGGGCCGCCTGCTCCAAGCCTCCACGGTGTGGCCTGGGCAGGCCCCCAGCGGACACATACACACACACACACACACACACACACAGGATGCCTGCTCCAAGCCTCTGCTGCCAGACTGTGGCCATCAGTAGGACATCCACTGAGGGCTCCTGGACTGTGAGAGGGGAAGGCTGGGCTGAGGGAACTCCACCCCCCAGTGCATGAAATTCATGCACCGGGTCTCTAGTTTTAATAATAAATCACAATTGAATATTGTCTTACAGTTTACAAAGCACTTTCACAACATATGATTTAACCTACAAGCAACCTCTTTAATATTATTACCAACATCTACAATTTCCCCCATTTTACTGATCCCTATTTTACAGATAAAAAATTGAAACCCAATCTGTCCATTCATCTACTCCACAGATATTTATTGATAACCTACTCGTGTTAGGCACTTCATTAGGCCCTAAAACTAGCATGTTAAGCAAAAACAAAAGTCCTTCCCGGCTGGTGTGGGTCAGTGGTTGAGCTTAGACCCCTGAACTAGGAGGTCAGAGTTCAATTCCCGGTCAGAGCACATTCCCAGCTTTCAAGCTCCATCCCCAATAGGGGGCATGCAGGAGGCAGCCAATCAATGATTCTCTGTCATCATTGATGTTTCTAACCCTTTCTCTTTCTTCCTCTTTCTGAAATCAATAAAAAATATATATTAAAAAAAAACAACCTAGTCCCGCCTTCGTGAAGTTGTAGTCTACTAGAGGTGGGGAGAAATAAGTCATTACCAAATTATAAATTTAAAACAACAGGAGTTACCACAGCTCTGAATGAAAGATATATGGTTCTATATAACAAAGGAACAAAACCTTTTCTTCAAAGTGGAAAAAGCCTTCCCTGAGGAAGTTTTGTTTGAGCTCAGATCCAAAGATGAGCATGAATGAATTGGTGAAAGGGAAGAATAAGAGAAGAGTTTTCTGGGAAGAAAGAATCTAGGAAAAAGTCCTGGGACAGAACCTGCATAACTTGCATTTAAGAGAGCCAGTGTTCCTGAAGACCAGGAAAGAAGTGTATGATATAAGATGACTAACATGTTAAAATGAGACCAGAAATACCATGTTAAAGAGCTCTAAACAGGACCATATTAAGCAAATTGGTTTTTTTATTTAAGTACCAATGGGAAGGCAGAAATGATGATAAATGGGAGAACATGTTTGCATTTTTAAAAAATAACTCTGAGTGAAGCATGGATTGGGTGAGGGAATCAAAAATAAATAAGAGAAAATCCTCTAGGAAGCGATGGAAGCCATCCAGGTGTCAGAGAACAGCAGTCAACCTGAGAAGGTGGTAGTGGTGAGGTATGAAATGAATAGAATCAGAGTAAAGAAAATAGAAAAGACAATTTTAAATTGGGAAGGACAGTGGAAAAGAGGGGTATCAAGGATTACTTCTTAATCTCTGTCTTATGTAAGTAAGTACATAATAGAAACATTCACTAAGATGGAACTCCCTGGATGACTGACAGATTATAAAAGAACATGGTAGTTCAGATAGGGTTATGTTGGCTTTTCGGTGCGCTTGAGATGGCTGAATTTACAGGTCTGGTGGTTGTTCAAGGGAGAAATCTGAGGTACAAACTTCAATTTGGAAATCATCCACAGAAGGATGAGAAGTCAAGTGTGTAGATAAGCTTGCTTAGAAAGGGCTTTTTATGTAATATTTAATGTATCCAAACACAAAATCTCTTTTAATATACCACTTGCTTTATGTATTATCTCCCTAAGCTTGTCTATAAGTAAAATCAAAGTATAATCACATAAGAAGAACAAAATCAATACTACTGGTAATTCATACCATGACTATATTGCTAATCCCCAAATTCTATATACAAGGCCATAGACTATCAAGAAATATCTTTGTATTGTTTTCTATGTCTCCTTAGGTCTAGGATTTATTCTTATTCCTTTTGGTTCATGAAAGGGTCAATGCCCCAGTCCAATTTGACAAATTATACTGATCACTATTATGGTCCCTAGAAAACCATTTAGAGTCCAGTAAAATAAATAGCGCATCCCAGATAGACTTATGGGTTTTATATAACCATATATGAAAGTATCTAGTCAAAAGATAAAAAGGCCTTGCTGAAAGTATTGCAGAAAGCCTACTTGCCTAGTATTCTGGACATCTGTATTTTAATTTCGGTGCCACCAACAACTGGCCTTGGGCAAATAGCTTAAACTCTTCGAATTTCAGTTTCTTCATTGTGTAATCATGAGATTGAACCAGATCTCCAAATTTGAGTGAGTTCTGATATTCTATAATCAGTGAAAATCCTTGAAGGGACATGAATTATTCAGTAGATAAAGGTTTACAATGAACCTAAAGAATCTTTATTCACCACATTTTCTAGAAAAAAAATTCTTTTGTCACATCAGATCATTTTAGTATTAGAAAAAAGCAAAGGTAGTCATATTAACATTTTTCTTCAAAGCTGATGCAGAGTGTATCATCAGACTCAAAGCTTGTTGGAGAAACAGTTCTGCACTTCTGATAGTTTTGTAATTCAAACCTGACATTGGGGCTTTTAACTGTGAATAGCTTCACGGCATTCTGTGTGAATTCTTACTATGGATTCTGAAGTCTGACATTTCTGTTACACTTTTGCTTAATCTCAGATTTCTTTGCTTTTCCGTTTACTCAAAGTTGCTTTTTTTAAAGGTCAACTCTCGTTACATCCTATTTGGCTTTCACCCATCATTTCAAAAGTTCTTTGAGTAAGATATTGACCCTAGATCGTTTTTCAACCTAGACAAGAAAGGAAAAAATAGAAAAACTATGATATGGGAGAAAATAAAGGATTAGAAATTACAAAATAGTAAGTCAAACAGAAGAAGTTGAAAGATGTATTTTTCTGTGGCAATATCATTTCTCGACTCCACTGGCCTTGTTGAAGCTTGTCTGAGTCTTCTGTGATATTTCCATAGTCCTCAGAGATGAGAGAAATTGTAAATATTTAAGAGAAGAGAAGAGGAATGGCAATTCCCTAATCTCAGTGTTTCTCAGATGAGTTCAAAGCCATATATTTTTTATTTTTATTTTTATTTTTCCTTGGGAAAAAATTAGGTTGGTGTGCTGCTATCTTAGTAACAATCCACAGGGCCGATTCCTTGACTGATGGCCCCACAACAATGACACATGCCAAAACTATGTTGTACAGGGTCTCAAAGTGAGGTTTGTGGTCCCCAACATGCTTACAGTGGTGCCAAAGATCAAAACTGTTTTTGTAATAATTCTAAGATGTCATTTGCCTCTGTCACACTTGTTTACTCATGAGTGCAGAGTAGAATTTCCAGAGGCTGCATTGCAGCAGGTTTAATGCAGAAACAGACAGGAGAATCCAGCTGTCTCCTATTAAGCCAGGCATTGAAGAGATTTGCAAAAATGTAAAATAATATTGCTCTTCTCATGGAGTATTTTCTTTGTTGTTGAAAATACAGCTATTTTTCATAGAAGCGTCTTGTAAATGAGTTGATAAATACAGGGTGTCCCCAAAAACTGAATACACACTTTAACAGCTGATAGCTCAATTTTGAAAATGAAATGTATTTTAATAAGCACTGCCTTTAAGATTATTCAAAGTGTGTGTATACATTTGGGGGGATACTCTATATTTCTTAAACGTTCTGGTTTCATTTCTAATATGGTAATTATTAACAGCTATAACCCACATAAACAAAAACTCTTTAAAATCTTCCCTAATTTTTAAATGTGTAATGGGTCCTGAGACCAAAAATAGGATGACCTCTGTTATACAGCAAACCTTAACCTCTGGTCAGTTTCTATGTGCAATTTGAGCCAACAAGTTACCTAGAAACTTACTATTTTTCCTTTTCTGCCCATGTAAGGATTATACCACTGCAACTGAACCCTCCTCTTGGCCCTCAACTCTGTCTTTACTCTACAGTGTTGACAAATATAGAGTTGATATTTTCCTGAAATTCCTTTGAAAGATATTTATCTTGAAGTTGCTTTAATTTTACTTAATTTTTCACCATTTGAAATTTTTCACCACATAACTTAGATCTCTTTTATTAAGTTTTACAATCCTAATCTTCAAGGAGTATTTTTTTTTTCCAGTTTGAATATCCTTATTATACAATTGACTGCGTGCAATTTTTAGGTAATTCCTTAACAATCATTGTATAGCATTATATTTATCTTAGCTATAGTATAAAGTCCTTTTACAGATCCCCAAAACTCTATTATTAGCTTAATTCATAAGCCCTGAATATGTAGAAGCACTGCTCACAAAACTCTTATAAAACTGAATGTAAGCCAGCCAGTCCAATGCTTTGCTTTTGACCATAATTCAGACATGCTTGGGGAAACTAAATTAGGTAACATAAAATAGCTTAAATGAACATTTAAAAATGATTAATATTCTTAAAGAAATGAGTATTTCACTTGAGCTCTTATTAAGCCTAAAAATTTTTTCATTATAAATAAAAATGTATTGTACTTCCCCAACAAGTAATGGGATTTTATTGACCTTGTATTTGTTTTTAATCCTCACTCAATAATATGTTTTTTTTAATTTATTATTTTAGATAGAGAGTAAAGGTGAGAAAAACATCAATATGAGAAATAAACCTCAATTGGTTACCTCCCATACATGCCCTGACTGGGGATCAAACCTGCAACCTAGGTATGTGCTCTGACCAGGAATCAAACGGGCAACCTTTTGATTTTCAGGATGACACTCCAACCAACTGAGCCACCTGGCCAGGGCTGACCTTATCTCTTTTTAATCGATCAAACTAAATAGATATCCCTTTATTACATTGTAAATCATCTATTTTCTAATTGATTATACGGAAAACTTTTATAATTATAAATAAATTATACCTGGTTGATATCAGCCTGATGAATCTTCTAACAATAATTTTGCTTCTTCTCCAGATTCAAGGGGTAATGTCCCTGCCTAGAGTAATTACAGTAACAAAGTGATCAGAATAGCTAAAGAGTGGCACCTGGCTTATTGGCAAGAATTACATGTATTTTTCAAGCAAATCAGGTTGTTGGGAAGTACAAATACCTGGCTTGTGGAAAATTCAAAATAGGTTGCAGTGCTTCTGTTACATATGACATTTAAGTCTGTAAATATCACACCACGGTCAGAGAACTAATATGGGTGGCCCTCACCTTATTGAGGAGTGAGTTACTAAGCATGAAATGCCAACAGCTATCTCCCAAAAAGAATGTTTAAATAGTTTCAGACAACAGAACACAGACAGAATGGCAGGATTTGTAGAACATCTTTGTCCATTGATCTATTGCTAAGTTCAGAGCCCTGAAAAGGTATTAAACATAAATTCTGCAGAGGCAAAGATCTCTTTTGGGCCTATTATGTTAATGGAATATTCTAAGTCGACTTAAAAATATAATTCTTATTCTTTCACACAATGATTTGCATTCTTAAAAGGACATATAGTTGGGAGCTTTCTTCTAGTATTAACAAATTTTCCATTAGTAATATACTGGTGGCCCGGTGCAAGGATTAGTGCACATTGAAAGAAAATTAATTAGAAGGTGGCTGGTGGGACAGGACTGGGTGAGATGGGCTGGACATACCCTGCAGCCAACCTCCCATGGTCCCTACCTGGTCAGTACACCTGGGGCAGTGCTGCAGCTCAAAGGGTGTCTACGGTCACCACAGCTTGGCAGTAAACCAGATTCAGGGCCAACAGTGCCCCAGCAACAACATAACCCATGGCCACACGACCCTGCGAGGAATCCTCTCTGGTTCCGGGGTATGTCACCTGAGAACCACCTCTGCCAAGAAGCTCAGCAGCTCCTGCATTGAGTGTCTGCCCCCAGGTGGTCAGTGCACATAATACCTACTCGGCTGGTCGGACAGTCACTTAGCCTTTTATATACATAGATTTTCAGAATAAGTTGAATGGCTGGGCTTTTAAAAATATTTTTAGTAACTGATAAACTTTAAGCTTAAAAAAGAAAACTATAGTTATCCCATGAAACTTCCACTCAGATATTTGGTATTAAAATTTTGATCCTTCGTATACTTTTTCATAATGTTTTATATCAAGCATGTCAAACTCGCAGCGCATGGGCCACATGCAGCCCACAACGAATATTTTTGTGGCCCAGCCAATATAACGGTATGTAAGAAACGTTTTAATAAAAATTTTGTAACTTAATTTTTACAATATCCTGCTATACATAATTATTAATAGTAAACTACAACGTTTGCTAATGACTGGTTACTATTATCGTGTTGCATTCATTTCCCTTATGCACCTTACACGCAGGCACACCATTTCTCTCCACTAATACCAGCAGCGAATATTTTAGCAGCCGATTGCCACATCATTAGTCTTGTGCTGACTTGTTTGGTGTGCGCAACAGGAAATATTTAACTTTCGGAGAACAAAAAAATAGGTTTATTCGCATTACGCTTATTAATTTGTGCAGTTATTCAGTGTCTGGTAAGTTAATGTTCAAGAAAAAAATATTAATTTTTATTAAAATGTTCTATTATTTTATCTTAATGATTACTCATTTATCTCAGCCCTTTGTATTCAGCATGTCTCTATCAAAAGAAACCTACGTTTCTATGAAAATTGAAGCTTTTGTTCTTTTGTGGCCCACATAAATTAAACCTTGTTTATTTGGCCCGTGTTAGCTTTTGAGTTTGACATGCTTGTTTTATATCATTAAATATTCATTTAATATTTTAATGACTGCATATATTCTATTGCCTGGTCATTGATATTTAACTTTTTATTTTTAGACATTTCTATTGTTGCCAGTTTTGCATATATGCACATATTCTCACCCACATCTCTGATTATTTTCTTAGGATAAATTCCCCAAAGTAAAATTGCTAGAAAAGGAATAAGCACATTTTAAAGATTTCTTTTTTAATTCATGTTGCTATATATTGCCAGCAATGTATGAAAAAGCCCATTTCCCAGGAACTTCACTAACTCTGCCAGTCTCTTTTAATGTGGCCAACTCTTTCTAAAATAGTCAAATGCGAGTTATATTTGGATGTGCTTTAATGTTGTTAGGCCTTAGTCACATCTCAGGATGTCATGTGGTTAGTTAGTTTCTTAGCAATTTCACTCCCAATTTTTTTCTGAACTTCAAACAACAGTAGCGAATAGAAGATACATCCCTTTCCATTAAGGTGCAAAATCATTCTTTCCAGCATTTGTACATATTGATACAAATATATAATTTTTCTTTTGGATTATACTATGCAGATGTCATGAGGTTGTGAGGTATTTTTTGGAGGTGGGGAGGTTGTTCCTGAAGGAGTCTGAAAAAATATATATATATTATTTTTTCACTGTCTTCAAATTTGTTTTTCTCTTACCATGTGAATGGGGAGGAGTGGAAATTGAGAATTTATTTAAATGGTGTTTGTGGAATTACACCTATTGCTATCTATGTAAATTAGAGCACAGCAAAAAATAAAAGGGACTTCATAATATGATTTTATTTATTATATTATAATCAATGCATGTCTGAAGAATGGTACTAAATCCTAGGCATAAAAATAGAAGATGAAACAATCCTTATTCTCAGTTGATTTATTCACTAGTTGAGGAATGATGATACATCTATAAAAAGGTAAGCCCTAATGCACACTAGCATATCCTAAGTGACCATGGAGTCATCTAGTAAATGGCCCTTAGAGTTCAGAAAATTGATGACTAAAGATTGGGATCCTTACCTTAAGAGTATTTGGTCCCCATTTTGAATAAGGAATAGAACTTTAAGAAGAAAAAGGAGGATATTCCCAGTGAAAGTTACAGTGCTCACAGTTGTGAGAATTCACATGGCATTTTCAGAGTAAAAATATCATCCCAGTGAGCCAGAGCACTTTATGCAGTATTACAGGAGTAGAAAAATCTGAAGTGTTCAGCTGGCCTTGAATATTTACATGGGCCTGAAAGAGACACAGTGGAAGTAGCAAACCATTCAATGTTTTATGACAAATAAACTTACAAATAAATTAAGAAATTTTATAAGATATTACTTTGAAAAACTATTGTACCAGCAAGAGATAATTATTGCCTAGACTAGACAGTTGCAGAAGAAACTAAAATCAGGCATGATGAATAGAATAGAATAGAAAAGTCAACAGAACTTAGCAACTAATTAGATATCAAGATAAAAGGTCATTAGCAACTCCACAAACTTTTATTCATCTGTGCAAACACTAGAATTAATGAATGAATGAGCTGGCCTTCAACCATGTACATAATATAAAACCTCATAGAAAAGGACATGATCAACGCTACAGGTATACAAAGTGGCTATCACAGCTTTGCAGGTAAATTGATGCTTGAGCTTTGACTACAATGATGAATAGAATTTCGCCAGATGGAAAGGAGGAAAAAATTTAATGAGAAGGGCATACAGAGGGGAAGTATCTCACATTTTTAGACCTACATGATTGGGAAAAGATGATAACACAGACTACAAATGAAAAGTCTGGAAATAGAGATGTTTGAGGTGGAAAGACAATTCATTCAGTCTGGATAGTCTTCAAACAAATATGTAGATCATGCCCACCAATCTGTAAGCATTGGGGACATATCAATGAACAAATCAGGCAAAAAAAAAAATCTGATTTCATGGAGTTTACACTTTAGTATTTGGAAATAAATACCTAATTAGAGGTATAGTATTCATCAGAGAGTTTTGTTTTTGCTACTTTTCATTTTTTGTTGTTATTCATATCAATAAGATAACATAGGCACACAGAAAGCCTGGGTGACTTGCATCTGACTTAAGTCATCCCTTAAGGCAACAAAATGTACCAAGTAACTATTCCCTCTAAGGCTTCAAACATCCTCATACTGACCTTGATGCCTGCAAGCTTCAGACAAATGGTTTAGAAATTGAGAGCAACAAATTAGAGTGAATCACATTTAGTTAGGAGAAAATGAAGTCTTGGTGTGCTAAAACCAGCTCACCATCCTCTAGCCTTGCATTTTTATTACACTCTTTCTGCTCTCCAGCTGTTTTTGATGCTACACTGAGATCTTCCGACCTCTGTGGTACTTCTTGAGATGCGTCCGCACTACAGTTCTCACTAGGTCTCGTTGCCAGAATGTTCAAAGAAAGATAATTATTGGAACTGTATTTGCGGGTCAGAAACAAGGGTTTTGAGTGAATAGCCTTGCAAGTGAAATTCTTGTTGCGATTAAAATGCTCAGTTTAAACGAAGGAAAAATATGTAACCTGTTTAAACATTACATTTCAAACTATTGTTAAGGAGAGTTGAGAGATACTGAGTAATACCATTTTTTCCTTTACACTGGAGCTGCATAGTATTCATTTCACCCTTCAGTAACCTCGTATGCTGAACAAAGACTGGATATTAAAGACTTTAAAGCTTTCTGACCTCCCCAGTATTGGGAGCCAATCTTCAAAGTTCTTACCTGACAGATTGAAAAAAAAAAATCATTCCAAGTGATTTGGGGGTTTTGTTTATTTGTTTATTCATTTCTCTGTTTTTCAATGAGTTACTATAAATAGCCCTTGGAATTTTAAATTATGCTTATTTTTCCTGAAAATGTATTTATTTACAATTAATTGTTCTAATCAAAGCTCAGTTCTTTTTAAACATGTCAAAGCAGTATGTCAAAATCTTGTCAAAGCAAGATGGTGCCAAAACTTATCTCTAGGCACTTCCAGGCATTTGGAGATAATTGAATCTAACTCCTCTGATGTAACAAGATAATGGCAACCTGAGGAGCCCATTTGAGGATAAATTGTATTTGAAATAGGGTTTCAAATGCTAAATACTCCATAAATTTAGTTCAATAACACACATTTATTGTCTAATGAGTACTAAATCTTACCACAGGCATGTGCAGTCCTAAAATGAATAAGGTATAGTTTCCCTCAAGAACTCCTGTTCTAGTAAAAGTTAGCCTTATTAAATTATTTTTATTTATTATAAAGTACTTTAGATTTCTAATTTTCATTATGATCTGGCCAAACTCATTCAAATGTATTCCATTAGTAATCATATAAACTATCAGGTCTCCAGCTGGTAATACTTTATTTAATAAATGCATGACTAAATTATAAGCAAAGATTTGCATACTATTTTAGAAAATATGTTAGATGTCCTATTATTATTGCAGAAATGTGTGGATGGCCTTTGTTGCTAGTAGGAGTGGGTTCCTGGGTACCTCTGGAATAAGCATTCCAGAGGCCCCCAAGGGAGAATGAGATGTGGTAGAAAGCTTTATTTTCATGCAATTACATCCCTGTTTCTAAAGTCCCATTTCCCTTAATCCAGTCCTAGAAGATGTACAGCTGGGGATTTGTGGAGAGCGGTTACAGCATTTGGACAGGTTCAAGCCTTGGACTGAGAGGGCACTGTCCTCTCATGGCAAAGCCATACGCAAGTCCTAGCCAAAGGCTATAGTTGTAAGCTTTACTTTATGGTCTGAACCTGTGGTCCCAGTTGGCTAAGTGAGGTGGGCTGCAGGAGGTGCGCCAAAACAAAGCAGGTGCATGTAACTGAGTAGATTCAAAACCCGTGAGAACATTGTAAACATCTTGACCACGCCCTTACTTTGCCTCGTGAAATCTGGCTATAAAATAAAGACTCAGCTTGCAGGCTGTGGCACTGTTTCTCCATCTGAGAGCAGCGTCCCACCTAGCCCCAGCTTTATTCTCTTGTCTGTCTTCTTTAATCCTTTACCACCACACCCCCCTCAGGTTCACCCCTGGCCATGCTGAGCATGGCACATATGGCACCCGTACAGGGATTCAGCAGAGCTAAAAGCAAAGCCAATGTCCAGAGTTTCCATTTCATGGGTGGAGCTGGGTCCCATGTAGCATCAGACTAGTTGTCGTCCACTTGTTCGTTGTGTATGGGGACCACATGGCTGTGAGCCATATGGATGAATGGAGGGGACCCAAGAGAGCACGCCTCTGCAACAGGAGTCACAAGGATCCTAGGCGAACCAGGAGAGAGAACTTCTTTGCTTAAGGGTTTAAGTATCTCCTATCTTCCCATGCTTGCAGTGGCCAGGCCTACTCTGGCCAACGACGTATTCCTAAGTGTGACTGACAGGTAAGTACCTTCTCTATGCCACCCAGACTTTCTGGGCATGCCTATGATATTTTCCCTTCCCTTTGCTTCTTTCCAGTTATTAATAATTAGATTCATTACAATGGTATCACTATCATCCACATTTTATAGATAAGAAAGCTGGAAGGGGATCTAACTTAAACCCAAGTTTCCAAAATCTAGTCAAAAGGACTTTCTACTGCAATTGACATGATATATAGAATACAGGAAAATAATTATTTGGTACTAATTAGTCATCTTAATTGATTGTGGGGCCATTATTTTATTTTATACACTGAGGATGAAATTTTTTCTCTGTTTCCCTGATATTTTTCATGTATTATTCCATACCATTAACTGTTTAATAGATACATTTCCTTTGTATTAGTTTTCCAGATCAAGAAATTCGTAAAGTGGCAGTTCAGCAATTAGACAACCTCCTGAATGACGAACTACTGGACTATCTCCCACAGCTAGTTCAGGTAAGAAAAACAGAGTTGCCAAGCAATTCCAGGATTTTAGCTAACAATTCTCTTTAAAAGTTTCTGATGAATCAACAATAGACTACTTGAAGTGATATTGCAGTTTGGCCAGCCAAAGGGAGAAATTATAGCTCAAATGTCAACATGGGTAACCGCAGACATTCTCTAGCCAAAATTCATACAGTTACAAAAAAGGTATGTAAAAGCCAAAAAGGATTTTTTAAAGCAACTGCGCTTATTAATTAAACTGGGAAAAAATAGATATGCTTGTGATTAAATCTTTTTTACCTATGTAAATTAAGTTAGTAAGTGTTATATAAGTAATAGCCTTTTGCTAGCCAGATCCTCAGAATTTTGTATTTCTTGCCTTTCCCTTAGAGCAGTGGTTCTCAACCTTGGCTGCACATTAGAATCACCTGGGGATCTTTTTAAAATCCTGATTTCTGGGCCTCAGCCTCCGGAAATTCTGTTTCTTTGTTACTAATGTTGTGGCTTCACCCCATAACAAAGAAACAGAATTTCCGGAGGCTGAGGCCCAGAAATCAGGATTTTAAAAAGATTCCCAGGTGATTCTAATGTGCAGCCAAGGTTGAGAACCACTGCCTTAGAGTATTCTAAATTGATTATAATTCTTATAAAAGTAGAATTATAAGGGAGTTCCTAAATTTTTCCTATAGAGAATATATTTTAGTGATAGAATCAAATATCACAATGTTGTTGGAGTAATTTTAGAAAAAAACATGAACTTACCTAGGAATATAAGCAATTATACATTTTACAAATGACCCTGTAAATGACTGAATATCCAAACTACAAACAATATTTTTTTTCCAAGTTGACTATATACTGAGTGCTGAATGGATCTAAAATAGTGGTCTTTATGTTTTTTGCCTTTTTTTTTTTTTTTTTAACTCAGGCATTTTCTTATCTTAAAGGCCAGGTTGTAGTTACAAGCTATTTTAAATGCCAGATGCCTTCACTTTTAAACATTTAAGATAGGAAACTCTGAACCTGATGGGGGATGCCTGTATTATTAAGCTGGAAAACCAAATTACTTTGCAAAAATAATATGCATTCCTTTGCAGACTACATAGAGAGTTGGTTTTGAAAAAAAAACTCTACCATATCATTACTTATATTAATTCTTATAGTTTTACTTCCCTAGATTTGCCAGGATACTATAGAGAAAATAAAGATGAATTCAACTTGTAGAAATATCATTCATCGTACAGCTCCTGAGTATGGGCATCATGTTATATCTTACCCAACTAAAAAAAGTAAGTTTTTACAAAAGTTAAGATTAAGCCCATTTGAAAGCCCCAATCTGAACCAACACACTTGGCAACAGGAATATCACTGAAAACCATATACCTGCAAATCCAAATTCTTCAGACAAGGTGCACATGGAATCCAGCATAGCAAAAGCACAGAGGTACAATTAGGTAAAGTTGTAATGATTTCCTAATTAAAAGTGAATATTGTAAAACGTTTTGAGGTGGCCAAGAAGTGTATAATGTGGCTATAAAATAAATAAAAACTGGAAAGAATTTTAAAAACATTTGTTGTGACCCTACCTGGTTTGGCTCAGTGGATAGAGTGTCAGGCTACGGACTGAAGGGTCCTGGGTTTGAATCCACTCAAAGGCATGTACCTCAGTTCCAGGCTCGATCCCTGAGCCTGGTCAAGGCATGTGCAGGAGGCAAACACTTGATGTGTCTCTCTCACATCGGTTTCTCTCTCTCGATGTCTCTCCCCCTCCTTTCTGCTCTCTCTAAAAATCAATGGAAAAATATCCTCAGGTGAAGATTAATAAAACAATAAATAAATAAAAACATTTGTTGTGGAGTTTGTCCTTAAACTTCCATGCTCTGACCTGATTTTAAAACTTTCCAAGATATAAAGAAAATTGTACCCTAATGATCACTTTCTGAAAGCATGTTATTTCATGTATTGTCTTGTTAGAAGTACAAAGGCTATATTAAAGCAATAAAAAAGATTCTATGATCATAATAAAAATAGGAGGTATGGTTCATAGCTAGAAATCAAATAAGATACAGACCCAGATAATACAACACACAGGTCATAACCTTGCAGGTAGGTTCATAATAATGTGATATGTATAAGCACCAGAAAAAGTGCCTATATCTTAGACAATGAGACAGGTTTTAGAGGGAAATTGTACCAGTAGACAGAGCAAAGCAGGGAGTTTGGAAACAAAGAAGGCAATTCAAGATCAACAAGTAATTATTGGGCTCAAGAAGAAATAATGGGGAAGTCTAAAGAGAAAGCTGATAACAGAAACATGGAAATAAATTCTGAGGCATCTCTTCTGCTCATATGCTGATAGGATATGCTCACTATTAGGGCATTAACATAACCCAGAACCTAGTCAGCCCAGTTTTAGCAAGTAAGTTAACGAAGGTCATAGCTACAGTTTAAGACAACATACATTATGGTTGTTAGGCATTCAGACAGCTACAGGAGTTTATGCAAATGTGCTGAAATCATCTTCTGTGAAATCACCCTCACTCCTTAGAAATTCATAAACTTTCTCATCCTTGGGGATGGTGGGCATATCAAGGTGGTTCTTCAGGTATGTGTGTGAATCAATGATGTACAACTTTTTCTGCTGTCTGTACTGTGGTACAAAACCTGGCTTAAACTTTGAGTGTGTGGTGTGTGTGTGTGTGTGTGTGTGTGTGTGAGAGAGAGAGAGAGAGAGAGAGAGAGAGGTAACTTACTGAACAACTAAAGTTGGAAGTCTTGCCTCTCAAGCAGGAAAGAATATTTTTCTGAAGAGAACCTGGTTTTCATTTCTGCAAAATATTCAGATTCCTGGGACCATACTGGGGCTCAGGCACTGACTGCTCTTGATGAGACCCCTGCACAGTGCAGATGGAGGTCTGGGTAGGTCTCTAAGGATATCAGGGGCTGCATCATGGTCTGTGTTTTCCTCCAGGTTGAGTATCCTAGAAAACCTGAGTTGTTCACAGTGGAGATGAGGGAAAGAATTTGAGAATGTGTGAGTTACGCTGGCAACAATCATCTTTCAAACCTAGATGTAAAGCTTCAAGGTCTGCAGGTTTATTCTGATATATCGGTTGGTGATTTCAGTTAAGACTTTGGGTGTGCATTAATTACATCTCCAAAGGGGTAGAAATATCTATTGCCTAATAATGCCATTTCTATATCCAGAGCATTGTTCGTGATATTAGATTTTTGTGCCAGGACTCTCCTCCTGGGCATGGTTGAATTCTACCAGCCACCTGCTCTCATTTATTACCTGTGATACTAAAGCATGCATAAGAAAAGGAAACAAGACTGCACACACCTAAACTGTGTGATCTGTGTGTGCGCTGTGATTAGTTATGCACCAGCAAAGAAAGCTATCAACATGTATTATTACCGTTTTGTTAAAATGTTTATGACATTTTCCCTGGTCTTTTCTCAAGCCTCTTAAGTCCTTCTGTATTCTGCTATACTTTTATTACTGAGACAAACAAGAGTAAAGTGGTTCTCTCTCTCACTTCAGGCTATCAAGTTTGAATGGAACCTTGAAAGTCCGCTAGTGCAACTCCTATTACACCGCTCATTGCAAAGCATCCAGATTGCCCACCGTCTTTACTGGTAAGATTAGCTAAGATAGGATAGGATGCCTTTTTGAGAAGTAGAAGATTCCTTGACCTTGTAACTGATATAAACCCCCAGTTAAAAGTCAGCCAAATTTGAGTATTTGGCAAGGTTATTTGTATTTAAGGACATAACTTAACTGTCATCTTCAAAATCTTCCTTCTGTACTGTTGCTGATGTTTAAATCCAATATAAATATTAAATTTGAATGATACCTTTCCTATAGCTTTAAATCACAAAGGCGATTTTCGGTCATATCTGCTAATTGGGAGATTTCCATGTAAAATATAGTTATAAAGCTGTGGATGTTTTGGAATAACATGGTTTAAAAGTAATTTCTATACAATATTAGTTGTAAACAGTAGGATCTAAAGGTCAACATATACTCTTTCTATATACTCTTCTTAGGGCACTAAATTTTTCCTCAAGCATAAATTTGAAATATTATTGGAGAAACAGACATTTTAGAGATATCAGAATTTCTCCCAACATCACATACTCTTGATCTTATTGAACATGATGTGCTTTGGACGCTATTCTTCTACCCATTCTTTCATTCCTAAATTTGCACATTCAACTTCATAGACAAAAAAAAAGGGTAATTACAAGTTTTAATGACCTAAGGAAGAAATTGGATGTATCTTTTGCCCTTACATATGTATGACAGGCATCGTTTACTGGCATCAGTTGGTAGTGAAAAACTTTAATTAATTAAAACAAAAGGAAGTCAATATCATTTAGTAACATTTTTTCTGCTTCAAAAAAGTTACTCATGTAGTCATTACTCTTCCCATGAAAATGACTCAACTCTTTCATAGCAAAGCGGAGATAGCATATTTGGTTTGATATTCATTTTCATTTTAAATGCCCAATATAAAAAGCAGAGCATTTTTCTCTAGTGTGTCAGCATAATGAGGCATCAGATACATTGACTAGCAGTGGATCCCTCACTGAATAGACTCTTGTCAAGCTCTGAATGAACTCTTATTCCCTTCAGTTTTTCAGTCACCTACTATGGTGCTAAGGGAAGTTATGTGAATACACTTGGTGATGTTCTGCTATCATATTAAAGCTTGAACTCCATTAAACTCAATTTTTACTTCCCTTAAAACTTTACTCTTCCCTTGTTTTAACCTGTGTTCATTCAAATGAAAGCATATTAAAAAGTAACATGACCAGATGATAATCTTGATTTAAATATTTTAATGAAAATATAAAAGTATATAAAATATAATTTTTAAAAGACTTTTAAAAAAAATAGAATAAAATATTACAGACTTATACTAGCTAGCACATTGATTGCTATAATACTAGTGCCACCTTAGTAAGTTCTTCATCTGTTAAGGTGGTGTGAAAAGTTGAGTCATTTGAAAGGTAACAATGAGTGCAAACAAAGTGGTAAATCAATGTCATACTTGTAAGTTCACAGTCAATACAATTATGTCACTGTTTCCAAAGCAGCAAGGGAGAAAGTCTTTCTAAGTATAAATCTCACCCTATGAAAAAGAGTAAGACCAATACCAAAGCCCATTTCTCCTCTCACTAGTTTAAGAAGAGAATAAAATGGAAGGAATAGAAAAGAACATAAGTTATAAATGAACTGCTTGTTTTTCAATCCTTAATTGGTAAGAATATAGAAAAGGAAAAGGAAAACAAAGGAAGATTTTAAAATAACTAGTTCTTTTTAAAACTTAAAGAAAAATTAAGAGTCAAGCAAATATACTAATCATGAAATAAAATTCCTTATATTAAAGCACGTCTTCAAGTACATATGCTATGTGCCATATATATATAGCATCATGTTTAGGGAATATTTGTGTGTAGAAAGTTTAGTTAAAGCTTTAAAGACGAAGCTCAAACCCAGCATGATACACTTTAAAAAATTCTCAATATATCTTTATTTAATTTAAAAAAAGCAATGCCCCATAGTAATAATTTAAAAAGGTGGCGATTTGTCAGCCATCAGTTTAATAATTTTGTTTCCTACTTGAATGAGCTACCACTTTCTCAGAGTCAGCATATTCAACACTAAACCCAAAATCTTGGATTCATCTTGGCCAGGTCTTGGATTCTTCTCTGGATCTTCCCTGTTTCCCATTAACATGTCCAATTATTCACCAAGCTCCATAACTCTATACCTCCTCAATAACGCTCCTGACATTAGTACTCCCACTGCCACTGATCAGAAGGTTGCCTTATTAGATACCGAATTGTGAATAAATAGGCTTAGACAGAAAACCATCTTAATGCTTAGCATCACTGTGTGTGGTCTTCCTGAAAAGAGAAATTGACTTGGAGTTACCACACGTCTCCTCCACTACAAGGGTGAATGTAGGATGACTTGCCCCTATATGGAAAAGGAGTTAATAATAAGCTTTGCATTTGGAAGATTTAAGCCCTAAACCCTAGTTCTCATCCTAAAAGGTGGCTATAATTGGGAACTATAATATTTTGGGTTCACATCTAGGAGACCACTCTCCCCATCATATAACAATTAATTATAGAAGCTTAAACTCAAGACCCCTTTCCATTTTGGATAGGAAACAATTTAACTGATAGTGAGATATTGGGTTTAATAGGGTCCCCATAAAAGCTATCCACATATCCACAGGAACTTGTAAATTCGAAACAATTTAGAAAAAGGATCTTTAAAGATATAATTAAATAAAATATATTGAGATTATATTAACCTAGATTATCACGGTGTGTCATAAACCCATTGACAAGTGTTATAAGAAACAGAAGAGAAGACACACACAGAGAATGGGCCATGTGGAGATGGAGGCAATGATTAGAGTGATGCATTGGAAGCCAAGGAATGTATGTCTAGAGCCACCAGAAGCTGAGAAAGGCAAAGAATGCATTCTCTTCTAGAGCTTTGAGAGGGAACACACCCTATCTTTTTTTTGTTGTTTGTTTGTTTTTGTTAATCCTCGCCCAAGGATATTTTCCCTATTGATTTTTAGAGAGAATAGAAGGGAGAGTGGAAGTGGAGATACAGAGAGAGAGAAACATCAATATGAGAGACACATCGATAGGTTGCCTCTTACACATGCCCTGAATGGGGCGTGGATAGAGCCTGCAACCTAGGTAAGTGGCCTAGACCAGAATCGAACCCACAACCCTTATGTCTGCTCTAACCACTGAGAAAAACCATCTCGGGTGCACACCCTTATCTTGATTTCAGATTCCTGGCCTCCCGAACTGTGAGAATAAATTTCTGTTGCTTAGGCCACCAGTTTGTGGTTATTTAGTGTGGCAGTCACAGGAAATTATAAAATAGGAAGAAAAGAACTGGATGAAGGTCCCTGACTAGACTGGCTGTGATGTCACATCATGTGGGAAGCTTTCCCTGACCTCCTCCCCAGCCACCGCCTGGGTTGATTACTGCTCCCACATCATACCTCCGAATGGACTCTATGTGACTCTGTCAGAAGTCATGTCACAACAGCTTAACACTTCTACATCTTTGTCTACTTCCACTCTTAGTCCATAGATTAGCTAATGGTAGCAACCATGTCATACTCTTCAGCATACTAATCCCACCAGGGTCTGAAATTCAGGAGATACTTTTTAAAAAAAAGTTATCAAAGCCATGAATCTATAGAAATTCCTTTAAGGCTCTCAGTATTTCCCTATGCCTGGAATCCCTAGTGCCTTCTCAAAGACACTGTGGGTGCCTCAGCCAGATCCCCTCTACCTGACTAGTGCACCCATCTCATAGCTTCTATGACTATTGACTGCTACTTGACAACCCCCTCTTCTCTGAGAATTGTTCTCTGAAAGCATAGTCACCTGGCCTGGGAGGTGAGAAATCTCCAATGTACATTCCAGAGCCTCCCCCAGATTAGATCAAGGCTAGACTTGACCTCCTCCTTGTTAACTCCATCCCCTCCCCTCTAATGCTTACTCTACTCCTTCACAAGCTATTTCCTGAAGAGAACTCCTTCAGTAAATCACATGCACCTAAATTTCTCTCTCATAGTCTGTTCTAGGGAACCTGACCTAAGATAAGCAATTATTTATTGAAGAAAAGTATTTAAATATGTGTTTTTAAAAATTGGAGCATCCGTATGCTGTGAAATGTATCATAAATGAAACAACAATATTTCAGTCTTTCATACGCCTAATACTAAGTCCAGTTGAATGAGCTCCGAGAGAGTCAAATTAAATCAAAATCTGTACAGTAGGGAACCTTTTATAGCATGGCTCCTTTATAAATTATTTCCTTCGAAGTGTGGGGACAGCTAGAGATAAAGATCTCATTTGAAAACTATTAAGTACAGCAATTTTTTTGCTTTATTAACTGATATATCACAAGCACCTAATATAGTACTTGCATTTGACAAATAGTCAATAAATTACTATTGAATGCAAGAATAGGATTTAGTTACCTGGGCCAAGCTGTGCCCATGCAGACTTATGACAGGAGGGGGCAGGAGAGGGCTGCTTGAGCAGTCAGCCCATTTGGCTTGATGCGAAACCAGAGTTGGTAAGACTAGAGCACATTCTGGAGACGGGCCCAATAAGGTAGCAGGCATGGAATCCCACCAGTGAAGTGAAAACTGGACTGGAAGGTGAATGGGAACAGAAACCGGGGACTAGCCTGAGTGAGAAGTGAAGGGTTTGAAGAACAAGTTGATGCAGCAGTGTCTGCTGGACCAGTTGGGGGAACCACAGAGTGAATTAAGCCAATGGTGTCTCTGGTGCTAGGAGGCCTTTCCAAGGTGGCACCTGGTGTACAGGACCGTGTTCTATAAGCTTTTCTATGCTAATCATAAAACTGAGGTGACACAAAATCTGCCCATTCATTTTCTAAGCAGTGTATCCTAAACTTTTTTATTTCTAGAATGGGGAGGTAGTTTCTCAAATCAGGGACAACTCAAAACAAAGCAAAATAATGTGGAAATTTTGAATCATGTGATTTGAAGGCATGCATGTCCCTCTCATACCCTCTATCTATCTATCTATCTATCTATCTATCCATCCATCCCCTGGTGCCTCATTAATGAGTCTCTTCTTGTTTCTTTCCAGATGGTCTCTTCTGATATGAAAAAATATGTATATTGAGAATATAATACTAATGATGAATTAGTTGATTATTTGTTTATTTTTGTGACGAACATTGAGATGCTAGATATTGTTGAACTATTAAGGATAAAAGAGAATGGTCCTTGCCTCAATAAGCTCACAGGCTGACCACACATTAGCATCCAGGCAGAGGAAAGAACCCACTCACTCTCCGGCAGGGACAAAGTAGACGGAAGGAACTGACAGCACAGTCTGTCCTCTTTACAGTTGTACCTATGACGGTTCCTAATGCAACTTGTAGGCAGAGAGGCAGGAATGGCCATCGGGAAATAAAAAAGCCTAAGTGTGTGCTCCCATTCTGTCAGAGTTAAATACCGATAAAGGCATACGAAGGAATGCACAAAGGAGGTAGATACTCTCTCTGCTTTGAGGTCTGACACTCTCCCTGAAGAAAGAGGGAAGAGCTGTACTTTAGAAAGTTATGCCTGGTGTAATGGAGCACACATGATACAGAATCAATAAAAGGGTTTAAAGTCTCAATCCTTTACCTTCTAGAATCATTATATGCTACTAATTCACCTCTTTCCCTTCACGGTGTAATAAATAATACATATTGCTTCACTTTTTTGTAAGGGAGAGATATTTTTTGCTGTCATTTAATATTGATCTGTTATAATCATCTTCCACCCTGTTGTCCTCAGGAAAGTATACACCAGGTAAAATGCCTACAGTGAGCAATTCACTAAGCTAACAATAGCTGTTCTCTACCCCAATCAACCTGAAAAAAAGTGATGGATAGTTGTAAGAAAGTGTGCATTCTATATAATAATTTGTAAAATCCATTAGCACAGTTTTCTAGTTAAGGCATAATATGGGGATAGTTGTTTTTGTCTGTTTTATTTCTAATTTATGTGGAAGAGGTTTTATGAAATTCCCTCAATAAAAAGATTTTTAAAAACAGAATATAATTTTTAAATTAATTTTCTAATATCATTTTAAGTCTTATTACTCCTATTACATACATATGAAAATAGAATCTGATACAAAGTTTCACCACAAATCCATGCAAAAGCCAGGAACAGAGGTCCACCTTAAATTTATTTCTAGTTTAAATTATTTTCCCTTCAAATTTTTCTATTTTGTTAAAAAAAAAAAAAAGTGAAGAGTTATAAAAATGAACATTTTGTATATATGTACTGACCTTTAATGTTGAAATTTCAGAGGAAAAACTTAGCAACACACCTCAAATTTTATTAGGAAAAAACGAAGGAAAAAGGCTTGGACCAGGTCCGGCCTTTGGGAACTAAATTTTCTAATCCACTCTAGCAATTTTTCATTATAGCCACATGCAATTACATCCTTGCTTCCTTAGATAGTAATCTGGTTTCTCTATAATAATATCAGTCTCCTCTGTTACAGCTCATGCTATATATTTGGGTTAAGGCCCTGAAAAACAGCATTGTAGTGCTTAGTTTGCATTGTTTCCCAAGCAGACTGCAGCTTTGCTTTAGCCAACAAAAAATGTGGTCAAAAAGTCATCCTGTTGGGAAACCATCTTTGTCTTTTAATAATATTTGAGTTTGGCTTCCAAAATGAATAAATTAACATGTATTCATAGATTACAGGACTGGGGAGTCAAATGGAACCTTATGAATAATCTGCTATAATACTTTCCTCCCAGAAAGATTTCAACAAGTTAAGTGATTCATCCATTGACAACCATCTAGCTGGATAAAGACTTAAGATTAAATTTTTTTTTTCATGACATCTCATGCCCAATTCAGATCTCTTTCCAATTCAACATCTCCTTTTTAAAAAATGCAACTTGAATCCATCAAATATTTGGGGTTTTTTTTCCTATCAATAATTAGGAACACATTCAACTTAAAAAGCAAACTAAAGAAAAAAAATATCCTCAATTGAGATCTTTATATCTAATAGCTCAAAATTTTTGCATTAGGTGTTTGTGTGACCTACAAATGCTGCCAATTATAATATTAATTAAAATATTTGATCAAAAAATTTCTTTAAGAACCAGTATACTGGAAGCAGTTTTGAAGTAAATAAGAGGTCCCCCACTAATCTTTCTTTTGCAGTTCCTGATTAATACTTAAAACACTAAATTTGCTCTTTGTTTTACTAATAGACCATTAGTGATAAGAAAGCAATTGCTGAGTAATTTACATAGTAGATTTAGTTTGTATTTATTTTTAATACATATTATATAAAACCAAGGCTTTCTCAGTTTTCTCAAAAAACCTAATTAAGCAACTCGCAGTACGCTAGTGAAATTCATGTCAGCCCATTTCATCAAGTTAAATAGGTTAGAAAATAAATTCCTGTAGTCCAGACCAGAACTTGGCAATAACAAAATGCAAGCAAAATCAATCTTTACTTATCCAGTAAGCAATTGGATATAGAAACCTAAAGAGCAGGAGAAAGATCTGGGTAGGTGTCAGAGAATTGGAATATACCAACATATTGATGGTACTTGATAGGCCTCCATCTTATGGATTGGTTATCCCCCAAATTTGGAGCTCTCACTTGGATTCTCTGAACCCAAATTTTTAAAAAAGAGAGAAATAAGCAAAGCATCATGTGAAAAGTATTTTAAATGCCAGGAATAGAAGTAGCACACACTACTTGTTTTCCTTTTCTCCCTTTGGTTTTATTTAGAAACTAGAGGCCCGGTACATGAGATTCATGCACTGGAGGGGGCTGTCCATCAGCCCGGACTGCTCCCTCTTGCAGTCCAGGACCCCTTGGGGGATGTCCACCTTCGGGCTTAGGCCTGATCCCTCCGGAGGATCAGGCCTAAGCCAGCTATCAGACATCCCTCTTGTAGTACAGGGCTCTTGCAGTCTGGGACCCCTCACTCCTTACCGCCCACCTGCAGTGGAGGCAGGAGAGGCTCCCACCACTGCTGCTGCACTTGCCAGTAGTGAGCCCAGCTTGCTGATCCTTAGTGCTGCCTCAGAGACAGGAGAGACTCCCTCCACCGCAGCTGGGCTCACCAGCCGTGAGCCTGGCTTTGAGCTGAGTAGTGCTCCCCCTGTGGGAGTGCACTGAACACCAGGAGGCAGCTCCTGCGTTGAGTGTCTGCCCCCTGCTGTCAATGCTCATCATAGCGACTGGTCATTCCACCGTTCAGGCGATTTGCATATTACTCTTTTATTATATACTATAATTGAAATACATGACATCACTATATAAGTTTAAGGCATACAATATGATGGTTTGATTTACATATATTGAGAAATGTTGCCACATTAGGTTCCGCTAACACCTTTCATTTCAAATATCTATAATAATAAAAGCGTAATATGCTAATTAGACTGAACGTCCTTCTGGATGACCTTCTGGACAAAGCCAGGGCTGCAAGGGAAACCTGGGTCCCGGGTGCCTGCCAGTGGCTAGAGGGAAGCCTGGATCCTGGGTGCCTGCCAGCAGCTGGAGGGAAGTCCAGGTCCCGGGTGCCAGAGGGAAGCCGGTGCAGGGAGCCTGGAGAAAGAAGGCCTACTCTTGCCCGAATTTCATGCATTGGGCCTCTAGTTACAATAAAAAGACAAGAACAAAGAAAAGAAAAAGATTCTCCTTGTGATGAGATCTCTTGGGATTTACTCTTCTTAACTTTCCTATATATGATACAGTAGTGTTAACTATAGTCATTATGTTGTATATCACATTTTTAGTGCTTAGTTATTTTTTTTAATTAAATTTATTGGGATGACATTGGTTAATAATACCATAAGGTTGCAAGTGTACAACTCTGTATAAAACATCATCTGCCACTGCATTGTCTGCTTACCTCCCAAAGTCAACTCACTTTCATTTATCCCCCCTTTGCCTTCTCCCCTCTCTCCTTACTCCCCTTTTCCTCTGGCAATCACCATACTGTTGTCTGTGCATTTGTTGTTGTTATTGTTCTTGCTTATTCCCTTCACCTTTTTCACCCAGCCCTAGAACCCGCGCCCCCGCCGCTTCGACAGCTGTCAGTCTGTTCTTTGTCTCTATGAGTCTATTTCTCTTTTGCTTATTTTACTTTGTTCTTTAGAGTTCACATATACATGACATCATATGGTATTTGTCTTTCTCTGACTGGCTTTTTCACTTAGCATAATACTCTGCCATCCTCAGTGAGCTGACTTGTCCACAGTCCAGTTCACATCATGGTTATGAGAAGACCACCACAGTTGGTATCACATGCACATGACACCATACAACAAAAGAAAAGGGGATAATTCTTTCCCAGCAAGAAAATTTTCCTTATAAGCCTCATATCAGAGTTGACTGCATATTTATCATTTGCCTGAATTGGGCCTCATGTCATCCAGAACCAATTACCTGATCAAATGGCAATAAGGTAAATTGACTTACCCAAGTGGTTTAGAATTTTCAGAATTTCTCCCTAAACTGGTCATCTTCCCTGAATATTTTGATATCTAGACAAAATCAGATTATTTGTTTACACGTAACGGGAAGAATAGATTTGGTATAGAAAAAAATCCTATGTCCCCTTTCTAGACTGTGAAGACCTATCTTAACCATCCATCCTTAACAGAGAGCATTACACACAGTAAATATAATTGGTCCTCAACAAAATACCTGTTAAATTAACTTAAAAAATAAACACACCACCTACATGTGTACTGCCTATAGCTTAACTTTTCTTGATTACTGTACTTAAAACAGCAGGCAACCAGAACAAGTAATATTATGCTAAATATATAGAGTTGGCCATTGATATTCTGAAAATCATTTTGGCTCTTTTTAAAAAGTAGTCTCCCTGGAATTGGGAGGAATTGAATTAAATGACTTACAGAAAAATATGATCCTCTGAAATAGCAGTTTTTGAGGAAGTATTAGGTGTTAACGTTGACTGAGTCCACAGTGTGAGGTGCTTTATACTGACCTAACTATGTTCTTTCTTGAAACCCTTATTGAAAATTAAAAACTATATCTCGTGATTTTACAAGAAGTATTTTATGAGGAGACCTTGCCAAGCAACCCCTTACTATCTCTTAAAATATAATTTTTTGTATTGAGACTCCCTGTGATCATCGGGGAATTACTGAACCGTTTCTGGTTTTTGCTGCTCCTATTTGCTCCAGGTGTGTTTTTTTTCTGGATTATGAAATTCATAGTTCTTTTTGTTTTGTTTCAGTTAGTGATTAAGTCCTTTATTTTCAGCCCTATTTTACTTTGTCTTTGCCCGTCAAAAGATCACTCTTTGAAATGGTTGAATGGAAATTTTTGTTACGTTCTTTATAACTCAGTTTTCTATTTCACTTGTGTACAATGCAGTTGCAAGGGAAAACCAGTAACTTTATTATTCCTTATCCAAAGAACTTCATCTGTGTTGTTTTTGTTGCAACAAAACCCAGACTTGGATAGTTCAATCAAATACTTGTCATATTTAATAACTTAGAATTCTTGCACTTGTTTTGGCCTGTATGCTTCATTTTTGACCAATGATAAGTGAACAGCTTGCACAAATAAGAATGAAGTTATGTATGTTATATTGTATTTGTGGTCTGTGTATAGAAAATTATTAAATGAATGTAAATTTATAAGCTTGATATCAGCAGAGAATAGTTAAATGCTTTTGTTTGACTCTGCAAAAGTTATATATTACGTATTCTTTCTGAATTTACTTTTGTTTAGGATAGCAAAATGAATATGCATACAAGGTATTCCTATATTATTCTTTCAGTGTAGAAAAATAATTGAACAATTCTTCTTTAATGGACATCAGAAAATTATACTGTTATGTAGGCTACCAAAAATATAGTCCATTCTTCAATACTACTAGGATTGGCATCAGTTCTGTGCAAGGCCTGTTTTTACTTGTATAAATCATATCATTGATTCTGGAAGATGAATGCATGTTCATACTGTTCCAAAAACTACCTTAGGGCTTTATATTGCAATTCTCCAGCAAGTATACATACATTCCCAAACTCTCCTTCTTTGTAATGTAATCATCTGTGTTAATTCTAAAACTTTTCATTCTCTATAAAATAAAAATCAAGTGCACTGATTTTTTAAATAAAAAGCCACATCTGTTAGTCTAGTAGACCTTCAATTAGAATGAATCTAGCAATACTCATGGCAGAGTTTGCTGCCAATTCTTGGACTTTCTATGCAAAATCAACATGAAAAATGATGAGCAGACTCTCCCTGTAGTTAGAGTTGTGTTAATCATTTTATAGTAAGTAAAACCTAATCAGAAACTTAGCACTATTTAACTAGAAACTAAATATGCAGTATGGTTTTGGAGTGGGAGGTCAAGATAAAAAAAAAAATAAATCTATACCATTCACTTCTTTTATGATCTTCTCTCCTTTTTACTGTTGACAATTCTTCATTTTACATCAATGTTTAAAAGGTGAGATTTCAACATCTTAAATGTAATGGGCTAGCCCCTCCTGGTCTTTATTACTTCCTTTGTCTTATCTACTGTAATCTAGGTTAGTATTACAGACATATAAGGACTAGGAAATTTTAGGAATACCCGGGAAGAATCCCAGGTCTCCCCTTACTATTGGTGTCACTTTCAATAAACTAAGCTTTCTGGGCCTTCATTTCATCAACTATAAATAGAGACTAACAATAGGTTTTGTGTGAGGATCAAATGAGTTAATATATGCAGAATGCTTAGGATAGATCCTGCATTCAGTTGTAATAAATGTTAACCATTATTATACCTTGTTTCTAAATAATCTTCTCAACTGTGTGTTCCTGTCTATGTGTGTGTATGATCTGTGTGCATTTATGTGTGTATATGTGCATATACACGCATAATGCAAAATGGTATATTGCAGAAATGGTGTTGTATATGGTTTTATTTTAAAAATACAACTTACCGCCTGGACAGTGTGCTCAGTGTTGAATGTCAACCAATGAACCAGGAGGTCACGGTTCGATTCCAGGTCAGGGCACATACCCGGGTCGCGGGCTTGACCCCCTGTGGGGGGCATGCAGGAGTCAGTTGAGCAATGATTCTCTCTCATTATTGATATGTCTATCTCTCGTTCCCTCTTCCTTCCTCTCTTAAATCAATAAAAATATATTTTTAAAAATGCTTACCTTGAGGATCTTTATAAAAAGTAAGCATGCTTTCATAATGCCTTTTTTTTACAACCGAGCAGTATTCTACTGCTAGTTAATTTAATTAATTTAGCAAAATGTTATAATTTATTATAATACAATTAGCTAACACCCTATTATTGTACATTCAGATTATTTCCAATATTTTTTATTATATTAACACTGAGATGAACTTCCTTGTGCTTAAATATTTGCATATGTTCTTAGTTATTTCTTTGGCTGGAATAGAGAACATAAATGTTTATGCTTCTTTTTATCTACATTGCCAAATTGCCCTTTATTATGGTGGTAGGAATTTATACTCTCACTAGCAGTGCATAGAGTGGCTGTTTCTGCTAACCTAACCCACACTTGCAATTTAACTGAGTTTAATAATAATGTCTAATTGTTGGGCTAATTGAATTACAAATGAGTTGGATGTGGTTTGGGGTTAGTTTTTCTCTCATTTTCCTAACTTTTGAGTGGTGCATTTATTTTATGAGGGTTTTGGTACAACTTATGTTATAAAGAATTCCATTTCTCAGGAAGGCCCACAAGTAAGTGTATTAGTTTATTATTGTTCCTATAACAAATTACCACCAACTTAGCTCTGGAAATCAAAATTCAAGAACTGGGTCCTTTATGAAAAAGAAAAATGAGTCCTATGGGGCTAAAATCAAGATTTTAGCAGGGCTGCATTGCTTCTGAAGTCTCCAGGGGAGAATCTACTTACTTAACTATTTCAGCTTCTAAAGGCTTCTCACATTCCTTGACTTGTGACCCTCTTCCAGCAAGGAATCCCTCTTACTTCTGCTTCCATCATCATATCTCCTTCTCTTCACTCTGAGCCTCCAACCTCCTTCTTATAAGGACCCTGTGGTTACATTGGGCCCACTCAGAAAAGGCTAAAGAGATTTGATTCTAATATTAAATTTTATAGCTGGTCTATAGAATATTGGCCACACAGAGATACTATTACCAGACATCCTTCTGCTGTGTCATGGGAGAGGCATTTCAGGAACACCCACGTAGGAGGATTTTGAGCAATAATGGCAAGACTTATTAGAGTGAAAAGAGATCACACACCCTCGGAGAGGCAGAGAGCGGGAAGGATTTGGTAGCAGATGTGTGGACAGAGGCAAAAGGAAAGCCCGCTGCTGGCTATGCTGCCTGCTGCTCCCCAGGTTGCAAGTCTCATGGAGACTTTTAGAGTTTAGGAGAAAACAAAGGAAAAATTATGTGCTCAAGAGAAGAGCAAGGGCATGTCCAAGGAAGGTGCGCAGGGCACAGATGCCCTTGAAGAGGCTGCCACACTCGATGAGGTGCTTCCCTGGCACTCGGCTGGTGGGTTGCATTCACTGACCCCAGGTACACCAAGCTCGATGCCTCATCCATGACCAGGTGATTCAGTTCCGTCTCACTACAGGTAAAGTTTAGCTTCTGGGGTCTCAGGCCCAAGAGGGTGAGGGCCCAGAGATGCAGTGCCATCACCCTGGCACCCAAGGCTCTAGTAGGCCAGCTCAGCCTCTGCTCCCAGCTGGCCTTCAAATTCTTAGCTTGTGTGACCTTGGGCAAGTCACTTAGCTTCTCTCTGCCTCATTTCCCCATCTGCACGTATGCCACCAAGGCTCTATGATGCCCAGGCCTCTGTCGGCACTGCTCTCTGCCCTGTGTGACTGCCCTGAGACAGGCGTTTGTTAAACTTCTATTTATTTCCTTGGATTTGGGAAAAGAGCAGGCTTTCTTTCAAACTTCCCATTCTCTTTCCTCTTTTCCAGGGCCTGTGCTGGTGTCCTGCCCTTACCCAATCTCTTTACTGGATTTTACCTTCCCCTTTGTGTTCCTCGTCTTGGCTTCTACTGCGCATGCACTCAGTGAAAGCCGTTTCCCCCACTTTTCTCACTGCCATCCCCACCCCCACCCCTACCCCCTGTTAATGCTCCCTGGGGTGATGGAAATCATCTTTCCTGCCTACTCTGATGCTTGGTGACTGTGAAACGGTCCTTTCCCAGTTGATCGAGCTTTATCAGATGTCTGGCTCCCTTCTCTTTGATCAATATCTCACTAACTTCCTACTGTAATAATACTATTCAAATTAAAACACAACCCAACCTTTTGCAAAAGATAGATAATACACTTTGGAACACCAAAGGGGGGAAAATGTGGTTTTCCCTTAAAGAGATGACACGCATATTAGAGCTGCTGTTAGGAAAAATTGGAGTGAAAGCAAATAAGCAGTCCTTTTCCTGGTCACTCCCTCCGGTTTGCTTTATCTTGACTATCTTAGTTCAGGCCTATTTGTGTAGATCACTGACAGAGGATAAGCCAAAGGTATTGATGATTCTGAAATCTGGACCATTGCCCATAGGAAAATTGAATGAGATCACTGCATTTTTTTTTAACCTGTGACAAAATCTAAACACTTAGGGCCAAGTTTAAAAGAGAGGAAGTTTTAGATGTGGACCCTCTGGTTTTATTTCAACTAATGTCCGTTTTTATGCAAGTTGAGTTTCTGGCTCAGTAATTTCTTCTCACTGATTAAATTGGTCTCATTTCAACATATAATATTGGCTGCTTTCTTTATTATTAACAAAACTAAATTATCCAGCACTCAGTGGTTTAGAAACAGTTCTTTAAATAAATACTGTAATTTATAAATGCAGTGTTTTTGGCATGGTATCAATGCTTGTGCAAGAACACCATAGCCTTTATCAGCTGTATTTAAAAATACAGCTTTTCGCCCTACCTAGTGTAGTCAGAGGTTAGAGTGTCGGCTTGCTCATGGTAGGGTCACAGGTTCGGTTTCCAGTCAAGGGAATGTACCCAAGTTGCAGGTTCGATCCCTGGTGTGTGCAGGAGGTCACCAATCGATGCATCTCTCTCACATCAATGTTTCCCTCTCTCTTTTCTTCTCTCTCTCCCTTCCACTCTCTCTAAAAATCAGTGGAAAAAATATCCTCAGGTGTGGATTAATAACAACAAAAGTGCAGCCTTTCTATAAAGCATAGGAGAATTATAGTAATTGATAAAGGTATTTGATTGTGACTCATTTTACTTATTGGTAATAGTCACTATCAGCAGCATTGATTGCTGTACTCTGATTTCCATCTTTCTTTGAGTCATCGGATTAGTTTAGCTATTCATTGTCATGATATACCTCACATCCAAAAATTGTACAACATACAGAACTGTTTCTTTCCCCATGTAATTTTCAAGCACACTTATAGTAGAGCATATCAACTTTAGTGGTATATCTAAGGGTAATTAAATATAAGGTAGCAAGAAATCAAAGCCTATCTCCCTTTGGCAATGTTAGCTCTACAGTTGAATACAATGCTGCAAATTGAAAATATTAGCCACCCCTTCCCCATAAATAAATCTTTCCTCATTAATGCTTCACTCCAGGTTTCTCCTCTCACAGATAAACTTGACATTGGCAACATGGAGGATTCCTGCTAAATGTTTACATGAGAGGAAGAATGCTCCCTAATTAATCACCAGTGGACGGGCACCGGTGATTATGTGTTGGTCACACTTCTGATGCAGATGCTCATAATTTGAATGGAATTTAATGAGCACAGGTTGTTTAGCAATTTTTATTCTCTGGTGCAAACCAAGGCAATTAAAACACTTTATGTTCATGGAATCACGGAAGCACAGAGTGTGAGAAACGGAAGAGACGTTATATGTCTTCATGACCTATTCTTTCATTTTACAAATGAGGAAACTGAAACCCAAAGAGACTTCATGTTTCCCTGTCCCATACCCCCTTGTGTTAGGCCTATATGCTTTTATGAATGGCCTCAGAGCTGGCAATAGGCAAATCTGTGAAGATCATACAGGCCTTCTCCAGCCTCTCGATTCTGTTCCTTACTTTATCTGACTTCCTCCCTGCTCATTTGCAGATATTCAGTGCTCTGATCTCAGACCTTTATGCTTGCTGTATACCTATTTCCATTGTTACCGTCCATAGAATTATTTGCATGAACAAATTGTAAACTGTGGAATTGTGGAGTAAAAAATTGACATTAGTGAATGAATGAGATGATGAAATTTGAAAATTGGCTGCCTAGTAAGTGTACAGTTGGATACATATGCCCTTAAGTAATGTTATTTAAAAAAATTGGCCTCAAAAACCTAGAGTGCATCAACTGTTTAGATGTTCCACAAATATTTTTTACAGGTTTTTTAAAGTTGTTTTTAGTAACAAGTTACAAAGAGGGCTTTTAAGACAAATCTAAACTATTAATGACAATACTACAAACACACATGCACCCACCATCAAGTTTAAAACATATCACTGTACAAAATTTTGACACCCCTGTCCAAATCTCATCCATTTAATCTGTTCTATCAGAAGAAGAAATAACATTGAAGTTAATTATTTAAATTTGCTTACTCGTCTCTGTGATTTTACCACTTTACTAGTATAGCCTTACATTATTTAGTTTTACATGTTTTTAACTCCACGTGTATGGAATCATTGTATATGTCTCCTGCAAATTGCTTTTTCAGTGAAATATGGTCTTGAAATTCATGCAATGTTTGTAAATCTAGTTTATTCAATTTTAGTTCTTTGTAGTTCTCTATTATATAAATATATCACAACTAATTTATCTATTCTACTTTGGAGGCCATAAATAATTGTTGTAAATACTGATAACATTTGGATTTATTTCTATCATCTTATTCCGTGTTTTCTAAGTACCTTCATCTTCTGTTTATCTTCCTCACCTTTTTTACATCCTTTTGAATGATATTTTATTCCTTTATCCCCACTTCATTAGACATTTTATATTCTAATTTTTTAATAGCTGTGTTAGAAATTATAACATTCATGCCTAACATCAGAATCTAAGATTTAAAAATGAGAAACTTCATTTTTTTACTCATTTAAAAAGTTATACAAGTGTTGAGATAGCTCAATAAAACAAAGGTCTGCCCTATTGAAACTACATTCTGATTCTGTAAAAACTTACATTTTAGTGACTTTAACACAAACAACTTACCTCCTAATGCGTATGTTATTGCTATTATGTATTGCAGTTCTATTTTATTTCATATTTAACTTTAAAATATATTTTTATTATTTATTTATTTAGGGAATATTTGTGTCCACTTCCTTTGTTCATCACTCCTTGCATCTTGGACTTTTCACCTGGAATGACTTTACTTCTTCCTAAAGGGATTACTCTGTGGAGATGTGTTGATGCAAACTCTGGCCATTTTTATTTTCTAAAAAAATACTTTAGTTAACCTCATTTTTGAAAGATATAACTGCTGAATATACAACTCTAGGTTGCCAATTGTTTTCTTTAAGCAGTTTAAAAATATTCTACTGTCTTCTGACTTCAACTGTTGCTATCAAGAAATCATTTGTTATTCTAGTTTTCTTCACAGATTATTGTTTACTTTCTGGCCATTTTTAAGACCTTCTCTTTGTCATCAGATTTACCGTGATGTGTTTAGATGTTGGCTTGTTTTTATTTATCCTGCTTGGAATTTGGGGCTTTTTGGCTTTAAGGGTTTTTGAAAATCAGTTCTCAGAATTCAACTTTTATTTCTTCAAATAATGCCTTTCTCCCATTTTCTTCTCTACTCTCCTCCTGAAATACAATTCGACATATATTATAGCCTCTCACTCTATTTTATTTGTCTTTTTATTGCTCTTCCACAGTTTTCATTTCTTTATCTCTGTGTACTTAAATTTATTCTAGTCACATTTTTATTTATGAAAATTATTTTTGTTATTTACCCTATTATTATAGTGTCTCTTGTGTATTTTTTATTTTTTTTCGTTTTTTAAACACATGCAATATAAATATTTTCTGTAGTATCTCTGATCATTCTAACAGTTGAAGCCTTTATTGTTGCTGATTCTGGTTCATGGTTCCTTGTTTCTTTATATGTATATTTGGGTATTTGATTAAGAACTCATATTTTGGGGAACTTATCCGTGGGCATTCTTATCTGTTGGTATGAGGCTTGCCTGGATAGAAGGCAGGTTCCATCAAAGAAGATTTTCATTTGCTTCTGCCAGATGGCTGAGAGTTATCTCAATCCATACCACATTAATAACTAAGTTATCAGCTTAAAGATTTTCTGAGCACTAGTGTAATATGTAGGTAGGATATAAATCCAGGTAGGAGCCAGAAGAGTTCTCCTCCCAGAACCAAGGTGTCAGAAGTTAACTTTCCTGTGCTCTGAAAGATAGCCAGTTCATTTTAGTTCATTCTTACACCAGAAGCCTACCTCTGTGGGCTTCAGGATTTTTGTGTAAATCTCTTACTAAATTCCTGTGCTTAAGCACAATCTTTGTTATCCCCTGTGAAAAACATAACTCCAGGTTGCTTGCGTTCAGCAAATACCAGGCAGAATCCATCTCCTGAGTCCTGTTTACTTCTCCACATTTCTGCCTTCTCTAATTTTTTGGCATATGAGAATATTTATCTTCCTGCTGAGTGAGTGCACTTAAAAATAAATATTTAAAATTATGATCTAGTATTTGGTTGTTGTTTTTTAAGTGGGAAACTTTGTCAAAAATATTTAAATTGCTACACTGCTAGAAACAGAAATCAACGATCAATTTTTAAATATATTAAATTTTTTAAACTGTTATAAGAAACAATATGAACATTATGATTTATTACCTATCTGTGTATCTCTAGTATTTAAGATGGTGTTTAGATCTTTGTAGTCTCTTCTAAAAAATTATACACACACACACACAAACACACACACACACACACAGCCTGTGACAGGCATTCTTTTTTGGATATTTACTAAGTGTCAATCACTTCAGTAAATTTCACATAAATTTTCTCATGTTATCCTTAACATTGCCCTATGCATTACTGAAGAAACTCACATTCTGCACTCATTTACTTAAAGAAATAAGGATTGTGCGGGGAGGGTATTGAGGTTGACTATCCAAAATTTCTATCAACATTGTTTTTTTAAAATATATTTTATTGATTTTTTACAGAGAGGAAGAGAGAGGGATAGAGAGTTAGAAACATCCATGAGAGAGAAACATCCATCAGCTGCCTCCTGCACACCGCCTACTGGGGATGTGCCCGCAACCAAGGTACATGCCCTTGACCGGAATCGAACCTGGGACTCTTCAGTCCACAGGCTGACACTCTAGCCACTGAGCCAAACTGGTCAGAGCTCAATATTGTTTTTAGAGGTCTAGCTTAAAACAGTAACAATCTTAATAATAAATATCAGACCAATTTTAAAAGATGTTAAATTCCTAATGAATAAAGCAATAACAGAGTAAATACAAGATTTTAACTTTAAAAAAATGTAAGATAAATTTATCTTGATGGAAGCCAAGTATAAGGATCTTTTATGAGAGAACTTGTGGCAACTTTGAGCTGAGATATTACTAGAAAACTATTAGAACACTACTTGTTCTTTCTCTGTGGCTTATGACTATATATATATATATATATATATATATGTATATATATACATATATATATATAATTTTTTTGCTAAAATTTGCATTCAGCTGCCGCATCTTAGTGCTACCAACATTAACATGCTGGAAAAAACTGCTTATGAAATAATGTGACTTCTGCATAGGCTATCATTCTCTCATATGCTAATCTTATATGAACTAATTCACATTATAAAACATGTGCTATTTTATAACTGACCATATTAATATCCTCATACTCCTGACAAGGAAAATGAGACTTAAAGAAGTTAAATAACTTGTCTGAAGTTATTCAGCTAATAAGTGCTGAATGTACGGTTTGAATAGTGTGTTTCCAGACACTCCTAATTACTATGTGTCTCTGGTATAACAGACCCAAAGAAATGAAGACTCACCTGAAACAGGATCAATTATGATAAATGCTGTGGCTGCATGGGTCCTGTTATCGACTGTCTTTTAAGAGTTATACAATTTCAAAACAACTTACAGAATTGGACTGAAAATATCTGAAATGGATCACCTTTTCTAAAATTTTGATGTCTAGTTGCTTTAACTTTGGGCTAAGAGCACAAGTAAATCACCAGGTCAGAGTTGTGCAGGTATTCCAGGATTAAATGATGTAAATCAGTAAGCCTTATTTCTATGGCTTACTTTGGTGTTGGTCCACATCAGCAGGATAAGAGAAAGGGCATGCATATTCATTTAGTTATCATTTCATTCATCTAATCTTTATTGGACACTTCCTAGTTGCTGGGATACATCAGTGAACAAAACAAAATTGTGCTTTTCGGGGTTTACATTTTAGAAGAAAAAGAGAAACACATCAATAAATGTACGATGTCAAGTGGTGACAAGTGTTGTTAGAGACGTGCTCAGGATGCTGCTGATAGGCACAGTAAGACATTCTGCAAATATCTGAATGAAGTGAAGGAGGGATCTGTTTCAATACCTGGGGAAAGACCTTTCAGGACCAAGTAGTGGAACTGCACACCGGTGGTATACCAGCGAAGGCCAGGTGCACTGGAGTGAGCCAGGGGGTGGGGAGTGAGCCAGGAAGTGGAACGATGTAGGGGTCAGATCATCATAGGGCATGGTAAGAATTTGGGGTTTTATTGTGAATGAGATAGAAATCCATTGATGGATTTGAAGAGGGAAGAAAATGAAATGATTCACAATTTAAAAGCCTCGTTGCTATTATGTGGTGCAGTGATTTTCAACCTTTTTCATCTCATGGCACACATAAGCTAATTACTAAAATTCTGTGGCACACTAAAAAATATATTAGGTTGTTTGCTGATAATACAAAAAATATAGATAGAATTTTGATTCATTCACACCAAATGGCTATTGTTGTGTTGGCTGTTTGTTGTTGTTGATTTTATTTGGCAATCTAAGGGGAAAGAGGTCAATGCCCCTGACTAAATAGTCAGGTTTTGCAAGCTTTAAAAAATTTTGTGGCACACGGGTTAAAAATCACTGGTGTGGTGAGTGGATTTTGTGTGTCTATGTGCATGTGTGGGGATGTAAGGGTGAAAATAATTAAAATAGTTCAAATGGTCTAAATATGAAGTAAGGTAACAGTGATGAAAACTGTAAAAAGCAATCAGATTCAGGATATATATTAAAGGTAGAAACATTATAATTTGTTGATGTAGATTCCTCATATGAATTTGAAACCATGAAAAATTTCCATAAACAGTAGAGGGAAATAATTAGTGTGCTTAATTAACCATTTTAAAAAGACAATAGAAGTTGGAATAATGAGCTTACACATTATCATATTCCATCCTGAAACATTCAGATTTCTGCTTTCAACACAAACATCTTCAAGGTTGGTGCAAAAAGGATTAGCTTCCAACATTTTTATTTGTAGAACCCTTTTAAAAAATGAAATCTTCCACCACACCACAATATATGAAATTCATAGCTGTATTTTACTCATATAAATGTTTTATATAAATCCAAGCTTGTAACATTTACAATAAATTTAATCGGTTAAATAATAAAACTATTTTAAAGATTATTAAAATGTTAGTTCCTACATGAAATTTAAATATTTGTAGGATGGCATGAAAATCAGTGGATGGAGGAATTTATTTAGAGAAGCTTGAAAGCTTCAAGAACTAACACATGGGAAAAAGTCAATAGCAAAGCACTTTACTTTATCACAGAAAAGAGAAAGCTCTGTTAAGATGACTACAAGGTCACACAGTCGCCATTACCCTTTCTGAACCTTCATCTGTTGCAAACTTGTAATTCAATCACACATGCATCAAGTATTAACATTTGACACAAATAGAATTAATAAGCTCTTTTTCCACTTTGTATGTTCCTAATTTAATAGAACTAATATGATAATGTAAGAGCACTGTTCTTAAAAAAAATCAATAGGATTCTTCATTTTTACCTTTTATTTTTATTTTCACTGAGCTTACCATGTTTTAGAACACCAAGTCCAGAATGATCTTTTGTCATTCACAGTGTACTATTTTTGAAATGTTGAAAGATAGAAAGCCATGGGCAAGTGATATTGGTAACGAACTCTCCAGTTTTCCATCGATTACAAATTCATTAATGCAGCCAAACAAGTTACAAGCATATCAGTTTGCTCAAAGCTGGCAAACAGATTTTAAATATATAGACACTACTCCTATTGTTAGAATCATTCCGGAGACAGTTGTATTGCCCTGGTAGGAAATCCAACACACACACACAAAAATGCTGACTTTCAAAACCAAGAAACAAGGGAGCAAGGGAGTAATATTTTTCATTTCCTAATTTTATTTTTGATTGGCTTCCTTATTGATTCTTGAATACTATCCCTGGCTAGAGCCTTTAAAATATTATTTGCTTTTGTTGTTTACAGATAATTTTTCAGAGACTCTTCAACTATGTCAAGCAAAGTAGACCTGAACCAGTGTAAGACAAGCTTTACCTGTCAAGAATCCTAATAAACATTTCCCTTTTGATAGATAAGATATTTTCCTGGGAATCTGTGGAAATAGACTACTCACTTTTCATGATCAAATGTTTGGACAGTCACCCCCTCATAAGAATCACTGCCCCTTTTCTTGTAAATCTTTCTACTGAGTTCTTCTCACTACCTCATAACTGCCAAGTAGTCTTCCTTCTTGCTTTCAGAAACATCTCATCTTTGAATTGATGGACTTATTCTTTAAATGCTTAAAAAGAAATGATTAGCTGTCCTTCTCTTTGACTGTTCAATTGATCTGACTGACACTGTTTCCTTAAATTCAGCTTAAGGTCATGATTTGGGAAGAAATAGTTATTGTGACATCTTCTCACTTGGTAATAAATACAGGGTGTCCCATAAGAATATATACTCACTTTGAATAATGATTCATTCCAATGGGTTAAATCTGAAAAGAAAGAAGCCTCAATTGAGCTATCGGCTGTTAAATGTGTATATATTTTGGGGGTCACCCTGCATACGTTGTGATTAATTGTTGTACTTTATGATCTTTGAGCAGTAATAGTTAGTGATTAAAAATAATTTCCAACTATTTATGGCAGGAAATTGGTTTCTCGAGGATTGAGTTTCATAAAAAATAATGACTGTAAATGTTGCCGTGGATTACTTTTTTAAAAATATTTTAATCTCACCCTTTATTACTGTGAACAAAATAGGCTGTGCTTAATGACCAGAAAATGAGTCAATGTATTGATGTGAAACTGAGCAACTTAATTTTGTTGGTTAAAAGTGATCATGCACAAAATAAACCAATGATTGAAATGTATCTAAGAGAAAAGAAAAAAAAAAGAACATGATTTTATTTCTCTGAATGATAACATCATAAATCTTGTATCCATTTTGCAGCAAAATAGTCTCTAGAAACTGTTGAATATGTTCTTTGAACATACCCCCAGATTATTTCAATCAGCTATTCAGATAAATCCCTTTTTCAAACTTTTTTTTTCCAAATCGGAGTTAAATGTGCTTTATATGGAGATGTGATTAGTAGCTCCTAGGTTCCCCTTAGGCCCTAAACTATTGCTCCTAATTTGGAGCTGAGAGGCCCATTTCTGATGAAAAGGCTCTTACTTGCAAAGTATTTTATAGCTTTCTTGATGTCAGTGCAATTAAGCTTTGACTTTGTATAAAATGGAAAGGGGAATGTTTTCTTAGACATACTTTAATAAACTTGGTAATTAATAGCAATAAATTGCTTATTTTAACTATGACCTTTTTAAAGACATGTTTACTATGCTCAAATTACACTGTATTTTTAATTACATTTCAGATTATAGTTGAGATTTCTTTAAACTAGCGATTAAATATATTACTCTGTCTTTTATCATAGGGATGTTATCTCTTATTTAATATCCTAGCCTCCTTAAATATTTTCTAATAACCCATGTTCCTCAGATTTCTTCCATTCTCTAAATTATTCTCTTTCTCTCTCTCTCTCTCTCTCTCTCTCTCTCTCTCTCTCTCTCTCTTCCATCTATCCCTTTCTCTTCTCCACATATGATTTCTTACATTATCTTCTAATATTTGATTTGATTTTTCTCTTTAAAAGATGCATGATTAGATATCAACATTTCTTACCTCCTGGCTATCTTCCCTATGTACTTAAATTTTTTTTCAAGTGAGGTAAAACAAAGAGCAGCCAATCCCCTACTCTTTTTTCCCCATTTAGGCTTTATGAGACCTGGCAATACCAACTTTGTTGAAGATTTGGAGCCACATAAAGTTGATCTGAGAATCGTTGCCCAACATGATTTCTTTCTTTATCACATTCTGTTATTGGATCTCATCTTTGCTGCACTCATCTTTCTGTTTCTGATCATAGTGGTTTGTGAACTTCCAGTAGAGGACATACATAATAGGGTACAAAGCAATTTGGGAAATTAGTATCCTATATAATGAAAGGCTAATATGCAAATCGACCAAACCACAGAATGGCCAGTTGCTATGATGCTCACTGACCACCAGAAGGCAGATGCTCAACACAGGAGCTGCCCCTTGGTGGTCCGGGCTCACAGCTGGCGAGCGCAGAGGCGGTGGCAAGAGCCTCTCCTGCCTTTGCGGCGGCAAAAAGGATGTCAGACTGCCAGCTTAGGCCTCTCCCTGCGGGGAGCAGTCGGAGACCCCCCAAGGGCTCTGGACTGTGAGAGGGCACAGGCCGGGCTGAGGGAGGACCCTCCCCCCCCACCGAGTGAATGAATTTCGTGCACTGGGTCTCTAGTCTATAATAATAAAAGTATAATATGCTAATTAGACCACACAGCCAAACGACCTTCCAGACATCCTTCCAGATGAAGCCGCAGCTGCGAGAGCCAAACTCCTTGCACGAAATTCATGCATTGGGTCTCTAGCTAATAATAATAGAAATGACTATTTATAACATTATAAATTGGAAGATTATTATTTATAAAATATAAGCGTGGCTGGCACTAGGGCATTTAAGATCATAACAGACCAGCATTTGGGTTGGGAGTTAGTCAAGGCCAGGATATTTGTCAAAGTTGCTGGTTGGTAGAAGTGTTAAGATCAAGACACAAGGTCAAGGTAGAAAGACACAGACAGAGCCCAGGGTCTCTGTCATTTTTTTCAGAGAGCTTTCAGGTACAGACTTTCTGATAATTTTGAGGTGCATATCCCTAAAAATGTCTTCCAAAGAACCACAGTCCCATCCAGTTAGGGCTCAGTGGTCAAGTAAATTTGCAAAAGGCCAACCATGGAGAATCATGATGCACTTCAAGGTATTACAGGTTCTGGAAAATACTGTCCTTTAAAACAATTTTGTTTATGTAGCTTTTCCCAAAACAATTTGACGTATTGGCATATGCATGTTTAAACCTCCTCTCTCAGCTTCATATTCAGTCACTAAGTTCTGTAAGTTTCAGGAATTCTTTCCTCAAACAGTCTGTCACAGTTCTTCCTGCTACTATCTGTGTTCAGGTTAGTTCTCAGGGTCAATAGGAGTGAGGGGAGATAAACATAACTCATATCAAAAGGAGTGTGTGTAGTTTCAAAAATCAAATTCTATATTGTACTTTTTGATTATCATCAAAATATTTTTTATATATTTTATTGATTTTTTACAGAGAGGAAGGGAGAGGGATAGAGAGTTAGAAACATTGATGAGTGAGAGACATCAATCAGCTGCCCCCTGCACACTCCCCACTGGGGATGTGCCCACAACCAAGGTACATGCCCTTGACCAGAATCAAACCCAGGACCCTTGAGTCCGCAGGCCGACGCTCCATCCATTGAGCCAAACTGGTCAGGGCCCATCAAAATATTTTATTTCAGGATTTGAAAAAGAATTAAAGGACGTATTATTGATTTTATTTATCAAAATGGGTTTTAAAAAGTCAAGAAATACTGATTTGGACCTTTATGGGGCCTCAAGCATTGCATCAGATTTATTTGAAACTATTTCTCTACTCTCCCATGAACCATAGCCACTCTCAGTAATGCAATTAGCTGACAAGAAATAAACAAAATTTGTCTTCATCTTGAGAAGCTATAAAAATGCACTAAAACCCAAGGTACTCTATAGAAGAACAATTGCCTGAACTCAGTCAGGCAAGACAGTTACTGGCCTTAGTCTTCTTATCTACAGAATGACAGCAGAGGATTAGACGAATCTCACCCCATATGAATTGAACCTCTTCTCTACCCAAAAATCTTTGAATGTGCATATTACTTTTACTGATGCTAGCTATTGAACAAAATCCATCTTTTTAGCTAGGTATTTAAGACTTCCATAATCTATCACAAATCTGTCTTTACAACTTTTTTTTTCACTAGTCCTGCCATAAACTCTCCAGTCTTGTCAGATTTTGCAGGTCACTATCACCTGAATAAGCCCATGTTTATTCCTATCACAGAACCTTTTGTTTATGACAGTTTCATCTCTAGCAACTTCCTACCACTTATTTTCTATTAAATACCCATCCATGTCTACTTATTTCTTAGGATTTAATTCATATCCAACCTTTCTGCAATCATTCTAAACAATAGTAATTTCTTCCTAATCAATATCCTGTACCCAAAACTGGTATGCCATTATTTGATCCTCATAATGTAATGCTTGTGTACTTAAGTAAATCTTACTTCCCCCAATTGAGTTGTATGTGCCTCTAAGGTTGGGAATTCTTGCACTTCAATGATTTTCTCACAGTGACTAATAAGATACAGTCCCTATGATCAATAATTAAGTTTTATGAATATTTGTATACTAATTAATCATGGAAGGTGTATAAATACATAGAGAATCTATTTATATCAAACTCAAAGCTGAATCACAGAAATCAAAATGACATATCCTGAGAAGCTGGAAGAGATGTGATTCTATTGGTATGAAACTTTCTTAGTCACTAACATTTGCAAAATAGAAACTAATTCATCTTTTCAAATTTTCAAATTTGAAAAGGCACTCTGTATTTCTTGATTCAAAAAATATGTCCAAATGAATAAATGCATGAAAAGGAAAAACATTAGTCATTAATTTAGTCCAAGAAGTGGTTATAATTGTACATTTATAATTCTTTCACATTTTTCCTAAAGTGTCTTTGTTTTTAAATGCATCTACACTTAGAAATTAAACATCTGTAGACACTTTAACTGTACTTTTGGACCTAATTTATATCTAAAGGCATTCTATTATTGACAATACTTATTAGCTCTCTAGAGGTTTGCATTCCAGTCGCTTTATGACATCTTAAAATTATCTTGCTTATTCAGTTTTATATTTGTTTAGCATCTGTCTCTTCCCACCATAATGTAAACTCCATGGCCACAAGAATTTTGGTCATCACAATGAGCACCATGTCTTGGTCACTACTGTACTGTCATGTTTGGGTCACCACTATATTACCAGGATCTATGTAGTTGTTTAGTGTCTATCTTTTGAATAAGTGAACAAAATACTTGCATAAACTAGTGCAAGTTACTTTTTCTCTCTTGGCCTCAACCATTGCATCTGAAAATAGAAAAGGTTATTCTAGTATTTTTAAATGTGTTTCTTCAAACCATAAAGTTCCTTGGCACTGTCTTGAAGTGTGAAAGAAAAGACCAAAACCAACAGTGCTTTAGGCTGCTTATCTCACTCTCAGTGGGAAAATTGTCTTTTATCTGTTTTTTTTCTATTGGAGGTGGGTGTGGGAGGAAGAAGATGGCTCTAAAAAAGATTATATATTTAAAAATGCATAATACTTCTACAATTAAAAATGCACTTCTAAATAAGATTATTTTAATAACTATTTCTATAGTCCAACTCCCATTTTTAAAGCTTATGTTTCAAGGCTATGTTTTATTGGGCAAATACTGAAAGAAATCACTATTCTCTCCACCACTGTGCAAACATTAACCTAGAAGTTATAGCACATGTTTCTTATGAAAAGGCAAAATGTTCTTGTGTTTCTGGGCCAGTCTGGCCATTTATATGGTATTGAAGTTTCCAGTGTCAATTTCCATCTTATGCTCATGACTGCTACTTCTTTGCCTGCTCAGCCAATTCAGGGAAAACATTGAACACAAGCCCAGCTATGTGGGTCAAGTAGAAATAATGTACCTAAAGCAACTGTTCAGTATTTGTTGAGAAACTAAGAAAAATATTCAGATATAATAGTAAGTTTTATCAGTAATAATACTGATCACTTTAGAGTGCCTGCTGAATCAATTACATTATTGTTCTGACATTGGTGCTTTAACTTCAATTATTGCTCTTGGTATTATTATATGTTTAGCTTTTGCTATTGTAGCAGTTGCTTTCCTAATGCCTTTGAAAATGACATAACATAAACTAAGGTACTAAACTTGAATATCCTTGAAACCAGACTTGTCTTGAATAGTGACAAAAGCTCCTCCACCATTCTTCTGTTTTTTATTAAAAACACTAGAGGCCTGGTGCATGAAATTCATGCACGGGAGAGGGGTGTCCCTCAGCCCAGCCTGCACCCTCTCTAATTCAGTGGGATTGGGCCTAAACTGGCAGTCGGACATCCCTCTTGCAATCCAGGACCGCTGGCTCCTAACCGCACACCTGCCTGCCAGCTTGATCCTCCTAACTGCCAATGATGGACTTTCAACCTGATCATTTTTTAACTAAATTTAGTTAATTACACAATTATTTTTGTTTAATAAAAATTCCTCTAATATTTTCCCCATGATCTGGGTACCCCAAATCACGATATGATGGAATATATCCTATAACCTCTTGAAATGTTTCAAAATTTTCAGATATATAATAATTAATGTGTAGGTCAATAAGTATATTTTAAATATATATATGTGTGTGTGTGTGTGTGTATAATGTTGACTTTTTAGATTAAAGAAAGTAGCATGTGAAAATGTAACTTAATAGGATCCTATAACTTCAGAATTTTTAGCAATTTAGTTTTAATTAGGATAGAAAAGGAACCAATTTTATAAAGATCAGATTTATTTTATCATAACTCATTTATTCAACAAATACTGACTGCTTTCTCGGTCAGAATCAGAAACTGTTAGGTCACGAGAGTGTGAAATTAGAGTTTTGCCCTGAAAGAATTTAAAGTCTATTTAAAGAAAAAAAACAAAAACAAATTTTAAAAAACAAAATAGAAATATTGTTATAAGAATAATGAATGCAGGGAAGTGCTTAACCCTTATTGAGTGGATGCTGCACACCCTTCCCAAGATTGGAAAAAATCTAAGGAAGACTTTTTAGCAAGTGTGTTAAGTTGAACATGAAAGGAAAAGCAGATGTTGGCATATTAAAGTATCATTTTGGACACAAGGGATGAGGCAATTCAAAAGCATTGCAGCCTGAGAAAGCCGAGAAGATTCAAGTTATTGAATGTACGGAATATGTTCGGAATGGAGATACATTTACATTCTTCAGGTTTAGAATGGAAGAACATGAGTGCGAGTCAGAGACAAGACTTTAGGATGTGGGGGAGTTAAATTATAAAGTGCCCTCTACGTTTCACTAAAGATTTTCTATGTTTATCATGAAGGTTATATGGATTTTAATCACTAGAACAGAACTTCATTAGACGAAGTACTAGTAAAAAGGACTAATTGGAGGTAGAAGAAAATGCAAGTGGCAGCAAAATCGATGCCAGTTGAATCCAGTAATACCTTCAGGAATTAAGGCCTCAATTCCATTCTGTCAGTGGGGGCAGTGAGGAGAAATGAGATTTCAGAGCTATTTGGATGGGAAGCACAATAGGACATGGTAACGGATTTGATGTTGGGGATGAAAGTGAGAGAATAATCGCAGATGGCTGCTTCAGTTTTAGTCAGGGTGATGGAAGACTGGCGATTCTATTCACAGAGAGAAGTAGTTTGGGTAAAGAAGCGGGCATTGGAGGAATTATGCTGAAATTGGTGCGGCTAAAGTTAAAATGCCTCAGGAAAATCCAGCAGTGATATCTTGTAGACAGATGAGCAGGTAGGCCTGGATCACACAAGAAAAGAGTCTAGGTTGGGAACTCTATCAGTCCACTAAGGCTGCCAGAACAGAGTACCACAGAGTGGGCGGCTGAAACTATAAAATTTTATTTTCTCCCAGTTCTACAGGCTGAAGTTCAAGATCGAGGTGCTGGAAGGGTTGGCTTCTGGTAAGCCTTCTCTTCCTGGGATACAGACAGCCTTAGTTCTCGCTGGGTCCTCACACCGCTTTTGTCTGTGCACATGTTCTCCTGGTTTCTCTTCCTCTTATATGGGCACCAATCCTACTGGATTAGGTCCCTACCCTTATAACCTCATTTAATCTTAATTATCTCCTAAAGGCTCATCAAAGCAGTCGCATTGGGTATGGGGGCTCAACATACGCATTTGGGGCAGACACAATTCAGTCCATAACAGAAACATAGATTTGGTGATAGGACAGACATGAGTTTTATCTGTTTACTAATGGAAAGTCTAAGCTTGGAACTGCTAAATTACTTGTGCTTTCATACAGAGAGCACTGGAGATAAAGTATGCCTAGTACTCTCTCTACATTCATATGATACAGCGGGCAGGACGATTATCCCTGCATGGCAAGTGCAACCTGAACAACAACAGCAACATTGCATAATTCAACAGGAATGGAGGCCTTGAGAACACCACGTAGTTTATGGAGGCCTCGTAGAACACCACTAAGTGTATATGGAGTTTCCAAAAGGAATGGGGTTTGCCAGTGCTAGCTGACTTCAGGGGACATGCTATTTCATGACAGACAGTGAGCAAGAATGTCCCAGAAATTTTCTCAGAACATCAAACACAGGTACAAATCTTATGGACAATGTCCCAGGGAACCTGTAATATCCTCACAGAATAAATCATGCTATTTGTGACTCTGAAGAATAAAGGGCGAGGCAGCCACCCCAGCTGTGATTTGAAACTGATGTTCCAGGGAAACGAGGTATTTCCAAGCCAGCTTTGCCTTATACCTATAGCCCTGCCTCTCTGGCTGTGTCCAAACATGTAAATTGTTCACTGCACAATATGGTGGTTAGCCAGCTTTCACCAGAGGGCTGTGCAGGAACAAAAGGCTGAGAGGTAAAGAGGATTTTTATTAGTAGGTTGCTATTTTTATGAAACATTAATATAGCAAAAAATTGTGTTAAAATAAATTTTGTTAAGAAAACTTTATAAAATAGATCATTTTTAAAATATATTTTTATTGATTTCAGAGATGCAGAGAGAGGGAGAGAGAGAAACATCAATGATGAGAGGCAATCATTGATTGGCTACCAGGGATGAGCTTCAACCGGGTCTGCCCTTGACAGGAATCAAGTCTGGGACCCTTCAGTCCACAGGTTGATGCTCTATCCACTTAGCCAAACAGGCTAGGGCATCAAACAGACTCTTACACCACCTTTACAGTAATTATATATGTGTTCAGGAGAAGAAAAAAAGCTGAGTTAGAAAACTCAGTTCATAACCATATTTTCAAAGAGTAAGTAAGGGCAAATGTAGACATCTATTAAACTAATTTAAAATTCCATGAGCATGGATATGTCAACCAGAATTGTTTATGTCATGGCTGATATGCTGATGTTAGTGACTCTCCGCTTCTGTTTTGCCACAACCTGGAATTATTTGGAACTATGGGCTCAATTAAGATGGGTAACTCCAGGTATATCTGTTGTGTGTGTGCCCCGTTCAGCAAGATTCATAGGCTCCCAAAGGCAATCTGGATATTACTTTCAATTCAGGGTGTTCTCCCTCCACGTTCCTAGTCCCATCCAGCACTACCACTTGCTGGGAGGCCAGACCCTTTGAAATCTTGGTCTCACTTTTCTAAAGTGAGGAAGGATGGAGAAAAGATGATTCCGTTGTATGACTTGCATTATCAAAGTAACTTTTACATATTTTATTCTTTCTGTAAGTGAGGTAAAGGAGAGACAAATGTTACTGCTTATAAATATTCCACACAATATTATATATTAGGTTAACAAGCTCTTCTTTAAATGCTCAAAAATATTAAAAGAAGAAAGGATGGCCTAACCACTGTTGCTCAGTGTTAGAGTGTGTCAGCCTTCTAACGAAAGGTTGCCGGTTCGATTCAGGTCAAGGGCACGTACCATACCTGGACTATAGGTTTCCTGCCCTGGTTCGGGTGCGTCAGGGAGGAAACCAATTGGTGTAGCTCTCTCACATCAATGCTTCTCTCTCTCTATCTCCTCTCTCCCCCTCCCCATCCCTTGCTGTCTGTCTTAAAAAAAAATCAATGGGAAAAAATATCATCCAATGAGGATTACTAACAAGAAAGAAAGACAGAAACAAAAAAGGAAGGAAGGAAGGAAGGAAGGAAGGAAGGAAGGAAGGAAGGAAAGAAGGAAGGGAGAGAGGGAGGGAGGGAGAGAGGGAGAGAGGGAGGGAGGGAGGGAGGAAGGAAGGAAGGAAGGAAGGAAGGAAGGAAGGAAGGAAGGAAGGAAGGAAACGGAAGAAGGAAAGAACTATTATTGGCACATCTTGGTGGGATTTTGACAGGGAGTCTCTAGTAGCAGGACAAAATGAAATGACAAACTTTGGAAAGAAAGAAGGCAATCCAGTAAGCAAGAGACTTCTAAGGGTTAGGAAACAGGAAGCCAGAGCAAGAACTCAAAGAAAAACATGGTAAGAAAGTGGCAACAAAAGATTCCTAGATTGTGTATTAGTCTCATCAGTGGTACCTGTGTTAGGGTATCAGGAGGTGGAACAGCGTGGTGATGAAGATCAAGGGCTTTGGAGTCAGAAAACTTAAATTTGAATCTCTGGTCCACGATTGGGTGATTTTGCACAAGTTACTCAATCTCTATAAACCATAATATCCTCATCTGGAATATGGAAGAAATCACACTACCTGGAGCGGATGTGAGGATTACCTAACTCATCTATGTCAAACCCTTTCAAAATGCCTGGCACAGAGGAAATGCTTGATACTTTCATTAAGGATTAAAATTCCAGAACCCTTGTCTTGGAAAGTAGCTTACCAAACCTCACAAACTGCAACATTTTACAGACTAGGAACATGAAGAGCTAAAGCATTAAATTCCTTGTCAGAGGTGACACAACTAGAAAATTACAGTTTAAATCGGGTTTTAATGGTATTTAGGACACTGTTAATAAGCTCGGGCTGGAATAAAGAATAACATGGACTGTGTGCCCTAAACAGCAGGAATTTATTTCTCCCAGTGCTGGATGCTGGGAAGTCCAAGATTGAGGAGCTGCCAATTCCATTTCCTCCTGAGGGCCCTCTCCCTGGCGTGTAGACAGATGCTGGATGCCTTCTCCTGTGTCCTCACATGGCCCGAGAGAGCAGAGAGCTCCAGTCTCTTCTTATTAGGGCATTAATCCCTTCTCAGGGCCCTGCACTCAAGACCTCACCTAAATTTAATCACATCCCAAAGGTCCCATCTCCAAATATCATCATATTGAGCTCAGGGCCTAACATATACATTCTGGGGGGACACAGTCAGCCCATGACAGACATATGGTGCAGTGAGAAGAGCCTGGAGCAGTGATTAAGAACTCTGGGTTCTGCCGAAACCAGTTTGGCTCAGTGGATAGAGCGTCAGCCTGCGGACTGAAAGGTCCCAGGTTCGGTTCCTGTCAAGGGCATGTACCTTGGTTGCGGGCACATCCCCAGTAGGAGATGTGCAGGAGGCAGCTGGTCGATGTTTCTGACTCTCTGTCTCTCTCCCTTCCTCTCTGTAAAAAATCAATAAAATATATTTAAAAAAAAAAAAAAAAAAAAAAAAGAACTGTGGGTTCTAATCATAGGACCTTAAGCAAGTCCCTTAATCTTTCAGTTTCATCTCCTAATAAACGTGGGAGAGATTATCTCATGGCATTCAGCTCTGTGCTCATGTAATATTATTCTCTGAGAATATGGCTGTACTTTACGGCAGGATACATGTTTGGAGTAAGAAGGACAGACACCAATGGGGACCCCAGAACATAGCAGTGCTAAGAGGAGCTTTTAGCAAAGGAAGAACAAAAGGAGCAGAGGGATTCTTAGGGATCAGGTAAGGAGAAAACCAGAATGTGAGAGAAGAGACACACCATGCAGAGGGTCTCACAATTCACCATCTCTACCAAAGTCTGCCTGGGGTTAAAATTCCACCTGTTTTGTCTTGCTTTGCTTTAGGGTGAATGGGCACATATGGAATAGGATAGTGGGTTTGAGCAGGGTCACTAACAGCTATGCACAGCTTGGTGTTTAATTGGGGGAAATAATTTAAATAAAATAACATATAAAGTGGTGAGTATGTTTTGGAATGGGAGGAAGAGGACAGCATTTCTGCTCTTATATCACATTATTCAGTGTTTTTAACAGAGAACATATGAACATGTGAGTGGACTGGAAGGAGTTTTATTGATTTATCTGCAGCTCCCAAGTTGACCATGCCCTTCAGCAAGATGAGTGGAAAGGGTTCTGATTAATTATTATAGATTCAGGAATCTATTCAGGGGAATTAACCTGCTCTACATAGTTTTTCTTTTTGTTTTTGTTTTTCTTCATAGCTCCCAACTGATCCTAGGAGATCATCAATGCTGTACACCAGTAATCCTTATCACAAGTGTTTATACAAACTCGGTACCATCTATGGCTAATTTTCCTTCAGAAAAAAATGCCATTGAAGCTTACAATTAAATATGTGACTGGTCATATCTGTTAAATATTGTATTTAAATATGATGAGACACTATTAACTAGAATAGTAAATAATTATATATTCACATATATGTAGTGTTGATAACCTATTGCTAAAGAAACAAGTTCAATTTCTTAGCAATGATCATCCATAAATGAAGCCAAAATGGACGCTGCTCTATAAGAGCAGTGAGTGGTGGCAAGGGGGTAAGGAAGGCAAAGAATAAAATCTCAGCCAACTCCCCTAGGAATTTTGGTGCACGATCCTCCAGTCCTCATTCCACATTTCCTTTCATGTGGTGCAGTTGGTACATTTCCTGAAGCTGTATTTCTTCGTGCATGACTTTTCGATTTCTATCTGTCTCAACTAGTTTTCTTTAAACTGACTGAGCTTGGTAGGCCTCCAAGAAAAGTTTTTATTAGTTTTAAAATACTACCTTTGCTATTCACATTTCCTAATTAAAAGCAAAGTCAATTCCATAGTTTCTTGGCTACTCTTAGATATCATACAACTCCCACCAGTTTTGTCCAACTGAAAGCTTCATTTTCTTCTCCTATTTGGACAAATACCTCCTCCCTATTCTCCAGCTCCAGCCAAGCTTCAGCTTGGGAGAATTGCAGTGGGTAGAGGATAGGAGTTGCTGCTTTACTCCTCCTTTTCTTTTCTAATTCTAACTTTTTAAAAAATTTATCTTTATTGTTGGAAGTATTACAGATGTTCTAGTTCTAACTTCTTTTAAATTTGGAATAAGGAGAACAGAGAGAACGATGACCCTCACACTTAATGTGGTAAGCAATTGTGCTCTCTACCCATGATCTCTGATTTTCCATCAAGGAGCACTGTGGGTTCACTGTCAAATCTGGTTGTACCATGTGGGTAACTTTTTTGGGGGGGGAGAGAAAGCCTTGTAGGACCTTCCTACCAGGAGATCTGACTTTGACTCAACCCCTTCCTACACAAAGAGTTTATTTGAACATCTCCTTCCATGTGTTTATTGGAACCTTGAGAAACTTACACATCCTTGCTTTGACAAACAGTTGGGTTCAGGAATGCAGGCTGCTCCTTTGTGATCCCTTCTCTCCATCCTATTCACATAAGACCTGGGGAAAATCAACAAACCCTCGTTCAGAGCAGAAATCCAACCTGGGAATGAGGCACCAGTTTCCCATTCCGGCACACACTCAAACAAATGGCTCTCTCTGCGTTTCCGTCTTCACTGAACTTTACCTGGAGAAGTAGGCAAGGGTGGAAACACTCTATTCCTCACTAGGCTGATGACTCAGGATCCTCAAACACCCCTTTCCCTCCACCCCACCTGCAAATATATACTAAGGTCCAGTAGGAGAAATAATGCTTGGTGTACCACGTCCAGTTAGACCATCTCCCAACAAGCCTTGAAGAGTTGTCTGACCAACAGTTGTTTCTTAAAATCGAGGATACCTGTTGTTTCTTGACTATAATCTTGAGTTTTGGTAGCCAATTCCAGGACAACAAGGGAAGTTCCTTTCAACATGCTGATATAGATGCTTCCTCATCTAAAGCCATTGTCCTCTTCTATTCGTCCTCTTCAGTCTTCCAGCTGCTGCTCTTACAGCAAAGTTCTTTGTTTTTCAGAACAGCTACAGGTAGTGCCTCCCTTACAGCCCTCAGCCATCAGGCCCTTTGTCTAGTGCAGTGTTATGTAAGCCCTAAAAAAATATTGTCATTGCCCTACTGCACTCATTAGCACAACAGTTTTTCTCAGGGAGAATCTCTATTAGATACTCCAACACTTGGCTGGACAAAACAACAGATGGTACATAGGCCTATTCACATGTTTAAATGAGTCAAAAAGTATGTTAGTAGTAATAAAATAACAATAAATTTCAGCAGAATAACAGAATATATCATTCCAAAATAAGCTGGATCAAATCATTTTTAAATACCCTTTGAGGATTTTTATGATCCATGAAAAAAAGCCATTTTATTACTTTTACAGCTGTTGGTTGTTTTTATTTTTTTTATCTGAAATAGTATACTCAGATTGATCACTCATCTAATTCACCAGACTTGCATCCAGATGACTTTTGTTTATTTTCAGTAACTAGGTTTGCCCCCAAATATCCTCAGGAACAACATTGGGGATGTTTTAAAAATATGCTCCATATTCTAAAGGCAATGCAAATGAATGAAAACAAAAACAAAGAAAAAGAAAAAAAGAAAGAATATGAAACTTGGCATGCTTATTAATTTTTACCATAGCAACAAACAGCCCCAAAGTTTCAGTGGATTATAACAACAAAGATTTATTTCTCTCTGAAGCAGCACATGGCTTGCAGACTTGCCTGGCTCCACGGGACCCCACACAGCAATGCTTAGCCCTGCTCCACATGGTCTTCTCACTCCAGGACGGAGGGAACAGCCCCCAGCGGGAGCATGCTGTTCTCAGGGCAGGAAGCGGAAGTACCAGAGGCCAAGCCAGTCCATGATAGCACATTCAAAGCATCTGCGCAGACAGGGGCGTACATTTCATCCAGTCACACCCCATTGGCCAAAGCAAATCACCTGACCAACTCCAACAAAGCAGGGAGGAGTAGACTCTGTGGGTGGGAAGGCATTGGAAGTCACCCAGCAAAGAATGGGGATGTGTAGTCCTTTTCAGAAAAGAAAGCATGGACTTGGGAAAAATAATTAAACCTAAAACAGTCTGAGAACAGGGGAAACAGCCTAAGTATGAACACAAGACACTACTTTCAAGGTGGTAATAAATAATACTATAATACATAAATATTAGAGATATAAATTATGGCATAGAGATAAAATTAAGTCCGTTACATATCTTATGGGCTCCTCTCATATATTTGTGTTGTAAAAATGCATATAATATCTAGTAATGAATATCATTACTTTCTGGATGTATTCCCTTTTAATGGTTTATACTTAAAGTTGTTATAAAATGGCTTATTGACAAATATACATTGCAAAATAACTATTGATTGTAAATTACATTTCTGCAGGCTTGGCCCATGTAATGCTTTTTAGATGCAAAATTTAACAGGACTTTAGTGCTATATAGCTGAAAGGCCAAATCAATATTCTGAGAATAAACTAGTCAAAGGAAACAGTTATGTTTGCGAGGACTATAAAATGTATTACATTTAGAGAAATATTAAATCAATCACAACTACTGAGAAATAAGAGTTGTAAAGGCTAAAGAAATATAAGCTTTTCACACTATTGAAATCTTAAAATTAATAAATCCGTATCAAGTATTGGATTTCAGCCTTTATGTGTCCCAGGGTTATAAGCAAACCTGAAGTCACATTCTAAAATTTACCTGTGTTTAAAAACAGGCCTACCGAGCCCCTCACAGTGCCCCGCAGTAGCAACAAACACGGGAAATGGGAAGGGAGGTCCTGGTGTGCCCTGGAATCACTCTAGTATTGTGTAGTTCAGCTTTCTTCTGCTCCTGGATGGTGTTATCCCTCTTCACTCACAGGAAATACACATGTAGGTAAAAATTTAGGGCAGCCCTTAAGATGTGGGATATTGTGCTGCTGAGAATTAAAATTAAGACCTATACGGAAGGGAGTTATGCGGCAAGGAGGGCCAGGATGATGTGATTACTCTCTCCTGCCCTGCTGGTAGACTGATGAAATGAGAACTATCTGTACCTTTCCTGTAGCTCTAGCAGGCCACTCACCATGAGACCAGAAGCAGCTTTGCGAATGAGAAATGGAGAAAAACTGTAATTTCTGAGAAAAATCTCTATTTCATGCTAGCAGAGATTTGTAACCATCTTGGATCTCTCTTGGGTCCACCACGATCCCTTTAATTTAGGCAAATACTTTCACGATATCCTAAAACAAATGTGGCTTAGTCACCTGGGTTATAATTCCTTCTCTTCTTGTTTGCTGCCTCTTATACCTAACACTGTCAAAACCTTTAATCAACTAGATTTTATGCATTTACCCTCATTTTAATGTTGTTATTACTTACAGTCTACATGGCATGTACAAAACAGTATCAAATTGAATCATCCCTGGATCTTGCAGACAGTGGGATAAACAGGTCTTTGGCCTTTTGGGATTTACCTCCCAGTTCATAAACTATTACAATGTCTGCGTCTAAAAAGCCCAATTTGTCAACATCAAATCTTTTTTAAAATATATTTTTATTGATTTCAGAGAGGAAGGGAGAAGGAGAGAGAGATAGAAACCTCAAAGATGTTGAGAGAGAATCAATGATCGGCTGCCTCTTGCATGCTCCCTAATGGGGATCAGGCATGCAACTGGGGCATGTGATCTGACCACGGAATTGAACCGCGACTTCCTGGCTTATAGGTCAACACTCAACAGGCTCAACATTAACTCTTATTTGATATTTTTCAGTCCATTGACCTTAACTTTTTTTTTTTAACTTGGTATAAGCAATATTGCCTCTCCAGGTGTCAACATATTTTGAAAAGGATTTTTTTAATGCTCCAAGGGGAGGGGCCAGCTGTGTTTTACAGTCTTATAAACAGAGGCAATGGGTAAAAACCACACCCTGAGGGGTCTACCACTTCCTACTGTGAAAATAACTGACATGGAACGGCGTGACCCTCTATCCAAAACTGTATTGTCAGCTTTCTCTGCAGTTGTTTAAAATTAAAGGACGTGTTAATTTCTCTTGCCAGTAAAAGTGACTGTGCCTCTCATATCATCTTCAAAACTCTATGATTTCAATTCTGCAATGTGTGAAAACAGACTCTTCACAAACTCGGGTAAAAAGCTGAGGAGCTTGAACCAGATCTCAGTAGGGGAGCATGCCATCTCATGGGGATGCAGGGTTTGAAGAGACATATTCTACTAGAAAAATAATCACAAGGGCATACACTGAGTTTTCTTCACTTTTATATTTTTTTAGAACACAGTCACATATTCTTTCTGCAAAACTCCCTGCTTTGTTTGACTTTGAACAAGGAATCAAACTGATTTTTTCCTCCTTGAATGAGCTGCTTGTGAGAGAAGCAAATGCATTTCAAATACAATAAGAATTAAGAGTATTATCAATACTAGTAAGAATTATACAGTTCTGGCAGTTCCTATGATCCTAACTTAAATAAATACATTTTCTTTAATTATTTTAGTAAAAAGTTGACTTCTATGCAGAATAACTTTTCCTTTTAAGCACATATATAGCAGTTGGATGGTGATAGAGTTATATTTATTTATTAGAACAAGTTAAAAATATCTTTGAATATAAGGAACTCAGTATTCAAAGTGAATAAAAATTCTGGCAAGAATTGATATAGAAATACTCTATCAATCATCTCCCTGTCTCACTGACACTCAAGTAAACTGTAAAATTGTATATTACCAGGGTCCTCAAAATACTATGTGAACCTGAGAGGTAGACAATTCTACATACAATGTTTGAAGTTTTACTTGTGCAAGCTTGCATTTGCAGCTTTCCAATTCACACTCAAACAACACTCATTTTCTTAGAGCCTCCAAAAAATAACATGATTCACTTATATTTCTGACAGTTTAAAATTCTCACTAAAGGGGTAGGCAGGCAAGCTTTTGTATCGTCTACTATTATTCTTAAACTAGGGGCCCCGTGCATGAAATTTGTGCACAGGGGGTGGGGGTGAGGAAGGGGTCCCCTCAGCCCAGCCTGCAACCTCTCCAATGGGAGACCCCTTGGGGGGCCTAAACTGGCAGTCAGACATCCCTCTCACAATCCTGGACCGCTGACTCCTAATCACTTACCTGTCTACCTGCCTGGTCACCCCTAACTGCTCCCCCGCCAGCCTAGTTGCCCCTCAGTGCCCCCCTTGCTAGACTAATTGCCCCCAACTGCCCCCCCACCAGCCTGACTGCCCCCAACTGCCCCCCTCTGCTAGCCTGGTTATCCCCAACTGCCCCCCCTGCAGGCCTGGTCTCCCCACACAGCCTGCTTGTTCAGTTGTTTGGTCGTCCCTCACTAACCCCCCTGCTGGCCTGGTCACCCCACACAGCCTGCTTGTTCAGTAGTTTGGTTGTCCCTCACTAACCCCCCTGCCGGCCTGGTCGTAGGCAGCCATCTTGTTGAGGGTGTGAGGGTTAATTTGCATATTACCTCTTTATTATATAGGATTCACAGATGACATGATATTGTACATAGGACACCCTAAAGACTCCAACAAAAAGCTACTAGATTTAATAAGTGAATTTGATATTGTAGCAGAATACAAAATTAACACACAGAAACCCTTGTCATTTTTATATACCAATAATGAATTCTCAGAAAGAGAAGCTAAAAAGACAATCCCATTTACTCTTGCTACAACAACAAAAACATTAAGATACTTAGGAGTAAACTTAACCAAGGAGGTAAAAGTACAGGATGATGAAAAAAGAGGTAGAGAAAGATATAAACAAGTAGAAAAATACACCACGTTCATGGATTGGTAGAATTAACATCATTAAAATGTCCATACTACCCAATGCAATCTATAGATTCAATACAATTCCTATTCAATTACCAATGGCATATTTCACAGATCTAGAACAAATACTCCAAAAATTTATATAGAACCAAAAATGACCCCGAATAGCTGCAGCAATTTGAGAAAGAAGACAAAGTTAGAGGTATCACAATAACAGATATCAAGTTATACTACAAAGCCATTATAATCAAAACAGCCTGGTACTGGCACAAGAACAGGCATATAGATCAATGGAACAGAACAGATCAGATACCCCAGAAATCAACCCAAGCCATTATGTTCAATTAATATTTGACAAAGCAGTGGAGAGCATATATGGAGTCAAGACAGTCTCTTCAATGAATGGTGTTGGGAAAATTAGATACATGCAAAAACAATGAAACCAGGCCACCATCTTACACCATACACAAGAATAAACTCAAAATATATGAAAGACTTAAATATAAGATGTGGAACTATAAAAATCCTAGAAGAAACTATACGCAGCAAAATCTCAGACATCTTTCATAGCAATATGTTTGTGGATACATCTCCAAGGGCAAAGGAAACTAAGGAGAAAATAAACAAATGGGGCTACATCAAAATAAAAAGCTTCTTCACAGCAAAAGAAACCATCTACAACATGAAAAGGGAGCCCACTGTAAGGGAGAACATATTGGACAATGCTTAATCTGATAAAAGGTTATATCCAAGATATATAAGAAATTCATACAACTTAACAAAAGCAAGACAAACAATCCAATTAAAAAATGGGCAAAAGGGATATACACATGGCCATGATACATATGAGAAACTGCTCAAAGTCATTGATCATCAGAGAGATGCAAATTAAAATGTCAATGAGATATCACCTTACACCTGTCAGAATGGCTATCATCAACACATCAACAAATGACAAGTGCTGGTGAGGATGTAGAGAAAAAGGAACCCTGGTGTACTGCTGGTGGGAATGCAGACTGGTGAAGCCATTATAGAAAACAGTTTGGAGTTTCCTCAAAAAATTAAATATGGAACTTCCATTTGACCCAGTGACCCCACTTCTGGGAATTTATCCTAAGAAAACTAAAACACCAATCAGAAAGAGTATATGCACCTCTATGTTCATAGTGGCACAATTTACAATAGCTAAGATCTGGAAACAACCCAAGTGCCTATCAGTAGATAAGTGGATAAAAAAAAAACTGTAGTTCATTTATACCATGGAATACTATGCAGCAGTAAAAAAGAAGGCTATCTTACCCTTTGAGACAGCATGAAGGGGCCTAGAAGGTATTATGCTAAGCAAAATAAGCCAGTCAGAGAAAAGCAAGTCTCACACGATCTCACTCATATGTGGAATCTAGTGAACAAAATAAACTGTTGAAAAACATAGATCCAGAGACATATAAGCATGGAACAGACTGTCAAATCTCAGAGAGAAGGCAGGAGTGAGTGGGTGGATGGGTGGGAAGAGATCAACCAAAGAACTTGTATGCACATATGCATAACCCATGGACACAGACAATAGAGTGGTGAAGGCCTGATTTGGGCTAGAAGGGGTCAATGGGGGTAAACAGGGACATATGTAATTCTTTCAACAATAAAGATTTTTAAAAAACAACAAAAGAAAATACATCTTTAGCCCCTGAATCTTTTCTTTAATGCTTTCCAGTAGTAAATAAGAACTTTTATTCCACTCAAAGTTTATATTTCCTTTGGGAGAGTAAAAAAGATGTTAGAAATTGGATTCATAACAATGACAAGGAAGCAAGACTTACCTAAAATAAATAAATAAATAAATAAATAAATAAACAAACAAACAAATAAACAAATAAACAGATAAATAAATAAAACTATGCAGCCCTGTCTGAGTGGCTCAGTTGGTTGGTGAATAGTCCAGTACATCTAAGGGGATGGGTTTGATTTCTGGTCAGGGCACATACCTAGGCTGCAGGGCACGAATGGGAAGCAACTGATTAAAAATTATCTCACATTGATGTTTCTCTCTCTGTTTCTCTCTCTCTCTCTCCCTCTCTCTCTCTCTCTTTTTCTCTCTCTCTCTCTCTCTCCCTCTCTCTCTCTCTCTCAAAACTAATAAGGGCATGTGCTTGGTTGAGGATTTTAAAAAAAGCATTCTCATTCAATTAATTTTTTCAACACAAATGTTGTTAGTACAGAAAATGCAGAACAAATAAAAGTAATATATTTGTTAGAGTCTCTGTAACATGGGCAGAGGTGCAAAATTAGGAATGCAGAATAAAACTCACCTATGTATGTTTTTACTGCTATGCATTAATCCTTTTTATTTTCAGTATTCCATTCTCACAATAATTTTCTTCTAGTTCCTTGAATGCTGATTATTTTTCAGGGGAGGAGAAGACTAGACTAGTTAAGATGAAAAAAATCAATCAGAGAGAAATTAGTATTTAAAGGAATGAGTCTTTTTTATTCTATTTCTGTGTTTTAGAGCATGATAGAAAGTAAAGTTTAAGCATATTAAAATTAGGTTCAAGGTAATAAAAATTGTCACATGGCAGACAGAGTATTCAAGTATTTGTCACTGCTCTATTATCTAGCAAGGTATTCTTAACTTTTTTTGTGTCCTGTGCCTCCTGAGTCTGGTGTGAGCAGAATACCTGGTAGTGACAGAAGCTGGCTTGGGGATGCTGTGAGATACAGATGAATTAATGTTTTTTCTCTGAATAGTTATACATTGTGCTAAGCCTATTCAAATGCATTGGCTCAGTCTATGGTCTAGAGACAGCTCTATAGAGGAGGAGTTATTGCTTTATTTTACATTTAAAAATAAAATCTCAGCCTTTTTAAATTAAAAGTTACAGTTTTAAAATTCAAATTCATTGTTGAAAGTATTACATGTGTCTCCTTTTTCCCCCCCATTGACCTCTCCCCAGCCACTCCCACCCCACCCCCGACCCCCAGCACATGCTTTCACCCCCCTACTGTCTGTGTCCATTGGTTATGCTTACATGTATGCATAGGAGTCCTTTGGTTGATCTCTTACTCCCCCCTCCCACCCACCCCTGCCTCCCTCTGAGGTTTGACAGTCTGTTCGATATTACTTTTTTTTTCTGATGTTACCTTTAAGTTGTAGGTCTGGGACTTGAATCCAGAAATGCCAGAAAACAAAAACCATGCTCTTGCCTTTATAGTAGCTTCCTCCAAGTAATCAATATGACAGTATGGAGACATTATCTTTTTTTTATTTTTTAAATTCTATTTTATTTAGTGCCATTTTATCTTATTGTTTAAATTTTCATTGAATTTATCGGGGTGACATTGGTTAATAAAATTATGTAGGTCTCAGGTGTACAATTCTATAATACATCATCTGTACACTGCATTGTGTGTGCACCACCCCAAGTCAAAATAAACTAACAAAATAGGAACAGACTCATAGATAGAGAACAGACTGACAGCTGTCAGAGGGGAAGAGGGTTTGGGGACTGGGTGAAAAAGGTGAAGGGATTAAGCAAAGAAAAAAAACCAAACCCTTAGACACAGACAACAGTATGGTAATTCCTAGAGGGAAGGATGGGGTGGAGGGAGATAAAGGAGGGTAAGGGGGTTTTAATGGTAATGGAAGGAGACATTATCTTTTGAAGGAAAGCAGAAAAGGTTGGGGATTGATAGTTAAGTTCAGTATAATACAGTTACTTATAAATATTATTTCTAAAATTATTTATTCATATTTGAATAAGTCAAAAAATATGTTCTTAAGATAACTATTTGTTATAGAATTACGAAGCCTGAAAGAAGAAAAAGTGCATTGTGAATTGAAATGAGAAAATGCAGGTCTCATTCATTCTTCTCTTTTGGAATCTCATTAGCTACCAGGTGGACCTTGATGACTGCCAACAAATAAACAACATTTCTCCCATTCTGGGTTCTTAAACTGCCCAAAGCCAGCAAATACAGATTCGTCTGAAATGCACTTGTTTTTCCTTCTGGAGGTGATTAAAAAATCAACTTTAGATACAAGAATTCTTTTTCTCTCTTTCCTTCAGGCTGCTAAAGGATGCGCAGAATGAAGCTTATTTTAAAAGCTGGTATCAGAAGCTGTTGGCAGCTCTCCAGTTCTGTGCAGGAAAAGCCTTGAGTGATGAGTTTTCCAAGGAGATGAAACTTATCGAAATTCTGGGAGGCACTGGGGGAAAAGTCAAGTCTGCCAGTGAACTTCAAAGACAGGTTTGTTGAGAAATCAATCTTCATGTAGTGAAGTATTTTTTAAATCTTTAGTTCAATTAAGTTTTAATTTCATAGCTTGGAAAACAAATACCTTGACTATACTTAGACATAAGACACAAATCAATTGTTTTTTTTTGTTTGATTGATTTATTGGGTTTTTTTAGTTGTTTTTTTGTTTGTTTGTTTGTTTGAGAGAGAGAGATTCTTGTTTGTGCACTTACTGGATGTCAAATCTTGGTGTATCAGAATGATGTTCTAACCAACTGAGCTACGTGGCCAAGACCTACAAATCAGTTGCTTTAATCAAGTTGTTTTTTTTGTACATGTGATTTTTTTCTTCTTTCATTTTACTATGCTAAAGTTAATGGTAATGTCTATCGCCAGAAAATGGCTTTTTAAATATTTTTATTGATTGATTTTAGAGAGAGAGGAAAGGAGAAAGAGAGAAACATTAGTTTGTTGTTCCACTTATTTATGCATTCATTGATTAATTCTTGTATGTGCTCTGACCAAGGATCAAACCCACAACCTTGGAGTATCAGGATGATGCTCTATCAGCGGTTCTCAACCTGTGGGTCACGACCATTGGAAAACACATATAGCATATCATATATTTACATTACGATTCATAACAGTAGCAAAATTACAGTTATGAAGTAGCAACGAAAATAATTTTATGGTTGGGGGTCACCACAACATGAGGAATTGTATTAAAGGGTCGCGGCATTAGGAAGGTTGAGAACCACTGCTACCCAGCCAGGTCTAGGATGTGGCTTTTTTATCTAAGTGGCCATGTAGCATACAGAGGCCCTGATAAGAAGAGGCCAACTTAAAGGCAGTTTGTCTCTCTCTTCTGACTGGCTTATTTCGTTTAACATAATCTCCAGGTCATATATCACATGACCTCGCTTATATGTGGAATCTAATAAACACAATAAACTGATGAATAAAATAGAACCAGAGGCATGGAAACATGGAACAGACTGACAAATCTCAGAGGGAAGTGGGTGGGGGTAGGAAGAGATTACCGAGGAATTTATATGCATACTAGAGGCCTGGTGCGTGAAAGTTGTGCATGGGTAGGGTGCTAGGCCTGGCCCACAATCAGGGCCCATCAGGTTCCCCACCTTCTCCTTCCCTGCCTCCTTCTTCTCTCACTCCCTCAGCGCCCCGCTGCTGCCACTGGTCACCCACCATGTTCTGTGCTGCCCCCTGGTGGTCAGCACATGTCATAGCGAGCAATCAAACTCCTGGTCTCCCAATGGAACTCCCGAGGGGACAATTTGCATATTATCCTTTTATTATATAGGAGGATATGCATTGCCCATGAACACAGACAATAGGGTGGTGAAGGCCTGGGGCGGGGTGGAAACCAGGTGGTGGGGGTCAAGGGGAAAAAAGGGAGGACATCTGTAATACTCTCAACAATAAAAATTTAAATAAATAAATAAATAAAGGCAGTTTAACTAAAAAAAGACCAAATGAAGCAACTTCCTTAAAATGGCAACACAACTTGGACTTGTGGGAAATTACATGAGGGGACTTTTTAGGGTACCTTTGTCTAAGGCAGCAGTTCTCAACCTGTGGGTCGCGACCCCTTTGGCGGTCGAACGACCCTTTCACAGGGGTCGCCTATGACCATCCTGCATATCAGATATTTACATCACAATTCATAACAGTAGCAACATTACAGTTATTGAGTAGCAATGAAAATAATTTTATGGTTGGGTCACAACATGAGGAACTGTATTTAAAGGGCCAGAAGGTTGAGAACCACTGGTAAGGTATTAAATCTAGGTCTAGATCTTTCTAAAATTGCACCAATCGAGGTCACATTTTTAAAGACTTTTACCAAAATAAATACAATTATTTAAATGAGAAATCAATAGTGGTGTGGAATGTAATACTTTACAGTAAGATCCATGATAGTCAAAATATTGTGCCTCTTTTAAGACTGATTATAATAATGGACTTGGCTATTCTTTTTCTTAATCTAATGGAAAAACACTTGCTCTTTTTAATTATCTGCATCACTAGTTCCCTTCAGTGACATAGACCATTAAGTAGGTTCTCCTAGGTTCAACATTCTAGATGCAGGGAGATAGTAATTGTAATGAGAACATCATTCAATAAAATTTAAGTAATGAAATTCATTGTAATAAGAACATCATTCAATAAAAATTAAGTACTTACTACAGAATAGGAGTTAAGGATAGAAAGATGAAATAAACACAAATCTTGTCCTCAAGGAAGATCATAATTTCTCTCTACCCCTGGTTTAAAATCAACAAGAGTTTTCAACAAAATGATATGAAAATAATAATAGCTACAATGTCCCAGAATTTTTTCCCCAGACCGAGGTTTTTGTGTTGATTTTTCGTGTGTGTTGTTTGTTTGTTTGTTTTTTGCTGGAATTCACTAATTTGGTAGAAATAACAGAAACTTTGAAACTTTACCTACCTAGGAGATAATAGAAAATAAAAAGCATGCACATGGAATTTATTTTTAAATGAGAGACCTATAAATTTTGCTTACACAGAAGAGCCTTAAGGCACATAATATGATGGGCAATGAAAAAAAATGATTCATCCATATTACTGCAGATTCATTAATTATTTTCTAGAGACAGACAAAAAGTGGAAAGAAGTAAAATAAATTGTTATTAAATTTTATAAAATTTGTATGTAGGTTTGGTCATTATTATATTTTTAAATCCCTCACAAACTTAAGATGCACACTATAGTTGAATAATTCCGGTGTCTTTTTTTGACCATTTGCATCATGTTCTAGAGTGATATTGGCATTATTCTCTCAAATAAATGTATTTATTTCCTCTTGTCTGGTTGATTTTGTGATAACACCTTTTCCCATGAAAATAGGAAAAGAAAAAGAAAGGTGGGAGAAACATTTATAATTTTTCACAATTTAAGTTACTATTTGTTAGTATTTTATTTATTTATCTTCATCCGAGGAAATTTTTTCATTGATTTTTAGAGAGTGTGGAAGGGAGAGGGAGAGACAGAGAGAAACATCATGTGAGAGAAACACATTGATTGGTTGCCTCCTACACGCACCCTGACCAGAGCCAGGGAACCTGCAACCAAGGTATGTGGCCTTGACTGTAATAAACCTGGGACCCTTCAGCTAGGGCTGTTTGTTAGTTTTTTAAAAGCACTCATTAAACCTAACTATATGGTATGCCAATACTTTAATTAAATGAAGAGAGAAGAGATTTCCTTCCATGATATTCTTCCGGCAAATCTAGGCATAGATAAGACAACGGATGACAGACAGAAAGAGTGCTATGGTGGAATTTTGCCTCATTTCTCCACCTTGCTCGTCTGGATTCTGGGAGTAGTAGATTCTATTATTTGCCAATGAGCCAGGAGAAAGAGCTAAGAAACTCTTGAAAGTTAATTCAGAGTAATTAATATGATATCCTCATTTTTAGAATTGTGCTTAAAAAGTTTTCAAAAGTAGCCTAAAAGGACCTTTCTTAATTTTGAATTATTATTATTATTTTGTTTTAAATAATTGTTATTTCTCCCCTCTTTTGGTCAAGGGATACCCAATTCTAAAAGTGTGGTTTGTGGTGTCAGTTCCTCCACAGGTACTATGGAAGAGCACTGTGCAGGGGGTAAAACAAGTACCTGAAATATACTCATTGCCATTTAGTAAAGTAGACATATTGCTGTTTCTGATAATTATCAATTGTCGGCAATTATAATTTTTTGTCATTATTGCTGGTAATATATGTGAACTTATTCTTAAGATGTACTCTTATTATTAAGTGTAAATCTTGAGAGATGCAAACTAAGATTTTAGAAAATTGTCAGAAAGGAATTATATGAATAATTACTTAAAGCTGGGACTGGAAATTAGTGGGCCACAGGTCAAGTCCAATCCATTGTGTTTTGTTTGAACAGAATAGTACTTCATTTTGGTTTTGCTTTTAATTGAATGTAAAGTCCTTTAAATGGGACATGCACTCATTAATTCCCCACTCACTATTGTCTTTAGCCTGCTGCTTTCTCAAATGTGGCTACATCACCTACCTGACCCTAAAGAATCCAACTGTGCAACCTCTGAATTAAACAGTTTATTTAATCAATACAAGAAAATTCTAACTTGAAGAAAAAGTCACGTTCTTTACAGTTTCTAAACTGCTTTTCCTTATGATTTTTCACAGGATGTACTGAAGAAAGAGATTGGCAGACTAGAAGAATTCTTTCAGTCTATACATACCTGTCACCTTCCTCTGAACCCTGCTGTCTGTATAAAGGGGATTGATCACAAGGTAAGTTGAGTATTTTTTGTTCTGTATTGTTTAGTTCACTGTGTGTTTTTGAAATGGCAAATATAATGTATAAAATCTTATTGCAGTTATTTTTCCTCAGTGTGTAAATAAAGATATTTCTCATGGAATTGATTTCTCAGTGTATTCAAAATTGTTCATTTGGTGACTCCACACAGGCCGAGTTTAATTTCATGCTTATTTAGATTACGTGCATACCCATGTCTAGTACACTAATATATCATTAGCTATAACATCTCCATGTTGATTCAATTTAAAATTCATTGGTGCTCATGAGTCAGTGTGCCATATAATGTATTTTGTGATTTTACCAATGCCTGGAAAGTCCTTCTTGGTGTTGTCACACTCACAAACCCCATCTCTTCCCAAACCTCTGCCAGCCACCCTTCTCTCACTTGGAGTCATCCTTTCTCCTCTGTTCTCTAAGAGTTTTATTATTCTCCTTCTCAAAAGTCCAAGAGTAGAAGACACTAATAGAGAGGAGGATTGATAAGTGAGATTTAGAAGTGAAGTAGTCAAACCATCATGCATGAACAATAAATGTTACTTAAGTTATAAGATCAAGAAAACATATCCAATAAGTAGGGGGGAAATTAGATCATTATTAGTATAAATATAAAAAGGTTGCTAAAAGCTTGATACTCTCACCTTTATAACTTTGCTGTTACAAAGACACCCTGCAAACTTTCCTAATATGCTTCATAAACATATTTTAAAAAATAACAAAATTACACATCAATTCCATAAATTGAGATATGTATGTCTAATCGAACTAAAATCTAAATCATCGCCAATTTTTAAAAAATTGTGTAACTTTTTATTTTTTGTTTCGTTTTTCCCTTTATTTTTATTGTTGACACTATTACATATGTCTCCATTTCCCCCCTTCCTTTCCTTCCCTCTCAATTGTGTAACTTTTTAATCATTAACAGTGAATCTGATTAATTCTGAGAAAATGGAAACTCAGCATTTCAAAGACATCATATGTTACATTCAAAAGAACAATATGGATCACTGATTTCTGACGTTGGTGTTTTGTTATGCTTTCATTGTTTGTTGTTATTAAGGAATAGACAATTTTTTATTTAAAATTACATATGAGTTTGGGCTTATGCATTTGGGAATGTGGGGTGCTAGCTCTAATAGGTGGCTGCTGTGAGTATCCAGGTCAGCTGGCCCAACCTGGGGTCACCAGCCCCGGAGTCACCACACCTAGTGCTGTGATTAGTACCACACTCCCCTGCAGCAACCTGCAACCATCACTACTTTCCCTGAGACTGGGAAGTGGCCCAAGTAGAGCAATTCCTTTGTCTCATTTTTTCTGACCAGCTGTGACTTGTTTAAGCTGCTGCACCTGTGCATTCAGCAGTGACTAGGACAAATGTGCCAGGTGATGCTATCACCTACAGAGAATTTTAGTCTGTCCTTTGGTCTTGCTGAATAATAAGAGGGTCTGAAGGGACATACGTCACATCCAGAGGTACAATAAATGTGGCAAAGTTAATAATCAGAGCCCACATCTGGTCGGCTATCAGAGGATCCATACTGGAAAGAGTCTCTATGAGTATGGTAAGACCTTCAAACGACCTGTCAGACAGTGGTTCATCTGAGAATCCACTGATACAGCAAGCTGTATGAATACAGAGCGTGTCATCCCTGTTCCCATCTCATTAAATATCAGAGACTCTATGCTTCCGAGAAGCCTCATAAACATGATGAATGTGTAAAAGCCTTCATTTCGAGCCCCCTACCATTGACTATCAGGAACTCATACTGGAGAACAACCTTCTGAATGTAATGAGTGCAGGAGGCCTCTATTCAAAGTAAAAGCCTTTTCCAACCTCAGGCACTTCTCAAGTGAGAAACTTTGCAGTTGAACTGAGTGGTGGGGAAAGCTTTCTATTCCAACGAAAACCTTACCAACCATTACAGAATCCACACTTGGAAGAAGCTTATGATTTTAATGAACATAGTAAGGCCTTCAGTGAGAATAAATATCTTATTTGGCATCAGAGCCTCCACACTGGGGAACAAGCACATAAATGTAGGCAGTGTAGGAAAGCCTTCAATCAGAACTCTCAACTTGTCGACTATGAGCAAATTCATAGCAGAGAGAAAAAAAAACAAATGCAGTCTGGCAAGGCATCCAATCTGAGTAGATGTCTCATTTTACGCCACAGACCTCACACAAGCACAAAGCCTTGCCTTCAGCCTCCCTTTGCTCTTTGTCTCTCTTCCATGGACTTGGGATGCCCAAGAATTGAATGTGTGGTATTTGAAATCCATTGATCTAGACTCATTTCTGGCCTAGCATAGGCTTTCCTAATTCAATACCATGACAGAAGGTCATATGTTTCCTGATTGACTTATTTTTGCAGCAAGAATTCATTACCTACCAAACAGCAACCCCACCTCCATTACTGTAAAATCAAGCTGATTTAGCAAGCAAGGGTTTCTGTTTGCTCTAGGATTAGGTGAGATTTATGTTGATAGGTTAAGAAATAGATCCTTTCCTCTCAGCTCCTACCGATCTCAGATTTCTCAGAAATAATGATATTCAAAACAGATCCTTCAGCATGTATTTTCTAAAATTTTTAAAAATATATTTGTATTGATTTCAGAGAAAAGGGGACAGGGGGAGAGAGATAGAAACACCAATGATGAGAGAGAATCATTGATTGGATGCCTCCTGCACACCCCCCACTGGGGATAAAGCCTGCAAACCAAGCATGTGCCCTGATGGGGAATTGAACTGTGACCTCCTGGTTCATGGGTTGATGCCCAATCACTGAGCTACGCTGGCTGGTCCCTTCAGCATGTATTGATGTCATATTTTAACTGAGTTGATAAATTGAACATATCAAGTTATTTTCCTTTCTTTTGTATTGATTGTACTCTTCACTGTGAACATGAACTCTCTAATAGCCTAAACACATACCGCCTTTTAACACTCAAACAACTGTGAGAATATACAAGGAGAATAAGCAATAAGGAAAGCATAATGGAAAGTAGTCAATATAGTAAAGTTGAATATAGAAATGCAATATGCAATTGAAGGAAATGAAAAAAGAAAATATATGTTGTACTCTTATTTGTAATTGTAAGAAAATATCTATCTATATATATAAAAGCCTAAGCGACAGAACGACCGGTCAACTGGTTGCTATGATGCACACTGACCACCAGGCGGCAGACACTCAATGCAGGAGCTGCCCCCTGGTGGTCAGTGCGTTTCCACAGCCAACTTCCCACAGCAGCCAATCCTGGCCCTGATGGCCCTGATGGCCCCTCCCCCCAGCAAACCTCCCAGGGCCTGATCTGCCCTGATCACCAGCCAGACTAAGAGACCCCACCCATGCACAAATTCATGCACCAGGCCTCTAGTTCATTAATAAAAAAAGAAAAAGGATGCATTAATTTGTTTTAACTACATAATTAGTGTCAGGCACAGTAAAAGGTATTTTATATCCATTAGCTCATATATCTATTGTAAATATGGTGAGGTAGGCATTGTTATCACCATTTTATAATGGGATACAAACATTTTAGTAACTTGCCCAAAGTCTTATAACTAATAAATCATAGAGTCCAAATTTGAACTCTATAGCTCTATATTCATTTTCTTAATATGCTGCAGAGCAGATACAGTTAAAAGGAAATAAATTTTTTTAAATAGCAATTTTATTTTATTTTTTATATTAACCAAATAGCATAAACACAATACCTATATACTACACTACTTCTTTTATTTAAATCCCCAACATAACACCACTGTTCAGATAGAAAAAAATGTAGTTGAAGATTTATGACCTGCCAAAAAGCTGGCTTTTCATTTTCCAAGTAAGGCTTTGGTTGGTAAAACTAAAGTTGCTTGTATTTTTTAAAAAATAAATAAGTTTCTTTGTTCCAAAGTGTAAAAATTATTCATATGTGTTCTATTTGTTCAAATAAATTCTGCAAGGTGCCATGATTTCCAGGAATGTTTTCTTTTTGCTTTATTTTGGTAACGGTTTTTCTCTTCTCCTCTTGTAGGCATGTTCATATTTCACATCTAATGCTTTACCATTGAAGATTACTTTCATCAATGCTAATCCAATGGGCAAAAATATCAGCATCATTTTTAAGGTACAGTAACTCCTAAAGCATCAAATTGATTACATTGGTAGAAATATTGATTTATTGCTCACAAGAAAATTACTGGTGCTATTTTCTGCTGGCAACAACACAAAAGATTCCAGTTATTTTTGATTTTGCATTTTTTACAGAATTATAGTACATGCCAAACTATGATTGGCACTAAATCAAACATTACTGGCTTAAAGTCAGTGAACCTTCAGTGCAAAATTTAAGAAAATATGTTTCAATAAGCAAAATTATACAATCACTTTTGAGTAGCACGGAAACTGGAATGTGTGGTGAGCCCCGAGGACGAGAGCTTTCTTTTGGCATAAATACTAAATTAGAATCAAAATTACCTGTAACTCAAATAATATAAATTAATTTAACATAAAATTATTATCTGCAAGCATTTGCTGATTTTAGTAATTTGGGCTGGTTTTTGTTTCTTTTGAAATAAAACATAAATATGGGCCACAGCAGTCTTTCTCATGAATCCCAGGGGAAAACAGAGTCAATGGTTATAAACAAGTAGGAAAAAGGGACTAAAGAAGAAACTAAAGAATTCGCCAGTCATCCAGCTAGTTTAATCAATTATCCCGCCAAACCAGACAACAAGGTCTTCGAGTGATATTTTTGGTGGATTCTGACTATTTTTAAGGATAATAAGACATCCAGTTTTTTCCTTTGAACTGTGTAACCTCAAGCAATAATGGTTCAATGACACTGCATATTTGCTGAAGAAAAAAAACAACCTGGAATCTCATCTTGGCATAACTTTCTGCATGTAATTTAGAAAGCATTTTCAAAATAAAAATTCTTAATGGTTTAAAGGCATAGAACTATTGTTTCCCTTTGGACATATTTCATTTCTTTCACCAATGCTAGAAAATCTCCCCTTTATCATATCTAATTGTTATCAGAGACCATTTACTCTGAAAACTTGTCAACTGCCCTCATAAGAGAAGCCAGTGACTCAGAGTCTGATGAATCATATGTGTATGTTTATCCTCATAGTTGAGAAGCTCTTGGTATTCTGTTTATCAGTGCATAGATTTATGACATACCAAATAATGTTTCAATTAACTCTCTCCTGGCTGAGTCTGAAATTTGGATAAACATTTATTCAGCCTTTCTTCACTACACGTTGAGTCTAAGACATTGCACATGGATAATAAATTGAAAGATTATCAGAGAACAACATTCCAAGCAGCTTCTACTAGTAATTTGATGGCTGAAGCTTCTGTAATCACTTAAAGGAACATTCTCATTCTCTTTGATCTTCCATCAGAAACACAAGGTACTGGGAGAGCTAATGAAATAATTGAAATCACTCTAAATTGGCTAAAAATGTATTCAAAAGAAGAAATGACATGTATTATATCTGAAAGCTTTTAATGGCAGTCATAGAGAAACCCAGAGTCTATCATTTTGTTTTGAACAGGCTGGAGATGATCTTCGCCAGGATATGCTTGTTCTGCAGATTGTCCAAATGATGGACAATATTTGGCTGCAGGAGGGCCTGGATATGCAAATGATCATTTATAGATGTCTATCCACAGGAAAAGGCCAAGGTCAGTATAGACTAGATAATGAGAAGACTTACATCATTTCTGTCATGCATTTACTGGTAAAATGCCACCAAACTTTCCACAGTGCTCACTTTAGGCTATAAATTTTAAAATCCAAAGAACTATACATTCTCGTTCTTCTTTTTAAACAAGAATTATTTTCAAAAATTATAAGCCAAAATAATTTACGTAAAGCATAATGTCTTTTTAGATATTAATGAGAAGCTTGACAACCCAAATGTTAATGGTGATCTTCTTTTGTGTGTCTTTAAGATTAGTTCATTAATAGCTAACTCCTATCTTTTCTCTTTTTCCAAGATAATAGAAAAGCCTATTAATTCAAAAATAATAAAATTGTCACCTATTGATGCAAAATTTTAAAAGTTGCAAATGCTTAAAGGAGTTCTAAAAATTCTAAATACATTGTAAACCTGCACTTAATTTCTAAAAGACTTTAAAGTAAAATTTAAATATCAACAGTCAAAGGTGACCATACATGCAAACTTTTAACATACTTCAGCATTTCTTTTCCTTTATAAAACCTAAGCCATTATTGTGGAAATAGAGCTACATTTATACATATTACCAATGAAAATAATGTTAGCAGTCCACTCAAATTATTACCAAAACATAAGAGATAAAAGTTGCATTTAATTACAATCATGCTGAAATATATATATATATATATATATATATATATGTATATGTATATGATATCTTTTTGACAAGTGGTCATTGCCATTTAGAATTTCATTAAAATAATTGGTATGAGTTATAGCAGATACCTCTGCATGAGCAAAAGTATAAAAATATCATAGAACTAGAAAAGGGACCTAGAACCATGTAGTCATTTTTTTTTATTCAAGCAGAGATATAATTTAAACCCATCATCACAAAAGAAGACCTTTCACTGCCTGCCTCTCCAGTTCCTGACATCCCACCACTAGTCTCAGTACCCCAAATAATTATGATTTGAGATTTTAGAGCCAGGTATGGAAGTACCTTCTAGTTAGCTTAACTTGAAACTTGAATTACAGTATGACTCTATTGTCATACTACCCAATAGGGCTATTGTTTCCATGCCAACTGTCCCACCCCTGGACCCTTTCTCAAGCTCTAGTTCCTAAAAGAGTCTTTTTATCATTGCTACTCTGATATCCTTTTATTCTTTGAGTTTTACTCTCCCTTTTCTCATTGACCTAATTCTTTCATAGCCTAATATGTTGAAAGTGTAAGAATAAAACTAGATGAGCCAAGCTGAGCTTTATGATGTCACATGGATCACCTTTTCTTCAGAAATTGAATACATCACTGACTTCTATGGAATTCTTCAGTTCGATCTACTCATTTCTCAGTTTATAATCATAGAATGTAATAGAGGCTAAATCTTTTGAAGTTAATAAAATGATTCTGGAAAAAATAACTGTAGACTTGCCCAAAGTTGCAGATGTCATAAATCAAACAAGTCATTCTTCCCCCATCTAACAGCAATCTTCTATAGTTGTAAAATTTCAAACAGTATTATGCTAGCAAATTATTTCTTCAAGAAAAATAGAGATCATTAAAGCAAATGTCATTTTTTAGGTTGTATTTTTAATCATGTTCCAAGGCTTAATAAATATCTACTGTTCTCAAGGAATGTCACAGAGTAAGGTAGAGAATACTAAAATGATATAAACAGAATTGTAGCCCTTAAGGAGAATATACTCCAGGCCAGAAGCTTACAAGATTTTAGCAACATTATTGTTGATTATAATTCTCATGACTAATACTATATAATAAAAGCCTAATATGCTAAGTGTCTGGTCGACCAGTCAGCCGTTCAACCAATCAAATCATAGTATGCTAATGATATGCTAAGGCCGTTCAACTGCTCACTATGACGTACACTGACCACCAGGGGGCAGACGCACTGACCGGTAGGCAAGCTTGCTGCTGGGGTTCGGCCGATCGGGACTGAGTGAGATGAGCCAGACATGCCCTGGAGCCCTCCAGCGTTCCCTCTCTGGCTGGCCAACCTCCCGCATCCTTCCCAGGCCCCAATTGTGCACCAGTGGGGTCCCTCGACCTGGCCTACACCTTCTTGCAATCCGGGATCCCTCAGAGGATGTTGGATAGCCAGTTTCAGCCCAACCCCACAGGCCAGGCCAAGAGACCCCACTGGTGCACGAATTTGTGCACCGGGCCTCTAGTTTGTATATAATCTCCTAATAGCTTTGGAAGAGACTATCAAAGCAAATAAAAATTCTTTATAATTTATGTTAATTCTGGCTCTACAAATTTCATTGGCATAAAAATGCCTTAGGGGAATTGGAGTAGCAAATATAACAAAGCTCCAACCAGGGTTTTAAGTCAGGCTCACCACTTGGGGTGAGGGAAGAGGTACTCAAGTTTTGGTGATTGAAAAGCTGCTCTAATGTTTCTTACGCACCCCTTTTTGAGAGCCACTGCCTTTTATGATACCACCTTGAAAAGTTTTGTTCTTAAGAACCTTGCTACTTAAAGTATGACCCATGGACCAGCAGCATTGACATCACCTGGGGACTTGTTAGAAATGCAGAATCTCAGGCTCCACCCCTTTCTACTGAATCAGAACTTACATTTTTGCAAGATCCCCGAGTGATATATATGTGCATTAAAATTCGAGCAATGCTGCATTAAAGGACTGTAAGAATGGAACCATGCATATTACTCAATTTGCACAGAATTATGTTAAAAGTATTTAAAAGGTATATGATATGTACTAACTTAAAATGTGTAAAATGTAATTTATGGTTTTAATTAATAGGCAGAATTTAGCCATCATGATTGTTATAAATTTGGTACAAGGTTTTCTGAATAGTTAGCAAAGCAAGGCTTATGATAAATGACTGGGGATTTAGCAAAGATTAACTCCCTGAAGACAAATGTGGCCTGAAAAGTAACTGATATTGCTACAGCCCATATCCAAAGGGTGCAATGATCTAAGACCTAATTTCGGGCATGATCAGATGTGAGGCTGCAACCAAACACTTGGGAACCAGGTAGAGGTAACTTTCCTTTAGGAAGTGTTACATGGAGGAATTGGGAAAATTAGGAGGGAAATTTTCAGGATGAGAAAGAGAAATCGCCTCTTTCCAGAGTAATTTTGTCACTACTAAATGTAATGCTTTATATTTGCTATCTCACTTACTGTAAATACACATGAGAAAACCTACACACGAGCCAATTACTGTTGAAGGAGGAAATGGAGGTGTTATATTAAGAATGTGCCCAGGATCCAGGATTTATCTCTGGGGTGTTGTTTCTCTTTATTTTTATTTATTTATTTATTTTTGGCATATAGGTTTCATAGGTTATATTTGCAACATTCAATTCCCACTCCCCATGTTTAAGTTTCTTCCTAATCCTGCAATGTAGATGCCTAATGGTCACAGCTGGGCTATTGGACATTAAGAGAGATTAAGGCTGCAAGCAGCAGCTACTGGCCAAAACCAGCCCAGGGAAGTGTTTCATTTACCAGCACTGTGATCTACTTGTTTGTTGTTGTTTAATTGAATTTTTTTAAGGTAGACCATGAAACAGTCAATTTTAAAAACTCTACCATCTCTCTTCTCATATAATTACATTTGTGTCCCTGGTCCCTTTGGGAGTTTGGGTTTGCAACTCTTGCAATTGTCAAGATGGTATAAGTCATTCTGTACTTTAATTTCTTTCCATGACTTTATTTACAGAGCTGTACATTGCAGGTTGTTCTGGGGACATTAGTCCCAGGAAAGTCTTAAATACTGGGTTTAAACTGCTATTCTGAACAGAATGAAAATCAGTGGGTTTGAAAATATATGCATTTCAATAACCTTATGAAAACAATGAAAAAGAAGCCTTGATGGATATATATGGCCAATGGAGCAAAGGTCTATTGAAGTTAAATCCGTATATGCTCCCTTTTAAAAAATGATTATCACCCAGCCAGCATGACTCAGTGGTTGAGCATCAACCCGTGAGCCAGTAGGTCACGGTTGCAGCCTGATCCCCAATAGGGGGCGTGCAGGAAGCAGCCGATCAATGATTCTCTCTCATCGTTGATGTTTCTGTCTCTCTTTTCTTCTCCCTTCCTCTCTGAAATCAATAAAAATATATTTTTAAAAAATGATTATCATATTTTCTCTTTCATGCTGACTGAGAAGGAAGGGCAGGTGACTCTTGACCTGCTTACTGCAGAGTTATTGTGCTCACACCTAGAAAATGACCATTTAATAATGAAGCTTTTATGAACCTGAACATTGATTTTTATAATATATTTCAAGTATTTGTTATGGAGATTGCAAATTGTTTGCTTACCAAACTTGTTACACAAGTTTGAACGTCCTCCCTTAAATTGTAAATGACAATACAAGCCATATATTAATGAACCTACAACTCGATTGAGCCATCTAAATTGGCTCTCTATTGTCATTTTAGAAAAAACATTAAAGCTCTTTCTGACACGTCTGATCCAAACACAGCAAGTAGCCTGATTGTTCACCAGGATTTAGGAAAAATTAGGGAGGAGGCCATCTAGAGAAGGCTCCTTCAGGAAAGATCTGGAAAGGAAAAGGGTTCTCTAAGTCGTGCTAGTAACTCTTGCTACCTAGATGAAGATGTATTTCCTACGCATCCCTCATCATGAGAGGAAAGAATTATTTTTTTCTCACGCAGGATTGGTGCAGATGGTGCCCGATGCTGTGACCCTAGCAAAGATCCACCGCCACGCTGGACTGATGGGACCGCTGAAGGAAAACACCATCAAGAAGTGGTTCAGTCAGCACAACCCCTTAAAGGCAGATTATGAAAAGGTTTGTCCAGCTGGAGCTAATTTTACATAATGCGCTTGAATACGAATATGCTCTGGTTCATTAGAAATTCTGATTTATGAAAAAGTAACTCCGAGTTCTAATGCACTCAGTAATCAGCCTAGTAACAATGACCCAGTTTAAATGATAAATTAACCAGATAAAAATTTCTGTTTTGTTTTTTTTCTGGGTCAAATTCCAGGCTATTAATATAGACTCTCTTTGCTCAATTGCCTCCCTTATCTCACCTAAAATGATGCTCCTTCAACTACGCCCTTCAAGTTACCTCTGCCAATTTATACACAATCTCCCATTTCTAGAAATTTCCCTCCTTCCTTTGCAATACATTTCCTTTGCCAAGCTCTACTTTTTCATGCCTTATTCTTTCAATGTTTGCAAAATGCATAATAGAGTTTTAATTTTTTTTTTTATATCTCAGTACTTGACAAAACATACTGTTTTATTGACTGCAAACATTTCCCCCCACTTTACTTCCTCTTGGCATCTGGCCAGCAGTGTACAGTTATGTGGGTTCTATACCAGGGCTCCAGGTTAAGGGGAGGGTTGCTTAGAGCCCAGCCTCATTCTGCCTACCAAGACAGGAACTAGTACATCTGGGTCCACCCAGAGGCAGAGGCACTTTTATGCTAATTCACACAAAGACACGATATGAGCCGGCATTAAACTTGCTCAGACTGTTCTGAGCACTGAAGTCTCCTCACTCTAGGAAACCCTTCAGTCCTTGCAAACCATGGTGACTGTTGGGAGGCCAAATAACAGAATTAGAAGTTATCTTGAAATCTATTTTTAGTTATTCCCCACATTGTAATTTGAGTTTTACACAAATCTCCATTTTACTGTTTTAGGTGATTCCACATACATTTGCTCTTCACAGCCATGATGTGAAGAACATACTTTATCTTCAATTTATAAGTGAAGGCATCTAGACAGACAGATTACGTGGCTTGCCCAGACACCTAGGGTACCTGAATGAAGGTGTCCCAGCATGTAGTCCAGTGACATAGACTGCCTGTCCAGCAAGTCAGCCACACCATTCGAGGAGACTCATAACTGTAGCCCAACCAATCACGCATGGTTACATCAAGGGTACTCATGTTTCAATCATTGATGAAAATGATGCACAACCAGGATACCACGTTGAAAACATAGAGTAATTTTGGCAAGATACCTCTGTTCATTAAAGAAGCATAAGCCACAATTGACTTAACAGTAATCTGTTTCTACCGACACAAGCATTCATTCATATATACTGTACCAAGACACTTTTAGACATCGACTAGATGATCCATTTGCATAAACAACTATAAACATAAAATATTACAGATATTTCAACATAGCTTTTTCTGTGTTAAAAATTCAAATATTAAACAGCTGATATTTTACATTTCTCTGGGATAGGCAATATTAAGTCATATTGTTTCTTCTTTTACCTTGAAAAAAATCACTCAGTAATGTATTTTTTAGACATCAAAAAAAATCACACCAAGAATCCTCTCTAGAAATTCTGAAATTTAGCTCCAGATGAATGAAAGAGATATTTTCCTCATTTCAATGAAAATATATATCTATTAGGCTAAAGAAGATATCACTTCATGTTCTTCTGTCACATATCAAGAACTAGTTATTTAATTATACCTTTCTCTCAGCTGAAATCTAGAAGTGGTTCTTGATTATGTAATTTTGCTTTCATCATACTTTTTACCATTAACTCTGATGTGAATGCATTTGCTCATTTTTATGTGTGTGCTATTCTTGTATTATTGTTTTTCAATTTATTAGGCCTTGAGCAACTTTTTCTATTCCTGTGCTGGCTGGTGTGTGGTAACGTTCATCCTGGGAGTCTGTGACCGTCACAACGACAATATCATGCTGACGAAGTCAGGCCACATGTTTCATATTGACTTTGGAAAAATTTTAGGTCATGCGCAAACATTTGGAGGGATAAAGAGGTCAGTGCACAAATAATTTTTATTACAGTAATTAAGTAATATCTTAGAGTGATATATAATGGCATAAAAATCCAGCATTTGACTTGCTCCCAATCTCTCAAAACTCTGAAGAAAACAAACAATTAAAAAATCTAACACACTAAAGGAAAATTTTTTTCAATAGATGGTTAATGGAAAAATTAGTTTCCTAAAATAGTTAGTGGACTAAATTGGTCCTCTCCTATGCGATACTAATCCTGTTCTAGTCTGAATTATCTGAAATACAATATTTTGGGGGGTTTTAATAAACCTTGAGTGGACAATGAGGCATATATTTATGGTCTCAATGCTTCTGATATATTACCCATAGCATTCACCACCCCTGGTCCACATATCATAAAACTAGCACACTTCCTCAACCCAATCAGTCTTAAATCGTTGTAAATATAGTTCGTGAGCATCTAGATCAAGAGTCTGGGGCTACAACATTAAACAAGACATATACAAAATCTGATCTCTTTCTAGTAGAGATGACAGGCATTAAACAAGTTAACATGCAAAGAAATAATATGAGGAAATAAGCTATTTAATTTTTTATTAAGACACTGAAGCAGAGAAATGGGATAGACAGTGACTGAGACAGAGATGCTGTTTTAAAAAAGCCTCTTGGAAGAGATGAGAAGCAGCTGTGTAATGAGTGGTACCTGTGGAGATCCTTGAGAAGAAAGAAAAGCAAAACTATCAACCATTAGCATTGAAATAAGCATGGCATGTTCCAGTGACAAGAAAGCCTGAGGCCTGAAGGTGAGATAGAGAGGGGCAGGCAGTAGGAGGTAAAGGTGAGGAGTCTGGTGGAGGCCAAAACAAGTAGGCCACTGAAGACATGGTATGGAGGTTGGCTTTTATTTTAAGTCCAGGGGACCAGTTAGGAGGCTATTGCAATAGTTAAGGCAAGACCTCAATGGTAAAAAGTGATGCAAACTGACAGATTTAGGATATATTTTTAGAATGAGCCACAGAACCTGCTAATTGTTTGGGCTGAGGTGGAGGCCCAGTGGGTTAGAAGAAGAAAAGAAAATGTTCTAGATTGACTCCTGGGTTTTTGGTTTTAGCAAATAATTATATCATTTACTAAGAAGGAAAAAGCTGTTGGTTGAATAGATTATTTTTAATCTTACTTAAGCTGAAGTCAAGGAAACCAGAAGCATAAGGCCAATGTCCCTTGCTTTAAAAAGGATACTTCATATAAAAGTAGAAATGGGATCAAACCATTCCAAAGACTAACCAGTCACCTAGCTAAAACAGCTCCTCCATAGAAAAAATAATAATGTCTCCTACAATATAATGTGATGAACTTTCTCCAGATGGCCATACTTTGGTATTAAAATGCCAACATAAACTACCTAAGATGGATCTTTGAGAATAAAATTGATTTCTTGCTGGACTATTGCCTTTTCATACTCATGCTTACATCACCATTTCAGAACATCTCACACTAACCATCTGTGTGACTCTGTTTAGGAAAGGTTTGCAAACATCAGGCTCTTCTCATGAGTCAGCCCAGCAACACTCTCATTTGGACTCCTTGCCCAGGTGTCCCTGAACCATTCCTCTAAATTCCATTTTCCAGAAATCTGGAAAGCCCATCTTCATGCTTAGACCAAATCTGAGGCTCCTATAGACTTTCTAACTTTGAAGAAAGAAAGAAATCAAATGTCAGTAATGAATATAAAGGTTTTCACATCCTGTATGTAAACAAGCAATCCTTCCTTATTGGTTTTCATTATGGGATTTAATTATGGGATTAGATAAATGATTCTGGGAACATTTGGCTAATCCCTATAATGAAAATACTGACAAATTTCACCAGCTTTCTGAAACATAATAGTTTTTCTTCTAAAGTATTGCTTAATTATTATCTTCATTGCTCTATTTTCTCTCACAAAGATTCAAATTAAAGTGGTTCAATTATGCATACACAATTTTTCACTCAAATTTCCACTGTAACAATGATTTCTATATAGTCATTTTTCATTGCCTAAAAGATACTCTTGTAATAAATTCTAAAGTTCAGCTCAGTTTTTTGATAACTCTCTTTTAGAGGAAAAATTAAGAAAGGTCTTTATTGGTGATGTTCATTGCTCTCCTAACTCATTGAGTCATACTTTTTAGTCTTTCAGAGTATATTTCCATATTCTATATCATCTTTCACTTTCTCAATACTAAACTTGATGAAGTATTTCTTATAGCTTTCTTTTTAGATACTTTTAGAGAGTGTATGAGCAGTGGTTAAGGTCAGGTACCCCGGAGGTAGATTGTGCGGTGTGTTTTTTAATCTGTTACTAACATGTGCCAATGATATGACCTGAACAAATGGCTTCTCTGGGCCTCAGCTTAGCCATCTATAAACAGATTGTTTTGAACATTAAATTAATTGATATGTGTACAGAGCTTAGGAGAGTGCCTAGCATTGAGGGGTCTATACATGTTTATTGTAATTAATTATAACTAAGTATTCCAAATGAAGTGACAAGAAAAGAGAATGCATCTCTAGATGACAATTATTTCTTTCATTTTAAATTATCAAAATATATTTTGGTGCTTTTAAAAAATTTTTTATTGTTGAAAGCATTACATGTGTCCCTTTTTTCTCCCATTGACCCCTATAGCCCACTCCCTTTTGAAAGTGTGTGCTTTGAAAGTCAAAAATTGAACTATTAGTCCTTTAAGTTCTCTGACTTTGAGGCTTGTTGACTGACAGACTGGATTGTACTATCTGTCAGGTTTAGTTAGATTGTAACGTATTTCACCAAATCATGCTTGACTTCAGAAATAACTTTAGACATAAGCAGAGATGTGCTGGACCAGCTTCCAAGAGCTTATTGTGTCTATTACTTCTCAACTCCACATTCAATGACATCACATTGGTAGACTAAAATCAGCCATAGTGGGAATGTATACATGATGAAAATTGGCAAATGTTAGAATTCACAGCTTTTTTCTATAAAAAAGTGAACTAGTTATTAAATATATACCACCACACATCATCCATTTAAAACATGAAAAAATCATTCCAGAACTCAACAAAATAAAATGCAAACTCTGTTCTTTTCTTGTTAAATTATTTCTAGCCAGGATGGTCTAAATATTATATAGCTGTCTTCTTACAACATGGTTTATATTCTTTTCAACTATTTATGATCATTTTGACATTATCTTCAATGGTTAATTACTTCTGATTTAAAGATTTTTGATGTTTTCTAATTTAAGTATTAAAATGTTTATATTCTAAATATTCTCAATTTAAAACCATCTTTGGAAAACAAAACTCCCTTAGCAGATTAAAATATTAATTTTTGTCTTGCTCTAATCATCCTGGTTTGGTGCAATATTCATAGTAATCCAAATGCTATACAAGTATTAATGATCTTCCACATGCTTTCATTACTATCTTAGTTTTCTCTGAAATTCTCTAAGTCGGACTTAGCCAGTTTGTCTCAGTGGAGAGAGTGTCGGCCTGTGGACCAAAGGGTCCTGGGTTTGATTCTGGTCCAGGGCACATCTCAGTTGCAGGCTCCTCCCCGACCCGGGCCCTGGCCTGGTGATGTGTTTCTCTCACATCGATGTTTATCTCTGTCTTTCCCTCTCTCTTCCACTCTCCCTAAAAAAAGTCAATGGAAAAATATCCTCAGGTGAGGATTAAAAAATAAAGAAAAAAATTCTATGAGTCTTACTGGTTTGTTATTCACACAATTGTTTGATAAGAAGCATTGCAATTCTTTTTACTCAAAGAAGGACTCATCTAAATTTTCTAGAAGAAACATACACCTTCTAATAACTCTTCAACTGTGAGTGTCTTAAATGCATCTTTGTATCTTAAGCACCTAGCTAGCATCTGACACTTAACAGAGGCTCAATCTTGGTTGATGGCTACAAAAATGCCATAAACTTTATTTCTTTTGACCTGAAAAGTATAATTTTTCTAAAGACAAAATTATTAATAACTTGGCATATTCTGTTTTATGACTGGAAACTTACCAAGGGATTTTTACATAGTGGTCAACTCTACATTTGGGAGTCTGTGGGTCAAGACACAAACTTTGAGACACTCTACCTCACACCATGAGGATGGCTACTATCAAACAACAGGAAACAAGTGTCAGCAAGAATGTAGATATAGTGACACGCTTTTGCAATGTTAGTGGGACTATAAAATGCTAGTGCTGCTGTAGAAAATAGTATCTCTATTCCTTAAAAAAATAAAAATAGAATTACCATATGTTCCAGCAATTTCATTTCTGCATATATATCCCAAAGAATTAAAAGCAAGGATTAAAACAGTATTTATACATCCAAGTTCTTAGCATCATTATTCACAATAACTAAAATGTAGAAGCAACCCAAGTGTCCAACAACAGATGAATGAGTGAGCAGCATGTGTTATATACATACAACAGTATATTATTCAGCCTTAAAAGAAGAAAATTTTAATGCATACTACAACATGGATAAATCTTAAGGACATTATGCTAAACAAAATAAGGTCAGTCACAAAAAGGAGAATACTGCATACTTTCACTTATAGAAGCTACTTAGAGTAGTCAGAATCATAGAGATAGAAAGTTAAATGGTGGTGGCCAGGAGTTAAGAGAAAAGAAAAATGAGGAGTTATTGTTCAATGAGTATAGAGTTTCAGTTTTATAAGATGAAAAGAATTGTGGAGATGGCTGGCAGTAATGGTTGATTCCACTGAACTGTACACTTACAAATGGTTAAGATGGTAAATTTTATGTTATATTTTTTTCTACAACAATGAAATAATTTTTTTAAAATGGCATATTATAAGTATCACAAAGGCTCTGCTGATCACAAAGTCAGTTCTAGGCCAACTCCTCCTAGCATTTGAATAGGGCTTTGGGTTTTCAGAGTGCTCTCACATAGACTATTTCAAGAAATAAAAGTTGTCATTGCCATTTACTTCCTATTATTTATTCCTCTTCTACTTCACCTCATTATTCCACTATGTTTTATCACCTGGATTCTTTTGAGTAATTTTCTTTATATCCATCTGCCCCTTCTCATTAGAAATAAAAAACAAAACAAAATGAATAAATAAAATCAACAGTTTCTCTAGTTGAAAAAAAAATTTTATTCAAAGGGAGACTTGTAGGTTTTCAGATGAAGAGTTGGGGATGATTGAGAAAGGAAGAAAGTTTTGTGAGAGAAAGGAAATAAAATGAAAGAAATGATAGAGGGAGGGAGAGAACAACTTAGATAATAGTATAAAGCCTGCCTTCTTGCCTATGCCCCATGGTGAACAAAGTTTGCTTAACATGGAAGGCTCAAGTGCTGACTCCTGAGTTGGTCTAAGATACAATGTGCCTGTCAGTATTAGCATTTCATAGCCCTGAGTCTGAATCTAGTGATTAAAGAAAGACTGCAAATGTCTTCTGAGCAAGAGTCTAGTACAGTGGGGCCTTGACTTACGACTTTAATTCGTTCTGTGACGAAGCTCATAACTCAAATTACTCGTATGTCAAATCAAAAAGTGAACGAGTGAGACACGTGATGCTGGGCTGATGTTGTGGCGTTCACTGTGACGTTCGCTGCGCCAACTAGCGGTGGGGTGTCTGAAGCTGGCTCGTAACCCGATATTAGCTCACAACTCAAATAAAAAAATTGGCCAAGAGACAGCTTATATCTTGAAAAACTCATTAGTCAGGACACTTGTAAGTCAAGACCCCACTGTATAGTAGTTAAGAACTTCATCTGGTGTTCAACTGAAGAAAGAGTACCTGATCCTATGCCAGGGGAAAAACTCCTGGTGTTAAACTTGTAAAAGATAAAATGTCCATTTCAAGTTTGATACATAAATTTTGATCGTGCACATGGTAAATTTTGGGGGTGATTTAAATGTCTCAGAGGTAACCTGGGACTATTCTTGATTTTACCTCCATCCTAGAACCTAAAGTGTGATACCATAATCCAATTTTACCCAAGCATTATAGTTTTGATAACTTTTTCTTCATACCCATGTTAACTTCTATTCCAAACAGTTGCTGAAATTCCCTTGAAAGCATAACTGTACATTTTCCCTTGAGTTCAAGCTCAAGGGGGGAAATCATGGGAATTTGGAGGAGCTGACCAGTCTCTTCCTGTCCTCATAAAGTCCTGATCTACTATAAACTCACACCCAAAATATCTGACTTAGGAAAGTAGGACTAATAATTTTGAAGAGGTAGCTGTTTTAATTCCCGTTTCAAATAAGGGAGATGGTGTATCTGAGGCTACAAGAAACTCACATCATGATCTTATGTTACTCAGCAGTTAAAGATGAGTGACCTCCCAGAGTCTAACTTAGGACTCACAGTGCACTTATAAAAGAGGCTAGACTTTGGGGGAAAAACATGTTTTAGGTATAAGATATTATTTGTGAGGATTTCTTCAGTTAATAATTGCCAAAAGCTTGGAGATCTCACAGTGTCACAAGTTGTTTCTGTAATAGTACATGAACCCTTATGTTCTCATTATATTGCACCTATGAGGCTTCCTGTGTTGTCTAATTACAAGTCTCTATCCTATCCAATAGAGATTCCAAATTGCCTTCTCAATTAACTCATGGATATTAAAAAGGAGACTTGTGTTGGACAGCAAAATGTGCTCTCTGAAATGTAGGTCATTTGTGACATCAAGAAAAGTGTATACTTAAACATTTCTCAAAGTACTCTCTAGTCATTTATTTGTACTCTAATTTCACCAACCACTATGATGAGAGTCTGCAAGTTTTAGAAATTTTAAAACAAGATAATATAATATTACTATGATATTTCCAGGGGACAATAATATATGAATTTTATGAAATAAATAGTAATTTCAGTAATAAAATGTACCTCATTACTGAACTATACCCCATTTTGGTTCCAGGTATGAATACATGTTCAAACACTCAAATCTTTCAAACCTGGGACTAAAATTTGTGTACATACATTTACAGACTTTATTAGTTACTCAAGTAAATGCTGGATGAACTGTCTTACAAAAGGAAGAGATAAGTATGTTTACAGAGCCCAGAAGACTGATTCTACTGTCACAAATTCTTGATAGAGTTGTCTGCCTTACTATGCCACTCTCCATATCACCAATATTGAAATATGTAGCTCTTCTCAAATTGCTGTGGATTATCACTAGGAGAGATGAAAGAAAGTTCTCCTTAGATGGTGCTATATCATCCAGGGTGGGGAACCAGATTCTAAAGGAAATAGTCAAAATTACCACTTAAATCATCATAATTACTTGAAATGCATTAGTTTCATTAATCCCCAGAGGAACTCTGAAGTAACTACTGTTATTTTCTCTAATTCACAAATCAAGAACTAACTTAGTTGTTATAACTTGTCCAGAGTATTGGGCAGTAGCTTGTATGACCCTTGGGAAGATGTCATGTAGGAGACTGATATTCCCATTTCTCAATAATCCCAACACATCCTGTTTTCTCTCCAGCATTGGCACAAAATGGCTGCTTCTTTAGTTAGTTCCAGATGACATAGTGGTCCTGAATTTATGGCCATGGTATATAGTAAATTCAAATCTTTAACAACTGCAATCCAATATGTTGTAAGATGATTGTACTGTGAGAGGCATTCAAAACCTAAGCCCAAGTGTTAAAGTAGCAGAGCCATTTTCTCATCCATGGGCAATATACTTGGTTATGTGTGAAAAGGCAGACATAATTGCTTACTCTCTCTTAATTTTTTAAACTATATTTTTTATTGATTTTAGAGAGGAAGGGAGAGGAAGAGAGAGATAGAAACATCAATGATGAAAGAGAATCATTGTTTGGCTGCCTCCTACAAGCCCCGCTACTGGGGATCAAGCCCACAACCCCGGCATGTGCCCTTGACCAGAATCAAACCCGAGGCCTTTTTTTCTTACCTTTAACAAATGTAAAATCTTAATAATAATGATCTTGGTATTCTTGTGACTTTATATAAAGGGATGATATCTACAGTATGGTTAAAATGGAAGTTTATGCATAAGTAATAACAAACAACAAATTATTAACTGTCCTGATATTTCCCATATCAATTTATTTACCTCCTTAATAAGTAGTATTTTTAATAGAATACTAAATTTCCACAAAACATGTATATTTTAAAACTACTACTCATTTCTCACCAATATTGGAAATATATAAAATACTCTCAGCAATTTTACAGAATAGTGATTTCAACAAAAGATTGATCATGTTAATAAAAAGATTAACTTTGACAACAAAATGGCAAAACCATAACAAATAAGTTTGTTCACATGCCCTTCCCACATAAATGTTAAATTATCACAAACTCTTCACTGCACAAATTTTTCTGCACTGGACCTCTAGTCTACACTAATAAAAGAGAAACATGGTAATTAGCGTACGACCGCTACCCTTTTCATTGGCTAATCAGTGAGTATATGCAAATTAACTGTCAGCCAAGATGGCGGCCGGCAGCCAGGCAGCTGGAAGCGAGCATGAGGCTTGCTTGCTGCGGACTCCAATGTTCCCCGCCTCACTTGCCAGCCTCTGAGCTACAACTCTAAGCAACTATGTACTATGTTGCAAATAAGAAGATAAACAAAACTCCAGAAACCAGCTGGACTGAAAGCCAGCCGGACTGAAACTTTGTATCAATGTTTTCAGCAGCGAGGCCTCAGAGCTAAACCTGGCCCAGAATAAAAAAAAGAAAAGAAAACAAGGAGCGGTTGGAAGCTTCAGTCACTCGCTTCTGGAAAACAGCCCTCAGCCCCTCACCCAGACTGGCCAGGCACCCCAGTGGGGACCCCCACCCTGATCCAGGATACCCTTCAGGGCAAACCAGCCGGCTCCCACCCATGCACAAGGCCTCTATCCTATATGGTAAAAGGGTAATATGCCTCCCGGCACCGGGATCAGCGGAGCAGCGAGGCTCCTGGCACTGGGATCAGCGTGACAGGGGGCAGCGCCCAAACCCCCTGATCGCCCTGCAGCTCTGTGTGTTACAGGGGGCGGGGCCACAACCTCCCTATCTGCCCTGCTCTGTTCATGAAAGGGGAAGGCGCCCCAACCCCCTGATCAGCCCTGTTCTGTGCCTGATAGGGGGAGCTCCCCAATCCCCTGATTGCCCTGAGGCTCTGTGTTTGACAGGGTGCAGCGCCCCAACCCCCTGATCGGCCCTGCTCTGTGGGTGATAGAGGGTGGCGCCCCAACCCCCCTCCACGGGCCTTGCTCTGTGTGTGACAGGTTAGAGCCATAACCTCCCCATTGGCCCTGCCCTGAGTGTGACAAGGTGCAGCGCCCCAACCTCCTTATCCGCCCTGCTCTGTGTGTGATGGGGCAGTGCCCCAACTCCCCTATTGGCCCTACTCTGTGAGTGACAAGGGGGAGCTCCTCAACCCCCTGATCGGCCCTGCTCTGTGCGTGACAGGGTACAGAGCCCCAACACCCCTGATGTGCCCTGCTCTGTGCGTGACAGGGGGCAGCGCCCCAACCCCCTGATCGGCCCTGCTCTGTGCGTGACAGGGGGTGGCGCCACAACCCCCCAATCGGCCCTACCCTGAGCGTGACTGAGGGTGGCATCGCAACCTCCCGATCCGCCCTGCTCTGTGCATGACGGGGTGGCGCCCTGACTCCCCAGTCGGCCCTGCGCTGACCCTGACCGGGGGCTGCACCTAGGGATTGGGCCTGCCCTCTGCCACCCGGGAGCAGGCCTAAGTCAGCAGGTCGTTATCTCCTGAGGGGTCCCAGACTGCGAGAGGGCACAGGCCGGGCTGGGGGACCCCCCCCCCCCAGTGCACAAATTTTTGTGCACCGGGCCTCTAGTTTCATATAAAAGAATATCAACAAAATATTGTTTGAAACATTAAGAACACAAAAAATGAAGATAAAATATTTCTTCTACACTTGAAAATCACACAGATCATTTGTGAGGAAAAAATTTGTAAGACTACTAGAGATTAAAAAGAATAGAATATATTAGCTGTAGGGCTAGATAAAAAGGTAAGGCAAAGTAAAAGAGAAATCAGCAAGGGGTAGGTTAATTACAGAAGACTTCTTATAAGAAAAAATTTTTTATCAATTATCTAAGTTATTGGATGTTTCCTAGAAGTAGGAAACAAAACAGGTAGACGGTCAAAGGTATAGAAGCAGGAACAGGTGGGTCTTGGACAAGTAATGGTTAAAACAATAATTTGAACAAATGTAGTATAGTCACAACAAAAAGTTTTTGGTGTATTCGCACAACTATAAATGAGATATTTTCTACATACGATTCAGAATTCAGTAATTGTATAGACTGTAAGAGATTAAATAGTTTCCAATCTTCTTGCAACAGCCGATTTATTTCTCAGATTCATAAGTACTGCTTAAACTTGAGATATGAACTCTAGTACATGGATTCTGCAATCTGGGATTAGGTTCGCATTTGAGTAGACTGATAAACCAATTCCCAGCTATGACTCCTACAGTCTGTAGAAATGGGGTAGGGTTTTATTTCACCTGTGAGGTTTCTTTCCATTTATAGAAAAACTTTAGTCTAATTTTTTTATTTTAAAAATTGCTCAGAAGTTAGCCATGTAACATGGTTGAGCATTAACCTATGAACCAGGATTTAATTCCTGGTCGGGCACATGCCTGGGTTGCAGACTCTATTCCCAGTGGAGGGCATACAGGAGGCAGCTGATGGATGATTCTTTCTTATCATTGATGTTTCTACCTCTCTCTTCCTCTCTGAAATCAATAAAAATATATTTAAAAAAAAAGAAGTTAGCCATGTAAATCATATAGGAATGATACAAGATTTATATTGTTGAGTACACTGAAAATTTAGACTATGATATTTAAACACAGCTAAAATTATGTTCTTCATTATTATTATTAGTTTGCATTTCTCTAACTTGGATATTTCTTTTGTATTTGACTTGCACTATGGTGTTTCTTCATCCGATTTATAATGTTGGTTGCCATGAAAGAAGGAAATGTGTTATCACACAAATTTGAACATAACTACAAGAACTTTCCAAGAAAAATCAATTTAGTGAAACATTTTTCTCTATTGAAGAGAAAAGCAAAAAGTAATTCAGGAAGTTGTAATTTTAAAATTATTTCAAAAATTCCATTCAATAACCCTTAGTTAGGCCAAATCAGCATAAAAATTTTTTTGTGTTTTTCTTATTCAGTGAGTGAGGCTTAATCACAGAGAGGTTTCCAATCTTGTCTTTGGTAGTTTCTATTAGAAGTGCTAACCCTTCATCTCAGGTTTCTTGTGTCTCAAATAACATGAAAAAAAAAAAAAGACAAAACATTAAGGGAACCATCTCTCTGGTCCTTTGCTCAAAACATCATTAAGGGAACCATCTCTCTGGTCCTTTGCTTACTTTTTTTCCAACCATGGGACTATAGGGAGCGTTATTACTTATATACCAACATGGTCAGCTTATATTTCCTTCTTTCTGATAAGTAATTTTATTGGGCCAAGTGTGAAATGAAATATGGCTAAGTCTTTTTTTCCTTATTAAGCATATGATAGTGAATTACTGATATCTGCTTTTTTCATAGACTGCCTTCTGAAAGAACTTGTCATTACATATTTCAGCTTTTACCTAAAACTCTTTCCTAAAGGGTCAGCATATTTTCAAAGAAAAAAAAACAAAAACGAAAAAAAAAACATGATCTTTCTGATCATTTCAAAATTTAGTAGTAAATGTATTTTCTGAAAATCATCTTCATTATTAATTTGTCCTTACATTAATTTTAATGGATAGTATTCCCATCGCATATAACTTGGAATTAAACATTTGAGACAATATGGGTTGACATTGTAAAATAACTTGTCCTTCCCTCCCTGTTGCAGGCCTGCTATATTATCCAAAGTCTGCAACTAGTTTCTCCAGTTGTCCCACAATGAATGAGGTTCATCCATTAGAACAGAGAGAAAATAACTAAAAAAAATTAATGGAAATAAGTTGTTGTAACTGTCTAATTTAATCCTACAAACCACTTCTCCTGCTTAAGGTTGCTATTGTTTTTGGTTTATAGGGACCGAGCCCCTTTTATTTTTACTTCAGAGATGGAATACTTTATTACAGAGGGTGGAAAAAACCCACAGCATTTCCAAGATTTTGTGGAGCTTTGCTGTCGAGCTTATAATATTGTCAGGAGGCACAGTCAACTACTCTTGAACCTCCTAGAAATGGTAAGTCCCTTGTGGCAATAACAAAAATAATAAGTTTCATTTATGTCTGTCTTTGGGAAGTCCATTTTTGCTAATAGCTTGGAGTTCCCCAAAGAGCTATTCAAAATAGAAAGAAATGAACAAACTAAAACTACCATTGTATAGCTTATAAACACATTTCTTAATAAGTCATTACAATAGTTCACAGTTGTTGTTGCAAACATTTCTATTCAATAATATTGATATAATCAGGGGTTATCTCAGTATATTTTTATTAAATCAAGGACAGTAATTTAGAATATTGTATCAGTTGTATTGTTTTCAGATTTTTTTCTAAAGTGCTTTTAAAAACTATCACATTCACACATTACGGCAATCCAATGATGTAAACGAGGCAAGGATTTTTCCTGGCTCTCTCCTAATCACTGCCTTTGATCACTAACCCATTTTTCAGATTAGAAAGTGAGGGTCAAAAATGTGGGGTGACTTGCTAGCAATTCAACTAGAGCATGCTACATTTAGTAGTATATATTGGGTCTGCTGAATCATGGTCCTATATGCTCTCTGCTGATCAAAGGGGAAAATTTAATGTTGCATTCCACTATCCAATACAAAGAGATGATGATCATGTATGCAGGGTGAGAGGGGAGAGATCTATTAAAATATCTTCTTGGAAAGGAATGTAGTATGATGTTCGGAGTCAGTGAGATTATCAAAAAATAGAGGCCCGGTGCATGAAATTCATACACTGGGCAGTGGGGAGGGGTCCCTCAGCCTGGCCTTCACCCTCTTGCAGTCCAGGACCCCTCGCTCCTTACTGCCCTCCTGCTTGCTGCTCCTTACCACTCAGCTTGCTGCTCCTTAGTGCTGCCACAGAGGTGGGAGAGGCTCCTGCCACCACTGCCACTGCCCTCGCCAGCCAGCCGTGAGCCTGGTTTCTGGCTGAGCGGCGCTCCCCCTGTGGGAGCGCACTGACCACCAGGGGGCAGCTCCTGCATTGAGCATCTGTTCCCTGGTGGTCAGTGTGCATCATAGTGACTGGTCATTCTGGTTATTCCGCCATAACGGTCACTTAGGCTTTTATTATATAGATAACTGGTTTAGTCCAACTGCTTGAGTGTGAACCCATGAACCAGGAGTTCCCCTGTTTGATTCTCATACGGGGCACATGCCCAGGTTGCTAGCTCCATCTCCAGTTGGGGGTGTGCTGGAGGCAGCCAATCAAGGTTTCTCATTGATGTTTCTATCTCTTTATCCCTCTCCCTTCCTCTCTCTCTAAAATCAATTTTTTAAAAAAACATGTTAAAACAAAAACTGGTTTAGAGGCTTCAGTTGACAATAATTGTACCTGATGTTATTAAAAGCAAAAACTTGGTAACCAGGTCTTCCTGTGTTTGAATTCTAGTTTGGCATTTTACTGGCTACATTCTTCAGAGTATATTACTTAACTTCGGTAAAACTCTGTTTTTCCATCTATTACTGAAGATAATAGCATCTACCTTTTAGATGTAGGATTGATGAATGCACACCTAATAGCAAATGCTTTGCATGAACACCATGCTAAGATCTTTATCTGTATTAATTGATTACATTTCATAATAACCCTAATAGATAATTAATATAAAGCATTTAGCACAGCATCTGCCATATAGTAGGGTTCAGTTAATTTATTATACTAGAGCCTTGTTAACCTATAAGAGTACTATCCAATACAGCATCTTCTAGTCACATGTGGTTATTTAAATTTAATTTGTATTGAATAAATTTTAAATTCAGCTTCTTAGTCTCACTAGCCACATTTCAAGTGCTCAATAGCACTCTAGTGGACACACATAGTTAGTAGTACCACATTGAACAGCACAGCTATAAAACATTCCCATCACTGCAGAAAAGTTGTTAGGTAATACTGAACAAATGTTGACCTTATTGTAATGAATATTTTATGTGGATCCTTGTTTTAACTTTAAAATAACATATGTACCTTACTTCTCTTTTCTGTCTTGAAAAATGAGAATTTCTAAAAATATTATAAACATGTAGCCCTTCAAACAGACATTGGTTCCTTCATATGTAAATTGGATGTATAAGGTTCTGTCCATCTCCAGAATCTTCAAGTTGGCTTTCCAATAGTAATCAGTGACTCATAGGAGTAGGTTTGTATTTTATCTCCCGATTCTATTAGGCCATATTGTAATCATGAGATGCCTTATGGTTCATAATCTGTGTTTATACCACAAAGGAAATTATAGAATGACTGAATCTGTGACCTTGACTCCACTTACATAAAAAATATTCAGGTAGGATCTACTCTAATATCTACCTGGGCTCTGACAGGCTCTAACTCATGAATCCATGGGCTCTTGAGTATTTACTATATGCCAGAAATTGGGGAGGATACATTATCATATGAAACCCAGTTAGACTTAAAATTTTCAATTTATTAAGGAAGATAAAGTTCATGTACTTTATCTTTTCTAAATGTAACTGAACTTTTCTAAATGTCCATAATGCTGTAAATAACTACATACAAGAGTAAGTAGCATACTAACTACTACTTGAACCAGTCACAGACATTTCAAATTAAACCCAAAGCAGAAAAGCACAAATAGAGTTTACGCTGTTTCTCAGGAGACACTAAAATTATGCTGAATGATAATAAGTGAGCACGCTAATGTGAAAGAACGGCTTTTTGAAAAAAATCGATTCAGAAAACTATCAGTGAACTTTTTTCTCTTATTTAGTAAGCTTTTCTGCCTACCTAAAAAGAAAACTGCTAGCATGAGTCATAATACATTAAATAATCATTAAATTATAGAGTTAATATAATCTTATTTCATTTAAAATGTAGATGTATGTTATTTTAACCAAGTATTTTTAAAATTCTCATAATATACTATTAAAATCAGATGTTGAAGGTTTCTGGTATACAATATATCCAAGAAAATCTCTCCATGTTTTATTTACTCAAGTCTTGACTTTGAGACTAAGGAAGAAAATTTGCAGTGAAAAATAGTAATTCAGATTAAGCATATAATCTTAGATTTAGGCTGTCACAGTAATTGAAACAGAGATCAGAGGCAATGTGAACCAATTAGACCAATGAACAAATATATATATATATATATATATATATATATATATAGCAACAGTGTGTTATTCCCTCTGCTCTGGTCATTTACCTCTCAATTTTCTTCTTTTCAGGTTTCACATGGCATTCTGTATATACTCAAAGCATTAGTAAAGGTTTCAGGACCACACTTGCCATACTATAGCTTCTTATAATAAAAACTAAATTTAAATTTATGAAAGATTATTTTCTACCTATGTGGGTAATCTACAGTTCCTTCAATTCTCTCTCAAACTGACTCTTGATGTGTAAACTTCTCTAAAAAGAACTCATTGGACCACACTATGACACAGATATAATTTGAGAAATACTTGATATGAGTCATAAATTCTACCTTCCATGAATGATCAATAGCCAGAACTATGAACACAAGCATGTGGTAAGTCCACTATAGAGTTAATGGCTCATACTTGATAGGAAGCAACATGTTTCCAGATATCCACAGTCCTTCATATTTACTCCTGAGAAAATTGGGGGAAAAATAATCCATGAAATCTCCATCTTGCTGAAAAGCACAACATCTGCAGGAGACTCAAGAGTGTCGCTGGCTGAATTCACTAACATAAAATCCTGTATTTCATCAGCTTTCCTCTCATTAAAAAATCAATACCAGCTATTTGGAAGGTTCCCAAAGAACATAGGGACCATTCACCCATTTTAAGATGTTTTTCACACTCATTATTATGTCAGATATTTCCCAGCAGAAATCTTTCTGACTTCTCTTTGTGGTGGTAAGACTGCTGGCTTCCTAAAGCACAGCTATCAAAATAGATGTGGATTTAGTAGGAGAACAGAAGTAGAAAAGTGTTTAATGTCCCTATCCTTTAAAAAGGAACTTATCTATTCATTACTTGTACTAGCCACCCTTTCCCTATCCTACAGTTGCAATTGAAGTCATTACCCTTGTAATCTATGCTAGGAGACACTTGAACTACATCTCTGAGGGTCAGAGAACAGACATGGCTAAATGGGCTCAGGGTCTGAGGCAATCCTTACTCAGATGTACAGATTCACAGCACTTGAAGACTCCTCTCTAAGGAATGGAGACCATCAACAAAGCCTAAATCAGCACTTGCTACCTTTAATCAGCTACATGACAAGGAGTGAGCTGGGGTTCTGATTTTAAGCTGGCTTCAGTTCACATTCATGTGGTGTGTGTGTGTGTGTGTGTGTGTGTGTGTGTGTGTTGGCAGAAGAAGAAGTAAGCAAAGGGTCTACTTCCCAAAGAAATGTTTGACAGAGTCCTAAGCAAGTAGGTGTAAATTCACAGTATCTATGGAAACTAGAAAGCAATTCAGATCTAGGAAAGAAGTATTTTCTCAGCAAATGGACAATCACAGTGTGATAAGGGGGAAAATTGCCTCAATAAGTACACAGATGTCTCTAGAACTCAAAGTACAGAACTGATAAGATAGAGCCTAATCTAGACTCTTGTTGCTTTTGAGAACATATCTCCCTAGGGGTGATTTTAAGCTTAGTAGTCGAATGTTGGACTTCTTATAGGTTTTCAATGCTAATAGGGTCAGGTATTTTTTATTAATTCATTCACTTATACATGCATTCATTATTTCAGACATTCATTAAGTTCTAACTATTTACGAAGCTCATGCTAGGCATAGATGATTCAACATTGAATAAAAATCCAATGCCTGTTCTCAAAGAACTTAAAATATAATATGAAAAACATATACATGAACAAAATATAGTAAAATCTTGGCATCCATAAGTACTGTGGAAGTGGTGGGACCAAGATATGATTATAGTACAAAGAAAGTAGTAATTATATCTTATTAAGAGGCTCTATGGGGCTTCAAGGATGAAGAAGCATTTATCTGAGTCTTTAGAAAGAATTTCAATAGACAAGGAGGAAGAGGAAAGAAATTCTGGCTGAAATTCTATCTAATAAAAGAGTAATTAACCATCACTCCGTGACAAATATGGTGGCACCCATAGTGGCCGGGGCGGGACACTGGTGGCATCACCCCAGCAATGCGAGCCCAGTGTCTGCGCCCCGGCCACAAGAAGGGAGGAAAGGGGAGGGGCCACCAGGGCGAGGTATGCTGGAGTCATTGCAGGCCGGGCTGAGGGACCGCCCCCCCCCCCTCCCGGTGCATGAATTTCATGCACAGGGCCTCTAGTAAAAATATAAGTACATGTGAAGGCTTAAAGAGCATGGGCATAACATGTGTTGGACAAGGAAGAAATCAAGTGTACCATCTGTGATACAGATGAAGAGCTATGTGGACAAGAAGATTGAAGTGACAGATCACAGTGAGGTTATGAAAGACATTTACAACAAGAAATGTATTTTGGACTTTAATATATAAACACCTGAGAACCTGGAAGTTTCTTTGTTTTTGATGAAGGGAATACCATCATCTAGCTTAGATTTCAGAGAGATAACTGGGAAGTTATGTAATTAGAGAGAGGGTTTGGTGAACTAGAAAAAGGCTATTCAAGTTCTCTAAGCAAATGAAGATGAGGAGCTGAACTAGGGAAGCAATTGCAATGGAAAGGCAGATGAATACAAGAGACTGTTGAGGCAGTTTTTATAGAATTAAGTGATTGGCACTGGAAATTGGGAGGAAGAAGGAATCAAAGCAAATATGAATTTTTTGTTAGTTGGACAGTGATGGAAGTAAAAATGGAGATATAAAACAGGAAGAGGAGGAAGAGTTTATAGGAGAAGAGAATTTGTTCAAATTTAATCATGGATTTGAGATGTTTGATCATCCATGAGAAGAGACATTGACAACTTTGCAGGACCCCCTAATCCATTTTCATGGTTCCAATTACTCTATACATGATACTGACTCCCAAATCTATATTTAGCGCCATATAGTTTACGCCTCATCCAGCCCTTCAAATATATCCAATCAATCACCCAGTTTTCTCAATTCTACTTATATTTAAAATCCAATAACTTCTCTTCATGCCTAAACAATCTCCTAATCCAGCTTCTTATTTGGCCTCATTAAATCTATTTTTTAAAAAATAACAACAATGATCTCTCCAGAATACAATTCAAGTATTTTATTGCCCATGTAAAAACAGTAAAAGAGCTATCTCTTGCCTTTAGGATAAAGCACAAAATCTTTTATATTGCTAAAACATCCTACCCTACTTGCCTTTTCAGCCCAATCTCTTGTCACTCACCCCCAGGACACCCTCTGTTCCAGGAAGCTATAATGGATTTCTTTCTGTAAACAAATGGAAGATATCTTGCTCTCCTCTGCACATCTATATATGCTGTTCCCTTTATTTTTAGGATTAACAGCATTGCTCTTAACTTCCCACAACTATAAAAGTGCCTCTATTCCAGAGCAGGAAATAATTTCTCATCTTAGTCATAGAGGTACTGATGACTTCATTCCCCTTTTATTTTTTTGCAAAGTTCACATTTATTTCACAAAAATCTATTTTTTTTCTCAGAGTTTTGCCTATGACTCTAGAGAATATTATCCCTTCAAGTCTACACTATAACATAAACAAAGTAAAACAACATTTTCTAAAGGTTGGCAGAAAAATTCCTGAGCCTTTGTACAATTATGCCTTTGATTATTTCAGTGCTTTAATAATCTTTAATAAATGCAATTACCACTTAACTAGAGAAAATTGTGCTCTGGTAGCCTGAGTCATAGAGTCGTGGAAGAACAAAAAACAAGAACCAGAGTAATGAGTTTCACACTCTGTGTGTTTACAGCCATTTGACCTGGACACTTCAATTACGGTTTGGGGGAATTAAGTTTTTCTTCTTTAAAACAGGCACTGTGATATATTTTTTTGTAACAATGTATAATGTATAAAGCTTTTGTTGTTGTTGTTAATCCTTGCCCCAGGATATTTTTTCATTGATTTTTAGGGAGAATGGAAGAGAGAGTGAAAGACAGAGAATCAATTGGTTGCCTCCTGCATGAGCGAGGAGCCTGCAACCAAGGTACGTGCCTTGACTGGAATTGAACCTGGGACCCTTTGGTCTACAGGCTGATGCTCTATCCACTGAGCCAAACCAGCTTGAGTTAAAGCTCTTTTTTATTCATTAGCTCGTTGATTCTCCCAGAATATGTTGAGTATATTTGTATATACTTTTAAAATGAGAAAATGAAGGTTCAAAGAAGTTAATAGACTTTCTCAAGATCATTCAGATTTTAAATGGTGGGTCCAGAATTTCTGCTGTACCATACTGAATATGCCTCTTCTACAAGAAGATAAGTAGTGGTAACTAATTCTATCATGCTTACTTCAATGGTTTATGATAAGGTTAAATTATTAATCTGCAAACACTTGGACAATTTTATTGATTTTTATTACTGTTATTGCTTCTGCTACTAACTAGAGGTTAAAAAACAGGAACTTATACTTATTCATGGCTACAAACTGAAAGGCATTGCTATGTAAAGTTGTTTGTGTGTATTTGTAGAATTAACCAAGTAGTAAGCTTAACCTAACTTAACCAAGTAAGATTTTGTTTACATTTATTCTGAGATTTGTTTGTTGCTTTAGTTTTGTCTGTGTGTTTGTTTTGCCAAGATGCTACATGCAGGACTGCCAGAGCTAAGTGGAATCCAAGACTTGAAATATGTGTACAATAATCTTCGTCCACAAGACACAGATCTGGAAGCAACAAGCCATTTTACCAAGTAAGGCAAGCTGTGAATGCATAAGTGTGCATTTATGCGTACACACACATTTCACATTTGAGATGAATTTGGGGTGAACAGTCATTGGAATGAAGCTGTCATTTCTGGAACTAGCTTGTGACTTCTTTCCCAAGGCGGAGAAAAGAACAATGTGAATGTCTAGCACAAGGCCCTGGTGGAGTTTCTGTAGCACGCTATTGTTTGCTAACCAGACTCTTTATCTAACACATTACTCAGTAAGAGGTCACTAAAAAGAGCAAGGACTGGCATAAATAAATTGGTTGTTCTACTTGAATTATGTCCAGAAAAACAATTTGGAAAAAGATTTATGGTGAGATATGGACTCACTACTTTCATCTTTAGACAATAGAGTGATGCATCATTGCTTGGACAGAGCAAGTATAGTGTTACAACTTACAAATAGTACCTCCTATCATTAAAAAAAGGAAATAAACTATATATTGGATGAAAAAAAGCTCTTTCGGGCCATCATTAAAGCAAAAATGTAAATGTGCTTCATGTGTCAGCCAGAGTCCTGTCCTTCCACATCCCCCCATTTCATCTGACCCACCAGGTCTGTAAAGAGCAGGATCTTAGATATGGGAAAGCTTGCCTAGGTTCACTCACCTTCCCTTTCCATTCAAGAGGACTTGAACTAATATGGAAAGTAGATTTGAAGCCAATAACCTCCTGGCAGTGAGCCAGTATATCAGCTCCTGCATATCTTCTGCCAGGCTAATTTTCTCACTTTCAGATGTTATGTATTATGTTCTGTTAATTAAACTTCTTTTGAGAAATTTATGATGAAGCACTTTTCTCCATTGAATACTTAAAAGACGTCTAGTCATCTAAATTAGGGCATATGATTTCTTTGTTCATTTATTGTCTTTGACTTGTCATGTCCTACCTCTCATACTTTTGATGACCTTATAATGTAACTGTCTTCATGAAGGTTTATCCACCCCAACTCTATTATTACCAAATTAATCTTCTTCCCAGTAGATTACTTTTTCAATACACATTCGTGCCTGCTTTGCATATTTAACTCACATTTATGGCCTCATCAGAGAGGAGGGGCCTCAGGGATTGGATGAAAGAAGGTGAAGGGATTAAGCAAAAAAAAATCCTGTATAATAAAGAGTTAATATGCTAATTAGACTGAACAGCAGAATGACCATCTGGACGACCTTCTGGATGAAGCAGGGGCTGCGAGGGCCGAGGCAGCCAGGGCTGCAAGGACCGAGTCCCTTGCATGAATTTCATGCATCAGGACTCTAGTATCATGTGTGTGTGTGTGTGTGTGTGTGTGTGTGTATAAAACATTACAATAGGAAAACATTATATATATAAATATTATATATAAAATATCAAATATATATCACATAGACATAGACAACAGTGTGGTGGTAGCTAATAGCTAGAGGGAAAGGGGGTTTGGGGGTATGTGGAGCTGGGCAAAGTTGGGTGGGGGGGGCAAGAGGGAAGGAAAGAGACTTTGCTTGGGGCAATGGGCTCACAATGCAGTGTGCATATGATGTTTTATTGAGTTGTACACTTGGCATGTATATGGTTCTGTGAACCAATGTCACCCCCAATAAATTCAATTTTAAAAAAATTTAAAAACAATAATGGGGGCTTTAAATGACAAGATATAAATAAATGTTAAAAACTATGTACAGGTGTTTACTTTTCTATGTAAATAATATTATTTTAAGCTGCATTCTCTGACAGCACATAGATTTCTAAATTTATGGAGAAACTTGAAGTGTAGACATCAGTGAACATAATTTACCAAAAAAGAAACGAAGTTCTGTAATGTATCCAGCATTGGTCCTGGTGCTTCAAGGCTGTCATTAACTCTGCCTACTTATGAGAGCCCCTGTATATTTAAACTCCTCTCCTTTGTGTTCTGATAGGCTAAACGTGTTTTCTACCCCTATTTATTCTGATATCACTACTCAGAAGATCAAAATAAGACAAGAAAACACACCCTCCCCCCTACCACCAAGCTCACAGGTCTGGGTCTTGAATGAGGACTAAGCCATCTGAGACAATATGTGTGGCTACCTGGAGTGTCAGTCCAGGCTGCAGTATTACCACTAAGAGGCTGCCATCCTTGACCCTGTTTTGAGACTTGAAAGAAAGAAGGTTTTTCTTGCCTCTCCAAGGGCATACTCTACTTATGAAAAATACAGGATCCTCCCTCACTCCTGGATATTCACATTCTGGGTTAAGAGCTGATTATAAGAGTTTCAAAGGATGCTGTACTCTGTGTGACGTTAGGAACTGTATCACAGCTCTGGCCGGTGTGGCTTAGTTTAGTTGGGCATTATCCTGTGCACCAAAAGGTTGCAGGTTCGATTCTGTCAGAGTACATGCCCAAGAGAACATGCCCCAAGTTTTGGGCTGGATCCCCACAGGGGCATGTAGGAGGCAGCCAATTGTTCTGATTGATGTCTCTCTCTCTCTCTCTCTCTCTCTCGCTCTCTCTCTCTCTCTCTCTCTCTCTCCTTCCCTCCTTCCCTCCTTCCCTCTTCTTCCTCTCTCTCTAAAAAAAATCAATAAAAATTAAAAAAGAACTGTATCACAATTAGTGGCATTTAGAAAAAAAATTAATATAAAATTGTTTTCCTGGCCACAAAGGTTTTTTACATCATTGCCAACTCTTCTATTTGGTTCTCTTGCTTTTTTCTACTCCCCTTTCAGCTGGATGCTATTGATGAGAACCAAGAAATTCTCATGACTCAGTCCCTGCAAATTGATACTCTCATGTAATATCTCTGCTGGGCCCAGTGCTAGGCAACAAAGGCAACCATCCATTAAAATGATGTCCAAATGGGGTATTTCAGAATTTTCAATCATCTCAAACCTCGGGTTAGTTGTCCTTAGAAACAGATAACCTATTTCACAGCCCGGACTGGGATCATTAAGCATAAGCTTCTCTGCCTACCTCCCCTCCCACATACAGATCATGCTTTTCACATCATCCATTTCCTCCTCCAAAAATGTGAGGGAAAATTTGCATGTTTTCCCAGTATTCCATTTGGCCTGCCAGATGGAATACTGGGAAAATTATGAGAGCCCCTGTATATTTAAACTCCTCTCCTTTGTGTTCTGATAGCCTAACCGTGTTTTATGTTTTGTGGTTTAGTAAGTATAATAACTTTTGTTCTTCAGCTGATATTGAAAGTAATCTGAAGCAAAACAAAACTCCAATCCTCAAAAAATAAATAGCTTGCATTAGTGAGGTGTTTTGGTAGCAAGAACCAGGGATTTATCTGGTACCCTGGGAAAAGGGATATATATGGATTCAAACTGTGACCTAATAAACACCAGAAACCAGTAGGGTCTGGCTAGTATCTAATGGAAAAAGAGATCTTTCACTCTGCTTATCTCTGCCTATCATAGACTAACTCTCTTTCTCCATTGGCCAACATTCTCTAGTATAAATTCAAGAAAGAGGGACAATGTCATTGACTTAACTAGTTACTTTTGTCCCTATTGGACAAGGTTCTTCATGAAAAGCTATCATGGATTCTCTTTCTTATCCATACTCCTATCAGGGGCCATTCCTTCACACACAAAGAAAACCCCAACAACCAAGAACTTCTTCTCTGAACGTTGAGCTTTAGAGAGAATAGTCTTCATTATAAGGGGCCACTGGGCAGAGCAGGCACAGTGACTGTCCCAACAGGTACACCTGTGAAGCCATTAGAAATGTCAATGACAATCAGAGCGAGTGTCCCCAGTCTCCACATCACAAAGAAGCCAGAGCTAGGATATGCAGACAGAATGCCAGAAATCCCCAGTGTTCCCTCATTCCTCCTTATGTATTCAGCATGGATACAGAGTGAGACAAGACTATGTTCCAATGTCTCAAAACATAGTTCACTGCCTTCCTATCTGGTTTCTCTTCAAGACTGAGAGAGTATGGGACGGAGATGCAGTTCCCAAGGTTCTTTTATCATTAAATGTTCTTGATGCTTTTTTAGTACTTTGCAAATTGTCATCTCATGGGTTATTGTATTTCCACAAATAAAGGTCAAAATTTTCCTTTGCCGTATCTTAACCATTGATACCTATAGAAATAAAGGCTCACAAGAAAAAAAAATCAAAAGCAGAACCTAGCAGAATTAGCCATCATGTTGTCCAACTTTCCTTAAATTAGAAAAGAAGACTCAAAGAAAAATGCAAAGTGAAATTTCTCCTTTCATTGTGAAAGTCTCCCATTTTTTAAATGTAATTATAAAAACTAATCTGAACTAAACTGACTTGATAAAGTAATTTTTGCAGGTATAACAGCTTTTATAGGCCTGTACTTCCTAAATTGTGTGGACCAGTCACAATCACTACAATGTTTGAAAACTTCGTTGCTATTCTAAATTTCTGCAATAAGAGAATCTCTATTTTTAAATTCTGTAAATTACACTGAGAATTTGCCTAATTTGCCTAACTATCAAGTCAGGATACACCTTAGCTGCAAAATATATATATTTTGAACTCTTTGGAAGACTATCAGTCTAAGGTTAAAAGCATTTGAAAAGTTTAATGTACCCATCAAGAGTACCAGAAATCATCAGCTTAAGAGATAAATAGTCCAAATAGTACTGTTTCACAGCAGCTGTTAGCCCCCAACAGCTACGTGCATCACTCAGTCCTCACTGCTATGCCTGGTCCTGTTCAGTGCGCCAAAGTGCTATATCCCAATTTAACAAGCAATGAGACTACAATAATTTACTATTTTAAAATACATATTTATATGTTGAAGGTTTTTGTTAGCTTAATTATAGCACCATTTAGCAGTATTGATTTTTCTATATTATTGCATGTTAAGATTTTTTCTTGCTTTGCATACAATTTTATTTTAATATCACCCATAAAATAAACTGGCTTTGGGAGGGGAGGATAGTAACTTGGAATGTCACATTGCTGACACATTACTTATGCATAATAAGACCAGTCCATCAGCCTTTGCTTAGTCCATTTATTCCAGTTTCTTTGATTTGGCCACATTTTATAAGGAATCTCCGTAAGAAATAGTTAGGAATTACTTATTCATAGTCAAGGCCATGGAGCCTGGAACTCTTTTTTTATTTAATGTCTTTATTGATTAAGGTAGTACATATGTGTCCTTATTTCCCATTGCCCCCCCACCCCCCCACTCATGCCCTCACCCCCCTGTTGTCTGTGTCCATTGGTTAGGCCTATATGCTTGCATACAAATCCTTTGGTTGATCTCTCCCCCTTACCCCCACCCTCCCCTACTTTCCCTCTGAGGTTTGACGGTCTGATCGATGCTTCTCTGTCTCTGGATCTGTTTTTGTTCATCAGTTTATGTTGTTCATTATATTCCATAAATGAGTGAGATCATGTGATATTTATCTTTCTCTGACTGGCTTATTTCACTTAGCTAAGATTTGGAGCCTGGAACTCTTGTTTGTCAGCAGAGTTAGGCACCTGTGATGACATTTACATGAGATTTGCTGACCTCTAGATGAATTCTGAAGGGTTAAAACATAACTGGGAAAACAAGAAAGATTGTGTGTTTTTTGAAGGCAAGTGCTAACTATGAAACAAGAGGAAAGAAAAAAAAAGGAAAGAAAGAAAAATAATTCTAAAGTTGCTTCTTCTTAATCCCTATCTAATATCTCTTTTGTAGGATTTCAGGAGAGTTTACCTCATTACAGTTTTCACAGAACCAGAATTTGTACATTTGTTTTCCCTCTGTCCCTCTACATGTAGTTTGCTATCTTTGGGGTTCTCACATCTTTATTTCTTTACTTAACTGGTAGTAACATTTCTGAAATAATATTTGCATATTATTATTCTATTTCCAATGCTTTTCCTATGTTACTTCATTTGATACTATCAACAATCCTGGTGGATGGCATGGTTTAGTCATCAATGGTGTTTTATAGGTGAAACAATTGATTCTCCTGAAGGCTAAATGAGTTTCTTGATATCACAAGCAGAACTAATAAGTGAGCTCAGAGGGAACAAAATTGATTTCTTGCATAATGGATGTTCCTCCCTGGACCCAGCTAACTCAGACAGAAAAAAAGAAAAATCCTGCATATATAACTCTGAATGCTCTGGTAATCTCAAATAAATATAGATGTTCATTAACTTTAGTGTCCTTAGACTAGTTGAAGGAATGTGGTAAGAAAATGTCTAAGTGCTTGTAGCCATGTTTCTTAAATTAGGGCTCCCTGCCATCAAAGCACAAGGATTAACATGAGATATCCTGTTTTAGTATTGATTTTCTTTTAACCTTTTTGTTTTAACCTTTTAACCTTTCACTAGAATATCAAATTTTGTGTTTGCATATGTGTACATACACATTACATATGCAATCAAAATTATTAATTGCTTTCTTTTCCATGATAATCTTGAATTTTTAAAAATAAAAGTGCATATAGAAGAACATTTTTGAAAATTATGTACCCAGAATGCATCAGAATTGATCATTCATTGAGTTCATTGTGGAATTGGAGGTTTTTTTTGGTTAAAAAATATGGGTTTGACTACTTATTGGTCCAGAAGGCAAAGAAGAAACTTTCCTCTACTCTCAAGGTTCTTTTGGCTGGTCTAATAATCAAATAAGTGTGATGGATTGACAAGAGAAAATAACTAAATTTAATCACATGCATGAGAGAGTCAGAGACAGAAAGGGAAGTGGAGGTACATGTGGCATCTGAGCTAAGGATGAGGTAATGTACCTTGAGGCAGAAGGTAATTGCCAGAAGAGCACATGTTCAGTACTTATTAGTTTACCCTCCAATATAAATAGGTTAAAAAGTCATTTCTGGTTTTAAGTCTTATCATGTGCCAGACTCCTAATTTAAATTATTCTAGTTAAGAGGGGAGCAGAAGTTCCTCCTGAGCCCACAGAGTCTTAGTTGCCTTCAATTCACAATCATCTGTGTAACACTGGGGCACATCTTCAGGTGGCTCCTTCTGACCCCTACAATAAACTTGTAACAAAATAGGAATTACCTTTAAAAAATTATATATATATATATATATATATATATATATATATTGATTTCAGAGCAGAAGGGAGAGAGAGAGAGAGAGAGAGAAACATCAATGATGAGAGAGAATCATGGATCAGCTACCTCCTGCACACCCTACCCAGGCATGTGCCCTGACTGGGAATCTAACTGTGACCTCCTGGTCAATGCTCAACCACTGACCCACACAGGCCAGGCAAATAGCAATTATCTTGACTGCATACTTTTAGGCTTAAGAGGGAGAAAGTACTGTTCTAACATTTTATAGATTATAAATTCAACATTAAACTATGACTTTTCTTCATTAAATAAAAGAAATTGTGTTGAAACTTTTTAATTCATTGTTACCTCTGAATAACTAACAGAGCCAGATACTCACTCAGTCAGTAATGCCCCAAAAAGAAAAAAAAGTAATGTGTTTATCACACATGACAAAATCCCTGCAATGAAAATGAAGTTTGAGAATTAGATGAAAAAAATTTGCTCATGGGGAGTGAGTCACTTCCATTTATATATGAAAGCAATATGGTAAAATAGGAATATTATTATGCAAATTTCTTCACAAAAAAAAAATCTTTTGAGCAATATTTCCCTGAAACTATTACAGAAACTGACCAGTAAAACAGGTATCCCATCAAACTGCCTGAGAACCTTCACTCAATCGCCATTCAACAGCCATTAAGGGCATTTTTTCTCAGTGGTTATTCTGACTGATTCAGGAAGCAGTGAAAAACTTTTGGCATTTCTAGTCACTTATTAACAGAAATGTGAGTTCAAAAATATAATATTTCATCTACAAAAAATGAAGTCTGCCTAGATGCTGAACTAGACATCAAAGCTGCAGGATTCAACTCAGTTTTCTGAATTGAGGGATAATTATTGAACTACACTGAGACTGATCAAATCCATTACCCATTGACACTCACATAGCTAAGGAAACCTGCTACTAGCAGGTGCTTCTAATGGTAAATTTAAGATATTTATATCATATAAAAAGGTGCATATGTTATGAATCAGATAAACATGAGTTGGAATTTTTGGTTACCACTTCCTGGATGATGTCACCTTTGGTATGCATTTCACCTCTCTTGGTCTTTCTTATCTATTATTAAAATAATTACACTTTCCTCTAAGAATGAAAGATTAACATAAGGCATTGTGTGCAGCCCTGCCAAAGGATATACACTCCCTCGGGGCAGAAATCTGAATTCTTTTCTTCACATCTATGCCCCAGCACAGAACACAGTGCCTAGCAGGGAGTTAGAAGCATTTCTCAAGACTGCCTACAGCTTTCCCCTAGGAATTTAAGAATTGGATCCCTCCAGCTGCTGCTTTGGATCTGCAATACATGGATAATCCAAAGCATAATCCTGTTGATGCTGCAGTTAAAATAAACCAAAATGCTGTCACCTCACAGAGGCCTAAAACCTATTGCTCTCAGGGCACTGGTACCAACTTGAGTCATGTGTAATAGAACTGTTTGATTTGACCTATTAATCTGCCACCTGAGAGATGGGAGATGGATTTAGGTGAGAGTCTGTTCTAAAACTCTATAGGCTTATCATAAGGGTTTATCCTTCACCTCCACTCTTCCTATGTCTTAACTGTTGGGCAGTGTGTGAATATGGCATGAACATAGTTGAGATTTTGTGAGGGTGAATACACCAGAACTTAAGATTTCTGGTTCATAGGCCTATCTTCATAAGAAAGGAGCACATGCTATCACCTGAGAGCTTTTCACCCTAACACATAAAATAAATATATGTTCAGTAAGTATTTGTTGAATGAATGAACGAATGAATGAATGAAAGGTAGGGTCTCCATAAGTCATGATTAATAGTATACTTCTACTTTATTATCTTCATGTCTTTGCCAATAAAGAAAATAACAAATGTTATATACTGTACTATATTTCCATAAATTCAAAGAACATTTTTAGAAACAATGAACACTGTGGAAATAAATAATGATCAGAGTCATATTTTAACTTCCTTAGCAAATTTTGACCTCGATTGATGATAATGGAAAAATTTGGAATTTACTCAAAAAAGTCTAATACTAGAACAAGATAAATGGGCTTGAAGTTCTATAAAAGTGAGGGGACAATTATTAAACATTAGTGAACTACACTGCTAACATTGAGGACATGGCAGATTAGTTGTAAAACAGGTATTGCAACTTTGATAGAAGCCTACCCAGAAAAGTAGTGCTTGACTACAGGTAACATCCATTTCTCTTAGAAAATCTTAGCAAACATAGAATATAAAGAAACTTAGATAGACATCATACTTTTAAAAGTGAAAAATTGTAGGCATTCCCATTAATGTCAGGAAAAAAATAATGCCTTCTATATTGGTAGTAAAGTTCTATATTTAGGCTTTGTTATATTGTTATTTTCCATTTGAATAACACAACAAATATAGCAATTCCAAAGAATTAACAAACAAAAAAATGGGATAACAAAAGTTCAGTGAAATAAGTGGCTATAAGGTAAACATTCAAGACTCAGTAGTGAAAATAGAAAATTAAAGGAAAAACATTATATGATCATCTCAATAGATTCAAAAAAATGCAATTAATAAAATTTAGAATCACTCATTTTGAAAAGCTCTCTAGAAATAGAAAGGAATGTCCATAACCTACAACTAAAAACTTACAAAAAACATTATATTTAATGGTACAATATTGAAAATGTTTCCTTCATAATAAGGAACAAACTTTGCTGCCACCACTTCTATTTACCATTGAACTAGATGTTTTAGCAGTACAAAGGGTGACAAAAAACCTCCTTCTTTACTTGCAGATTACATGACTGCATTCATTCAAATTTCAAAAGAATTAAAAGCTATATTGTTAGAATTAATGAGTTAAAATTTTACTCATAGTATCAAATATTAGTTAAAATAAAATTTTAAAATTTAAGAAATCTTCTGAAAAATCAAAAGACAAAATTACATATTGAAAGACACAGTGCATATTCAGAAAAATTACCTATAATAACCAAACTAAAACATATCTTAGAAAAACTACTGGACTTCAAAGAAAAAGAAACCTTTTTAAGCCTCTAGGCAAAAAGAGGGAGTTCTTTATAAGGGAAAAAAGCTCAGCATGTCATCAGAGTTTTGGATAGCAATTCTTTATTCCAGAAAAAAATAGAATAATATTTTGATGACACTCAAAACAATAAAGTGTAAGCCAAAAATGTTGTATTTAGCCAAATTGATTTTCAAGTATAAAGGCCCAGAGACAAATGATTATCAACACCCAAAACTCAGAAACTTGTAACCTTGGGCATTCCTGAAGGATTTATGAGAATTAGCTTCAGATAGTCAAGATGACTGAGAGATATGTACATAAGGACTGATAGAGAGTTTAAGATTTAATGCTATTTAGAAGAGAGACTGCATAATATGTATAGTAGAAATACTACTGTATGATGTAAATACAATAGCGCTAAAAAAAATGAAAGTGGAATAGGAAGCACATATGAAATGTAGAATAAGAGAAAAAAAGAAAAGTAGAATAATCATAATGTTTGTTTTATAGTATTACCTGGGATAATCAGGACAACACTGCAAATTAGATACTGGAGAAGGGTACAAAGGAGATAAAGGATATTACATAAAGATATTTGTTATACCATTAGAATGCAGTTGCAAAGTTTCTTAAATTAAAACAACAACACAATTAACATTAAGAAGCAGAAAGAGCCCTAGCTGGCTTGGCTCAGTGGATAGAGCGTCAGCCTGCGGACCGATGGGTCCCAGGTTCGATTCTGGCCAAGGGCACATGCCTGGGTTGCGGGCTCGATCCCCAGTAGGGGGTGTGCAGGAGGCAGCCGGTCAATGATTCTCTCTCATCATTGATGTTTCTATCTCTCTCTCCTTCTCCCTTTCTCTCTGAAATCGATAAAGAAATATATTTTTAAAAAAGAAGCAGAAACACTCCAAGACAAACCAAAAAGACCAGAGAATGAAAAACATTTCATATAAAATACTTGTATATTAGGTATAGTATAATAGTATGCAACTTTTTTGTAAGATGGTTGAAAAAAATTCACAAATACATACAAAATTAAAATGATACAAGTTACACTGTAATTTTTTAATTTTTTTAAATATAAGGGGAAGGAAGAAAAAACAGAGAGAATGCAGGATAGATGCTGGCTTCTTGAAATATATATCTTTTATAGATTTAACTTCTGGAGCTATGTAAATATTTTAAATAATTCTAAAGTAAAATTAAATTTTAAATTATCATCTTTAAAATAGAAAAAAAATCTAAATAAGTCAAAATACAAGTTTATAATCAAGTTTTATATTTCACTATGAGAGTTTATTTTACATCTGCTAACAACTCGAAATGTGAACTTGAAGTTTACAAAAATATAAGGTTTAATAGCTGGGCTCCAAATACAAATTGTTGGTTCTTGACTTTTTCCTCCACATCTAACAAACACAAGGAAACAAATCATAAGTGAAATGAGTCCATTCAAGGGACTGTAACCCATTACCTTTTCTTTTTTATTTCTCTAGGAAAATAAAGGAAAGTCTGGAGTGCTTCCCTGTTAAGTTGAATAACTTGATCCACACGCTGGCACAAATGACAGCCATAAGCCCTGCCAAGTGTACTTCACAGAACTTTCCCCGGGAATCCTGTTTGCCGAGTGCAACCAGGTCAATTCAAAGAGCGGCAATTTTAAGGTTCAGCAACAGGACTAGTCCTGTAAGTCTCAAGTCTGTCATCTTGACTTAAATATCATTTTCCTTCACCTCAGACTCCCCTTCACCATGCTACACATCCTTCCTTAAACCATGATGTTTGCTTTTACTATGCAAATGCAAAATCAGTTTCATTTTGAGCACAAGTGCCACTAAAGAGGATGTTCTAAGGACACATCATAACAACCAGAGCTATTAGAAGAGAACCATCAAAGAAAACAGATCCTGCCCATGGTAGAATATGAAACAAGAGCTGATTGAAGTGTCTGCAAGAAGAGCAGAAATTGGGCGTCTGTTCCCAGCACATTAGATGATTATTATACACAGTGTTTATATGTAATTTTGCCATTACAAATTGCATCTCTCAACTTTTGTGATGATTTTTTATGCACAAAGATTCCTGCTTTGTTTAGTGACATGTAGTCAGATTTAGAAGGTATCACAGGTTGATATTGCTGTCTTTTGATTTTTGTCTATTTTTTGCAGCTGTATCTAATCCAGGTGACACACAGTAACAACGAAACAAGCCTGACAGAAAAATCGTTTGAACAGTTTTCAAAACTTCACAGCCAACTTCAGAAGCAGTTTGCATCACTGACTCTCCCAGAGTAAGACACTGTCCTCCACAGTGTGTGCCTTCAGTACTTGTCCTTGAAAATACGGGAAAATGATGGTTATGGGAGTTCCTGTTTGTAAGCAATACAGCAGCAAAGTCTATATTGCTCTCAGAGTCAAAAAAGTATGTCTCATTAAACAGAACAAGGTTTTCAGTTTTCTGTCTGCTTCCAGCCATTGATTTTGTAGACAAAAATTGAGAACTAATTACCTTTTTTATCAGTTATTAAGAAAATTGTTTTTTTTTTTTAATTTTATCTTCTGTGGTTTTTCTCTAAAATTAAAATTAAAAATTTAGAACTAAATTGGTCTACTCTTACAATAAGTAACTGCAATATATAGCTCTGATATATTTACTTGCTGTTCCAGAAGAAATTAAAATTTTAATATAGTAAAATCTTTCATAGTAAATTTAATATAGTAAATTTTAATATCATAGAATTTATTAAAATCAACTCACTTTTGTTATCATTGTTGGCTTCGATTTGCACTATCTAAATTTAATTTGTTGCGATGTTCATTTTGATGCAACTGTGAAAACTATTGCTTCCATTCATGTTTTATTGGAAAAAAACATTAAATGTAAGCAAACTAAAAATATAATGAAAATAACTTCTGTCCCAAAAATCTTTCTAAAATTTAACATAACTAGCCAAACTTAGGTCATAGACTTCAGTGTACAACAAAAGTGTATCTTGACTTTTAAAGGGTGAACTTCCAGAAAGTATGATATTGGCACTTAGGTAAACCAAATGCAATTTCATCTAGACTCGAATTTTTAACTAAATGGTCCTTTAACAACATGAATGGTCTTACCTGCCCTGACATACTTTGTGCATATGTATTTTTAGTAGGCTTTCAAGGTTGAATAAATTTTCAAAATATAAAGGTAAGCAGAGATACCAGTGGATGGACAGATAGTGTGCACTATTGACAACTGAGTAGTTCACTGTTGGGGTCCAGCTCCAGCAGGTCCAGCGGTTCCCAAAGGTGTGGACAGAGTCGGCGAAGAAGGAATGACAGGGAGACAGCATTAAGTTGATCAGCAGCCTAGCCAGGTTCTCCAGCCAGTTTCTAGCCAGGTTCTCTTGCCAGGTTCTCCATTGTTGGGGTCCAGCCCAAGCAGGTCCAGGGGTTCCCAAAGGTGTGGACGGAGCCGGTGAAGAAGGAATGACACGGAGACAGCGTTCAGTTGATCAGCAGTCTAGCCAGGTTCTCTAGCCAGGTTCTAGCCAGGTTCTCCAGCCAGGTTCTCTATTTATTGTCCTGTTACATCTGCATTTATACCATTTGATTTTAATCCTATCCATTCTATTCCAAAGGTTAGGGCATTTGTTATCTCCATTCCAAGGCCACTACTCTATTGTTCTCTTAAGCTACAAGGAAGTAACTGAAGGAAATTATCCTAAGTAAAGGTTATGTAGTTTAAGCATTATTGTTCGTAGTTAAGGTGATTAACTACCCGCATGGCACTTAGTTAAGGGGTTTTACTGATTTATTCCCTTCCTTAGTCCCGTTAATCCCTAACTCCAGAGAAAAATCCCCACCTGGAGAAACAACCTTTCTCGGAGAGGTGACCTTGGTTAAAAAACATAGTGCTAGGAAGGGGAGCAAACATATTAAGAACAGTATGCCATATACGCCATGTCCTTTGAAACATATGCTGTGCAGATGTTTCTTCCCTGCAGTGACTGTGTCAAGCAGCAAGGATGGACCGGCTTCCAGCAGCTCACATACTTGTAGATGTCACAGAAATTTTGAAATACAGATGCTTTAAATATCAGGAAGTCAACAAAATTAGAGTTAGAGCACATTCAAGAGACTGGGAGGAAAGGAATGCGTCTGTGGAAACTTTTCAAAGTAACATCACCTTTAAGAATTACTCCCCCCTCCCAAAAAATAATCTAATAAAATAACTGAGAAAGAAGAGATGCCGGCAAAATTTCTGATTGGCTGCACATACTAAATTCAACCTCACTAGCTGCCATCATACCCTACTAAGAAACGATAAGTTAATTCATGTTGAAGAGCTTTCTTTTTTGGTCTCAAAAAATTCTCTGTCCTACTTTCGTATCTTTCCAATACATATTAGCATAACTTGTAAAACCTTAAAAGTGGTAATAATCTCTTTATATGAGCCTCTTTTCAATTTTCAGCTTTAGTTAGGATTTGGCTTTGCTCAACAACTACTGCCTGACAATGGTACTTAAACTGATGTTGAAACTATTCAAGCACTATGTGGAGGGGAGAGAGATGTAGTCCTATGTGCCCTGAACTATATCTGTATGCTAACAGTCCCAAAGGAGCTAAGGGTTACAGCAATGCATGTAAATTAAGGATGAGGGCAAGATGTCCTCTGACTTCTAAATTCACTCAGAGAAACCGCATGAGAATGAAGTAAACCTGATCTGGAAAGTATAATGAGAAATTTAGAATTGTGAGGAATAAAATTCAAATCGCTCACAGCATGCAATGGGGATCTTCACATTGGGCTATGTGTACCTCTGGGCTCCTTCTAAGAGTACAAGGGCTTGGAAATCTTTCTCAAAAGTGAACGGTCTTCTTTAAAATTACTCTGCTGGAGAAGGGCTGATTCCCTCTCCCTCTTCTACCTTCACCAATCATCCAAAATCTTATTTGGGTACATTATCCTGGGCAGTAAAATAAATCTCTGGGGTCAAATACAGAGCAAATCAAAATACTGGTGTTGGTAGTGAGAAAATAAATTATCCTAATAACCAGGTATCCAATCTGTTTGCAAGTGAAGAGTTTTCTGATCTTTGGTCTGAACAAAATTAAGGGAGGAAATTAGGTCACTGTCAGATAAAAGATCATAAAAAATAATTTTAAGAACTGAATTATATGTTATATTTAGCATATAACTGAAAAGTATCTCAAGTGAATATTACTATAGCTGAATTCCTCAATTCTCATGTACTTCTTTGTACACAGATTTTTTTTAGTACATATATCTATCAAAACATCAACAAAGGCATAGAATTGATGTTGAACTCCATTTTATTCTAGCAATAAGGAAAATTTGTCCTCAGATATACAAATTATTATTTAAAACCAACCCAATATGTCTATCAAATGCATATCTATATCTTGGTTACTTGTGTATGGCACTATTTTTCATAACAAATCAGGACAAACATGTTTAATACTTTAAGCTTTCAAACTGCAAGTGACCTTTAAGAAATAGGAAAATTACTTAAATACACAAACATGTTGTTTTGGGCTTCCCTGACATTTCCAACAGGAGGCAGTGGATAGGGTGGCCTGAAGTTGTCACATACTTCTGTGTGTTTGCTGACAGTGCTTCACTATCCTCCAGTCTCCTTTCCCCAGGAAAAGGTCATATCAAAGTAAAATTAAGAAGGAGGCAGAGCAAGACTGCAATTGGAGGAAGCTGCTAGATAGTTCCTAAAATGATTATATTTAATCCTCAAAATTCATTGCCAAATGCTAACCATTAACAGGTCATCCCATCCAATAGTTGGGCTTGATCCTATCTAACCCATGGAGGTAAATCATCAGATAGTAGAGAAGAAATTCTGCAAGTCAGACTCCTGGGGAAAGTGATACTTTGTTCCAAAAGGCTCAGACCAGATGGAAGCATATGTCACTTGCTAAGAGTTTAACTTAGTTCCTGTAGCAGTGTCTCCATGAACCCAGAAGAAACATAGCAATCTGACCTTCTTGAAAAATTATGAATCATTAGCTTTAGAAAACATTTATTAAGCCCCCACATGTGTTTAAGGGACAAAATGTGTGGTCTGCCATAAATACAGTCAGAAGGAACAGATATATTAGTTTAGTATGCTAAATTAAATTAGTATTAATATTAGTGACAATTAAAATACCACAAGTGACCACAGCCATGTTAATGAAACTCTCAGTGTCAATCATGTGATTTAAAGAAAAATATTTTCATTGGCCATAATCCCATCTGATGTAGCTATAGTTTCACTAACAATCCTAAAATGAAGAGGCCAATTTTCGAACTAATGAATGTACAATTTTTTTTTCTTTTAAAACAGGTTTCCTCATTGGTGGCATTTACCTTTTACAGATTCAGATCATAAAAGATTCAGAGATCTAAATCACTACATGGAACAGATACTAACAGGATCATATGAGATTGCGAACGTATGTTACAATTTAATTTTATACTTTTGCATAAAATATCAACTATTACTGGAAATATTTTATTATTCATTATGCTTCTGTCACCACCTCTCCTTTGACTACCTATGGCCCTCCTTGTGGTCATCCAGGATAATCTCGCCATTTTGATCTGGTAATTTCATTTTAACTGCAACGTGCCTTTTGCCATGTAAGGTAACATGTTCACAGGTTCTGGAGATTCAAATGTGGGCATCTTTGGAGGGCCAATATTCTGTTAGTCCTTCAACAAACATGCGTGTCTTATATGTGGAAAATCTCTGAAACAGTAAACTGTGGAACAGCAAAAAAGGTATAGCACGTTGGCCTCAAATAACTTGAAATAATATGTGATTAGTGAACTATCAGTGCTGGTAGGTGCCCTAGCACTGTAGAGAATTTTAAGAATTACTTTATTTTCTCTTCTTGACTTTTTATTGAATTTATTGGGGGTAACAATGGTCAATAAAATAATACAGGTTTCAACTGTACAATTCTATAATGCATTATCTGCACATTGCACTGTGAGCTCACCATCCAAAGTCTAGTCTCCTCCTCTCACCGTTCATCCCCCCTTCACCCTCTCCTACCTCCCCCCACCTCTCTTTCCCTCTGCTAATCACCACACTGTTATCTGTCTATGAGGCTTTTTTTACCACCTTTTTCACCCAGCCTCCCTCCCCCCTCCGCTCTGTCAGAGGTTTCAGGGAGAAGATGAGGTTTCAGGGAGAAGAGAACATCTGAGCGATGCCTTTAACAGCAGATAGTATTTAAAAGAGCTGACTTAGGTGCCAGAATGGTGTGGCTCAGTGGTTGAGCATGAACCTATGAACAAGGAGGTCACGGTTATATTTCCAGTCAGGGGGTCAGGGCACATGCCTGGGTTGCAGGCTCAATCCCCAGTGGGGGATGTGCAGAAGGCAGCCGATCAATAATTCTCTCTCATCATTGATGTTTCTATCTCTCTCTCCCTCTCCTTTCCTCTCTGAAATCAGTTAAAAATATATATTTAAAATATAAAAATAAATAAATAAAAGAGTTGGCATAGAGAAGTGTTTTCCTAGGAAATAAGAGATAGGAAAGGTCATGAGTGAGGGGGGAGAAGAAAGGCATTGTATTAGATTCTATTGCTGCTATGATAAATTACCACAAATTAGGTAGCTTAAAACTACACATATCCTTTTTTTTTCAATTCTTAAGGTCAAAGTCCAAAAAAATGGGTCTTATAGGACTAAACTCATGTTAGAGGACTGGTTCTTTCTGCAGGCACTAGAAAAAAAAATCTATTTCCTTGGCTTTTCAGCTTCCAGAGACTGCCTCATTCCTTAACTTGTACCCTTTCCAGCCATGGCACCTTCTGACCTCTGCTTCTGTCACCACCTCTCCTTTGACTACCTATGGCCCTCCTTGTGGTCATCCAGGATAATCTCACCATTTTGATCTGCTTAATTTCATTTTAACTGCAACGTGCCTTTTGCCATGTAAGGTAACATGTTCACAGGTTCTGGAGATTCAAATGTGGGCATCTTTGGAAGGCCATTATTCTCTCACAGGGACATAGGAAAAAGGGCAAGGATACAATTCAGCTGGACCTCAGCATTCTCGCGAGGAAGCTGTGAGAGGAAGGTTAAAACAGATAAGGAGTTCAAAGCCAGGTTGTCAAGACATAAAGCTAAGCCTTAGAGAGTAGTGAGGGACTAAAAACAATAAGAAAAATAGCAATGTCCCTCATGACTCTGGGAGATTCTGGGCCTCCTCATTGGACTGGGACCATCTTCTTTTTATTTTTCTTTTTTAGCATTCAATTTTTCTATTGAATTACTTGATATTATTTTTTTTATTTATAGTATTTCATTATATATTCTGGATAGATGTCTTACATTAGTTAAATACCTTGCAACAATTTTCTTTCACTCTGTGTCGTGTGCCTTCATTCTCTTTATTATGTTTTCTGGTGAACAGAAACTCTTAATTTTAATTTAGTAAAATGTGTCAGTATTCTTCCTTAGAGTTAGAAGAATATACCGCACCTCTGTGTCATAAGCACAGCTTCCTATATTATTTTCTAGAAGCCTTGCTGTTGTTTTTCTTTCACATTTAAAACTACATCTATCTGAAGTAGACTTTGGTGCATGGTATAAGATACAAATCACCTTATTTTTTCCATGTAGACTTTTAATTGTTCCAGCACTATTGAAAGACTTCCCTTTTCTTACTGTTCTGCAGTGCTATCTTTGTAATAATTTAAATATTTATCTATGTGTCCACTTCAGAGCTGTATATTCTACACCAATGATCTTTGTCTATCCTTGTGCCAACAGTCTTAATTACTGTGGCTTTATAATAAGTCTTGATATCTAGCAAAGTAAGTCCTTCTATTTTATTCTTATTCTTAAGTAGTTAGTATTTTAGCTCTTCCGGAACTTTCACTTTTCCATGTACAATTTAAATTATCTTGTTAACTTCATGCAAAAACCAACTGGGATTTTTGTTGAAATTTCATCCTTATAGTTTCTAATCCATTATATTGTACTTATTTAAAGCTTTAAAATTGTTTTCTCAATAATAGATTTATTGTTCTGTGCACATATCTTAAAAATATTTTGTTATATCAGATGTCTTACAGTACCTATTAAATATTGTTTCTCTATTTCTCATTAGAATTTAGATACAACTGATTTTGTACGTTGATATTTTATCCAACAACCTTACAAACTTCACTTTTAATTATAAAAATTTATCTGTATTTTTTTAATTTTCAACTTACAATTATATTATCTACTAATAACAAAAGTCTTGTTATTTCTTTTCCATATTTATATAATCCTATTTTTGTTTCTTGCTATTTAGTATTCTCAAGAGCCTCTAATATGTATTGAAGAGGTGATGGTCGATATGCTTGTGTTATTCCATCACCTAATATTTAGAAGTATCTAATATTTCCTCATTAAGTATGTGGGTTTTGTAGGTACCTTTACTATTTTAAGAAAATTTTATTCCTAGATTGCCAATAATTTTTACAATAAAGGTTGAGTGTATGAAATGTTTTCTCCTGAATCTATTGGGCTGGTCACCAATCAGCCAATACCAACAATTGTTCTCCTTTATTCTGTTAATGTGGTAAATCACATTGATGTATAATTTAATTTTAAACAGAATTGCATCACTAGGATAAACTCCACATGATTGTCATGTATTATTCTTTGTATGTATTGCTGTATTTGATTTAACATTTTCTTTCATATTTGTTTTCAAATTTGTTTACGACAGAAACGGCCTGAAGTTGTTTTGTGTTATAATGTCCTTACCAGGAATAAGAATCAAGAATATGCTAGACTCATAATACTATTATTTGCAAAAAATTCTTTCTTTTTTCCTACTCTGTAGAAGAGTTTCTATAAAATTGGTTTTATAACTTTAATTTGTAAAGCCATGGAGGTCTTGAGATTTCATTTACTTAAGAGTTCTAGGGCAATTCACATTTTCTCGTTTTTGGGGAGAAGGGTCTATGTATAAGTTATAGTTCTCTGGGAATTTTTGCTACTTTATTGGCATAAAGTCATTCACAGTGTTCCCTCATAATATTTGTAACATTTATAAGATCTGAAGAGATGCCCACTCTTTCATTATTCACATATGTCATTTCCTAATCAGTCTTGTCAGAGGACTATGAATTTTACTAATCCTTGCCAAAAATAAAATGTGGAATTTATTGGCCCTCTTTATTATATTATTTTAATACTTTATTTTTATGTTTATTGTTTCCTTCCTCTGCTTTCTTTGGTTCTATTTTGCTCTTCTATGTATACCATCCTCAGATAGTTACTTAACTTGTTTATTTTCAACCTAGACATTTGGCCTTCAATATAGTAGATTCACAGATATCCTATTATTTTATTGATTTTTAGCAAATATAGACTCGAGAACATTGTGCTCCAATATTACTTCCAGTTGGGAGACTCAGCTGGAATGCCGTTATGTATCAAAAGACAAGTGCCTGAGCACTTAAAGGGATATACAGTACTTAACTCAATTCCGAGTGAGGCAGAGAGGCATCCCAGACAGTATGGCACTCAAATTGTTATTAAAGGACAAGGAGAAGTTGGTAAATAGAAATTGGGGAAAGTTGTGCTAGACAAAGGGAACTATAAGGACAAAGCATCTATTATGGTTATATGCGTTTCTCTTGTTCTGTAGTTTAAACAACTCAGTAACTATATTCATTCATTTTTTATCCATGGATAGCACAGTTATAAACTCATCAATACTAAATAAATATTTAAATAAAAATAACAGAATCATTAGCATATACTAACTTATGAGATTTTAAAACCTAAGAGATTGAGTTTGCATCTGAAAAGTATTTAGTTGTCTCTTATTTATTCTTATACCTTACCAGTTTTTTCTTTTAAAGAAATTAGCTCATGCTTCTAAAACATACAATTCATTTACTTATATACATAAAGTACTACACTAATAGTGATAAGATTTTAAAATGTGTAGAAAACAAAACATTTGAGGGGAAAACTTAGATAATGTTACTAAATAAATAGTAATGTAATTTTGATTTTTTTCCCTTACTCCAGTGTCTAGTCCCCCACATGAACCCCCTGACAGAGACCTCTAGGTTGATAAAAGCAATCTTGAGAATCCTGCTAGCTGCCAGCTCAGAACAGGCTCTTCTGGTTAGCTAAGAGCCTTGGCTGCTCATACTCGTAAAGAATAACCAAGGCAACTCTATTTCATTGAGTTTCAAATCCCTTTTGCATATTTAAGAGTATTGACTGTTGACATCTTAATGTTCTTTACTAATTCTGACATTCTCTGAAGGTCATGTCCATTAACTTATGCTATAGTCAAGGACCACGTGAATATGGCAGTTGTCTGTAAGGGAAAGAGCTGAGGGGATAATGGATGGGATTGCCATCTTTGCATGCTGCAGGCTGCCTTACTGATAATAATGAGCTGTTTTTAAAACTATGCCTTTTCAAGGAAATGGACAAAATATCAAGTACCCATTAAAGTGTTGGGATTTGTCCTATTTGGACAGAGGCAAGTAAGTGCACACTGGGATAGGCTTCTGATTTCATCCTAGTATAACTAGGATGCATGTTGAGATCTGTCTTTTATATATATACTAGAGGCCCAATGCATGAAATTCATGCAAGGGCCTTGGCCCCGGCCCCTGCCCTCCATTGCGGCAGCCCCAGCCCACCGCCACCACAGCTGAGGACCTCTGTCACCTCTGCCTTGGCCCCCGCCCGCTGCAACTTTGTCTGGAAGGAAGGACATCCAGAAGGCGTCCCATCTAATTAGCATATTATGCTTTTATTATTATAGATTTGATTTCAGAAAGAAACAGGAAGAGAGAGAAATAGAAGCATCAATGATGAGAGAGAATTATTGATCAGCTGCCTCCTTCACACCCCATACTGGGATTGAGCCTGCAACTCAGGCATGTGCCCTGACCAGGAATTGAACCTTGACCTCCTGGTTTATAGGTCAGTGCTCAACCACTGAGCAGCACCAGCCGGGCTTGATTTCTGTCTTGACATGGCAGCAGGCCATCAATAGGGAACTCCTACACGTATCTGCCCACAGAAGGGGTTCATATAGAAGTGTTAGTAGACTACTGCTATGAGAAAGGAAAGCAAAGTAGTCATGTATATACAGGTAAGGAAAACTTGCAAAGGAGCAGTTTAGCACAGCAAGGCTTAGTGAATATTCTTGCCCATCATAGTCATTGCTGGGGGTGGGGATGGGCTAGAAGAGGTCAGTGGGGAAGAAAAGGGACATATGGAATACTTTCAAAAATAAAGATTTCTAAAAATAAATAATAAATAAAAACAAAAAGTTAAATTGAAAAATATATTATTAGGAGCCCTTATAGGGCATTCTCAATTATATTAAGTCTTGCTTTTTGTCAAGGAAATTAGATAAAGAAGTTGCTTTAAAGTCCAGTATCTGGTATCAGTCAAGTTAGATGGGAAGGAGCTCTCTGGGGGTTGGTCTAAAACTAAAGACACAAGAGCAGCCCAGATAGAGGGATGACTATGAATCTCTGAGACTTTCTCTCTCTCTCTCTCTCTCTCTCTCACTCTCTCTCTCTCTTTCTCTCTCTCTCTCTCTCTCACACACACACACACACACACCTATCAATAAAAGAAAATAGGCATAAATGAAGACCACAGTAATACACTATCCCGATATCTCTCCTAATGAGATTGCAAGCATCTGTTTAGACATCCTAGTGCTGTACCTATTTGACTTGGGTTTGTTTACACTCTACTCTCAAACTGATAGAAACTTCTTTTCTTCTTTCAATGTTTGCAGTTTCGTTCTACTAACAAATTATAGTTGTGATAATAAGAATTCCTTTTGCTTCTTTAAATTCTTCTCTGTTTCGGTGGAATTGTGTTGTGACCTGAATAAGATCTATATAGAGAGCAATATGAACATATAATAAAAGCTATAGAAAATGATTGTAGTACTTAAACAAATGTGAACATTTGAATTTAGTTGAAATATGCAAACAGCAGTTGTTTTTAAAAATTTTAAGCCACATTCATTGTGATTTTTAGCTCTTCTCATATTGTTGTTAATTTCTAGAAGTCCCCTAAAATAAGAAATAATATCACTTAAGGCTTAAGCAATGTTATGCTTTTAAAGCAGAAATCAAATGTCAAAATAAATCCAAATGGGTAAATCCTATCTTAATAGTGAACATATGTTTCTTGTTCCCTTTTTGCTAAACCCAGATGTTAATTACTACATTTGTCACTACATTGCTCTTTTCCTCTTTGGAGCTCGTTGAGATTATGTTGCAGGCAGGATAAATGTCATGTGTGTACCATCAGTAAAACCAAGAGTATTTTTCAGAGTCTGGTAAAATGTTGATGACATGTTAGAACAGGAATTATAAAAGATTCTTTAGAAATTTGCTATTTTTCATAGTGTCATTCTTCCATGTAACCCCAATACGAATATAATGAGTTGAACCACATTAAAGACTGGACATTCTGACAAGCTACTTTATGAAAAAGGCAATAAAATATAATTACTGTTCAACTTTGATTTAAAACACTTCTGGGAATTCATTTTTAAATTCACATTGTATAGCACTGCCTGGTGTGTGAGAGATAGATTTAGCTTATTGTTTTAACTCACTAAAACTTAATATCTTGCAGCCAATTCTAGATATTGGCTGGCCAGTTAATAAATGTGAATTATTAAGGTGTTATTTTAAAGATAGGGAAAAAATGATCTCAGTATTGTATTGCATTACTTCGGATCTTTGCAAGTACTTTGTAGTCTTTGAGAACAAGAATTCGTGCATATGAAATAGGAAAACCACAAGTTTTCAACAACTTTGAACTGATAAACTCTCTCAAAATATCAATCATTTTAAATTATAAATGAATTAGTATAATTGCTAAACAAAATATTAATAAGAGCATTGAAATTAACAAAATATAAGCTGATGTATATTTTAATTTAAATTTGTTCAATTGACTTTCAAGTCTGCTCTTTATTGAATGAATTTTTAAGTTGAAAGCATTTAGACATTAAAATCTCATATTAGTTAGATAAACATCTAATCTAGCAAAGAAAGGTATATACAACCTCATAGAGTAGTTAATATAGCCTATGCATTTACCTAAACCATTGATATAAGAAATCAATAACTGTAGAGTCTCCATGACAAATCCTAAACATTTACTAATTTTTTCAAATATATAATGTTCTACATAAGACAGATATTCCAAATATTTAACAACTGTTAGGACACAGGCACTAAAAAACCAGGATGAGTGCCAGTTACTAATCCACCTTTATGGCCATACAAGCTTGCATTGATTGAATATTTCTGTGTTGGAGAAAACTGTAGGAGGAGCATTAAGGAACAGAGGCAATCAGGAGTTTAAATCTAAACACACTAAGTCTGCATTACCTGTAATACTTTAAGTAGAGAGGTCAAGTGGAAATTTGACATCATGAGTTGAGGGAAAAAGTGAGACTGGAAATATAAATATTGGAGTTGTCAACAAATAACTATTTTCCAAAGCCATGAGACTGGATGATATTATTTGGGTGAAAATGTAAATATAACAGAGTCTGAGAACTAGACCATGTAGCATGCCAAGTTAAAGTTTGAGAAGATAGAGGAGAATCAACAAAGGAGAAGGAGCAACCTGTTGAAAACCACAAGAATGTGCTGCCTGGTATCCAAGATAGGAAATGATATTGAAGAGGATGGAATGATAGCTGTTTCAAATGCAACAAATGGGTCAAATATAAAGAATTCACCCCTGGAGTTAGAAAAAAAAAGGTATCATTGGTGAATTTAACAAGAACAATTTAATGGGAGCATTAGAAACAAAAAAGTCCTAGAATGGGTTCAAAAGAGAATATGAAGAGAGAAATTTGGATTAAATGTAGAAAACAAATCTTGCTCTAAGGATGAATAGGAGAAAATAATGTGCAGGGAAATGTAGGTCAAGAATTTTGTTTATTGAAATAAATTATAACATATTTGTATGCTGGTAGGAAGACCCATAGAAGAAACAAATCTTGATGATGCAAGGGAGAAATGAGAGCTTAGTCAGAGACCAAAGTAATGACCTTGAGTAAAGAAGAGAGCATGGGAGCTAGTGCTCAAATCAGTCTCAATTAAAGCACAGACAGTGCACCCATGTATGGGAAGAAAGGGCAGAGGTGAGGTAAGATAATATATGTGTTGCCAAAAGCTTATAGAAATTCTTTTCTGTTTCTGGTTGTTGTTGTTTTATCAATAAGAAGAGCAGCTTTGAGCAGACTGAAAGAGGAAAAGTGTGCTGGCATTTTGAGGAATGAATCTAAGGTATTAAGTAGTCCTATAGGTGAGTAGAAGAATAAATGGACTAGTGATGGGTATAGAATTTCCAGAAAATCCCAAACACCAACTTGAGGGTTGTGGGCATGAAGCAATAGTAAGACCAGTAAGCATGGTTGAGGGATTTCCTCCAGCAATAGTCAGTAGGCCTGTTACAGTTGCAGACTTGGCAGAGAGCAACCAGACTTGGATATTTTGCCAGGTGAATAATAAAATAAAGGGAGAGGGGACCAAAGGAGTGAAAGGAGCATGCAAGGGAGTTATTGAAAGTTTCAACCATGAGATCTGAATTGGCCAAGGAGGGATGTGAAAATATGAAAGGGGTTAGGGCCAGTGAAAACTCAACAGATTGAGTTTTGTCACTAGAGGGAATGAGCTGGAATGAAGGGAGATGGTAGTTGTAGACAGGGAAGTTAGAAATCAAAATAATGAACAGTCTTCAGTCAAAATTTTGAAGTCAAAAGCCTTTAAGACAAAATCAAGGGAAGAAGTGAGTGGCTGAGTAGGATGCAGAATAAGATAGTTAGACAAGAGGAGTTTAAAAACAAAGAATCTACCACAACAAAGAATGATTTGTATGAATATTAAAATAAGTGTGAATTATGATCAGTACTATTAGAGAAAATGACAATGTTCCAGAGTTAAAAGTGTTCAAGAAATCAATGCCAATGACCTAGAAATCAATACACAAGTCCAACAACAAGGGGGAGGGCTGTGTAGTCAGTAGACATGATATTCAATGCAGAGCCTTTTTATAAAAGAAGAAAAAGTGAAGGTTAGAAGAACAACAAGATGCAAAGAGGATACCTACCCCACCACCAGGATCAAGGTTATAAAGGGAACCAGAGAGTATATAGCCACCATTTCAGAGACTTAAAGAGAAAGCATAATGGAATGCTCAGAGAACATAGTAAATTGAGCATATAAGAAATTTTGCTAATGACATTCTCCAAGAATGCTGTCATCTTTCTTAAAAAAAAAATCTGGTAATAGTGCTTTTCTACTTAAAAGTCATCACTAGGTCACAGTAGCCTTAAGCTTATGCAGAAGACTAGCATGTTATAGGACTCCTATAAAGATTTCTCTAGCCATAGTTCCTCTTCACATCTATGGGCCTTTGTCATTGGTAACACAGGTGGGCCTGGGCTTACTGACCACACTGTATTTTGTGTGTATACTAATTTCAATTAGTCAACCACTTATGCTGTCTGCTGTTTCATGTTCTCATTTATAGAATAAAATAGTTAAATTTAGAGGGGTTTTTTTCCTGAGAAACTATGATCATTTGAAGAATTAATCAGAAAAACATTCTTCATAATGTAAGAATCTCCTAGGTATTTTAGAACATTTTGGACAAGTGGCTTTGCCTAGCAAATGCCAGTTGTACCCTTCAGTAATTGAGACAATTAAAAGTATGCCCATGCATTTTCTAAACACCTCATATTGTAGCATAACAAACTAATATTTTTGTATAAGTATGTTACAAATATTGCAAGGGCATCTTTAGTTTTTATTAGTTAAAACTGACAGCTCTACTTATGGAGAGTCCGGCTGTGTAGAATTATGTTTGTAGTCCATCAATGTAAAAATGGCACCCCTAGAGTTGCTCAATATATAACCTACACAATTAAATGTAGCCACAATGCTTGGGTGTCAATACAAATCCAGTTGAGAACACAGGTTATTAGTCAGAGCAATTGTATTACTAACATTCCTATAATTCTCCAAAATATCCAGCAGTGCAATGTGTTAAAATGCTCTGGAATGCATGCACGTAAGTAAAGCTCAACCTGAGAAAAAATTTTAAATCGATTATTTTGAGATCCAGCAATATTGCTTTTCTACCCTCTTCATTTCTTTTATTGACTTCTCTTTTCATTGACACTGGACCATGTTTCTTCTCAAGAATAAAAAGAATGTTATTACATTAAGGAATTAGTTTTTACTGTGTTACCCACACCAATAATTATGAGAGCTTCAAGGGAATAATTAGCTAGTGGTGACATTTCAGAGACTAATTGGGAAGATTTTCTGCCTACTGTTGAAGTTTAATAACCATTGGGTGGTGAGGTCAAAATGTCACCAGAGAAGAATAATTGACTAGTTTTCAAAAGACCAAAGAAGATCAAACTTCCTTCACCTAATTCTGCACATGCTGAAGTTTAAACTAAAAAATAAAAATAAATAACAAAACCAAAAAAAAACACCTTGATTTGGTCAACTCCCTGATTATGATTATAGATACATTTTTGAAGATATATTCTTACTAAACAAGGTCAAAAGAGATCTATAGGTAGAGATCAAAATTGGTAATTAACTAATTTATAATAATGCCTAAAACTGCTACCTAGATAAAAAAAAAATAATTGCATTAGAAAACCAATGTATTCTATATCTGATGACAGGTCTCTGGTTCTGTTAACAAATATTTACTGAGAGAAATACTGTATAAGGAATTAGTGAATAAATGATAATCTCTGTACTTGATATCATATTGATTAAACTAATAAGAGTAGAGAGCATGTGATAAAACTTGGGCACATGGGTGGATAAGGGTGGAAAGGATGGAGAAAGGAAGACAAAGAGGTAAGAGAGCATGATATACTTCAGGAAATAAATATAATTCAGCATAGTCCAGGATAAAGTACTAGAAGGGAAATGGTGATAGATGAAGATAGGGAAATGAACAAGATCCCAATTAAGGAAGGTCTTATAAGCTTTATTAAGCTGTTGATCTTTTTCTTAAGAGCAATGGTGAGCCATTGCCAGGCTTTAAGATGTTAGTTATTAGAATTTTATTTTGAAAGGTTCATTTGGCAATTGTGTAGAGAGTAGATTGGATTAAAGAGCAGCAGGATAAGAGTTGGGCATCTTTGCTATAACTTAGTAAGAAGTAATGATGCTAGAGAGCTAGGAAGATGGCAGTATACCTGGAAGAAATGAATAGGTGGCATATTTATGAGATGAAATCCATAGGACTAAACAATTAATTTTACATGTGAGGTGAGTAAGAATGGAGAGTCCAAAAAGATACACTATTGAGTGTGGACACAGAAGTAGCAAATTGCAGGGAAAGAAAATGCATTTAGTGGTGCACTTGTCTTTAGAACAGTCAAAGGAGCCAATAAACAAGTATTTTGATATAGAAGGCTGAGGATCTGGAGATAGATCTTGGATAAAGATTTCAATTCGTGCATCATTATAGAAGCCACCAAAAGGCAAAAGATCTCCCAGAAGGAATATGGAAATGAGAGAGATGGGCCTAGATGTGAGGAATACGAGAACTGAAATCATAAGCAAAAAGAAAAGATCCTGAAAGGAAACCTAATAAAAGATGGTAGAAAAAAATGGAAGAAAAACTGGAAGGACTTAGTGTCAAAGGCAAAAGAAAGAGAGCATTTCACTAAAAATGGAATTTCCATATAAGACAGAAGTGGGAACCTTTTTTCTGCCAAGGGCCATTTGGATATTTATAACATCATTCCCTTAATATAATTCACTTAATATAAATGTATGTTGCTATAAAAAAAGCTCCTAGGTTTATTGAATTTTGAGTACCACCCGCAGTTGCCTTGGCAAGGCCAGACCAAATGATTTTGAGGGCCTTATATGGCCCATGACGTTCCCCGCCCCTGTAATAAACCAAGAAAATCCCCATTGGATTTGGAAAAAGAGAAAGTGTGTTAGAAATGAGGGTAAAAGCATTTTTAGAAGACAATTATTTGCAGAAACTTGAATGTGGTGGATCATAAAGTGAGTAATAGTTGAAGAAATGGCACCAATGTGAGTGCTGAGAAGTCTTCCAATAAGTTTGTTTGCATCAAGGAAAAAAATAACAGAATTTAAAAACTGCATTACTTAACAAGATATAATTTCCACACGATTATATTTTGTTTGATTTGACTTGTCTCTTAGTTGTTAAAATGGAAAGAGTTAACCCTACTTTATTCTGATGAGAAAAGAAGGAAGGAAAGAAGGAAGGAAGGAAGGAAGGAAGGAAGGAAGGAAGGAAGGAAGGAAGGAAGGAAGGAAGGAAGGAAGGAAGGAAAAGAGGGAGGGAGGGAGGGAGGGAGGGAGGGAGGGAGGGAGGTGAACATTAACTAAACTGTAGATTAGAATATTTTACAAGGTGCTTGAGGAGGAAGGAATAGAATCCAGGTCGTAGATGAGGGGATCAGCATTGGATGGTATCTTATTTTGCTAAGGGTTCCATAACAAAGTACCATAAACTGGGTGCCTTTAAACAACAGAAATATATTCTCTCATAGTTCTGGAAGCTGGAAGTCCAAAAATCAAAGTGTCTTCTTCTAATGGCTGTGAGGGAAGAATATATTCCAGGCCTCTTTCCTGGGCTTGTAGATGGCTGTCTTCTTCCTATGTCTCTTCATATCTTCCCTTTATGAATGGCTATGTTCAAATTTCCCCTTTTCCAATAGGCATTGGTCATATTGGATTAGGGGTCCACCTTCCACCAGGATGAACTTATCCTAACCTAACTAATTACATCTGCAATTACCCTATTTCCAAATAGGGTCACATTCTGAGATACTGTGAGTTAGTAGTTCAAAATATAAATTTTGGGAGAACTTAAATCAACTTGTAACAGGTGGAAAGAGAAACACTTCTTTCATTATTACAGAAAAGGAAAGAGAAAAGATGTATTTGTGACTCTATAGATTTGGTGACAGGAAATTTAGGACTTGCTATCTGCCTTTTATTTTCTCTAACATGAAAACAAAATCATCAGTGGGAAAGGAGTCAGACTTGGAAGTGTATGTTTCCTGGGGGAGGTTTGAAAGAGCCTTTGCGCAAAATGAGAGAGAAGGCTCGCCAGGGTAAATGTCAGGCAGCGTTGACATCAGTCTATGATAATTAGTGCAAATAATCAATTATTGAGTGAAGACCTTCGGATAATAATGTAAGCTCCCAATGGGAGGTCTGCTTTGGTTCTCTAATGGCTTAAAATAAAATGTGTGCCAATTAACTAAGGAAAAGCTGTCGTCAGGTTTACCAGTTAGCCCATTCATTTGGAGACCAGATTATATTTCAGTCTGTTTGTGATCATTCCAGTTTAATGGAAAAGCACACATATCTTGAATTTGTATTAAAGCATTTAATATAATCTGTTTCCTCCACTAGATTGTGTTCTGAAAAGGGGTATCACCTTATGCATCTTTGTTTTAAATACCCGCTAACGTTCATTGATACCACTGGTGTGGTCGATACTCAATGAGCATTCCTAGCATTGAACCTTGAGGAATAATGGTTACCCACTAAGTGAGCATAAGTGTCCTACTCAGATAGAATTTTTCTCTGAAGACCTGTCCAAGGGTACACATTTTTTAGAAAAGTAAGGTGTGAGATTCATGCAAAATTGTAAAATTCAAGAATGTAAATATTACCTGGCCAGTGTTGCTCAGCGGCTGAGCATCTACCAATGAACCAGGAGGTAGCCAATCAATGATTCTCTCTCATCTTTGATGTTTCTATCTCTCTCCTTTCCTCTCTGAAATCAATAAAGTATATATATCTTAAAATAATGTAAACATAGTAAGCTCCAAGAGCAGAGCACACCTGAGCTTCTTGAAGAAATATAATCAGATGCCCAAACATATAAAAAATTAGCTTAATGTAGGGTAAAATTATAGCATTGACTTAATAAACTTACTAATGTATTATTCCCTTTATGGAATCTATAGCAGGTACCTATTAACAAATAATTATAGATTTTCGGTCAATGTTTTCATATACCAGTATAAAAGAACAATACATAAATATAACATATTAAGAAATATCACATTTTGTCTTGTTTTTCAGAGTGATTGTGTTCTTAAATTTTTCCTCTCTGAGCCTGTGCAACAAACACTTGAAGAATCATCACCTTTGTTCCTCGGCAAGTAATTTTATCATTATTACTATGCACCATTATCAAGTTTCAATATAATTGTGCAAAAATGTCACAACTATAATTTTTTCAATTTGCAAATTAAAATTTCTTTTTAAGAGTGAGGCTTTAAGAGTCTTTTCTAACCATTTCCAAAGCTTTTTAACCCTTTATAATATGTCCTTCTATTTATATTAAACCCAGTTGTGTTTGTCCAATTACAATAACTACATGGCATTATATTATTAACTTATTTCAATTAATTTTGTGTTGAGATGGAATTGCATGTCAGAGACAGAGTTCGTGCTTCCCTGTGTAGGTAAATATTGCAGTTTATTCAACATCTTAGGAAGCAACACCAAATAGGCAATAGTAATGATCATGAATTATATAGTGGTTTCATTCCTATCCTTTAAAGCCCAATAATTACTCTACCTCCCTTATAGAGTCTTCTCCTATTACCAGGATCCCAGAATAGCCCAGCACAATTATTCATCCCATTCTGCCAAATGTGGATAAATTCTAATTAACTTTTCTACCATTTCTTTTAGATTGCCAGAGACTCTTTTTGAATGTCCTATCAATTTGTAATATAGATCCATTGTCAGTGGCCATCCAATACTAATTCTGGTTTTTGTGTCACACAAGATTTACAAACCCATAGCTTTCAACCTTCCATCTTCATTTAATCCAATCTACCTTCTGATTCTCTACCTTTAAGATTAGGCCCGTTTGTTTATCACCTCTTCTTGCATCTGACACCCTAGGTACTTATTCCATAGGGGTGTACAGTTCTGTACAAACAGACCTAATTGTATTGTGTAATCGTGTATTAAGTTGTATATTTATGCTTATGTCTGCCTTGCATCTGATAGACTGAAAATAATTTTAAACCAAGGTCACTAATCCCCTACTACACATTGTTCTGTGCTCAAAAATCCTAAATTTATATAGGAGAATTGTGACTCTCTCATCCCCCCATAATTTTACTCATTTATCATCACTAAGATACTTTTCTTATATAGCCAAACCATGTACAATATTAAGTAAATAAAGCAATTTCTTACATTTTATAGCACATATCCAATAAATAATTGTTCCCACAATATATAATATTTCTTGTTCTTATTGTCACAATTGACGAATATCTAGCAAATGTCTTCTTTTTATTTTTATTTATTTATTTTTTTACAAATGTCTTTTTAAAAACACTATTACTAGGGAGGTTTTTTTTACAATCAAAATTTATAAATTCAAAAAACAAATTTAAGAAACAACCTAAGGTTGCAGATCTCTAGAGATGGCAGCCTTCTAAAAGGTGCTAGGTTGACTTCTATTCTGTCACTAAAGTGCTTAAAGAAAATTGTCTCTCTGTGCTTCAAAAAATTAAATTTTGCATCACTGTCAAATTTTTAATGTTGCTGATAGTATTACTTCTCTGTAACATATTCTGAAATATACCTGCACACACAAAAATTGGGATTATTATCATAAAAACTAAAGTGGCTTTCTAATAATTCTTTCTGGTTTGTTTATTTCTAACTACATTATACAATACTCATGATTTGCTTTGGCAGTTATGATCGACACAATATTAGAATCTCAATCTTTTTAGATAATAGGTTGCATATGAAATTCAGTCTATTATCTTAAAAGAACAGAACTATCTTAGCAAACTATGCAAATCTTTACAACAAACAAGGATTCACAGAAAGTTGTTCCTTATATTTTTTAAATTATTTCCTTTAATATTTCTAAATTCTTAATACTTTTGTTATAAGATATCAGCTGATTCTAAACAAGATGCACAATATTTTTTAAGCACCATTCTTTCAGTTAGTTGAAACTTTGAGCTTATGTTGTTAAATGATTACAGGATAAAATTATTCAAGCATATTAAAATATTTGTTTACATAGGATGATATTAAGCAAAAATCCCAGACCTCACCATTTTACTACCCCTACTAATAAATTGAGAGAATGAATTCTGGTTACCTATAGATGTAGGCATATGACCTATAAATATTATATTAGTAATCATCTATAATCCTGGGTCTGAAAGATAGTAATAATCCTTTGTCCTTACTAACTAAACATGCCTTAGTAGATAATAAAAGAATTTATTTATCTCAAGTGCCCACCCAATCATCTCTCTGCTTTGATTAACACTTTTCCTTGGTTTCCCAGAGCCCCTAGGCAGTGCCTAGGTCATGGGCCTGTAATCTGTGCAGTGACACAGGGCACAGGGCTTCGAACTTGTCCTGTACTTGTTTTATCACTCTGCTATCACTTTCTTGAAATTCTTAATAATTTTTGTAAAAGAGACCCAACATTTTTATTTTGCATTTTTATGTCACTGAGCTTCACAAAGTAGGTAGCTGATCCTGCCTTTGGAATAAAGACCAGAATCCTCTTGATAGCATCCAGGCAGAATCTGGCACCCACCAATTTCCCTTCCCAGTCCAATATCAGGTCCTTCCCCATCTTGATTCTTATCTCTTTTTAGTACCTTGATACCTTACAGATGCAATTTTCTCTGCCTGGACAACTTGAGTCCTATTTCACCTTCTTCATCCTTTTGTGCATCTTCCAGATATCATTTCAATTGTCCTTGCTCTATACTTTTATTTTGTAGACTAGATATCTACAAAGGCAAAATCCACATTTGTATGACTCACCATTGTATCCTCAAGCTTAGCACAGTGTCTGGCCTACTATATAGATGTTCCATAAATAATTAAGTAAATGTTTGATGATAGAAAGAACAATAGTGGAAGACACATGAGTATTCTCTACCAAGGTAGCTTGTTGTTCATATTAAAAGGACGTAAGAGAAAAAAACAAAATCCAAAATCATGCTACTCTTCCCACACTCAACCACTTCATGTAGAAATGCCCTGGCACAAGAAATTCAATGACTCCCAACCACTAGAATCCCCCTGTAATATCACTTGGAAAAAATCTTCTACAAATTATCACATTAAATATGATGGATACCAGACACTAACCAAAATGTTTCTGGATTTTATCTTCTAGGTCTTTAACTTTCTAATGACATGATCCTCTATACTTTCCCCAGATTAATATAGTCCATGTTAAATAATAATACCTCCATAACAAAATAAAATTATTCATCCTCCATCACTATACAACTCTGACACACAGAAGATAGATTTTTGTCAAAGTATAGAAACAATAGCATAGGTAATGGAGTAGAACATGATCAAAGACAACAGTTGCCAAGGTTAAGAGAATAAACTAATGAACATGTTTAGATGTCACAGATAATTACAAATGATTGCAAACAAGAGCTTTCAATCATTACTTCACATCACTACCTCCAATTTGAATTGTTCATTTAAAAGGGAACTTGAAGCCATGTTCTAGCTACTTTCTCTGGTAGCCAGTAGCTTCAAAGATTACAAAGATTGTTTAAAAAAATAAGAAGAAGAAAATAAAAAGAAAAAAGAAAGAAATCACAAGCTAATCTCACTAAATATTATTGAGAAATTCTAAATGAAATGTTAGCCAAAATAATTCAATAGCACTAAAAGAATATAATTTATTTTGACCAGAAATGCAAGAATGGTTCAATGTAGTTTACTGTATATAGTATATAATTCATGTTATCATGTTAATAGATTAAGGAGAAAATCATATGGTTATTTTTATAGACCCTGACAAGGCATTTAATAAATTTCAATAAACTTTCCAGACAAAACACTGAGATAAAAATAAATGGGTAATTCCTTAACATGAGAAACGGAATCTATCTTGTCTAACCAAAGCCTACATCAGGCATGACAGAGAAACAATATAAAAACATTTCCACTACATTATAAAATAAGGCCTATGCCCATGATCTTCATAATAAAATCACATTGTGCTCAAAACACTAGCCAACATGGGGCTCATTTCTTTACCTCCTTCAGGTCTTTGCTCAAATTTACCTTCTCAATGAGAAGTACCCTAATCATCCCTTCTGAAAGGGCACCTTCCTTTTTCTGGTAGTACCTTTTTCATTTTCTTTTCTTTTCTTTTACCATTTATCACATTCAGCATATTATAAGTTTTTATTCATAACATTTCTTGCTTTTTTTATATCTCCCCTGCTACTGTAAAAATGCCAAGAGAAATTTTGTCTAATCTGTTCCAAAGACCTAGAACAGTACCTTTTTTCATAATAGCCCAATAAATATTTGTGAAATGACTAAATGAAATGGAAAAATAAAGCATAAACTTTAGCAAGGAGAAGAAAAAATTAATAGTTTGCCAGTAATATGATCAAATACCTATAAAAATAAGAATCAACTGAAAATCTATCACAAATTATATATATATATATATACATATATATAGATCACACAATAATAGCAGCAAAAAAAAGAAAAATAAAGAAAGGAAGAAATGTAACAGAAAATGTGCAAGGCCAAATGAATAAAACTTTAAAAAAAACATCACTGAGTGATTTGAAAGATGCCTTGAATAAAGGGGAAGACATAGCATGCTCTTGGATAGGAAGATTCAACATCATAAAGATGTCAAATATTTCTAATTTAATTTTAAATATAATTTTAAAAATATGTTTAACTAGATAAGCTAATTCTACAGTTCATAAATAAACAAAAGCCAGGAAAACATGGCAGGAGGACAGAAAAGAGGTGAGACTAACCCTATCAAATATTAGAAACATATTACAAAATCATCAACAATTAAAACAGTGTGGTGTCAGTGCATAAATGGAAGAATAAATGGAACATAATAGAATGTCGATAGAGTCAAATACACTCCAGAATTTAATATGTGGCAAAACCAGAAAGGGAAAATTTAATAAATATTTTTGGGTTACCAAACTCCCCACATATGCTAGGATGAATGCCAACTGAATGAGAGATTTTAAATGTAAATAATGAAACCATATATGTGACAAAGAAAACATGGAAAAAATCCCTTATAATCTTGGGATGAGCTGTTAAAGCTGTGACTATAAATCCAGAAGCTATAAACATTCTGTGTGATACAAAATTCCATAGTATAATCCATAAAAATACAAATTAAATGCAAAATGGGTGAAATATTTGCAATTTATCACAGGCAAGGAATTAATTGTCTAACTTATAACCATCTTCTAGAAATTGGTAAGAAAAAGAACAATCAAACAGTAAACTACAAAAAGATAATTCACCAAATAAAAGAAAATTCAAGTGGCTCTTAACCAAATGAAAGGATCCTCAATTTCACTCATAAGAAAAATTAAAATTACTCTGATACCATTTTTAATTCATCAACGTTGGCAAAAATTTAAAAATTTAATTAACAAGCTTGGATACAAACCAGCAGGCACTCTCATATACTGCTGGTGGTAATGCAAATTGGTACAACCTCTATGGAAGCCAATTTGCAACATTTATCAAAATTACAAATGCAAATACCCTTGACCAGGAATTCTCCTGTTGGAAATTTCTCTGATGATACTTGTGCAAAAGTACAAAATGACACTCACGCAAGGTTAGTCACCTCAGCATGGCTTCTAACAACTGGAAACAATCCACCTGCCCATCGAGGGGGAACTGGTTAAATAAATTATGGTATTTCCACATAATAGAATAATATGAAACTATATTATTTAAAGTATTTAAGATTTTATTATTGATATGAAAACATTTCCAAGATCTTTGTGTAGAATAGTAAATACGTGGGGAAACTGGGTAGACAGATGTTAAAAATGGGAGGGAGACTATTTACTGTATACTTTTAAAATGCATTTTCTTTTTTTTATTGTCTAAAGTATTACATATGTCTCCTTTTTACCCAATTGACACCGCCCCCCACCCCCCCCATTCCCACCCCGGGCAAGCCACCATGGCACCAGTGTCTGTGTCCATTGGTTATGCTAATATGCATGCATACAAGTCCTTTGGTTGCTCTCTAGCCCCCTCCCTCCACCCCCACCATTTGTCTCTGGATCTGTTCTTGTTCATCAAATTATGTTGATCATTATATCCCACATATGAGTGAGATCATGTGATATTTATCTTTCTCCGACTGGCTTTTTCGCTTAGCATAATGCTCTCCAGTTTCATCCACTGCATGAAAGAGCATTTTCATCTTTTAATCATGTGGATATATTATCATCTGAAAACAGTAAAATTTTGAAATTCTATTTTTAGCATTAGTGGACACATGATGTATAATGAGCACTGTATTAACTGCTGTAGAGCCAAGCATTCAAGGATTTCAATACAATCATCCACAGGGTCAGTAATATTTTAACAATTCTTGTGTTACCATAAATGGTCAGATCAAGTATGACCAGATTCCCCCCAGACTAACTGGAAGCAAAAAATCAAAATATTCTAGCATATTCTTATTCATATAAAGTTATTCTCAAAAGTTATTCTCTGGATCTTTCATTAAAACTTTTCCCCTTAGTGTATTGCCCTCTTGTCTTCCCCTTTATAGCATGATGTTTAAAAACACAGGCTTTAGAGATCATTTAACTCTGCACCATTTGTTGTCTATACAACCTTGGACCTGATGCCTCAATTTCCTTATGTGCAAAATGGAGGTAACCAAACTTTATAGAATTGCTGTGAGGATTTAGTGAATTCATGTACTTAAAGTTCTTAGCCCGATGTTTCGCTCACAGTAAGAGTTCTAGAAATACTAAGTATCTCTACAATTACTGTATTGTTCTCTGGGCCTGAATTTTCACTGGATTCTGAACTCTGGCATGCTTTTGATGGACACTCTGGTTACACATCTGGCATGAAAGGTTTAGCCTGCGATATCATCTCCAGTCAGGTCAAGTAACAGTTTACTTAAATTGGCTACCATTTAGACACTCAATCATAAATTTATGCTAATTTCCACCTTTGAATTAAAACTCCTCAGTGTAAACACATTGAGTTTCTATCTAATAACCTTTTCACTCTTTAATTCAAAAATAATTTTCATTGTACATCAACAAATTAGCATTTTAGCATGCTCATACCAAAAGTTCAACACTCTAAATTTTTATTACAAAATTCAATTTATCTACAAAATCAAATTCACTACTACACTCAGATTTATTTTATATTTCTGTAACTAACAAAGCCTCTCAGTCATTGTAATCAAGTTTTTTAAGGGAGAAAGTTTTTGTTATATTTATGTAATTACCATTTCAGTTGTAAGAAACACTCAATGCCAATTTCAATTACTTCAATGTCAAAAATTCACATTAATAAAAGTAATTTATATGACCTCCTTACAATATGTAAACTATTCTAATAAGTATGTAGAAGGCTTTGGAAGAGGAAACATACAGTTGAGGTTTAAGTTTCAAATGTTAGAAAGGATTAGAGACTAAAATTGGCTATCAGAAAATTCACTGGGGACCACAATGAGCCCACAACAGAACATTGCCAATTCCTTGTTATTAATAAATTTCTTCTTTCTAAATTCCTTCAGAAAACATACTATCAGAGATTATCAAGGGACATACTATAAAAACTGTAAATTATGCTTAATCATTGGGCTATAAACTGGAAATTTTTAATTAAAAAACTAAAGCCTTCATATTAATAATGGAATGATGTAACTTGAAAGTAAAAATGAGGTTAATTTTGTTATTAAATAAATTTTTGTGACATTATGGGTCAAGTACGGATTTATATATCTCTTGGAGATGTAAGAAAAAAAATGTAAGCCCTGAGGGAAATTGTAATCCACAAAGCAAATTGAGACATGTAAGATAACTACGATATAAATATTAAGTGATAGGCTGACCTAAGGGGGTTCATAAGGAGGTGACCACAGAAACTATTTTGCATCTTAAATAGGTCTTATAGAAAGGCAAATGTTCAATAGCAAAGTGGTGGAAGAGACCACTTCAAGAAAAAAGGGGAGTAATCTGAGTAATGACTGGAAGAAAATAGCACAGAGATTTTGTAGAACTGAACACAGAGAATACAGTATGGAATAATGATTGTGGGGAATAAAACAGATTCAAGAAGAAGCTACAACACAAGGCTGAGAAATTAATAATTTTCCATAAGTAATGGAAAGCTATGAACAGTACTTTGATCAAAAGAATAGTTTTATAAAAGTTTTCATAGAAAGAGTATAATGGTATTTGTGTACAAATAGAACTGGTGTCTGGAGGAGGAGAAGAGAATGTTCTAGAAGTTCAGCATAAGATACATATGAGTCTGAACTAGATGTTGTGGAACTAAAAAGAAAGAGATAACTATAAATATATGGTGAAAGACTATTAGTAAGAATAGACATTTATTGAGAGATTATATTATGAAAACTTTTGAGTTTTATCAGTTAATTATCTTAACCCTCTGAAGTATATAACTATCATCTCCATTTTACAGAAGTGGGTTAATTTATTCATTAATATAGTCTAAGTATAGTGTTGGGATCCAAACCCCAGACTCACTGACTTCTAATACCAACACTATCAACCTCTATACTTTCTAATTATTAGAGCTCATTGTACTTAATATTGAGGAGAAAACTGGAGCCAAAAAATGACACTGAAGTTTCAAGCTTAAACAATTGGGAAAATAATGATATCAATCAAAACAAAACATGACTCAGCAGGTGTGGCTCAGTGGTTGAGCTTCAACCTATGAACCAGGAGGTCATGGTTCAATTCCCGGTCAAGACACATGCCTGGGTTATGGACTCGACCCCCAGTGTGGGGTGTGCAGGAGGTAGCCAATCTATGATTCGCTCTCATCATTGATGTTTCTCTCTCTCTCTCTCTTACTCTTCCTTCTTCTCTGAAAAAAATAAAAAAATATTTTAAGAAAAATTTAGAAATAAACAAACAAAAAATAACATGGCATATAAGGAGGAAGAGTTGGTTCAGGAAATTAGATACAAATTTCATCTTTAATCTACCCAGTTTCCTGAAAAGCATTATGTTTTCAGCATGACCTGAAGAATGTTTCTTTTGCATATTATCCATTAGTCCTGTTTTAGTCTTTAAATGTTTCATTTATCCTGTGATAAGCCATTTCCATTTTAACCCACCAAAATTCTATTGTTTTATCAGGTGAGACCTTTCCTGACAAGGTGCCTAAGGTGCAGTTAGTCATCACATATGAAGATGTGAAGCTAACTATACTAGTGAAACACATGAAAAACATCGTAAGTTTGTCATATCTAATGAGAAACATGGAAACCTATATTTAAAAATTACTTGCCTCTGCTGAGCAATTAATGTCAATATTAGTGAGAGAAATGGGGCCAGCCACCAAGTTTAAGTGAGGAGCAATGAACCAATTACAATGTTCTTCTCAGTCTGACTGTGATCCTAGAGGATTATAAAATATTTCACAGGGTAAGTCCTAGAATGAAAATCAGATTGTATTCCAAATGAAGTGTCAGAAAATGCTAGTGAAAAAGCTTTGAGAAAGCAGAACAAGTTGGAGTACTACGAGCTAAAGGAAAAACAGCTCAGTCCCAAGAACTGACATCTATCCCATCATGTTGAACTTGCCAGAGAACTGATTCATCTCTTGGGTAGTGCCGGTACCTTGTCTGGGAAGCCAGGATGTCTTACCTTAGAGCAGCGGTTCTCAACCTGTGGGTCTCAACCCCTTTGGCGGTCAAACGACCCTTTCACAGGGGTCGCCTAAGACCATCCTGCATATCAGATATTTACATTACGATTCATAACAGTAGCAACATTACAGTTATGAAATAGCAACAAAAATAATTTTATGGTTGGGTCACAACATGAGGAACTGTATTTAAAGGGACAGAAGGTTTAGAACCACTGTAGTTTCCTTTCAAATTCCCACTGTACCTTGAGTTTTTACCATCACAACAGTTATCAGATTCTGATGTAATTGCTCACAGATATTTCTTTTTCCTCAAAGGGCAAAAATAGATACAGAGGCAGAGCAACATCAAACAGACAGTCAAACTACAGCGGGAAGGCCGGGGAGGGTTGAGGGGGTGGGTAAGAGATCAACCAAAGGACTTGTGTGCATGCATATAAGCATAACCAATGGACACAAGACACTGGGGGTGGGGGGGGGGGCGGGTATGGGAGGCTAGGGGAAGGTCAAGGAGAGAAAAAAAAGGAGACATATATAATACTCTTTGTAATACTTTAAGCAATAAAACAATTTTTAAAAAAGTTAATAAATTGTTTGAGGACAGGACCCCCATCTTTGCAACCCCAGAACGTATAACTGTCATTAGCCTCTAAAGAAAACTAAAAGCTGGTGTCTCTGTTACACCCCACTATCCCTAAGACTGGGTCAAGTCAGAGGCAAGAGCAGCAATTGGGCCATGTCATTAAGCAAGACAGGGAGCTTTCTATCACACGGGGTAGGTTATTCATGTTCATAGTCTGGGAGCAGTGAACAGAAAAGGGTAACTCTAAGCCTCGCCAGCTTCTCTGGTTTTTCTCTAGTCTCGTCAAAATGGGTGAATCTCCCCAGGAGATTCCACAGGTGTAGAGAAAGTCAGTAGCACTGTTTTGGCTTTCTCCTTTATTAGTATAAATCTCTCCGGATGCACTTGGAAGGATTTAAAGGGGCAAACCCTTCTCAACATGACATGCATCTGGAACATGCTAGAACTTAATAAATATTTTTTCAGAGAACAAATAGTTGGCATAATTTGCATGGGATACATCTGTTACAAACTTAATATTAGCCAGATACCCAAGGATGTTTGTTTGTAAATCTGTGGTTTTTATAATCAGCATTTTTTGTAATAGCTGAACCAACATTATTAAATGTGTTATGTTTTTGTAGAACTTTTAGCCATTGAAATAAGTATTTTCAATTACTTTTGATATGATAATCATCTTAAATTAGAATAGCCGTTGTTTAAGAAATTCTTAGGCTGGGAAATGAAGATTTACCTTAGTATCTGTATAAATTCATACAATGAAATAATAGAGTATTGAGAAATGGTGTTAATTGACTTAACAGAACTTATATATGTATATGATATATAATTGTTAATTGAAAATAGTCTTATTGGAAACTAAATTTTTATTTCAGTAATGTTGTCATTACTCAAAACATTTTAGAATATGCCTATTGACATTCCTTTGAGAGTTGGCATAGAAACCACAGCCAACTCAGTGGTGTCACTGAATAGTCATGCCTAATATTTGATCAAAAGCAATATTAGCCAACTTGGTCACCTATTTTATCCACCAGATGAATCCCCAAATTACATTTAACAGTTTTCAAAAATGCATTTTACACTCAGATGAAGCTGCACTACCGATACGTATATTCAAACGAATGTGATGCAGGCATGAAGGGAGGAGAGACAGTAAGCAAGAGTTTAAGATTCAGATCAAGTTATGAGAAATGGAAAATGATCAGATGAATACCACAAAAAGTAAAAGCAAACACACACTTAGGGCCATTAGAACCTATACATTGTCAATGCCCTCTAAAGGACCTTAAAAATAAAGCAAGACTTCTTGCAGTCTGAATCCTCAGTGCCTGCTGGCTCTGCTCTTCTCCCCAATCTCTTATCATTGCCCTGGTATTTATTCCTAGACCTCTCTCTTTTCTATCTTCAGCCTTGTGGCTTTAAATACCACCCACATGTCCTTCTCTTCTGTATTTATAACTCCAGCTTGAATATGTCCCTAAAATCTAGAGTTGTATGTACAACGGATTACTCAACAACTGTAATAGAAATTCAATAGACACCACAAACAGCATACACCAAATAAAACTTAGTATCATTGCCCTTCTAACCTTGCTTCTTTTGCAATCTTTCTTATCTCAGTAAATAGCACCTTCATCCTACTAGTTGCTCAGGTTAAAATCCTTAGAGTCATTTTGACTTCTTTCATAAACAACATCCAATTTGCCAGCAAATCATGTCAGCTCTGCATTCAAAATAAATCCAGAATCCTACCACTTTTCATGACCACGCTATCACCATTGGTTCAAGTCACCATCATCTCTCAACCCAATTACTGCTGTAACCTCTTACCAGGTGTCTCTCTGTCTACCCTTGTTCGTTTATAAATCAAACCCTGTCATTTCTCTCTTCTTATTGTTATGGGGAAGGAGTCTCATATCACATACCATGAAAGACAAAATACTTATTAATAATGATCTGTGAGGCTACCAATCTGGCCCCTTGACCTCTCCAACCTCATCTAGTATAGACACCTTCAATCACTCCACTTCATCTTCAGTGACTTCCTTGCTCTTCCTTGAATATTGCAAACACGCTTTTGCCCTAGGATAATTGTTCCTCCTACTCAGTTTATCTGGAATGCTCTTCCCTGGGCTCATGACTCAAATTCTCCATGGCTCAGTTTCATGGGTCCTGAATGATCATACTTGACTGTCACCTTTTCAGTGAATGAGGACTCACTCCCGTAGGTAAAACTGCAAAACCACCCTCTTTGTTGCCACTTCCAAACCTCCTTTCTTACTTTACTTTTTTCCACTGCCCTGTATCACACTGTAATCTCAGGGGCTAAAACAGGGCCAAGGACATAGTAGGTGCTCAATGAATACTTGGTTAAAAGAAAGAATGTCAAATTACTTCTGATGTGAACAAGGGCTAAAACCAAGATCTTTCTCACCATCCAAAAATCACCACAAAAGTTCTCATGCCTTGCATTTTTCAGAGCTTATTCCTTCTGCTTATCTGAAGACAGAGATAACATTATAATGTTAAAATGACAGAAAAATCTATAACTTCTCAACATAGTTTCTTGGCTCATTTCAAGTTTTAACTAATTCTTATTTATTTTTTGAGCCTTTAGTATTTTCACATGCCAAAGTAATCAGACTAAAGAGTTGTGCTTAATTTTATTTTAATAGTAAAATGAAGTATTAAGCCTGCAGTTTTGTCACATTTGATATTAAGTTTGATGAAAAGAATTATCTTCTATGAAATCTTTGAAGCTTTGCTCTAAGAATTACTTCCCTCCTGCAAGATCACAAGCTGAAACAAGATTGCTGAAATGTTTTTCCTTTCAAAGCAGCAAAATGTGATTTGTTCTAGTGAACAGAGGCTGACAAAGTAATGCAGTTATTTAGAAGCTTGGTCAAGGTTTATTAAACTAATATTTTCGTTTATATAACAAAAATATAAAAATCATTTAGATTTGAAATATTTATAAATCTCTAGTATTTTCCCACATAGCCCATTTTAAAATGCTCTCTTGCATGGACTCACACACCATGTCTGCCTCTGCATTACACTGCTGGCAATGTCTCTCCTATTCTCTCTCCCAGACTGTGTTAATTCTAGACTGTTTTCTTCTACCTGTTCCAGAAGGCTCTAAAAGTTATCAATAAGGATACTGGACTCTCTTCTGGTATTGAAAATGCTCACACTATTCGAGTTTCTTACTCTGTAACAAAAGAGTAAGTTATTTTAAATGAAGAGCAAATAATGTCAAGGAAAAAAGATAACACTTCAAATTGGGTGCTGTTAAATCTTTCATAGACACAAAATGGGAGAAAACAGTTACTATAGGAAATTAACAGGAGAGAGAGAAGGAAAAGTAGAGTGAAACACAACCAGAGAACTTCAGGCTAAACACACACTCATATTAAAAATTTATTACATTTCATTTTTTACTTAGAAAATGTCTTACAATTTTGCTGTCTATGTGTAGCCGGGGGTTTGTTCCATGAACCATACTTGAAGAAACATTTACCAAATGGCTCTTTACTCCATAAATGGTACCCTCCAGGCAGTGTGGGTTCTGGATTTGGCACCAAGTCAATTGTGGTGCCTGTTGAAGTACAACAGCGATACAATTTAGATTTTATGAAAATAAAGCCCCAATGATGGCAATATATGAATTTTGACATATTAAAATAACAATGTTTTGTGTTTCCTGTTAAAACTAACTTGGCTAAATTTTCTATCCCAGTTCTTTTCAATTATTGTTCCAGCCTAGATGCACTTCACTCTAAATAAATATTAATTTATTGCTAAATGGTTATTTTCAAGGGCAATAACAATTATCCCATATATTCTAAGAATTTTTTTAAAAAGTGTTCTTCCAGAGTAAGCCCATTATGATATTTATTTCTCATTTCAAAGAATATGATTCAAAAAATAAAAAAAGAAAAGAATATGATGCAAAGCAGTGTGGTAGTGAAGCATATCCAGCCCAGATATGAATATCTTGTTGTGTTTTATGTTTTGTTTTTTGTTTTTGTTTTACCAAGGAAACTTTGCCTCTCAAAGATTGCCAATTATTTCTTAAATTGTCCTATAAACATTTGATTATTGATATGAACATGATACTTGATCTTTCACCAAGAGCCAACATCTTTAACTAGTCCTTTCTTCTTGAACTTTTCAAGAAGAAACTCCATGAAACTTCACCATTTATACTAGTATATTCCCTAAACCTCCTTGACAGGAGGCTTCCTTAGCTCTTACAAATTTAAACGGGATAATGTACATAGTGACTAAATAAATTTTGGCTTCACACTTAGCCCTTAAATATGAAGCTTTTTCTAGTATTCAGGACTTTAACTCTTCAAACTAATTTCCCACAAATTTCATTCCATCTTGAGACTTCAAATATTATATGAATTACTCCTAAATTTATATCTCTACTTTTCATAATTCTTTGAACTCAATTTACATATTTCCAATTCCCTGGTGACCATTCAGACTCTCATATCTTGCAATCTTCTCAAACTCAACAATTCTAAATTGTAGTCTGCTACTTTACAGTGAAGCCAGCTCTCACTCTGAACTATTAATTATTTCAAAAGTTGTTGCATCATCCTTAACAACCCTTAGTCAAAATTTTTCTATAATTATTTTCTGCACTTGATCTTAGCCAAAGAGCCATTATTTTCTATACTTTTACTTATTTCATCATTATTCCTTTTATTTTCCTGTTACTGTTATTATTGTCAAAATTCTATTCTATATTCTCTATTTCTTTGTCTATGAATTCTTTTTATTGGTTGCTATGATATTCCTTTCCTTATTTTCTACTTTTACTATTTCGTCCTGCATAAGACATCCTAAAACTCTATTTTCATCAACATTTTCATCTAATTTATCAAAAAAAAGGACACATATGTAATACCCTTTGTAATACTTTAAGCAATAAAAAATCTACACTAATAAAAGAGAAAAATGGTAATTGGCGTACGACCGCTACCCTTCCGATTGGCTAATCAGCATATCCTTATGCAAATTAACTGTCAGCCAAGATGGCGGCCGGCAGCCAGGCAGCTGGAAGCGAACGTGAGGCTTGCTTGCTCCCGTGACTGCAGACTGCAACATTCCCCACCTGACTTGCCGGACTCTGAGCTGGCAGTTTGAAACATTCTAACAAATATAGCTGGCTGGGATCTCAGAGCTGAAGTTATACATTGTTTCGATTATAGAACGGCAAACAAACCAGCAGCGGAAGCCTCAGAGCTAGAGCCAGAGCTAAAGCTGGCCCAGAAGAAAAAAAAAAAAAGAAAAAAAGGAGTGGTTGGGAGCTTCAGTCAAAACCCCTAGCCTGAAAGCAGTCCTCAGCCCCTCACCCAGACTGTCCAGGCACCCCAGTGGGGACCCCCACCCTGAAGGGTGTGTGACCAGCTGCAAACAGCCATCATCCCCTCATCCAGGCTGGCCAGGCACCCCAGTGGGGACCCCCACCCTGATCCAGGACACCCTTCAGGGCAAACCAGCCAGCCCCCAGGCCTCTATCCTATATAGTAAAAGGGTAATATGCCTCCCAGCACAGGGATCAGCAGAGCCACGAGGCCTTCTGGCACCAGATCAGCATGACAGGGGGCAGCGCCCAAACCCCCTGATCGCCCTGCGGCTCTGTGTGTGACAGGGTGTGGCGTCCCAACCCCCTGATCGGCCCTGCTCTGTGTGTGACAGGGGGTGGAGCCTACCCCCACCCCCCCACGGGCCCTGCTCTGTGTGTGACGGGGTAGAGCCATAACCTCCCCATCGGCCCTGCCCTGAGTGTGACAGTGGTGGCGCCCCAACCCCCTGATTGGCCCTGCTCTGTGGGTGACAGGGGGTGGTGCCCTAACTCCCCTATCGGCCCTACTCTGTGCGTGACAGGGGGGAGCTCCCCAACCCCCTGATGGGCCCTGCTCTGTGCGTGACAGGGGGGAGCTCCCCAACCCCCTGATGGGCCCTGCTCTGTGCGTGATGGGGGGGGGCAGTGCCCCAACCCCCTGATTGGCCCTGCTCTGTGAGTGACAGGGGGCAGTGCCCCAACCCCCTGATTGGCCCTGCTCTGTGAGTCACAGGGGGTGGCGTCGCAACCTCCCCATTGAACCTGCCTTGAGTGTGACCGGGGCGGTGCCCCAACCCCCCAATCAGCCCTACCCTGAGCGTGACTGAGGGTGGCATCGCAACCTCCCAATCCGCCCTGCTCTGTGCATGACAGGGGGCGGTGCCCCAACTCCCCAATCAGCCCTGCTCTGAGCCCGACCAGGGGCTGCACCTAGGGATTGGGCTTGCCCTCTGCCACTCAGGAGCAGGCCTAAGCCAGCAGGTCGTTATCTCCCGAGGGGTCCCAAACTGCGAGAGGGCACAGGCCGGGCTGAGGGACCCCCTCTTCCCCCCCGAGTGCACAAATTTTTGTGCACCGGGCCTCTAGTAAATAAATAAATAAATAAATAAATAAATAAATAAATAAATAAACTTTAAGGCTTTTCTTGAGTTTCAGAGTCCTTAGCTTAATATTTAAGGTACTATACAATCTACTTATAACCTACCTTGTATATCCCCCCCTCAAACACATGTTATTCTAGCTGACTATGTCATACTTCTACTTACCTTCCATTTACGTTCTACATGCAACTCAACTTTCAGGCTCAGCTTAAACCTCTCATCCTCTCTGAGGTTCCCGGGTCACTCTTGCTCCTGATGATTCTTTCCTCCCTTTGGCCTCTATCATCACATTTAATGGACATACATTTGATATTCACTGCCTTATCTCAACTATTGAAACTTTTATCATCTTGGTTCATCCTGTAGTTTCAATTTTGGGGGAGTGGAGTGTCCTATGGGTGTCAATTAGGTCATGTTGGTTGCTTATGTTGGTCAAATCTTTTATAGCCTTACAATTTACTGTATTCTAGTTAGTCCTACAGATTGAGAGGTGTTATGATATTCAACTATAATTGTGAATTTCTATAATATTGTATGAACATTTATGATTATTATGTACTCTTGAGTAATTGGCCCTTTTACTGTTATAAAATGAACCTTTCTATTCATGATAGTATTTTTGCTCTTAAATATACTTTGTTAGATATTTATATAAATAATCCAGGGTTTTTTTTATGAATTTTAGCATGGTATACCACTTTCATTCCTTTACTTTTAACCTTTTTTCTCTTTATATTAAAGTAAGTTTCTTATGCATATAAGATAGATAGATAATAGATAGATGATAGATAGGTAACTGTACAGTAGGTTGTAGCTAGCAACCTCTGGCACATGGATATATTGAACCTATAATATATATATTATATATACATATATATTTGTGTGTGTATATATATATATATATATATATATATATATATATATATGTGTGTGTCTTTTATATATATAAAAGACTAAGCGAACGGCTTACCGACCAGCCAGTAGCTATGAAGCGCAATGATCATTAGGGGGCAGATTCTCAATGCATAGGCATGGAAACATGGAATAGACTGATGAATCTCAGAGGGAAGAGGGGAAGGTGGGAAGAGATTAACCAAAGATTTTATATGCATATTAGAGGCCTGGTGCACACCAGTGGGGTCCCTCGGCCTGGCCTGCAGGGATCAGGCTGAAACCGGCTCTCCAACATCTTCCAAGAGGTCCTGGATTGCGAGAGGGGGCAGGCCAGGCCGAGAGATGTACCAGTGCACAAATCCGTGCACCAGGCCTCTAGTTATATATAACTTTTTAAAAGTTTTCCCAGGCGCTATAGTTAAGTTTTTAATATTCTGGATTTGCAGAGTCAGTTTTCCAGACACAAAAGAAGAACTTGGCATTGCGTGTTGTTGTCTTTTCCCTAAGTTTTATCTTCTTTGTGTTTTATTGTTTCAGGTTTTTCAATTGTTTTTAAACTTGTTAGATACATTTTATCATTCCAGGCTCTCATAACTCAGTCCTGATTATCTGATACTCAGGTTATTGAAACCTGTACACCATATACCTATATCTTTATTTAAATCATGATATCCTTGGTTAGGAGGGAAATATCAAGGCATATATTTGAGGCACATAAAACTCATATATTTTAATTCTGAATTACTAGTTTTTGCTTTTTTTACAATCCATTTTCTTCCCCTAATATTAAGGATAACATCAAATCTTTCGGTATATCATGTTATTTGCAATTCCTCAGTAATGACTAACAAAACATAATCTGTCCCTTTTGTTTGTACAATTTTCTCAGCACTTGAGGATAGAAGGTGAGTTAGTAGATTTGAAGTCAATTAAAGCAGTTCAGTGCAACTGTGAAAAACTTTAATTACCAGCTAACTCATAAACAACTCTTCAGATTGCCTATTGAATAGATTGTAAAAAAAAAAAAAATAAATGAGGTTTAAAGCCTTACTTCTTACATGCTATTAAGACTACGAAATGGAAACACCAAATTTCACAAAGTACTTAATAACAAAGTCTGGAGTTCTAATTAGAATTCTGAATTTTTAGAAGCCATTCAATATGTATGTATTGAGTCAGAAATGGAATTCTATCTACTATACTGATTTCTGTCTAGTTGTTAACTATATCGTTATTTAATATATATATCTATATCAAGATGATTTACATATGTCAAGATGATCGTGAAAATATGTTTGTTAGTTCTTTGAGGGCTGAAACTATTTCAGTTACTTTTCCATGTCTTCTTGCTGCCCTCCAAAGTGCTAGACACATGGTATTTTTATTTTTAAATTGATTATTTAAAATTATTAGAAATCACCTAATGAGGACTAGAGTTCTGTTAAAGACTTAAATTGGTGTGAAATGAAGCAGAAGACTACCCCAATTTAATTCATGAGGACTTAAAATTATCCCACTCTATGTTAAGTAACACATAGTGAAAGATGAGATTTCTCTAACGAAAGCACACAACAAACCATGTATCACAAGGACTTTTATTTTACAGGTGTACTTTTATCGTACATTGGCATTTTATTTTTTTTAAAACCTTCTTCATGATGGAAAGTCTGAGTTTAGAAATTACAATTTGGCAGGCACACAGAAGAGGAAAATGTTTTTTATTGTGTTGTTTTGTTTCTGGCATAGACCTTAGGTTTTTATAGCCTATCATATTTTAATCATCATTAGTTGATTTCTACCAAAGCTTATATTATCCTATGACTGAAAACTTTTAAGTAAAAAAAAAAAAAAACTTGATGGAAAACTCTCAAAAATTATTCATCAAAAAGATAACTTGCCCTAGCTGGTTTGGCTCAGTGAATAGAGCATTGGCCTGTGGACTAAAAGGTCCCAGGTTCAATTCCAATCAAGGGCATATACCACAGTTGCAGGCCATGGCACTGGACAGGTGCTTGCAGGAGGCAACCAATCAACCAATCGATGTGTTTCTCTCACATCGATGTTTCTCTCACATCGATGTTTCTCTCTGTCTTTCCCTCTCTCTTCCACTCTCTCTAATAATCAATGGGGAAAAAAATATCCTCAGGTGAGGATTAAAAAAAAAAAGATAACATATTAAATGCAATTAAGTTTTGAATTAATCTATAGAAATTTCCAAAGTGTCTATTATTTTTAAACCAGTATCTTTATCACATTCATGATAAAATTTGATCTAGAAGGTCTTCCGATCTGAATCTGACAGTTTCCTTTAGCATCTTTTTGTAGAGTCAATATAAGGTTGTGGTGAAGAGCATGGAGGTCTTATAGGAAAAACCTTTTCAATAAAATAAAGATAGTAATACTAGCTCAAGCAATATTTAAAGGAATGTTTTAAATTAAGTATATATTCATTATGTGGTAGCTATTATTATTATTACTATGTATGAAAAACTATCTTCCTCATACAGTCATATAAAAATACTGAAGGGTTGCTCTCATACCTTACAATGGGAGATGGTTTTATTTGCTTTCTAAATAAAGTTCATATAGGGTTTTGTTTTTATACCAACATGCTACTGTTTACTTTTATTTTTCCCTATTTTGATAAATTAACCATGCTTTCAACATGCTTTCATTCACTGAGGGTGAAATTAGGGTAGAGGGTAACCAATGGGGCAAAGTTCAAGAAAAATGTGGGGGAGGGAGGCAAGAATTCCTAATCTCATAAGGAAGATAACACACATAGAACTATTCTTAATACATATAAAATGATAAATATTTTAACATATAATCTAGAACATATAGAATTCAAAGTCATTATGAACAATAAAATAAAGTTTACAGGACCTTACACTCTCTTCTGAGCACAGTAAAAACACTAGCCAGAGTTCTGGGAGAAAGTAGCGGTGTTGCTTGACTTCAATCCACCATGAGTAAGAAAGTCCTCTGAGTGACACAGCAACTTCTCATTGTTTAGACTGAGGGTCAAACTAAGAACTCTGTATCCCTAAGCCTTATGACTCTAGAAATCGAAGTGCTAAGTCTTTGTGAAGGTCTCAAAAAGCAACAGTAAAACATCCTAGGGTGAGACATTTAGACAAGGGGGTGGGGGGTTATTTAATCATTTTAAAGTAAAATTTAATTTACATAAACATAACAGTAAAGGAAGAAATAAGAAGTATTAATGAGGAGATAGTCATTTTTAAAATGAATTATCTGAGATCTTTAAGGAACAGAATATGGTACCAGTAAAAAGAGAAAAAATATAATAGTGTTGATAAGACAACTGCTTTGAAAAAAGTCTTTTAGAGACTTGAGAAATCAATGCCTGCATTTAAATCTGCTAATGACAGACTAATCCAGTGATGGCGAACCTATGAAACGGGTGTCAGAGGTGACACTCGAACTCATTTTTTTGGTTGATTTTTCTTTGTTAAATGACATTAAAATATATAAAATAAATGTCAAAAATATAAATCTTTGTTTTACTATGGTTGTAAATATCAAAAAATTTCTATATGTGACACGTCACCAGAGTTAAGTTAGGGTTTTTCAAAATGCTGACACGCCCAGCTCAAAAGGTTTGCCATCACTAGATTAATCCCACTGTTCAGATCTAATGCACCCATGTCTTTAATTGAAACCTGCGCTGTTCTATTATTCTATAAACTTCAGGATATTCAAGAATCTTGTCAAGGACACTAACTTAGAAATAGAAGCCAAAACCTTGAGTTGTTAAATGCTTGGGAAAGGTTCATACACAAAAGATTTTTCTCCTTCTGTAATTAGGAGTTTATTCTTCAAACAGTTGGGAATCTTTGATTGTTTTGAGCAGGAAAGTGACATGATCAAACCAGCTTTACAGGAAGTTAAATGCAACAGTGATGAACAAAATGAATGAAGGAAAACTAGGGCACCAAAAGTATTTAAAATCCAGTTATAATAAGCTAGGGAGTAAAGAGCTGTGGTGGCAGGTGAACTGGGGCACTAAGGGAAGATACTGATCTTGATACATACTTGGATTTGAAAATCAAAGGGAGGCCCCAGGAAAGAGAAATAGTATCCTTTAATAAAATTTTAACAAGTTGAAAAAAATCTGCTGTGGAGGGGTGAGGAAGAATAGAAAATAGATTTTGGCTAGAGCTTATATAAGAGTACCAAGAAGACATTCAGGAGGAAACATTCACAGTTCACTATGCTGGGATGCTAAGAATGAATGAGAGATTTCTTTGGGGGGAATCATCTGCATTGGTGGTTCTCAATTGTAGTCAGTTTTGCCCCCCAGATGACAGCACTGACTGTCTGGAGACGTTTTTTGCTTATCCTAACTGGGAGAATAGTATGACTGGATTCTAGAAAGTGTTTCAGGGTGTCATTAAAAGACCTGGAATGCTACCTACTAGATGCCAGTAGCAGAACAGCCCCCATCTCAGAGACTTAAAAGCAAGATCTAGCCCTGGCTAGTGTTCTCAATGGTTGAGCATCGACCTATGAAGGAAGAGGTCACCACCATTCAATTCCCAGTCGGAGCACATGCACGGGTTGTGGACTCTATCCCCATTAGGGGGTGTACAGGAAGCTGCCAATCAATGATTCTCTCTCATCATTGATGTTTCTAACTTTCTCTCCTTCTCCCTTCCTCCCTGAAATGAATAAAAATATATTTAAAAATAAAAAGAATTATCTAGCCCCAAATATCAGTAGTATCAAAGTTGAACACTCTCACACCCTCTCATAAACATCATAGTACATTAGGGATATCTTGTCCAATCAGTACATATTGTATATTTATGTTTAATTTATAGAAAACAAAAGTAGTATCAAATATTTATTGTCTCACTCTAATTTAGGCACTGTCCTTACATTGCATGTTTTATTTTATTTAATGTTTTAAATATGAGATAGGTATCATCTTTATCCTCATTTAACAGGTTAGGAAACTGACCCACTAAAAAGTTAAGATACCTGTCAAAAGTCACATAGTTGGCAAGTTGGGGGGCCCAGACTGCAATCAATAAGTCCATTTCCAGAACCATGATTCTAATCACTAAGTTGGAGCATACAGTGATTATAGATATAGTAAAAAGAAAGCCCCATTGCACATAAGAAAGATATATATAAAGGCCCTAGCTGGTTTGGTTCAGGTGATAGAGAGTTGGCCTGTGGACTGAAGGGTCCCAGATTTGATTCTGGTCAAGGGCACATGCTCAGGTTGTGGGCTCGATCCCCAGTGGGCGGTGTGCAGGAGGCAGCCAATCAATGATTCTCTCTCATCATTGATGTTTCCCTCTCTCTCTCCCTCTCCCTCTCCCTCTCCCTCTCCCTTCCTCTCTGAAACCAATAAAAATATTTTTTTTAAAAAATACATAGATCAAAACACTTTACTCCATTCATTCTTCTCACACACACAAAAAAATCAATCCTTTCAATATTGATAGCAACCTCTTCCTGTGTCACTGATACATTTCAGAGTGCCTCCTCTGAGAAGGTTTCAAGTGGGAAAAGATACCTTGAGCTCCATCTAAAGCACCAGTTTTAATAGTCATCATATTTTGACTTATGGGTCCAGATGTATTTTATATAATTTATGAATAATAAAGATCCAAACTTTTTCAATAATATAATTTTACCTTGTAAATTAGAACAAAAAAAAGTTAGCCCTATAATGACATATATCATATTTTCTTACTTCCCAATATGCTTTTTCAAGTGACAAAGAAAGATACAGAATTAAAGCTAATGAGTTTGGAGGTGGCACTGAATGTTCACATGTGAATGTCTGTGATTCAGAGCAATAAAATGTACTGTTGAATATTATCAGTTTTATAGAATGTGGTCAAAATAAGCACTTAATTCCTCAAGGTTGTTGTTTAAATCCTCCTTTTTAAATTATATAAATATTTCTTATTTTATTAAACCATACATTCAGAGTTTTAGTTCTATTGACTCTCCATTTGGTCAAGATTACAAAGATAGTACCCATTTTTTGAAACATGGTAGTTTCTAACATTTTGAAATAGTGGACTCACTCTTTAAATGATATATCCTATATAATAAAAGGCTAATATGCAAATCAACCTAACGGCAGAATGGCCGGTCGCTATGACATGCACTGACCACCAGGGGGCAGACGCTCACCACAGGAGCTGCCCCCCAGTGGTCAATGTGCTCCCACAAGGGAAAGTGTGGCTCAGCCAGAAGCCCTGAGCTGGGCTCCCGGCTGGCAAGCGCAGCGGCAGTGGTGGGAGCCTCTCCCACCTCTTGCAGGCGGACATCCCCTTAGGGCTCCTGGACTGCAAGAGGGCACAGGCTGGGTTGAGAGACCCCCTCCCCGCCAAGTGCATGAATTTTGGTCTCTAGTTAAGAAATAAAAATGTTCATAATAAGGAAATATGGAAAAGAAGAAGGGAGAAATTCTGCAGCCAGTATGAGGGAGGGAGTAAGGTAGGGGGCAGTGGTTAGAAATAATGGGAAGAAAGGATCCAGAGATCCACCCATTTGCCATCATTGCTCAGGCTACAACTTAGGCAACTTTTCGGGCTCCAGACAACACAATTTAAAAAGGATTATCCAATACATTTTAGGAGAGTTTAGAGAATAAAATTATCATAACCATCTTATAAGTATATGAAAGTTATAGGTCTAATAGATATTTTAATTAAATTCTGCTTTAAAATGTAATATCATAATATACATGTCATGAAATGCTACATCTTATTTTTTATGTGTTAAACTTGAATTTATTGATTTTCAAGTGGTATACAGTATCCTGAGGCACCTAGCTATTGTCTCAGCCTGGGGCTTATATTCATTTCTTGACCATTTATGTCAAAATGCAAATTTAGTTTTTACTGCAAAAAATGAATTATATTTAGTGGGCTTTTAAATATAGTTCTCTGACACAAAACTTAATTTAAGATGGACAATTTTTCTCTTTTAAACTGCACCTGGAATTATTTCTGAACAATAATATATTTCTTTTTTATTGTTTCCTTATTTTCTGATAAACAGAGTGATGGTAATAAATCTTGACCCTGCCTTTGGTCTAGATATTTAGTAGCTATGTGTTTGTTTTCTTTGATAGCAACATGCATTAATATTTATGACCATTTTGCTTTGCAGCATCTCCCAGATGGCTCCGCGCCCAGCGCACATGTTGAATTTTATCTTTTACCATATCCCAGTGAAGTCCGTAGGAGGAAAACAAAATCTGTTCCAAAATGTACCGACCCCACTTACAATGAAATTGTAAGTATGATTCATCTCTTGTTCTGTCATTTTGTATATTTCTTACCATTTTTCAGCCTAACAACCAAATATGGAAAACTTGCAGTAATTGGCAGCATTATTACATGAACAGTAGACATTTTCCCAAAAATAGCCACTGTATGCTGATCCCTGTTCTAGAGCTTATGGGAACTGTCAAATACTGATACTGCTTTCAAAGTGCTCATGCACCAATTTTCACACTGTGGCTAGACTCCGGTAAGAGCCTAAGACTATGTGATATTTATTTCACATACTCATATTATCCCTCACTCCATCTTATTGTCTCTAATCTTACTTTCCTTTTACCTGGTTTTCCTTACCTAATGGTCTTATCATAGTCTCTAACCTATATATAAAAACACATTTCAAAAAATCACATTTGAAAAAAAAAACAAAAAATATGTAAGTGCAAAATGCAAATTAAATTACAGTTAATTCATACTAGATATAACTATTTCATCTGTGTTATACAATTTGAACATCCAAAGCCCTACTTTTATCTAAGGCAAATCCTACATTTATTCTCTTAATTCCATCTTTCCCATTTCTTGTACCTTGCTCAGTTGATCATTTGCTCTTCTTAAACTGTCTCATCCATTAAATCCTTGCTCAGAAATCTTTAGAAAACAAAACAAACTCAACTCAATATTTCTAAAGCATCCCACTTTTCCTTTCCTCCATGTCATCTCCAAACTTTTACAGAATTAACTCACATTGCCTGCACTCACTTCATCACCTCCTTTTCGCCCTTTAATCCTTTGCAATGTGGATTCTGACTTTAATTGATGCTGCTTAATCCATTGAGCCCTCAGGCTCTCTTCTCCTGAAGTTACACAGCAACCCTGTTGGCTATGCCCTCCTTCCTGCCACCTCCCTTTTGTTTCTTGAGTTTAACCTTTTCTTAATTCCCTTCTATCTTCTCTAACCACTCCCTCATTTTTCTTCATTTACATTCTTCCTCTTAAAACAGTGTTGTTTGTTGGAGTTCTATCATCTGTCTACCCTTATCTCTTCTTAATATTTATTTTCTCAGATTATGTTGCATTCCACAAAGTTTCATTTATCACCTATATTTAGATTGCATCTGAATCTATTCTTCAAGCCCTGGCTTCTCTCCTAACCATTTGACCTGCACTTCTGCCTGATCACTGGGGAGCTCCATTTCAATGCCTCCTCGCCACTTTTTTTTCATTTTTTAAAAATATATATTTTTATTGAGTTCAGGGAGGAAGGGAGACGGAGAGAGAGACAGGAATATCAGTGATGGAGAGAATAACTGACCAACTGTCTTCTGCATGCCCCACACTGGGGATCGAGCCCGCAACCCAGGCACGTGTCCTTGATCAGACTCTATCCACTGAGCCAAACCACCTAGGCCTCCTAGACACTTTTAAATCTGGCTTACCTCCTCTGTTTACCATCTCAAAAGATAACTTCTAATGACATCTTGACATCTCCCTGGCTCACTCACATGTCCAAAGAGTCACCAAGTTTTGTCAGCTTCCTGTGCAGCTTCCTGCCTCTTAAATCTATCACCTCCTCTCTGTACCATTACCTTTCTTTGTTGGAGGTTCTTATAACTTTGGCTACTATATAGCCTTCTATCGGACTCTTATCTTGTGTTTTTTTTATTAATTCTTTCATATTTCTACCTAAAATGTCTTTCAAAAACTGGTCATATTTATTAATCTCCTGTTTACATTTTTTCAAAGATCCCTTACTGCCTACTGTATAACGTCAAAAATTCTAAACATGACTTTCATAGCCCTTAAAACTTGCCTCAGTAATTTTTCTAAGTTGTCTCCTGGAGCAATATCATCCTCATAAGCTTTTTAAATTTTATTTTGGGATAATTATAGATTCATGGGCAGTTGGAAGAAATAATACAGAAAGAATTCAAATACTCTTTAACCACTTTCCCCCAAATGGTAACATCTTTCCTAACTATAGTATAGTATCACAGCCAGGAAATTGACATTAATTCAATCCGCTGATCTTATTCAGATTTCACCAGTTTTACATGTGCTCTTGTGTATGTGTGTGTGTGCTCAGTTCTACACATTTTTATCACATGTATAGAGTTGTGTGACCACCGGTACAGGCAAGGTACAGAACAGTTCCATTACAAAAATTCCTGGTGCTACCCTATTGTACCTGGAGATACTTCCCTCCCTGCAATACAACCTCTCAAACCACTGGCAACTACGTACTACCCTGTTCTCCAGGTTATAAACCTGTTGTTTATAACAATCTATAAATGGGATCATTCAGCTTCGAGCATTTTGAGATGGGCTTTTTTTACTCACTTTTATTTCTTAGAGATGCATCCAAGCAGCTGCATATATCAATAGTTTATTCATTATCACTGCTGAGTGGTAGTCAGTGCAGAGGTAGGACAGTTTTTTAATGACCCACATGAAAGGACATCTGGGTCATTCCTGGCTTGAGGCTATTGCAAACAAAGCTGCTGTGTATTAGTGGATAGGTTTTGTGTGAGCATAAGTTGTTAATGGGGTATCTAGTAATGTCATATTTAGTTTTCTAGGAAGCCGACATACTCTTCTTCTGTACCATTTTACACTCCCACCAACAGTGCATGAGTGATCCAGTAGAAACTTCATCTTTGCCAGCATCTGGTGTTATCACTGTTTTTTATTTTAGTTTAATGGGTATAGAGTGATATGTCATTGTGGTCTTAATTTTCATTTACATAATGACAGATGATGTTCAAGTTCTGCTCATGTGCTTATTTACCATCTGTATATCCTCTTTGGGGAAAAGTCTTTGCTCATTTTTAACCGGATAGCTTGCATTTTACTGTGAAGTTTTGAGAGTTCTTCATACATTCCTGATACTAGTTCTCCGTCAGATATTTGGTTTACAAATATTTCCCCTATTCTGGAGCTGGTCTTTCCATCCTTTTCACATGGTCTTTCATAGAGTAAAAGCTTTTTGAAAAAATAGGGTCCAATTTATCCATTTTTCTTTTTATAGATTGTGCATTTAGTATCAAGTCTAAGAATTTCTCACTAAGTCTTATAGATTTTCTTTTATATATTTTTAATGTTTTATAGTTTTACATTTTATATTAAGTACATTATCTATTTTGAGTTAATTTTTTAAATCAAGTGTGAATTAGGTTGGGATTTATGTTTTTTTGTCTATGAATGCCAATACCTCTGGCACCTTTTGTCGGGGAGGCAGTGCTTCCTTTATTGAATGTCTTTTGCACCTTTGTCAATAATCGTGTGCTGATGCCCTTTATTGTCCCATACTTAGCCATATTCTCCAGTCACATCAGGCAGCTTGTATTCCCTAAATGGTCCCTAAGACTTCGGGATGAAGCTCCTACAGCATTCACCCCCCTCTATCTTTCACTGCTGCCTTTGAGACTTACTCCAAATGTTTTAACTTCTCCCCTGCTTTGCTTCCTGAGTGCTATTACATTAGCCACTCAACCACGGCTGGGATTTCTCAAACTGCCAAAGCCGTGCACTGTTCTGGGAAGTGGAAGAGAGTGACCTCGCTCTCCTTCTTGTATAAATCTCTTACGAGGAATACAAAGTGTTTATTACATCGCATCACCAATGTCTTACAAAGTTTTTTCATGACAATATCTCCTTCCACTTTTATTCATAGCCCTCTCCCTCCCTAAGACCCAACCCTGAGAGAGGCTGGGTCAGGGACATTGCCAACCGTCTCTTTAGTACCCACCCATCAGATACCAAAGCTTGCACACAGAGCCATGCTTGTCTACTTGACACTTCCCAGAGTGGGTCTTAACAGGCTTTGCCAGCAGTCTCCCTGAAAAGCCCCATCTTATACAAATCCCAATGGTAGACATGACTGGGTTCAAGGTGGGGCAGGACCAGTAGTAGGAATGCTCGGAACTGCATTGCAGCTTTTAAGAAGCAAAGCTGGGATTCTGGCTCAAAGCCTTTGCTCTTTTCACTCTATTACCTTTGACATCGGGTTAAAGCCATCATTCTTTTTGAATGATTTGATAGAAATGCAGATTCTATCTTACAATGAATTTATCTTATTATAATCCATGTATTTTTTACATTGTGTTCCTTTCTTCGATATTATCCTATTGTAAAGCAAAAGGGGGAATTAGGAAGGACAAAGCAGGAACATTCTGTGGTTTACATACCTTAAAATATGTTTTAGAACATGTATGAATACCTAGCATAACACTGGGTACATGGTACACTCAATAAGCAATAGCAATGGCTATTGTTAACCTGTGTGGTCTGCAAACTTGCTATTCAGAACATGATGGAAATTCTCCTTGTAAATACAGACATTGAGGCCCTGAGGTCAAACATTTGATCAAAGCCACACAACTAGATCTTAGGTTCCAAACTTCTTGATTCCAAAGTCCATATTGTCCCCTGAACTATTCTTTGTTATCCCTCCCTCTCTCCACCCACAGAGTTCTGTTCTCAGTGGTTTTGAACTCTCTCTTTCATCATCCTGCCTCCTTACTCTTCTTCCCACCAGCACTAGATACACTTCTGTTTCCATATTATTGTTCTCCCATTGCAATTAAAATTCACTTTAGAACTATTCACTAGACCCTGGTGTCAAATATGACACAGTGAATGCTTGTATATAAATCAATAGACATTAATTATCTCAAACATCATTTTTCTACTTGGTATAACAATTTCAAACCCACAAATTCAATATTTGTCAGTAGGCAATGAAGACTTGGCTCATGCCTATGGGTAAAAAAGTACCAGAAAGTGAAATCAAAAGAGCTGTGCAATTTGGGTCTGTTTATGTGATGGCAGAACACATATAAAATCATTTGATGAAAATGCTTCAAAGAATATAATCATTTGTTTAATTCTCTAGCATTACTCACTAATTACTCATTGCATGAAAAAGAATGCTTGATTTTTTTAAAACAATGTTGTGGGTGCAGTTAAAAAATTAACAGACATATGTCATCTAGGCTGTGCAATGATTGGATGCTTATAAAACTCGTCACTTTTTAAAAAAATTATGCATAATGAAGCAAAGAGGGAAAATCCATAAAATAATATAAACGCTGGAGTTTAAATGTTTGTATTTTAACTAGGAAGGCAATTAATTTCAAGGGTCACATCTTGAGAATTTCAGCTTGCTAAATGCCTGGGAGACTCAAATCTCTCTTGAAGTGTTTTCTTCAGTCAACTAATGCAAAATTCCAAGAACACTGTTCTTTCCTGTGTATTTGATGGATCTTTTTCAACTATAATTTATTAGTGTTTAATAGTTACCAGGTTTTGTGTTCATTATCTCATTTATTCTTCCCCACAACGTTAAAAGGTAAATATTATTATCACCATTATGCAAATAAGAAAACATAATTGACAACAGATTCGTGTAAATATGAATAATAGATATGCTTCTTTTACAGTTACATCATTAGGGCCTATTTATATCATTCATGGAGTTCTTAAGCCAGACTTTTCTAAAGGCCTAAGTCTTAGTTATTCTATTTTTTTACTTCATATATCTTGAGGGCCCCTTCATCTCTTTCTCTATGAGAGAAGAGATGGGTTCATGCCGGGGCTGACAGCAGACCCTGAGCTACAGATGAATGATTACTCTGACACACGTTTCTGTGAAAGAGAGGGCTAAGGGACTGCCTGGCTAAAGGAACCAGGCAGCCCCATTCACCTGCCTCCTTAGCCTTTTATTGCAGCAATAACTTGAACTAAAATTAACTATTAGATACTTTCCATAGGGTAAGCATCCTTGAGAAGACACAGGTATCTGTAGTGTCTTTAAAACAAGGATGTTTAAGGAATAAACATAAAGATTCTAGCAAAACACCTAGGGGCTTGGACTTGTTTGGAAAAGTCAAGGCAGGGTCTACCGTGTTTGTCAAAGTCCCCCTAGAGGCCTCCCACCTTTCAGAGAATCCTCTTTACAGACTTTCCAGCCAAGTCCTTTGCTTCCCCACAGGTTCATCTGCTGAAAGTGTTGTGGAAGGAAAATGGACACCAGTTTAGACAGTTCAAAATAGCCACTACAGAGAGAGGGTGAAGGAACTTACTCTGAAGTCCTGGAAAGGAACAAATCCAGGATAAGAATCTCAGAGTGGTTCTGAGAGTCCATATTGGGCATCCATTGCAGTTAAAAAAGATTAATTACAGTGGTGCGGTTTTGGGATTTTTTAAGGCAGCCCATAAAATTCTTTATTATCCCAGGGAGCTCAATGAACAAAATGGAATCATTTGAATAAGCCGTCCAAGCAAACTGAAAAGACACTCTCCTGTCTGGAATGTGAGTAAGATTCTAGAAGAGGACGTAGGCAGGAGCTGTCTGTCACATGAAGCAGGGTAGACCGGGCTAACATATCATGTTGAATCTCACATTCTTCATTGAATTATTATTTACTTGACAAGTGAATCATTGTTCAGAGCAGTTAGCAAATTTTGAACAGAATTTCATTGATAACTTAACAGTTTCATAAATTGTAGGCAAATTCCAGTATGATGGACCAGAAACTACATCCACACATACCGAGGAAGCTTCCCAATTGACTCAAAGGACTTCCCCAAAGTTGTTTCCTCTGCTTTTTTTCATATATAGAGAACACTTTTTTCTATCTTGTAGCTTATTTATAAAAAGCAAGCAAGTTTGAAGCAGCATACAAAACTGCTTTTCTAAATGTATTCTAAGGAGTTTCCCTGGGAACCACGTTGGACTTACACACAGCTCTCTCCCCCCACCCCCCATCTCATGATGCATAACTAATTTCTTGAGAGTACTACACTTTTAGCTGCTTTGCCACTAGGCACCCAGTGGTAATGCCTATGACTTACTTACTTCCTGGATATTATAAAACATAGTTAAACATATCCCTTTTAAAAAATGTTTACATTTCTAGTAAGTGAACAAGAGCAACACAGAAAACTGTATATATAACTAAATACAGTTCAGATTCATAAAAAGTGATTATTTATAGAAAACAAAAAGAGCAGCTGAATGTTGACTGCAATTATCTCCCAATGGCAAAAATATAAGTATTTCCTTTCTTTCTTTATTCTTTTTTTGTTTTGTTGATATTTTACTTAATGAGCACATATTTTCATAATTAAAAATAAAGCAATTTTAAATAAATGATAGTAACCACAGAGTGACTTCTTCGCATGTAGAAAGAAATGTTGCTGCACTGCATTAAAATAACACAAAGAAATCATGGAAACTGGTCTGCTTTCCTCATTAGCCTTCAACAAAGAAAGATAGTGTTCAAGTTCCCATGTTGCACAGAAAATTCAAGGGCAGTTAAAGGTGAAGTGTATTTAAATTTCTTTCCAGAGAATAACTTACCGTTTTATTAAATTTGGGATGGACCATTATTAATAAAATCAGAGTATAGTCTAAGCTTCTTCTAAAAATATTCTTTCATTAAACTTCATTCTGTTAGCAGAACCTTTAGCTTTTCAAAATTAGAGTTAGAAATGAAGGATTCTAACAACATCAACCTATCCATGCCAAGGTACAAGATATTAGGAGCTAAATGTTTTTATTAAAAGCAATATTCTTTAAAGATTCATTAGCATATCTGAGTTATATTTTCATTACTCTTCTACCTTTTCAGGTGGTATATGATGAAGTCACAGAGCTCCAAGGACATGTCTTAATGCTAATTGTGAAGAGCAAAGCCACATTTGTGGGAGCAATTAACATCCAACTTTGTAATGTCCCACTCAATGAAGAAAAATGGTACCCACTAGGAAACAGTATAATTTGACCATTGCTGTGACCATATGCATTATTCATTAATTGCTTGTATTTCTATCACATGAGTAGGATATTTTTGTTGTCAAAAATAGTGTAGCGTACTAAGGACACAAGAAAAAGAAATCAGAATCAGTCTTTTATAGTTAATTATTCTCTAACTGCAGTTCACTCTTTCCTTAGAATCCTTTCTCATTAAAGAGAAAGTCAATTGCTTGTATAAAATTCAATATGTAAAATAATAAAAAGACATTTAATTTAAATACATCTTTTAAGTCAAATGTACATTCACGCTTTCTTTTAATTGTGCACTTACAGTTAAAAGTAATATAGTATTTTTTAAGAAACAGCCAAATAAATCTCATCAATTAATCAAGACATAATTATATCTGCAATAAATTTCTCACATTTGAATTCAATATATGTATACCTACCTAACCACTCATGATCATAGGTATTGATAGACTCCAGCAGAATGCTATATTATTTTCTATTAGGAAAACAAAGCATAAATGCTGGAGCTACTTAAATACAATTCTTGGCAAAAACTTCTTTGTTGTTTTTTACCCTTTTCCACAGCAGTCAATTCATCATCACTGGACTTCACCCACCCAGAGGCATGATCACATTTTAAACTTCACTATCCCCTAAATCCAAGATGTCAAACTCTGAAACTCTCCCCTTGATCAAACCTATTTTCTTTGCACATCCATTATTTTCCTTTCTTCTGAACCTACCTTTATACTAACTATGATCTGAATAAACAGCCCTACTGATTTAACTTATAAGTTCAATGTATAATTCAAAGCACTATGCCACATTCTTTATGAGAATTAAATATGACTTTTAAAAAATCCATGTTATTTAGAATACTAAAAAAGATCTTAAAACCTTGCTTTATTCAGTGTTTTATTGTGTTTGAATTTAAAAAGTAACTTAAGCTTTTATTGATCATCTACATAACCATATAAACATGTAAAAGAGAAACTAAGCCACCAACTTACACCATACACAAAAATAAACTCAAAATGGATAAAGGACTTAAACTTAAGATGGAAAACCATAAAAATCTTAGCAGAATCCACAGGCAGCAAAATCTCAGACATATGCCAAAACAATATCTACACCGATACAGCTCCTAGGGCAATGGAAACTAAAGAGAAAATAAACAAATGGGACTACATCAAAATAAAAAGCTTCTGCACAGCAAAAGAAACCATCAACAAAACAACAAGAAATCCCACTGCATGGGAGAACATATTTGCCAATGTTATCTCCGATAAGGGTTTAATCTCCAACATTTGCAGGGAACTCATACAACTTAACGAAAGGAAGATAAACAACCCAATTAAAATACCGGCAAAGACAATTCACCACAGCTAAGATTTGGAAACAGCCTAAGTGCCCATCAGCAGATGAGTAGATTAAAAAACTGTGGTACATCTACACAATGGAATACTACACTGCTATAAAAAGGAAGGAACTCTTACCATTTGCAACAGCATGGATGGACCTGGAGAGCATTATGCTAAGTGAAATAAGTCAGTCAGAGAAAGATAAATATCACATGATCTTACTCATTTGTGGAATATAATGAACAACATAAACTGAAGAACAAAAACAGATCCAGAGACACAGAAGCATTGATCAAATCATCAAACCTCAGAGGGACGGTAAGGGAGGGTGGGGGTAAGGGGGAGAGATCAACCAAAGGACTTATATGGATGCATATAAGCCTAACCAATGGACACAGACACCATGGGGTGAGGGCATGAGCGGAGGGTGGGGAGAGGGGCGAAGGGGGGATAAGGACACATATGTAATACCTTACTCAATAAAGAAACTTAAGAGCCCACTTGGATATCTAATATCTCAAACTCAGAATGTCCAAAACGAAACTCCTGATTTTTCCCCAAAACCAGTTCTAAAGAGAAAAAATATTGAAGTCATCCTTGATCCCCTCCACCCCCTTCAGTATAATTCAATCCAGCAAGGACTCCTGTTGGCTCTACCTTCCAAATATACCCCAATTCCAACCACTTATCACTCTCCATTGCAACCTTTCTGTATACTAGTAACCTCTCTGTATACCACAATTGCCTTCTACACTCTCTTTGTTTCTGTGTTTACCCTGCCCCCCCCCCCCCCCTCGTAGTCTATTCTCAACACAGCAACTGGAATGATCATGTCATTCTTCTGCTCAAAACTCTGCAGGAGCTTCTAATCTCAAAGTAAAATCCCAAACCTTTAAAATAACCTGAAAGGTCCAATGTGATTTGGCCTCCCATGAGCTACCTCTCTGATTTGAACTCTTATTATATCCTCTTGCTTTCAAAAAATGTGCTTTTGCCCCATATATTCACTTTCCTAATTCTTTCATCTCTTTCAAGTCTTGATTAAATATTTCCATTGCTCTTAGGCCTACCCTGACCACTTTATATAGTATTTTAACCTGCCCTGTCCTCAGATACATTCTGCTCTCCCCCTTTTTAAAAGGCATTTATCAAGTTTAAAAATTTTATAAACTCACTTATTAACTTGATTTATTATTTAAGTTTTATCTCTTTTCACTAGACCATAGATCCTAAGGTTATAGGGGAAGTCCAGCCTAAATCGGACCAAAAGATCCTTTCCTGGTGCCCTCACCACAGGGAATCCTGCCTCCTCCAGTTGTGACTCTAAACCATACCAAAGACCTCATTTTAGACCACAAGTGAGGACTTGATAACATATGGGAGAAATTCCAGTGCCTAAAGCAATCACCCAGCTGTAACATAACTGTCACAAATTAGGATATCTTTTATTTCCTAGCACAGAATCCTGTATGCTTTCAATACATTTTAGTTAAACAGATTAAACCTAACCAAAGCTTTTTCATCAGAAAGAATGTTAGGGGCAATGTAACATCGACACAGAAGTTTCAATGAGCCAAGACACACGCTATAGACTTTAAGCTTTGGTAAGCATGGCCATGTGGATTTATTGACCTTGGTGGTCTGTAATGGCCTATATTGAATCAAATGACTGATTTTCATCATTAAAGGTTTAAAAACCTTAGGCATTAGTGAGTACTAGTAACATAGGATATAGTCCTTGGAAAAAAGTAGACTCTAAGGAAAAGACAAACTTTTTTTCTTAAATAAGCTTTTTAAGAATTGGATGATAAAAGAACACTGGCTGCTTTCTTTAATGAATTTCTCAGCCAGATCTCAAACTACTAGGCCAGAAATTAAAACAGCAGCTGAATTCAGATTGTGCTACAAACTCTAGTGAAGCGGTAGCTTAAAATTCTTAGCTCCAGACACAGGTATACCTGCCTCCTATATCAACTTCCCAAACTTGTGTTCGTGTGTGTACGCGCGCGCACACACACTGTTTTGAAGGACTTTACAGTGAGAGAGTACTAGAAAAGGCAAGACCAAACCTGAATTCATGTGTCATGTCCATAGATTGAAGTAACCTCAACAACAGTCTCAAGGAGGCTCTGATAACTAAAGAAATTCTGATTATTGGAGCTCAGAGACTTAAATCATGACTGCTACCCTAGGAGAAAGGTAGATTTGATTAATATTTAAATCAAAAGAAATAGAGACTCTTTTTGTAAAGAGAATATGTCTTCTTCCTAGGCTGAGGTCAAAAAATAACTGACTGAGATTATTAAATGTCCCCAATCTGAGAAAGCAGTTTTAAAGGTTTGTGACCATCAGGCTCTGGCTCTGAGTTCCTGGCTTACCCCAGGAATCAAGAAGAAACTGGATTAGTTTGAAAAGGAGCTAATTCCCTACTATCTGAACAAGGATAGTGGAAGCAGGAAAATAAAATAGAATATGTCAAACTGAGTAGCAATGAGAAAGACATTTCCTTAGAAGAAATACTGATATCTTAAAACATAGGCTGGGCAGATCTGAAGGGGAAATAATATGCGAAGAGCTAAGAGAGAAAACTACAAGATTTAAAAGTTGATACACTCAAGTCCAACTTCTCTTGGAGAAGGTAATAGAAAAGAACAGAACATTTCAGTTGTTAATGATTCACAAAGGAAGACCGGTATCTAAAAAAAAAAAAAAAAAAAAATCAATCAAATAAAAAGAGTAAATGCCTTGGAAAGCAAATATAATGATATCTCAGAGAGACCTAAGATCAGAAATTTTAAAAATGATCCTTCTTAAAACAGTAGCAGTCTTAAGAATCATCCCTTAAAAACTGGGACAGAGTGATTAAGTGGTTAAGAAAATCAAATCAGATTCAAGAGGAAAATCCAGGAAGATAAGTGTAAAGGACTCAAAGAATTATTGCATGTGTTTCAAAGGGACAGAATTACTGCCAAGGGGATGCTCTGAAGAACTATATCTAGAAAATTTATGGAACTGATATTCTATGAGGAAATAAAGCAAAGAGGGGACTTATTAAAGGGAAATCAGACAAGGTGATTAGAGATTAAGGCTTGGTTTGGATCAGGTGTTGGTTTGATTGGAACATTATATTTTAGGTGGAAATATCCTACTCAAGAGGATCAAGATAGTCAAGACTTGTTTAAACAAGAAATGTGTAACAAACATGGAACTCACTGACTTTATCTCTCTCAAACAAAACTCAGAGAAGAAAGTTAGAATAACAATTGTCTGCGCCAGGGAGCAAAGGGAAAAGTAAAAAAGGTACCCAGGTCCAAGAAACTATGTTATTCCTATGTGAGCTAGAGAAAAGACGACTATAAAAAGTTGAATAAAAGCCCTAGCTGGTTTGGCTCAGTGGGTAGAGCATTGGCCTGCAGACTCAGGGGTCCCAGGTTCGATTCCGGTCGGGGGCATGTGCTTTGGTTGCGGGCGCATCCCCAGTGTGGGGTGTGCAGGAGGCAGCTGATCAATGTTTCTCTCTCATTGATGTTTCTGGCTCTCTATCACTCTCCCTTCCTCTCTGTAAAAAATCAATAGAATATATTTTTTAAAAAAAAGTTGAATAAAAGGTTATCGACCCAGCTGAAATTATCTGAAAAGAAAATAGAAACAATAAAAGGCTAGGAATAACAAAGGTTTTCCCCACATCTTCAGAAAAAGACTTTAACTAAATAAAATACTATTAAAGATTTCTGAAATTTAAGAACTGGGAAAAGAAAGTGTTTTGAAGACCAGATGGCAAGAATACTAATCTTCACCAGACTCCCAATGTTCAAAGACATCAACTGGAGTTTCAGGTAAGGAACCTGCTGCCAGTAATCCTCCAGCTGAAACAAATGTGGTGATAGGGGTGAAAACTACACCTTGGACAAAGGAGACAACTGGAAGAGCTCCCAATGACCAAGGCTGGGACAAGTTGGGCTAGTAGTATTAAACCACCATCTAAACTACAAAATAATTATTTATGAGTCCATATTGATGCAAATAGTTGGGTAAATAAATAAATAAATAAATGAGGGAAAGACACAAATCTCCAATGTAGAAGAATTCCAGATAATTTACGTAGATGTTGGACATCTAGAAGATGGAACATAGCTATTTGCTCTTTAGGTATAGACTGGACATAGTGACTTCATTCCAAAGAGTATGTTATGGAAATTGGGGGGGTGGGGGGCGGGAAGAGTTACTTTACATGGAGAAACTTGACAAATACTATGTCAGTCAAGTAATGAAGGTCAATATCAAAAGTGAAGTCATGTTGCTAGTATGTACCTTTGATAAGATTTGATGAAAATGGCATTTTACCGCTAAGGTCTTTCTTTCAAAAACTCATAGCTCCAGTTTAATCATGAAGAAAACATCACTCAAATCCCAAGTTGACTTAAATTCTACCAAATGCTTGTCTCGATCTTCTCAAAAGTGTCAAACTCATAAAAAAACAAAGAGTATCTGAAGGGAACTGTCACAGCAAGGAAGAGCCTCAGGAGACATGACTATTAAATGTAATGTGTATTCTAGATGGGAACTGGAACAGAAAAAGGGAAATTGGAGAAAATCTGAATAAAATATGGACTTTAGTTAAAAATAATGTATCAAGATTGGTTCATTAATTGTAACAAATGCAGCATACTAATATTAGATGTTAATATTTGTGGAGCATGACATCTGCAAAAATGGTGGAGTAGGGAACTCCAAAGGCCCATTCCTCCACAAAAAAATAAATTGTCAGAACTTTATTATAACTATAAAAACGAATTAAATTTTACAGCAACAAAATAATGCTTAATCAAGAAAACAGGTGAATTTTAATAACAGAGCCTGTGGCATTTAACTAACCCTGGCCCCATCCCCTGCTCCCCAGTTTGGTGAAACCCTTTAAGGCAATAGCCCACTTGCCTGGCATAGGTTCCTAATATGGAAGGAAGTAGAATAGACCTTATTCTAAGAGAATGTTGGTTGTTTGTTTTGACTTGTCTGCTGTTTCCTGAAGGACAGACTCAAAGGGCTTGTGTTTATTTCACTTAACTCAGATCTCTCCCATTGTTGAGGTGGCTACTCAGGGAGCATTTATTCAAAGCATGTAAGGTGCCCAGCCAGTGTGAGCATCAACCTATGAACCAGGAGGTCAGAGTTCAATCCCCAGTGTGGGGCAGCTGATCAATGATTTTCTCTCATCATTGATGTTTCTCTCTCTCTCTCTCTCTCTCTCTCTCTCTCTCTCTCTCTTTCCCCTCATAAATTAAAATATTTTTTTAAAAAAAGAAAGACATTTATGGTCAACTGTATTAGCCACTGCTGCTGGGATAACGGATAACAAGTTGGACAAAAAAAATGGACTAATTGAAAAGTCTAGGAAGAAAGGCTAGGGAATGAGAAGTTCTGCAGAAAAGGGCATGGATAAGCTTTCACATATTCCTAGGAATGGTAAGAACACACACATGCCCACGGCAGGGGCATGTTCAGAAAAGACCCAAGAAGGCGAAAAGCTGTTATCTCTGGCTGACCTTCAGGCTTTATTCAAACAAGAAGTGAAGGTTAAGATAGAGGGGCAAGCTTCCATGCTGAATGTTAAAGGCATTCCCCAACACACCGAACTGAGGCTGTATACAAAACTGGAAGATTTTTAGTTTTCATGTCTTACTGTTTGTTTGTGGGTGTGTTTTTTGTTCCGGGGAGTTAAGAAAAATTTTGCGAAATCACTTGTTGACCACAGAGAATTCAGTGGCTATACACAATAAAGGACACAGACTCTTAAAAACTAGTTCAGAAAATTCACTAAACAACTACTATAATGAGAAGCAACAACAAAGTCCAATGAAGTGGACAGAAAATAAAATTTCAGAAAGGCTAAGAAATGTCTTTGAGCCCAGTAGTCAAACCCAGTTCTGGCTTGACCACCAAGTCCATGCAATTTCTACCACACCATTCTGCCATAGAGGAGGACTCAGCCCAGGTCTCCACCAGATTCTTCTCCCAGTGAACAAAACAAGGTAGAGGGTGGGGTGAAAGGTTGGGGCAAACTATGGATCCAGAGGAGGAATAGAAGAAATGGGAAGATTTTCACTTGAGGACAACCTCAAAAGATAATACTGAAAATATAATCAGACTTTTGATGTAGTCAAAATTAATATCCAGTCAGCATCTCTTACTGATAGTTATGCTTAAAGAATCTCTGTCTCTTTCTTAGGCTCAACCCATATTATCAGAAACTCCCCCACCTCTTCCACCTCTTTATTATGCTCTCTTGTGTCTCTCAGGGACTAATAGTAGAATGAATTTAAGAGAAAAAGAAGTCCATCTATACCCACAATAATGTCCTTTATATAATATCACATTAAATATGGTATTTTTTTAAGTAGAAATACATCGGTTTTATAAAATAGATTCACATTCACCAGGAAGTTCCATACTGATGAGACAGAACTTATTCTTTGAAAAGATGAAGAATCTAATACATCTTTAGCATTTTACCAGATTACCAGTTTACTAATCTCCTACTGAGATGATCAAAGAATTTTTTTTGAAAGGAAAGCCTGGCTTATCTATTGAAAATCAGGTAGAAGGCAACCTACACATGCAGCATCCAAATTCTTCATTTGAGACAGGGACTGAAATGCAGTATTAATATACCCACCATCTATTCTCACTGAAGCACCAGGGCTGCAGCCCTACAGCCCCTGGCCTTCCCCAAGGAGACTATGCCTGCTGCTCAGTCATCATCTGACACAGGGACGATAGGACCAACATCCGGGGGAAGTTCACAGATCCTGGTGTGACTCATTTCCCTTCTGTAAGGTGTTGCTCACCACAGGCCAACTCACCACCATTTATTACTCTCTGAGTAGAAGTACTCATAGCTACACTTACTGCTCAGGGATGTGCCTACAGACATATCACAGGCCTGCTCTGCTCTCTGATGCACATCTGCCCACTCATGTAGAAGGAGCTCATTCAGGCAAAAATTCTGATTTCCAATTATAAATGTGAGCAGAAACCCAAAATATCAGTTGATATGTGAGAAAAATACGAGAATAGAAGAGAAGCTCCTGGTGAGTTCTCAGAGTAACTTCCCCCACTGAAAAGTCTAATGCAATAAAATGATGAGAATAATATTAGTGATGATAGTTAATATGTATATGGGATTCAAGTTTCAGGCACTGTTCCAAATTATTTATGTACATTTTAAAAATTTAATCCTTGTAACAATGATTATTGATTCCACTGATGTGAAAACTGAAAAAAGGAAAAATGAGTATTTTGCCCAAGGTCCCACCCTTAGTAGGGAGCAGGGGATATAAGACTGGGACATCAAGTGCTAGCATCCATTCTCTTAACCCCTGGGCTATATTTCTTTTCAATTAGTCTTATGGACATTTTTTTTGCATATTTATTATGTGTCAGGCACAGTAGCAAGCATTTTACATACATTATTTTATTTAATCTTTATAATATATCTGTTTGGGAGATATAATAACTTTATTTTAAATCTAATTCATATTGACAGTGAGATTCTAGAAGATACTGTCTTAATCAGCTCAGACTGCTATAACAAAACACCATAGACTGGATGGCTTAAACAACAGACATTTACTTCTCACAGTTCTGGAGACTAGGAAGTCCAAGATCAAGGTGCCAGCAGATGACGCCCCTGGTGAGAGCTCTCTCCCAGACTTGCAGACAGCTGCCTTCTCACTGCATCCTCACATGGCAGAGAGAAGACACTCTGGTGTCTTTTCCTCTTACTATAAAAGTACTAATTCCATCCTGAGGACTCATCTTCATGACCTCATCTAAACTAATTAGCTCCCAGAGACCCACCTCTTAATACAATTACATTAGGAGTGAAGGCTTTAATATATGAATTTGGGAGGAACACAGACATTCAGTCCATAACAAATATAAAAAAGTGAAATAGAAATATGCTACCATGAACAAGATTAATATAAAATCAAAGTTTTTAGGAAATAAATATTTCAAGAGTTTTTCTATCTCTGATTGCTACATTTCTCCACAATCACAAAAATTATACACATCAGTATCAGAATGAACACTGCTGAAAATCAGATTATTAATTAGACATCCCAGTTGTCTGTGTCATAGAGAACCGGAAATGAAAAACATTATCTAGTTCAGAAACCTCACTTTTTTAAAAAATATATTTTATTGATTTTTTACAGAGAGGAATAGAGAGAGATAGAGAGTTAGAAACATCAATGAGAGAGAAACATCGACCAGCTGCCTCCCGCACATCTCCCACTGGGGATGTGCTCGCAACCAAGGTACATGCCCTCGACCAGAATCGAACCTGGGACTCTTGAGTCCGCAGGCTGACACTCTATCCACTGAGCCAAACCGGTTTCCGCAGAAACCTCACTTTTAAAGAGAATTCAGTAAGCAATGAGAGGTGATGGGCCCACCCAGGATATCTTCAATATATTATTTTGAACACATTACTTAGCTCTTTAATCTTTAGTGTCTCCTTCTGCAAATTCTCGTTTAATTGCTATGATGGTTAAACTGGTTAGTGCATATAAAGCACTTAGCACTATACTTGGAATATGGTTAGTAAATAACACATGACTTTATTCCTATTAATATTATCATTATTGTCACTGGTGACAGACAGAAGTCTCCTGATGACCAATTCAGTGTTCCTTTCACATTATCACTCTGACCCATTTTAATAATTTTTTTTCTAGCCAGTCACCAAAATCACCAATGTTTATATTGTCAAAGAGTTTTTTCAAATGAGTTCCTTTATTTGATCACAGCAGCTAAGAAACTTTCATTTGGGAAAATCACTTAGGAAAAACATAGCTTATAGTTATATTTAATATGAGAAACTAAATAATGTATATGAAAGTATTTGATAAACTGTTAAGTGCTATACAAGTAAGATACTATATATTTTATTAGATTGAATCGCTAATAGAGTGAGAGGGTTGAGAAGAAATAGTCACAGATCGGAGAAATAGAATATGATCATGGCATCTGTGGATAATAAGGATGATGTGTGAGTGAGCCAGCATAATGGAGAAAGCTTAATATTCAGGAGCAGAAGAGAGTCCAGCACTCCAGAGCTATCCCATCTATAGGGTAGGCACCAGCCCCATGTGGCTACTTGAATTTAAATTAATTGAAATAAAACGTGACTTAAATTCAATTCCTCAGTGGCACTAGCTACTGTACACATTAGTCATATCACAAGTGGTAAATAATTACATGGAGCTAATTGGATAGAGAAGATATATGACAATTCCACCATTGCAGATAATTCTATGGTATGCACAGCCTTAAAGAAATGATGTAGGAAAGAGGAGATTTGATGTTCTTTCCAAAGAACCAAAACAATTAAGAGAGATTGTTTTATTTCATGGTTGACCGTGATTTATAGCTTTATAGTTTTTGATACTTCCTGGGTTTGACAAATTAGCATATATTATTTCAGGAAACTGTTTGGTGTTATTGGTTTTTAATGAGAAAATACAGCTGTCTCCTCATTTTAACTTAATTCTCAGCAACTGTTATTTACTACCTCCTCTGCAACAACCCGGTCCTAATACCCCAGGCTCAATCTTCATTGCACATCTAGTGAAAAATTGCCCTGAAATAAGATGATACTTTTGATTGTACAAGCAATTCCATAAAAGTTTCTAACAAGCTCAGAAGCCTGCACAGTCTAGAATAGCATCTTATGCCTGGCACTCCATTCAATTTGTGTGTCCTTCAATTTAAAGAGGCTCATATAACCAAATCTGCTTAAAGGGTTGGCTAACCCTGGTCTTAGAACACATATTGTTATATCTGAGTCAACTAAAAACCTTTAATGTACAACTGATGCAAGTTATTGGTCAGAATGCCCAAAAGAGAGCTGAGACTGTACTATTTTATAGGGTTTGTATTTTATCAACTTGAACAACTTCATGTGTTGAAGCATGATTACAGAGTGATTTTGCTTTTTTCTTGATCCATTAAGGTCACAGAGTGATTGTGGCCGGTGTTACTGCTTTGTGAAACTGTTTATGCTCAACAGGAGAACAGCATGCCCTAACCATGAGTGGCAGGCTTGCTCCTAGCAACATGAAAGCCTCTCTGATCCTGCAAAATCAGTTCTTAGTTATATGGAAACATCAACCAAGGAATATAACCTAATCCCGAAAATTATGATGGCTTCCCTGAGGAACTGACATTTAAACTGAGAGTATAAAAGTTAAAAGGTCACCCTATCTAGTTTGGCTCAGCAGACAGAGCCTCAGCCTGCTGATCAAAGGGTCCCAGGTTTGATTCTGGTCAAGGACACTTACCTTGGTTGCAGGCTCCTCCAAGAAAACCAATCAATGTGTTTCTCTCACATCAATATTTCTCTTTCTCTTTCCCTCTCTCTTCCACTCTCTCTAAAAGTAAAAAATATCCTCGGGTGAGGATTAAAAAATAATAGTAATTTTTTTTAAAAAATAAAAGTTAAAAGGTCTTCTGTTGTCACAGCCCAGTGGTTCACTTAGCCTTTTCTTCTGTTTCCTTCCACTCGCCAACACTATTTTTTCCTACAAGTGAATTACGCATAGAAAGCACATACCAAAGCTGGCTTCTTACACCATTCCAAATCTTCTCTAATGTAAGAACATTCCATGACTGTGGAGTTTCTATGGGTAGTAACTGCTAAAAGTTCTTGTGAGAAAATAATAATGATAATGTTGATGATGATGATTATGATGCCTGTTCAATTTAAAGGGTAAAGTCAGTGGTAAATTATACACACAAAAAAAGATATATTTAAACACATCACAGGTTATTGGACAGAAAATAAAATAATCCAATATTTCCTTTCAAAGCTGTGTTTCTCATGTAGAGTGTAATGCTAAAAAAAAAATGAAAGATTTGGTCTTCAAAGTTAGTGACTGGAATTTTATTGATACCCAAGAAAAAGTGAGAAAGAAAATATATCCTTTTTTCTCCCTTATTTCAAATCTTGTTAGTATAAATGATGTTTAAAAAGTGTATCCTGCTGAATTAATTGAACCTTCCTACAAACTCATCTGATCAAAATCTTTAAATCTCATACAATTCCATGTCTTCAAAAGGCTTTAGAAAGTTAGAGAAAATTAAAGCCGTGGGCCAATGGGGTGAACATCACACCTACTGTTAGGCTGCACAATAGATGATGTAAGTCAAACCCTTCCATAATCTAGCAAAACTGAGCACCCCTCTGGCTGTGCATCTCCACGGGGAAGAGTGCACCCTGATCTTTGATGCAGAGAGCCCACGAGGGAGAATCCGGATGACTCTGCACTGAGTGATTTGGGACATTTCTTCCTACTTAGTTTGGATATGTGAACTCCCAGTGGCACTTTTATTTTGAATATTTACTTTCAAGAGTAAACTATGGCAATAGTAAAACATGACAGATGAGTATTTTGTATTTTTCTGGCATCAGTGTACATCTCAGGTAGTCGTTTTTGTTATTTTAGTTATAAGTTCAGATTTAAAATCAACTAATACCTATGAGGACCCCGTAATTTGACAGAAATTTTGCTGAGTGCTTTCACCTCACTGCCATGCAACAATGTGGTGGAATAAATATTAATAAGCCTATTTCTTTTCTTTTAAGAACAGTTAATAGAAAACTATATTCTTCCACATATAAAGTCCTACTAACGGTAGTAGGTTTAGCATATGAAACAGCACAGGAACCTCATCTGTGATCAAGAAACAATCTTCAGCCTGGCCAGCATGGCTCAGTGGTTGAGCATTGATATATGAACCAGAAGGTCATGGTTCGAATCCCAGGCAGGGCACATGCCCAGGTTTCCGGCTCAATCCCAGGTGTGGGGCGTGCAGGAGGTGGCCGATCAATGATTCTCTCTCATCATTGATGTTTCTATCTCTCTCTCCCTCTCCCTTCCTTTCTGAAATCAATGAAAATATATATTTTTAAAAGAAACAATCTCCAAAGTACATTTAGTACAGACTCAGAGTCCTTGAAAATTCATTCAAAGATCCAAAATGTAAATCCACATAACAGATCTCTTGTATAGACATGGAACCTGAATACAGTTGGAACCCAAATCAATTTCATAAACACTCATAAATATGTCTGTGTGATTACTAGGTGCCAAAACCAGTGCACAGCATTTAAGCACCAGCTTGAGACGGCAGGGGCTAATTGCTCAAGAACACAAAATACTACCTGGAAATTTTATTTCCCAGTGCAATATGCAGTAGCGGGTGTCTAGAAGTTAAAGCACTCTTTGATTTCACATTTCTTTTATACTGTCAAATATTTGCCAACATATCTTGTGCACTCAGACATATTTTTAAATGTTGTAAATTCTACTAATTAACATGATACAAGCCAGTTGGAAGCACAGCCTCCACAGAAAAGGGGCAGGAGAAACTGCCTGACAAGAACACCACACTGAGTCAGGAGCCGCTGAACTCTCTATGTCCTTTCCCCCACTGCTCTGTTGTGCACTGTTGTGCATATTTACAAATGAATTTGCTCAGTATTTCTGTTTTTATAAATAATTATGTGTGTGTATGTTGAAAAAAAGGGAAAATGTATATGAACATTTATTTTGGCCATTTTATTGTGATATGTAGCTAACAATGGGTCAGATATGATTAGTTGCTATCTGATGTACCAAACATAAACAAACAGTGAAGCAGGCTCGAGATCCTCCCCAGATTTGGAAAACAGAGGAACGCGACGGTAACCTGCAAAAAAAAAAAAAAAAAAAAAAATCATATCTAATTAGAACAATAAAAAGAAATTAACCAGCAATGGCCCCGATAGTGCTACTGAGAAAGAATATATCTTTACTAAGCATACCATAAAAACTCTGCCTACATAGTTTTATTCATCTTGCATATTAATTTTCAACAAAATAAAATAAGTTTCTATTCTGGTTTTCTACTGAATTATACTGAGGACACAGCTCAGCAACTCCCTTCAAAGTGCAAGGTCTCCAAAATTAGCCACCACCCTTCTGCCTCAGACTCTGTATCCTAGGTATATCTCACATGGTGTTGAAAAAGTAAGCATATTGAGATGAGGTCATTGGGAGTACAATGTAAATCAGCCCGTAAGGTGATGCAATAAACAGGCAGCCCTGAAAAGAGTCCAGAAAGGATCATCTTGAGCTCCCAGTCTCTTCTCCTGAGGTGGGAAGAATGAGCTACTGCTTCTCCCTTCTCTTGGATTCCCATCCTTCATTTTGTTATGGTAGCCGTGACTATTCCTAGCTGAAACACAAAGCTATGATCCATGTACAGAAATGCTCATACATGCCAAGTTTGTCTAATTAGTCTGCCTATTGATCCCATACCCCAATCCCATATCCCATATGAGCACACATTTCTGTAATTTCACCAAGAGAAAACATGTGTCAATATGTAAAATCTCCTTTATATCTGGATGTCATGGATAGAGCTATTTGGTATATCAAAGTTTGTCTTTGGTAAAAAGTTATAATTGTCAGCACAATCATCTTACTTTTAGGCATATTACCTTTGCCCATGCATAAAAGTGGTAAAGTATATTGCCCAAGAAATTCATTTTCGGCTATTATATTTTGACTTTCCACAACAAATCGTATCAATGCCAATTCTGGCACCTGAATAATAAATGTGAACGTTTCATTCCATCTTGGACTAAAAGCTGAAACATAAAGGAATAGATAGAATCAAAAAATCATAAACAATATTTATAGGGAAATTTTTGTGACATCTATTCTCCCAAAATTTTTCTCTTCAATACTTTAATAACAGTAGCTTGTGTTTTAGATCATTTTAAATTTAACTCACTCACTGAGAAAATAATGACAATAACAACATTTTTGAGTATTTATTATTGCTGAGCAATATTCTAAGAGCTTTATTTTTAAAATATATTTTATTGATTTTTTACAGAGAGGAAGGGAGAGGGATAGAGAGAAACATCAATGAAAGAGAAACATCGATCAGCTGCCTCCTGCACACCTCCTACTGGGGATGTGCCCACAACCAAGATACATGCCCTTGACTGGACTTGAACCTGGGACCTTTCAGTCCACAGGCCAATGCTCTATCTACTGAGCCAAACCAGTTAGGGCAAGCGCTTTAAGTAGATACTGTCATTTAATCCTCACAACTGCATCAGGGTAACTGTTACTCACATTCATAGATGAAAACACTGATCCAGAAAGATGCTACATAATTTCCTAAGGGTTCAGATTCACAGCCATTAAATGACAGGTTAAGACCTCAAGTAAATGGAGTCTGATTTAAGAGCAGAAATGTTTAATCATTATGTAATATGACTTCTGTGTTTAGGCCTTTCTTTAACAAAGAATTGAGACATGAAGAAGTAACATTGCTTTTCTATACCAGGTCCTATCGTGGGCAGAGCACCTTGGACAGTTGTGGGACTGAAAGCTAGATAGTAAGTGCTCTAAAGCCAGCTTTTGATCTTTGGTTTGACTAAGTGCTCATTTTTATTTATTTTTTTAATATATTTTATTGATTTTTTTACAGAGAGGAAGGGAGAGGGATAAAGAGCTAGAAACATCAATGAGAGAGAAACATCGATCAGCTGCCTCCTGCACACCCCTTACTGGGGATGTGCCCACAACCAAGGTACATGCCCTTGACTGGAATCGAACCTGGAACCCTTCAGTCCACAGGCTGATGCGCTATCCACTGAGCCAAACCAGTTAGGGCCAAGTGCTCATTTTTAAAGTACAAAGTTGATGAATAATGTATGTTTCTAGCAAAATAGATCATCCCAAACAACAATCTCTTGTCAAAAAAGAAATCCAATTGTGTTGCAACATGACCCAAATCTACACTAATAAAAGACAAAGATGCTAATTGACAGTACCTTCACTATGCCCTAAGCCATGCCCACCAGCCAATCAGAGCGACTATATGCAAATTAACCCAACCAAGATGGTGGCCGGCAGCCACAGAGTTGGAGCAAGCAGGAGGCTTGGTTGCTCGGGCGATGGAGGAAGCCAGACTTCCCACCAGCCCTGAGCTGGCTGAGGCCTCCGCTCATGGCAACAAAGTTTCAATTATAGAAGACAAATAAATCCCAGAGACCTGCTTCCAGCCAGCCTCCACTGGGAGCTTGGGTGGCTGGGGGTTGTGGCCAGCCTGCAAACAGCCATCAGCCCCTCACCCAGACTTGCCAGGCACCTCAGCAGGACCCACCCCACTGAAGGGGCTGTGGCCAGCCTGCAAACAGCCATCAGTCCCTCACCCAGACTGGCCAGGCACCTAAGCAGGACACCCCCGCCCCCGCACTGAAGGGGTTATGGCCAGCCTGCAAACAGCCATCAGCCCCTCACCCAGGCTGGCCAAGCACTCCTATATAATTAAAGGGTAATATGCAAATTGACCATAACAGCAGAACAACTGGGAGTGACTGGTCACTATGACACACACTGACCACCAGGGGACAGATGCTCAAGGCAGGAGCTGCCCCTGGTGGTCAGTGGTCTCGCACAGGGGGAGCTCTGCTCAGCCACAAGCCAGGCTGACAGCTGCCAGTACAGCAGTGGTGGTGGGAGCCTCTCCTGCCTCCTCAGCAGTGCTAAGGATGTCCAACTGCAGTTTAGGTCTGCTCCCTGCTGGCAAGTGGAGATCCCCTGAGGGTTCCTGGGCTGCAAGAGGGATGTCTGACTGCCAGCTTAGGCCGGATCCCCCAGGGAGCGGGCCTAAGCCAGCAGGTGGTCATCCCCCGAGCAGTCCCAGACTGCAAGAGGGCACAGGCCAGGCTGAGGCACCCCCCCCCCCCCCCCCCGCCAAGTGCACAAATTTTTGTGCACCAGGCCTCTAGTCATCCAATATTTAAGCATAATTTAATGGAATCAAGAAATTCACATGCAGCCGAAACCAGTTTGGCTCAGTGGATAGAGCGTTGGCCTGCGGACTGAAAGGTCCCAGGTTCGATTCGTTCAAGGGCATGTACCTGGGTTGCGGGCACATCCCCAGTAGGAGATGTGCAGGAGGCGGCTGATCGATGTTTCTCTCTCATCGATGTTTCTAACTCTCTATCTCTCTCCCTTCCTCTCTGTAAAAAATCAATAAAATATATTTAAAAAAAAAAAGAAATTCACATGCAGATCAAATATAATAAAGAAATCACTTAATAAATACTCAGAGGTTCAGAGAAAAATATGCATTGTTTTTCATGGACAAAGGCAATGCTATGCCTGCTATGTCAATAGCTTTTGTTCTTTGAGTTACATCTCCAGAAGCATTGAAGAATTTGTGGCTAATTATACATTGTCTGTGGTCACAAATGTGAATTTACTAGACAGTCATACAGGATTCCCACAAAAATATTGAACTAAGTGACTCATGTTGGAATAATGACTGTATTACCTTTTTCTAAGAGGGGAAATAATCCCATAAAGGGACTGGTTTAAGAATCAGTTCTTTATAGATATTGCTAATGTCAGCACAAAATTCTTATACTGATTGATTCTACCTCCTCCAACCCTACTTTAATATAAACTCTCTCTCTCCCTCTCTCTTTCTCTCTGTCTCTCATACACACAATCACATGACCATCTCCAATAGAACTTTCTTATTTTAACTAATCTGTTTTAAGTAACCTGTATTCCACTCATCTTGAACTTTTTGACTTTTCCTCAGTATGTTTGAATTTTTTCTCCATGTTTTATCACTCATATTATTCCTTTTGCCTTAAATGCTCTTGTCCTCTATCTCTGTAAAAAATTCTGACTCTCTTGCCCTAACCAGTTTGGCTCAGTGGCTAGAGCATCAGCCTGCAGACTGAAAGGTCTCAGGTTTGATTCCAGTCAAGGGCATGTACCTTGGTTGCAGGCACATCCCCAGTAGGGGGTGTGCAGGAGGCAGCTGATCGATGTTTCTAACTCTCTATCCCTCTCCCTTCCTCTCTCTAAAAAATCAATAAAATATATATTTTTTAAAAAATTCTGACTCTCCAAGAACTTTCTCCAAATTTGCTTTTTCCACTACAATTCTTTATACTTTTCTTAAAGCACTAATAATTCTTTGCTTTAATTGTTTTACTTGTATTTCAGTCCCCATACTGGACTATGAGCTATTTGTAACACAGTTAGTTGGGACTGACAAAATAACACACTTAATAAACCAAGATTTAAAGTTTCCTGGTACTTAGCATTAGGCTTTTAACATAATAGGCAGATAGTAGGCATCAAAGGGGATTATCACCCAAGAAGAAAAAAACTAATATAACTTCACCTGCTTTTCTGTCAGTGTCATTAAGCCTATAGCATATTTCCAGACTCTGAAGTGAAGTACACTATACCTTGGGGATATCAACTCAAAGAAGATTCTAGACTCAAATATCAGTTCCAAGGTTTCTTCCAAGGTGATCTGACTAAGAGTCAATCCCAGGACTCTATACTTGTCTAACTTCCTGAATGACTTCAACCTCAGGGAAGAAATGACAATGTCAGTACTGTACTACATAAAATATCATGAGACCCTGGAACACTGAAAATCTTACCAAAGTCATTTCTTCCATTCCTACATTTCCCTTCTGGCAAAAATGACTGGATTATGAATCCAAATACTGTATGAGTAGGTTTCTATGGAAGCCTTAGCCTGAGTCAGAAGCCACAGACTTTTAAAATAATTCAAGCAGTGAAGTACAAATGTGTAACATGCTCTATCAGAATAATCACGAGTTCTTCATTTTACATGGAGGCTGGAAGCTAAGTAGATTTTCAGTCCTCAAAATGTCTCCCTTACTTCAGTGATATTGGGAAAACATAAAAAGGAGGTAAAAGTGAAAAAAGTATAATTTTTTCAGATAAAATTTTGTATCTGTAATCTGAAAATATATCTAAATAACATTAAATTATTATCAAATTGCTTTTGCTGCATATAACACTTCTATCATCTCAAACATAATGCAAAACCTTTGCCTTATGAATATTAGATATCAAAACTCTATCAATATATAATTTTTAAGCTTTTCAAGAAGAAGTCTAATAGAAGTTCAATGAAATATGTTAGGAGCTCACCATTTTTTTTAACTACATGAGTCTGCTGTTTCACTTGATCATTTGGAACACCAAAAATTTCTATAATCACTAATGTGTCAGCTTTGTTAGATGATGAATGAATACTGGGAGGCAACTGGATACCACTGATAACCTGTGCAAAAATATTTGAGTACAAGAATTTAACACAATACCAAACTGCAGCACCATTTAATTTCAAAACAAAATATGAGCATTATGCTAAGTGAAATAAGCCAGTCAATGAAAGAAAATACCACATGATCTCACTCATTTATGGATAATTAAGAACAATATAAACTGATGAGCAAAAAGAGATACAGAGGCAGAGCAGCATTGAACAGACTGTCAAACTACAGTGGGAAGGCCAGGGAAGGTTGGGGGGGTGGGTAAGAGATCAACCGAAGGACTTGTATGCATGCATATAAGCATAACCAATGGACACAAGACACTGGGGGGGGGGGGAGGTTAGTGGAAGGTCAAGGGGAGAGAAAAAAAGGAGACATATGTAATACTCTTTGTAATACTTTAAGCAATAAAACAATTAAAAAAGTAATAAATAAATAAATAAATAAATATTGTAAAAAAAAATTGGCCGATTTTAAGTCAGTTTCCCTAAAAACATTGTAAGTGTATAATAATGTAAAATTTAAAATGTACTTTTATCCTCGAGTACCAATACGTGAATACCAGAAACATGTCTAAATTATTCCGTTTTAGTAATATGTGATTATAATAGAATCCACATTGTCCAGGGCTTATGGTTCAACATGTGTTTTTATTTTAAAAATGCTTGTTATGACTGTTAAAAAGCAATCTTAAAAGCATTGTATGACCACCTTCAATTGTAATTCAGGCTGAGATAATCTGCAGCATGGATTATTTTTAAATTCATATTATATATATATATATATATATATATATATATATATAGCAAAAATTAGAAGCATTATCATTATTACTTCTGAAGTGTAAGAAAAAGCATCACTATTTCCTAGATAGCATTTTATGGTAGTATAATTTATATGTTTAGATAATTTATCACAAATTTATATTATCTGTTGTTGTCTATATTATCATACTTAACCTAAGTCTGACTAAATTCAGTATTTCACATGCATATTAGAAACCAGGTAACAGAAAAATGCTTAAAAAACTATTACTTAGTTTCACTTAGCCTTTTATTAGTCAAGCTAATCATGGAAGCAAAAACTTATTTTATTTTAAGGAATAAAGTTTGAACAAAAATCAATATTTGAAGTCTTCTTAATTAATAAAATGTGCTAATGCAAAAATTTAGGTATGACTTCAATTTTTGAAGGTTATACTAAAAAGAAACAAATAAAAATTTGAGTTTGAAAAGAAAAATAAAGAGGAAGGAAGAGAAAGAAAAAGAAACCCCCCAATTTTTCCTTTTCTTCATCCATATGTTATGGCATTACCTAGAAACCAGAGTGATGGTGCAAATATTTAGCAACCAGTATGGAATGGGCAGTGATCAGTCAGCATAATTAGACATTAATGTAATTAGAAAGAAAATTGATCATAAGCAACTAGTATACCAATATCAGAGCCCACCAGCTGAATATCAGCTCTGCAGATAATAGTTCCTTACCAATATGGAGAAGGTTCTCTATTGGTACACCTCCTGTCCAAAAGAAAATTGTCTAACTAACTAAATAATAATGATTGCATATAAGAACTGAAAAAGAATTTAGAGATTATTGTTCAAATAGTTTATGCACTCTGACTCACAAAACCCTTCAAGGGACAATTGCAGAGGATGGATGTCAAACAGAAGCCCTCAGTAGCTCTGCTTTCATCTCTTGGGCTTATGCATAAGATTTGGAACTTAAAATAATGGCTTCATAGTTTTTATAAGCTCAAAAATAACTTACCTAATTCAAAACTCTTAGTTTGCAGATGACAAAGACTAAACCACAAATGTTGAATAACATTATCAAGGGCATCAGAAAGCTAATAAAACTAGGTCTTTTCCCAAGTCATGCCCTCCACAATTTGTACAAGTTATAATGTAATCACAAATCTCCTTAGAATAATCAAAGCAGGAGGGAAGACCCACATGGCCAGGGCAGCAGCTTTGTGGGAAAATTATTAACCCTGTCTGTTTCACAACATGTCACTCATTCCCCTACATGAGACCTCTTATAATACAAACAGATGGCTTTTGTAAACATCTGTGCATACTAGCTATTGTCCATCTTTGCTTTCTCAATAAAAAAGCATGTATAGTCTCTTCATTAAGCATGAAAAAGAAATCATCCATTCAATTAACCTGCATGTCCTGAGCATGCACTTGGTGTCAGGTACTGTGGATAAGGATTGAAAACACAGTCCTTGCCCTTAAAAGACCCTCCGTCAAGTGGGGGAGAATGACAAGTACTGTAAGCAAATTAACAATTATAATACAGTGTGGTAAGTGTCTAATATATGCATGCATTGGGTGTCATAAACACAGAAGGAAATTACAAAATGAAAATGAACACAATTAAGTGTAGGGAAAAGCTGCCAAAAAGAAGTGACTCTTATGTCTTAAAAAATGAGCCAGCACACAATAAGCATGGAACAAGAGTTCAGTCAAAGAAAACAGCATACGCGATACATGGAAGTGTCATCATGGACAGAAAAGGAGGCTTCCTTATGGTTGAAGAACAAAGTGAAAGGCTAGAAGTAGTGAGAGATGGGGCTAGAGAAGTATGCCATGGCCTGACTAAGAAAGCAATCAGGAGACACAAATAAATACTAAGTAGGCAAGATAAGGTTAGCATTGTAGCAAAATCTCTCTCTTCAACTTGTGAAAGATGGATCAAGAGAACTAAGGTTATCTGAAAACTCCTTAGGAAGCCAAAAGAATAGAAGTGATAGAGGTAACAAATTCCTAAAATAGGACAGCAGCAAATAACATCAGATCAGCTGACTGGATAAGGGAGACATTTAGAAGTCAGATCCATAGAATTTAGAGATGGTTGGACATAGGAAGTGAAGGAGATGTGGGAGAGAAAAATGCCTCCCTATTTTTCAACCTGAGTTAATGGGATGAACCAGTTCAACTTAATTCCCTGAGCTTTACATAAAAGTATATTTGACTAGAAAGTAATGTTTAGGCTTTACTATTTTAAGTTTGACAGAACAGTGATAAAATAGGTATGGATGTTAAGTAGGCTATTAAAAATATACTTTTATATTTCCAAAATGAGGCCAGATTAAGGATTTGAGTATTGTTGGTGGTTGAAATCATGAATGTATATAAAAGGACACAAGGAGAATGTTTAGTTTGAGGGGAGGATTAAGAAAAAGCCTTAGGTGACATAAATATTTTAGTGGAGGTACAGAAACAGGAACCCACAAATGAAAGTGAGAAAGAATTGTTTAGCAGGGAAGAAAAAAAAAAGGAGACAGAAAAGCCACAGAAACCCAGCAAGTTTTGTGTGCAGTAAGAAAGGATCTTAAAGGATGGCTGATTCATCTATTCTCACTAGAACTAGAACAAAGAGACTAGTTGCTTAAAACAACCAGAATAATGCAACTATTTGTATTTTTCATTCATGCCAAAAAGCAAAAGAAAGAGTATTTTCAGATTTGGAAGGATGCTGAAGTAGCATCCACCTATATTGTCTATAAAGATTAACAGAAATTTTAAAAGTATTAAAGGAATTCAATGGCACTCAAAATATTAATGTATACTATTGAGCTTATATAATAACCAAAAAAAGGAAAAGAAAAAATTATTAATCTTTCTTATTTTGTATTAAAATTACAAAAGGGATACCGAAGTTATAATTACATTGTAAAGTAAGCTTAATGTATAATACTTTGGCAGATTCTAGAAAGAATGCCAACTAATTGACCTGGGGCTATAGGCAATTTCTAGATGTGACTATTCTAGAGGCACAAAATCCCTAAGAACCCGGAGAAAAGTCAGCTATATGTTTCACTGGCACCATTTCCTGCTGTGGCCAGAATCATTTTTGTCCCATTCATCTTTGATGTACTCTCTTCCCACATTAATCTCTTGTAAACAGCTCTTAAACTTCTTCCCATTCTCAGATGGGACAAATTGGCTAGGGCCTATAGTGGATGGAAGTGGTCCCCCAAATCCTGCAACTTTATGTCAGGAGAGAAGAGGGCTAAGATGGGAAGAATAGAGGGAGATGCGCAGTCTGGAGGTTTTAGTATTTCCTGCCCCCGTGACATCCAGTAACAGTGGCTGGAGAACTTTCTCCTCAGCCAGCAGAGCCAGCAGAGAGCTACCCTCAGTCTTAACATGAGACACAATAAAATTGACCAAAGTACCAAAATTCCAGCATAGAATCTGAGATGATTCATATGGTTCTAAGAACAACCACATAAATAGAGAGAGGGACCAAGGAGACCACACTCACCCCATTTATTTTCAAACAACACATACAGATACAATCTAAAATAGAATTGTTTATAATTAAGTGCAGAAGCTTGGGATTTTTAAGATTGATGAAATTTTTAAAAAGGAAACAAAAATAGCAGTTAAGTTATAGAAGAATAAGAACGTTTTTAAAAAGACTTTCTGGGGAATAATACATTTTAAACGGCTGCTTATGCTCTCCAAAATTACACAGGATGTAACAAAACAAAAGATGAGAGGCGGGATAATAAGATAGAAGCTGGGAGAAATATAAAGTAAGCGATATGAGGTAAATGAAAATTAGGGGGAAACCAATAATGCAGATGAAAATTCACATCGACATTATAATCAGTAAAGAATAAAATCAAATAGAGAGAAAAATCAAATGCCAAGGGAACAGGAAAATGATGAAGTTGACACAAATTAGTAAACATGAAGAGAAGATACTCAAAGAAATTCTATTAATACTTTTAGTTTCTAAGTAATCAGGAATATTCAGAAATATAAGGGGGGAGGGATTCTGAACTGCAAAAGTCTAATTCTGAGATTAATGAAAAGCAAATAGCTCCTAGCATTGTCTAGTAAAAGTCCTTAAACTTAAGGGAGTTGGGTGGGGGACAGCATATCCACAGGGAAAAAGTGGGCTGAACTCAGACTTCTCTATCACAATATAAACTGCCTAAAGACCATGGAATAATATAAATGAACTTCAGAGAGAAGAAAGTTTTAACCTCAATATTTCTATTCACATCATTCATGCAAAAAAGTCAACAGAAAGACATTTTTTGGATATGGAAGGATGCTAAAATACCAGCCACCTGTAATAGCTGAACACATCAACAGAATCTTAAAAAGCATTAAAGGAAATCAATGCAACTCAAAATATTAATGTATACTATCTAACATACAATAACCAGAAAAGGAAAAGAAAAACTTCACCTACCTTTATTGTAAGTGTAACTGGCTTGCTGTCTTCTGGTGTTTTCTGTGGATTAAACTCTGTTTCAGTATCTCTTAGGAATCGTGGTTTCAAAATATATCCAGAACCACCATTATCCAAAAATTTCCCATTTTGAATGTCCATAGGCATACCAGGGGTCTGGAAATTTAAGGCCACTGTGAGAAAAAAAGTATTTTGACATGGTCAGGAAATAGAATAGCTAAAAACAAAAAACAACAAGTTAATAGAATCACCGAAACCTAATCATGGGTTATATATCTTCAAACATTTTAAGAGCAAGCCTCATTAGTCAAATAACTCTTGATTCATAAACATTTTCTCCTGCCATGCCTATATCAACATGGTGATTTTCAAAGTTTAATCTGTAAATTATTTTATAGTTTTGAGTCAAAGAATCAAAATGACACACAATATATATTATAGAACAACCATGTACATGTCAGATAACAGCCAGTGAATATGAGAATAAAGAAAATCAGTACATTGCCCAAGCTGGTTTGGCTCAGTGGATAGAGAGTTGACTTGCAGACTGAAGGGCCCAGGGTTTGATTCTGGTCAAGGGCACATGCCCAGGTTGCTGGCTCGATCCCCAGTAGGGGGTGTGCAGGAGGCAACCAATCTATGATTATCTTCATTGATGTTTCTATCTCTCTCTCTCCCTCTCCCTTTTTTTATATAAAAAAATATATTTTTAAAAAAGAAAATCACTACATTAAATGCAGGAAGGAAAGATACCAACTCTATCATAAACTTTCAGGTCCAAAGAGATACCGCTATCTTTGGAGAAAATGAAAAAAAGACAGAGCAATAATGTTGTTAAAATATAGGAATACATCCATATAACCTGGTAAATAGCCACTATATGCATTATCACCTTCCACCATTCCCAAAACCCCACCTCCACCATCCTGACCCTTCTCTCCTCATCTCTTCAAACCTAAAGGCCTTGCCACAGTCCTGTAGCAAAAGGGTTAAAACTTGGCACTATTAGTGCCAGTGCTATACCAGCTGACCAATTTGGAACAGGCAGAGTCTAATAAGGAAAAATAATAAAGCTATGCAATCTCATTCACTTTTCAACTATGAATGCAACAGTTAGTGTAATGTGTAAAAGGTAGAGGTTACTTAATTTGAAGAGGCCCTTAGCAAATCTTTCAAGCAAAAGACTTAATCTTCATTCTCCTCTTACAGCAATTTTGGTTTTCTTTTTCCCTTCCTACACTTCCCTTGCTAACTCTTCATTAATTTATTCCATGCCCCCAACTTTCACCTAGACTTGCCCTCTCCAACATGTTTAGGAATAACTTCAACTCTTGAAACCAATGATTCATCATTATTGCTTGAATGCAAAACACCCAGGGCCAAAACAAAATCTTCAAAAGAAGCTCTTTCCAAGAATCTTTTATTAATTTATAAAATTCATTTTACCTTATCTTTGCAAAAAACTCAATTTGCTTTATAACATACCCATTTGACAACCTATATTCCAAAATTCTTGAGGATTAAAATTAGAAGAGTCTGCTCTTAGTGCTTTGGGATATATTCTGGTAATGAACTTCATGGTGTGAAGAATAAAATCATGGGCTAAAAAATAAATTATTAAAACATTGTGAATTTTTCTCAAATAAATTAAATTAACTACTTTATATATATTATATAATTCTACAATAATTCAATAATTTTTATATGTGTTATCTTCACAAAAATATTTGCAATTCATGTAAATCAAAATAAATTTATGCCTTTATATTTGACAGTGTAATTCACCATTATTAAGAAGGTAATAATAATTTATCACACAATTTTATGCACATTAATCATTCACTTGAGAAATGAATGTTAAGTCCCATAACATGTTTGAGGGACTTCTTGGGGGGGAATTTTTTATATCTAAATTAATTTCATTTTGACATAAGGACAAATAAAATTCCAAAATGCATTCATTTTTAAAAAATAAAAGTAGTATCATTCCAGATTTTGCCTTACATTGGTTTTCACACTAGGACATAATCATATATAAGTCATATAACTCTATGATGCTATTATTAACTCAGTTGGATATTTAATAGATTCCCATAGTTGAATGGGACCTTAAAGTTATCCAATTCAGCTGCCAACCCCAGTCACCACTACATCTTCCCCCCAAATTTATTCCATTTCTGTTTGCATCCTTCCACTGAAAAAGAACTTGCTACCTCCCAATGTTTCTGATGATTTCAATTGTTTTTCTTACTGAGATAAGGTTTATACTTGTAGTGTACATTAACACACACACACACACACTGTTTATTTGAATTTATATATTTTTTGTTTCTACTTATATATTCTTTACATTTCTATTTTTATTTCTTGACACTTTATTTTTAATGCAATCATTTTTTTAATTTTTCAATTTGAGTTGACATACAATATTATATTAGTTTCAGGTATATACCCCAATGATTGGACATTATATAACTTACTAAGTGATCATCCCAATAAATCTTATAGCTACCTGACATCATAGTTATTAAAATTTTATTGGCTATATTTCCTATACTGTATTTTACATCTTCATGACTAGCCTGTAATAATCAATTTGTACTTCGTAATTCCTTCACCTTCATATATTCTATTTAAATCACTTGAGATGCAAAACTAATTTTCACTCTCTACTATTGGACACTCCAAATTTTTTAACACAAATTTTATGTTTCTCTGCAATACCTACTCTTTCTAATATGGTGACCAGTTATGGGATAAATGATTAATGCCTATGGCCCACTGTATTTGCTACTCAAACTAGAGCAGAGCCATTGTCATACTCATCCTGAATATTATTCTTTAGGAAGCATTATCAAGTAAAAAGTTAGTTACTAAAGTTAACACTAATTACAGTTAACTTTATCAGCTCTCATTTTTAGAAGTTATACACTCTCTGAGATAAAAGTTTATTTTGAAGCTACTCATGTATAAATGCATGTGTATCCCAGTATCATGATCCCTTATCCAGTCCTAAGCTAGATGTTTATCTTTAGGTAAAATGTGTTCTTCTGGGCCTTAATTTTTCTCATCTACAAGGTAATAAGCATGAATAATCACTAAGTACTCTTAACATAATATGCTTTTGCTATTTCTGAGATTAACCATTAGAAATAAAAATATGCTGTTATTCCAAATACAATTCATCTTCATTTTAGATAAATGAAAAAGTCAAATTTTAAAAATAAGAAATAAAGCCACATATAATCTTTTCACTAAAATAATAACCACTGATAACATCTTGGTATAAATATTTCTATTCTTTTGCCACATGTACATATTTAATTTTAATTGAATCATATTATTTATTCCCTTTTATGAACTTATTTTTATTTACTAAAATAACATGAAAATTATTCCACTTCAATAATATTCACCTACCACATTATTTTTAACTAGAGGCCAGGTGCACGAAATTTGTGCACGGGGCTGGGGGTGTCCCCTCTGCCCAGCCTGCACCCTCTCCAATCCGGGACCCCTTGGGGGATGTCCGACTGCCAGTTTAGGCCTGATCCCCAGCAGTTGGACATCCCTCTCACAATCCGGGACCACTGGCTCCTAACTGCTCACCTGCTTGCCTGCCTGATCACCCCTAACTGCCTCCCCTGCTAGCCTGGTCACCCCCAACTGACCCCCCCTGCCAGCCTGGTCACCGCAAAATGCCCTCCTGTCAGCCTGGTCGCCCCTCACTGCCCCCCTCTGCCAGCCTAGTCACCCCATGCAGCCTGCTGCTCGGACATTTGGTCGCCCCTCACTGCCCCCCTGCCAGCCTGGTTGCCTCTCACTGCCCCCCTACCACCAGCCTGCTCACCCCCAACTGCCCTGCTGCCAGCCTGGTCACCCCACGCAGCCTGTTGTTCAGTCATTTGGTCAGCCCTCACTAACCCCCCTGTTGGCCTGGTTGCCCCATGCAGCCCGTTGCCCAGTCATTTGGTTGTCCCTCACTAACACCCCTGCTGGCCTGGTTGCCCCACGCAGCCTGTTTTGTCCATCCGTTTGGTTGTTTCAGTTGCAATGGTCACTTAGGCTTTTATATATAGAGATGACTAAAAAAATATATGTATGAACATTTCTGTTTCTTATTTTTCCTTATTATAAACTTAATGTTTATTATGTTTTTAATAATGATGAACTTCCTTGCAGTAGACCTTTGCCTATATCACTAATTATTTACTATTGACTTTGGGTTCAAGAAAAATACTCTATACTCTATCCAAAGAAATGGTGATCCTACACTTTATAACTCTACTCAGAATTAGCCAGTCCCTTTTCAGTGTTTGAGCAAGTGTTTAATATAATGAGAGTGAGCAAATTATTACTACTTTTGCTGTACCTAAAGGTCCTGTCCCCATGAAGAACAGAGAACATTCAATTTTTTTAAAGGACAGGGAATAATAAAGTAGATCATTCAAATTCAAACTCTATTGACAAGACTTTACAGTATATTTGTATCACAACCCAACACACACACAATTATAATTTATAAATAAAATATTCTCACTGCATAAATATACTCACATTATATTACATTACATTATTTTAACTTTGGTCCATGCCTACTGAAGTGATTTTGGTCACTATCTGCAATTTAAAAACAAAAACATCCAAGGTCTAAAATATTCAGGGTCTTTCTAATAGGAAGTTTAAGGAGATAAGCTAAAATATACCTCCAAACACATAGTACCAGTGGCCAGCCTAATGAGGTTAACCAACAAATATATCAAAATCCACATTTCCAAACAGCCAACAGCCTTTCTCAAGTCAGTTGCAGGTGCTGATTTTTACACAAGATGGTAGATTGCAATTTCTTAGAAACACTTGGAGAGTCACCTGACTGTTGAGTTAGCGACCCATTCCTTTTTAAATTGAGGATATTCCCTGCCATATAAGTCTGAGAAGAAGGCAGGGTCTGTTTCCCATTGTGTTTCCCAGGCTTTGTTGCATCTGGGCTCTACCAAACAGAATAACCCACCTGAGATTTAGAATCAGAACATAGGTAAAAGGAGATACAGAGACAAATGTCCCTCTACAAGTGTGCTGTGGCAATGCTCACACAGCATAGACACCTGGTAGTCTGGCCTGGGTGCGATTTCCTCCCTCTCCTTCACCTCAGACATACAGCCTCCAGGTCTACTTAACTCTACCTCTTAGATCCTACTGAGTCCAAAGAGTTCACCCTGGTTCCACTCTCACTGAGGCCTTCATCATCTCTTTCCTGTAGACAGTCTCACCCTTATGTGGCTATCAGAGGCCTCTTTCAAAAACACACCAGAAATCATGTAATTCCTGAGATTTCAATCTTCTCTTGCTCCCCTTTGATTTCAGGACAAAGTTCATGTTACTTGTATTTTGGCTCTGCCTTTCTGTGCAGACTTGTCACTCTCTGCCCTCCCATGTAAAACACTCACCACAGCCCCAGCCACCAAAGTGTCCACACTAGACAGTCTCAATTAAAATTTCATGATTTAAAGAAGTTGATTATTGGTTGAGTTCTGTAAAATAAAACTTAATGTACTTGAGGCATACAACCTTTTTAAAATATGCTAAATATGTTGAAATTTTATGAGAATGTAATTTTTAGAAATTCCATTGACCTATCTTGACACCTTAGCAGTGACTATAACATTTAAACATTTCATCTGTTTGAACCATAGGAATTTACCTTTTAACTTGGAAAGTTTTCGAGCTGTTGACTCATCAATAGAATTACTTTCATAGAATTGTTGATACTCTCTTGAATAGTTAAAGTCTCTGAACTTCTCAGCTTTAGTATAAATGACAAGATCAGATAGGGCCAAAGCCACTTTTACCTTCAAGGTGTAAAAATAAAGCAGTAATTTCACATTTTTGCACTAATAATTTGAATTTTTTTCCAACAAAGAAAATATGCATTCAAATCAACAATTTGGGTCTTTTCATAAGATTATCTCCTCAAAAACTACTTGAATTGGGTCAATGTGATTATACTCTATGACAGTGCTTAATGTTAAGATGAAATAGCTCAAACCTAAAAATCCCAATTAATGTAACAAGTATTAAAAATGGCAATTACTGTTATTTTCTTTTTCCCAAATACTTCAGTTTGCTGTCATGAATTTGCAAATTTAGGAATTTTAGTCCTGAGTAAGTCATATTTCCAGGATGATATAACATTTTGGAGTAACTTCTATTGTAGCGTGTACATTGGCCCTTTTACAGGCCTGCATCTATATGCGCTGTACTTCCATTAGCCTCTTCTCAAGTTTTGTTTAGGGAAAACATTTTGTGCTCATGCTAAATCTATGTGCTTAAGAATCGATAATATGAACTGGGCCTGACTAATCAAAGCTTTGTCTTCCTGTAGCAACTCTAAATGGCTCAAGGATGTGCAAATAACTGGGTCAGAGCCAATGTACAAAAGAATTTGTTTGGTCATCTGAGAGATAGATGGGCCTTCCACTGGATTGGAACCTGAAAGCATATACAGTCTTGCACCAATATAGGGAAAGTGAGTCTAAAGTTGGAGAAAAAAACAAAGCTCTGTTTACTTTGCTGGAGAAATGATACCAAGTCATTCCTGAAAGTAGCATCCCTTTCCTTAAACTTTTCATTTATGTAGGGCAATTAATTGCACCAAAAATTAATAACTTTTACTTAAAACAGACAAATATTTTCTGTCACTTGCAAGCTGATATGCCTTCTTATGTCATGTTAATTTGTATACTTATAATACTACTAGAGGCCCAGTGCATGAAATTCATACCCGGGTAGGGTCCCTAGGCCTGGCCAGCAATAAGGGCCCATCTGTGGGGCAACTGGTGGAGAAATCAGGGGCCCTGCTGGCACCCGCATTGGCCAGCCTGGTGCTGGCCGCTTACTGGCCAGCCATGCCCCCGCCCCCCATCGCCACCTGCTCACCAGGGTGACTGGCAGGGTGATCAGCCCTCCCCCGCAACCCCCCACAAGCACCCGCCTTGGCTGGCCTGGGGCCTGCGGGCTTGGGGCAGCTCCTGCATTGAGCATCTGCCCCTTGGTGGTCAGTGCAGATCATAGCGACTGGTCGTTCCACTGGTTGCTTCACCATTTGGTTGATTTGCATATTAGGCTTTTATTATATAGAATATTTTACAAACAGTGTTTCTCTTTTCTCTGACAGTCTTATCTCCTTGAAGGCAGAGACATTATATTGTTTGTATCTTTTGTACACTGCACAATGCCTAGCACATAAGACCACATATTTGTCACTGGAGGAAGAGATTAAAACAAACAGGAAAAGAGATAACTTTTAAAAATTATTCTCTACTGCTAATTTCTTCCCCCCAAAAAATTGAATAATAAACTAAAGTTTTTATAAGGAGAAAAATATTTCTCTCCAAAAAAAATTTTAATACTCTACCAATAAGAAAATAAGACAACTTTTCAATCACTTGTAAGATTTTCTCAAATCATGATCTCACCTTCTTTTTCCTGAAAAACGCTAATCCAGCTGAAGTCTTTGACTCTATTTCCTTTTCTGGACTGTCTGTTAAAGTAATTAGTAGTCTTGAACTTTGGGCTTTGTGCACTTCCTCTTCTTGATCTATATCTTCATATTCTTCATATTCCCCTATTTTACCATGCTTATCCAAACCTTTCCTTGAATGGGTTTCTATTAAAGTTCCTATTTTCTTGTTTCTAACTAATATTTTGAATTTTAATGCCTGCAGAAACAATTTGAAAGACAGATACAATTACACATTTACAGGTAAGTTTGCATTTGTAACAGTTATTGAAAAGTCTTTCATCATATTTTCAATTAGCTCACAGTAGTAACACATGTAAGAGCTCCATCTTTTCCATACTGCTATAGGTACCCTAATAGACACCAGTAATATTATAGTATTGACCAAAATTCACCATAAAATAAGCTTGTCATGATTGGGACTTGTTGCAGATTCAGTTCTGACTTCAAAATTAGAGAATCAGAATCTTGAGTTGTGAGACTGGAATGTGCCTCTTTAACAAGTCTCCAGGCATTTTTTTTTTTTTTTTTTTTTTTTTTTTTTTTTTGTACATTGAAGACAGTGCAGTATAAGAAAATGACTTTATCTCTAATTCCTTATTTTCTCTTTGGAAAGCATTTCCTTACTTTAGTATGGAAGCAAAAACTTTAATGAAAACTATATATCCCAATGCTAAAAATAGATTTATAAATAACAGGAGAAGGGATTCTATTCCTAGAAAGCTAAAATTATTATAATTTATTGAATTATATCATGACTAGTGGCCCAGTGCACAAAATTCATGCACGGTGGGAGAGGAGTGTCCCACAGCCTGGCCTGCACCCTCTCCAATCTGGGACTGCTATGAGATCGGGCTTAAACCGGCAGTCGGACATCCCTCTCGAAATCCAGGACAGTTGGCTCCTAACCACTCACCTGCCTGCCAGCCTGCTCGCCCCCAACTGCCCCTTCCCGCCAGCCTGATGGCCCCAAACTGCCCTCCCCTGCCAGCCTGATAGCCCCCAACTGCCCTCCCTGGCTGGTCTCCTGGTCTAATTAGCATATTACCCTTTTATTAGTATAGATTCTTAGACTAAATATTTCATGGAGTTTCCAGCACTTCGCACAAGTTATTTAATGTTTATTTTCTGTCACAATTGGACAAATTTAGCCTGTGGGCATTATTATGAGGTAAAAGTTTTTTCATATGTTCAGTTTATTTTTTCTGTCTCAATTCTTTCATGAGTCCTGTGCTCTTGTCACTACTGTCCAAACACCTTCATCTTTAAATTTTTCACTCAATTAAATAAAATGAGTAAAAAATATAAAGGGAAATATTCAAATATTACAAAAATACTGTTCTGCACCAAAATTAAACTCTTTGTTCTTAAACAATACTATCATGCAAAAAAAATCATTTATCATCTGGTAAAAATTGGGGCCAGCAGAGTAAACGAAGAAGGACGGGCCAGAGAAGAATGAAGAAAGCCTCAAAAGTGTGGAGTTAACACAGAAAGGGCTTTAAGGAAAGGAAGGAGGCATCCCCAGTGTTTAACGCTGTCAAGGGAATAAGACAGATAAAGACTGAAGTAGGTCCATTAGAATTCATCAGCAGGAAAGTATTTGATGATCAAAATGAAATATTTATTATGGTGCAGTTGGAAGAGGAAGCCTGATTAGGTAAGTTGTGAGGAGATGAGAAAGTGAAAATTTTGGTTAAGACCAAGAATAATAAAATAAAGAGATAGCTGGAAATCAAACTGAAATTTTGAGGGTAGGGTGGGGGGTACCTTTTTTAAACCAAATACTAGCATATGCTCAACTGAATATGGAAAGGGACCCATAGAAACAGTTACATTGAGCAGATTAAAATAAGGAACCTGCCACCCAGGTGCTGAGATATTGAGCTGAGGTTCTGAGGATAAATACATAGACATTTCAATTTGTACACAATTCTTAACATACAAAATATATTCACCTAAATGTTCATAGAAACATTTCTAAGCAATGCATTGCAAAGATACATCTCTACAAATAATCAAATGTAAGCATTTTCAACCATCTCTAACCCAGTTTCATAAACCAATAGCACAGTGACACACTTTTTCTTTTGGTCTTAACCTGGGCTTCTCGGATAAAATGTTACCTCTGGTGAAGGTAGTTTGTCTAGAAAATCATCAAGAATATCAGACAGCAAGGCATCTCCCAAAATAGAATGCAAAATGTCTGCTATCACTTCTTGTTGGGGAGGAGAGCAGTGATTTTCTAAAGAGAGCACCACTGGGTAGTCAGATGTCTAAAAAATTAACCATTACTACAGTTATTTCTCAGAACTCCTTAATAATTTACTGCAATTAAAAGAAGCACTTACTCTATTTTAACACTTACTTCTAATGTACAGTACCTTTGCAAAATAATTATTTTTGAAACTGAAAGTACTTTTAAGTTTGACAGAACAGAGAACATTAAATCTATAGGAAAAGAAAAGTGATTACTATTTGCACTAGAAGTATAAGAAACAACTGAAGCATCCAACAACAGGTACTTATTTTAATCAATAATGGCATATCCACTTAAAGGAATAATATAGATCAGTGAAGAAGGAGGTGCAAAAAAAATAAAAAAAGAAGGAGAAGGTGCAGCTATATACACTGCTGTAGAAATGTGTCTATAATCTTATGAAGAAAAGCATTTGCCAGAGAATATGAGGCCACACTTTTACTTTTCAAAGTACATATGTATGTGCTTATTTATATGTGTTTAAATGTGAGGGGGGAAAAACTTTAACACTGATAAGTTAAGAAAAAAGGTTAATTTTCTATTTTTTCTATTTTAAATTCTAAAATCAAAACTTATAGTTTTATCATTTAAAACAATGATAAAGATATTTCTGTTTTTTAATAATATAGGAGATATATTAAAGAAGGGTGACTCTACAAAGACATTTTCTGCCCTTTCTCACCACTGTAAATTTGAAATTTGCTACAAAATAGCATCACTCATTTTTGGATCTTATTCAAAATTATTTTGTCTCCATAAATGATCATCAAGACACAAATTTACCGATTTTATAAGCAAACCAGGGAATTACAGGGTCTGCTGCATTATCCCAGACATTTAAGTAGGAGATATATTATACCTTTCTAATGGATTAGAATCTTACTTTCTTGTGGCTGCTGTAACAGACTACTACAAACTTGGTGGCTTGAAACAACAGAAATTCTCTCACAATTCTGGAGGCCAAAAATTTAAAATCAGTTTCACTGGCTAAAAAATTATTTCAAAGTATCGACAGGCTCTAGGGCAAATCTGTTCTTTGTCTCTTTCAGCTTCAGGTGTTGCCAACATTCCTTGGCTTGTGGCCATATCACTCCAATCTCTGTCCCTCCTCCCCCGTGCCTTCACATTGCCTCCTCCTCTGTGTGCTTGAAATCTTCCTCGGTCTCCCTCACTAAGGATACATATGATGGCATTTAGGGCCCAAACAGATAACCCAGGATTTAAAAAATTCTCTCATTCAAATTCTTTAGCTTTATCACATTAGTAAATACCCCTTTTTGTAAATAGAGTAGCATTTAGAAGTTCCAAAAATGAGAACCTAGTTTCTCCAGGGACCCATATTCAGCCTACTACAATACTAGTATACGTTCTTACTAGTATACATGACCATATACATACATACACATAGACTCCGTCTAATATTGAGAGAACATGTAAAAAAAGTTTTCCAAAAATAAAAAGTGATTTTGAACCTAGGCAAAGTGATAGCCTAGCTAGTAGATGGGGAGAGCTCTTTCTTTTTTTTTTTTTTTTTTTTTGCTTCTGTGGTGGTCCTTGGCTCCAATCTCTGGAAAGGTCTTCTTGTTTTTTATCCTTCTTGGCCAAGTATTGAGGAGTTTGCTTTTCTTGTAGCTCACTTCCTGACCCAGGGTTGTTTTAATGCTCACCTGAGTCACACTTGTGTTTTGTTTTGGTATTGACAATATAAATACTTTTAAAACTTATTTTTCTTATGTATTTGCTTTTAATAAGTTACATATGCTAGTATCTATGCCCAAAATTATGTCCTCAATCAAGTTACCAAATCTACTTTATTTCATTGCTATCTCTCCCAAATTAATGGTAGAAAATTCAACCTTCAACCTCAAATTTGCCACAAAATTGAGTTACGCTGTTCAGTTGAGAAAGTTCATTGAGTCTTGCTGCTCAAACCTTTTTTTCATTTTGTCTCCTTCTCTTTGGAACCTTAGAAGCGGTAGGGGTTTCCATCCATGCAAGACCTTTGAATTTTAAGATTGTCTTTATTTTATTTTCTTTCCTTGGTTACCCACCCTGGATTAAGTGAGAGAGTTTGCTATACAAATATTTGGAGAAAGTATTTCAGATTAAGGGTTAATATAGCAAGTTCAAAGGCTTTGAGGTGTGTCTGAAAAAGAGTAAGAAGGACAGAATAGACAAGCAAACAAGGGGAAAAGGCCAAAGGATAAGAGAGGTAACAGAAAACAGGGGGTGTAGGGTTTGGGGAGTCCCAGTATAGGTTGTAGCTTTTATTCTGAGTGGGATTGAAAGTTTTGAGAAGGGGAATGACATGATCTGATTTACCAAAAAATCACTCTGGCTGATACATTGAGATGAAACTACAGGGAAGGAAGAAGAAAAGCAGAAACATTGGATATGAAGTCATTGCAATAATCCATGTGAGAGGGGATGGTGGTTGACCAGGACAGTGACAATGAGAATGGGAAGAAGGGATTAAAGAAAGTAGAGTCAACAGGACTTGCTAAAAAACTTACTGAGAGGTTGGAGAGAAGGAGGAGAGAGTTAAAGTTGACAACAATGATTTATTTTAGGCCTAAATACATAGGAGTTACCATTCAAGGAGATTGGGAAGACCATGAAAAGAGTGGGACTGGCAGAAAGAAGACTATCTGGAGCTCAAATCTAAATGCCTTATGTTAAATATGCCTCTTAAATATTCAAGTATAATGTGTGTGTAGTTTTCTGTATTGGTGTGGAGTTCAAGTGGGAAGTTAGGATAAAGATATAAATTTAGAATTATTAGAAATGGTATATTTAAGAAGATCAATGCCATTCATCAACGTTTTAAATTAAGAAATTTTTCATATTTTATATTTTGTGAATATTTACTTATTTTATACTACAGTAGGGCCTTGACTTACGAGTGTCCCGACTAACGAGTTTTTTGAGATACCAGCTGTCTCTCAGCCGATTTTTTGCATTGAGTTGACAGAGTAATTTGAGTTAACGAGCTCCTTAACAAGCTCGGTCTCAGAATGAATTAAACTCCTAAGTCAAGGCCCCACTGTATATTTCTAATAAATGATACAGCAATTTATTTAAATTTAAGTTGTTTATTTTTTTATTTTTAAATACTTTTTATTTATTTTTATTGATTTCAGAGAGGAAGGGAGAGGGAGGGAGAGAGAGAGAAACATCAATGATGAGAGAGAATCATTGATTGGCTGCCTCTTGCATGCTCCCTACTGGGGATCAAGCCCGCAACCCAGGCATGTGGCCCTTACTAGAATCAAACTCAGGACCCTACAGTCCACAGGCCAACACTCTATCCACTGAGCCAAACCAGCCAGGGCAGGTTATGTTTATTTTTATAGTTAATACACTGATCTATTTAGGAGAACTTTAAGTTTGTCAACTTTATGTTTAATTTAATAGATATGCATTAATTTATTAGATATACATTAAGTATTCAGTAAGATTAGATTAAATCTCTTCAATTTTACAATTGAAGTACTTAAGAAAGAAATCAAATATACTACATTAACAAAAACAATTTAAAATATGTAAAGGTGCTTAATTAGCCAAGTTTGTAAATGGGGCCAAGTATTCAAAACTGAGTGATTGTTAAAACCTACCCAGTTTATAGAATAGGATTTGTAAGCTACTTTAGAAGCTCTAGAAAGAACTGGGTCTTTGAATCTGTAGCTTTAACCATTGAATAGTAATTTTAAAATCCAAAATAACCTTCTAAACATTTTTGCTGTAGAAATAGTTGCCACTTGCCTGGCCATTGTGCCTCAGTGGTTGAGTGTAGACCCATGCACCAGGAGGTCACCAATTTGATTCCTGGTCCGTGCATTTCTAGGTTGCAGGCTCATTCCCCAGTATGGGACATGCAGGAGGCAGCCAATTGATGTTTCTCCCTCATTGATGTTTCTCTCTCTCTCTCTGTCTCTCTCTCTCTCCCTTCTTCTCTGTTTAAAATCAATAAAAAGACATTTTAAAAAATAGTTGCCACCATAGTCATTAAAAAAAGTCAACAATTGAGATAATACATTTTTGACATGTTTTATTTTTGTATCTTGAAAGTAAAATAGCTGAATATTGGTAAAATATTTATTAGTATATACAACTACTATTATATAGAAAAATATTTCTCAAACTGTTTTCATACATTAAGAAATATATTTACTAGGAAATAAACACACATTACTATATAATTAAACAAAAAGTTCCATGAAACATGTACCTTACTACTTGAGATTAACTTTGATAAATCTATCATTAACTATATACTGCATGAATTTCACTGCCTACTAATGGATCATAACCCATAATTTGAAATATCACTAATCCAAATCAATGCCAAGGATCATAGGATATGGAAACATGTAAATTATATTGTGTTTAAATATAATTTAATAAAGATACGCACGTACTATGAATGCATATTTGTGTATGGCTTGAATAACAGTTTTAAACAAGAGTTTGCTGGTGAGTGTATAACCATGGTACACAACAGGTTCATTTTGTGATCCATCCCAGCAATCAATTTCCAGACACCGGCATCCTTTCACAAGGGCACTAGCAAAATGTAAACAAAATAAATTGTCATTCCTGGATCATTAAAAATGTTAAAGTATTCCAAAGACTACTTGCAATTTCGCAATAAATTTGTAAATGAATCCATAACAAAGGTAAGTTGTGTTGAACTGAACACACTTTTCTTCTTCGTTTCTGTGAGCATGGCCTAACATGGAGCTACTATGGGCCCACCACAGTTCCAGCTCCACCAAGAGGATGCGATGGGTAGGGCTATAGACTCTGACTCCTGCAATTTCTACCTATTACTTATGCTTCAAGTTCTATACATCTCATCAAAAACATTTGATATATAGTTCACTATCAATAAATATTTATTGTCACCCTAGCTTGTTTGGCTCAGTGGATAGAGCGTTGGCCTGCAGACTTAAACATCCCAGGTTTGATTCTGGTTAAGGGCACATGCCAGGGTTGTGGGCTCATTGATATTTCTATCTCTCTCTCCTTCTCCCTTCCTCTCTGAAATCAATAAAAATATATTAAATAAATAAATAAATAAATAAATAAATATTTACTGTGTTTATATTAGAAAAAACTGAGAGGTATAGGTATGTAAGAAGAAAATGGAAGGCAAACAGAAGTAATCCTCTAAACACAGTCTTGGAAAACAGACAAATGAATGAAAAGAAGCTGATTTGAAACATCAGATGTGATACTCATGTATCAGGGAAAAAGTTTAAAAAGGGGGTCTCTGTCCTACATGGAGATATTTTTCCCATAGAAAACCAAGTTAGCATTTTTTTTCCAAAACAAATTTTAATTTAGCCCACTGTGTCCAGGCCAGTGGTTCTCAATCAAGACAATTTTGCCTCATAGGCAACATTTGACAATGTGTGGAGACATTTTTTGTTACCATAACTGGGGTTGGAGGAGAGGTTTGTGACTGGCATCTAGTGGGTAGATGCCAGAAATGCTGGTAAACAAAGAATTATCTGACATAAAATGTGAAACATTTGAGAAAAATTTCCCTGAGATATAAAAACCTGCAGAAGAGAGTGGTCCCAGCACAAAGTATTTGATGTAGAATCAATGATTCTTTCAACAGAAATGCAGAGTACCGAATAAACCACTCACAAAAAAAGACATTTTAGATCTAGTATTTCTTTGGTGATGATTTTAATCAACTTTTCAGGGATATGACTCCAGCAGTATTTAGGTAAGAGTGTAACTGAGAAAAGATAAAGCAATTATGACACAAAAGTTGAGGTGCTGAATTCAGGGGGAAAACAAAAGAAAAAAAAAAGGACCTTATGTTCCCTCAGGAATAACATAGATACAAGATGGAAGTGACCTGAGGAGGTAAGGCCTTCAAGGGGAAGTGAATTAATGGATTTTATTTATATTGGAGGCTCCACTAAAGCAATATAAAGCTAAATGGTTCATAAATTATTTGTTGAGCTTTTGGGGTGGTTTGCTTTTTAAGACTATTTTGTCTTACTTTTTAAGTGCACACTGCTTTATTCAGGCATATAGAGATTCACTGTAATGTAAAATCTCAGAGTGTCTTAGTCCACTTGTCCCAGTGCTGGAGGGATGTCCTAAGAACCCTCTTCTAAGGAAATCTTGTTTGACCCACTGGTAGTTCCATGGGCAAATAAGGTGGCCACCTAATTTTAAGTACAAGTTCTAAAATGGGCTATATGTGCAGAAATCAAACGGAATCTATTTCTCAGCTTGTGTATTTACTTATTTGGATTTTAAATTGTAGAATAATCAATATCTGTTTGTAAAGTTTGGTAATTGCCATGAAAGAATGTTTGCTTTGCTCTTCTCTCAGTTGATTGTCAAAGTATATTGTCTTGCCCTTTTTATCAACACAGATATCAGTTGCTTGGGATGCTAGCAGAGAATAATCTTGAAGTCTCTACAGTATTGGGAAAACAAAAGACAAAAAAACTACCAAAAATTCAGTTATGGAAGAAAGCTTTTCATTAATGACAACCTACCTAATATTGATTCTTGCTATATACTTCTCTAGATAGTTCTGATTTCATCCTTGGATCCAAACAACCTTTACCAAACTACATATATTGACTCCATGATATGGTTCCCAGCAAAAGTGATTTGAGTTACTCGGAGGAATGTATAAGAAAGTATGTAAGAGAAAATCTCCTCCAGTGGTGAAGCCATTTTCTACTATTTCACATTGACCCCTTTTTGGGGAATGAATAATGAAAATTACTGTCTCTGTATAGAAATGCTCCACTTAAATAAGTTTGAGGGACTTTATAAGGATTAAAATATTTAATGCTATTAGGACAGTTTATATTAGTTTTTCTCTTTTAACGATGAGGCAATTAGACACAAGGAGTTTCTGTTTGTCACATAATTAACAAATGAGAAAAAGTGAGGAAAGATTAGTAACAGAAACTTAAACATTAATAGATAAGCATTACATTATATCACCCTTCATGAGTAGAGAAATTTTATTTATTTTTTTTTAATATATTTTATTGATTTTTTTACAGATAGGAAGGGAGAGAGCTAGAGAGTTAGAAACATCGATGAGAGAGAAACATCGATCAGCTGCCTCCTGCACACCCCCTACTGTGGATGTGCCCGCAACCCAAGTACATGCCCTTGACCGGAATCGAACCTGGGACCCTTCAGTCCACAGGCCGACGCTCTATCCACTGAGCCAAACCGGTTTCGGCAAGTAGAGAAATTTTAAAAGAATTGTCTTCTAAAATGATCTAAAACAATATCTTCCACAGGTGGGTAGAGAAATAGAGGAAGAAATACAATTAAATTTAAATATTCAGTTGGGTGGAACATATTCTTGGAATTCAAAAGTAACTATATTTCTAAATCAACCTATTTAAAATTTATATATTTTAATTAAAATAATGAAGTATGAATAGAAATTTCTATAATGAGTGTATGGCTATGAGTTGGGCTATTCTTACAGAATACTAAATGGATACACTTCTGAGTTTGTAAAGTTATGTATTTACTTAGATTTTAAATTGGAAAAACTATTTAACTGGGAAAAGGAGGTCAGCAGGCAGAATTAGGAGGAAAGTGAAAGATTACATAGTTACTGAAAGGCTGGATCTCCACGATATGTGCAAATCAAAATGGCTGTTCCCTATGTGGTTGCCTAATATGCACAGCCTGCTTTTACTGGGAATTCCTACCAATGGAGGCAGACACCAGTGGGAACTTCCAGGGGTTTTAAAAGGTAATAAATTTAAAGATATAAATAAATACCTTTCATATCCCCAAATGTCACTTGGCCCCACTAATTGGTCAGATATCAAGTATGTATTATGTGAACTTGAGATAAAGTAATCACTTAATGGATGGTGCATATCTTGATAAACATTATTAAATTCTTTACTAAATAGTAGGCATTCAGATGAGCACAGGAATCTTGAAAAACCTTCAAATGACATCTGGCTTGCTTGCTTAACTATATAAAAAAAAGAAGTAAAAAGGTGAAGTAATATCATTAGCAGTATAAACATTATATCTCACTTTAAAATGTATTCAGTAATAGAGCATGTTTCTAAAATATTCATTTAAAATTAACATTAATATTATTTTTAATTTGTCTTTGGAAACAAATTTTTCTAAGCAATACCCTTAATTCTTCTGTATCAACATTTAAGTAGAGAATGTATTATTCAATTATCTCTGATTTTTTTTAATGTATTAAAAATATACACAAGTACAAATGTCATAGGTCAATGAATTTCCACAAGCTAAACATCTAGCTAACAAGCACCCAGGTCACAGATCAGAACATCAAAGCACCCCAAAAGCTTGCCTCCTGCTAACATTCAATCTCTCCCCCCACCTACCCAAGGGTATTCAATGATCTGGCTTCTAACAGCATATCTTCATTGTCTCTTGGTTTTGTGCTTTCTATGATCTCATACAGTTTGTATTTTTGTGACTGGTCTATTTTACTCAAATTGTTTCTAAGATTTATTCTTTCAGTTAGACATTGTTTGTTCCCATACTGTATAGTATTCCATTGAGTGATTACACCACAATTTATTTATCAATTCTATTTTTGATGAGCATTTAGATAGTTTCCAGTTTGGGGCCATTACAAAGAGTGCTGCTATAAACAATCAGTACCTGTCTTTTGACACAAATGCTTAAAACTGAATTGTTGGGTCATTTGTACATTACCATCTTCAGTAAGTTATCTCTAAATTTTATACACAGTATGGTCTATACCAAAATTATCTACTTAAGCAGAACACTGGCTCTGGAATCAGACAGCTTGGGTTCAACCTATTCACTTGTTATGTAATGAGAATGTTATTTATCTTCTTCCTATGTTTGGAATGATGGTAATGAGAGTACTTATCCTATAGATGAGCTCTAGGTTGGTTGCTGTTGTTTTTGTTGTTAATAATTCAGTTCATCTCAAAATAAGAGCTGGTGTGAATATTTGCTTTAGACTAGAGAGTGATCCTTAGCAAAGAATTTTATTGCCAGGAATTTATACTATAGAAATAGAAAGTCAAACAAAGATCAGTGTGCAAGAATGCTCACACTAGCATTATTTATAAATGCTTAATAAGAGGAGGAAACAAATTAAAGCTCAAGATATAATACAATACTAAGCAGCCTTTAAAAATAATGTATCAGAAAAAAATATATAGTGACAAAAGTAAATGTTTATCATATCATAACAGTGAAAAACCTAGCATTCAAAAATAATATTACCATTTTAGTATAAAAAATAAAAGCTAGAAAAAAATGCATAGAGGACACTGCAGGCATGCAAGCTCTCTGTGTCAAAGCCATGCAAATTTATGGGAACTTGTGGGGCAAATGCATCATATATTGTAATAGTAATGATTGCATAAATTGATGCTTTTTCCCAGTGCAATTAGCAGTAATCAGCTTATAGCCCTTTTGGACTAATAAATAATTAAATAAAGTTCTTTGGTAATGGAATAGAAAACAAACTCATTTCGTTCCCTTTAAATCTACAAGATTGTGATGAGAACCTCGTGGATTTTAATAACCTCATTTGGCACCTGTCATATACCAATATGGAATGAGTTGAGAATCTTGGCAACATTTGGGACTCTAAAATCATATTTAAAATTGGCTTTAATATGCCTCTAAAGTGATCAATAAGCATGTAGATGAAATGCAAAGACTTGGCTGTGTCTGAAACCAAGTGAAGCAGAGGACATTCCAAAAGATAAAATGGACAAACAGGACAGTACAATATTATAGTTAAAATGCAAACACAATTCCAAGATGTCACTGCCACCATCTCATTATTGTGTTGTATCTTTTACCACCTGCAGGTAGCAGTGCCAAAATATTTCTTTTTGAATATTCACTAAATCAGCTCTACTGAAAGTGCTTATCAGCGAATTTCTAGTCATTGATGATATAAAGAGCTTGAGCCAGAATATAAATCAATTCACTACTTCCTTAGAGAAAGTCTTTACTCCTAAAAAAGAGAAGTTAACTGAATTAATCAGGGCTACTAGTATTGTAGTTGTTTTACATTCTGGTGCAAACTATCTTTTTGCAAACCTACAGAAGTTTTAATGGTGATCTGATCAAACTCCCATTTGCTGGCACTGCATTTAGTCCTATTGTGTTTAAAACCCCCCAAAATCTTAACAAGGACCTACAAGACTGGCATGATTTGATCCCTGACTATCCCTCCTAATTCATCTCGCCCTCCTTCTCCAAGTCCCAACCACACTATCTTCTTGAACCTTGAATTTTCCAACTCAGGTCCAACACTTTTCTTCCCTCAACTCAGACACTGCTCAGACATTGTTGTGACATGACTAGCTATTTTTTCATCATTTAAGCCTCAGCTCAAATGTCACAGCCTCATAGAGGAATCTCCTAAACACCCAACCTAAACTAGACTTCCTGGGTTGTGTACTCTCTCTGATTTTCTGTTTAATTTTTCATAGTACATAGCAATCTTTGAAATTATACTTTGGTATCTCTGATTCTTCATTGTCAATATTCCTCCAACCCCCATCAGGAATATAATAAGGTCTAGTTTGCCTTATTTCCCACTGTATTTCCTCCCCTAAAAACATACTTTGTTGCCACAAATAGATATTTGAATAAATTATGAATGGGTGACTCAATGAAGGAATCAGTTTGGTTCATATGCTATATGTTAAACACTGGTTGCCATAAACCAACTTTCAAAGGCAGAATTTGGACTTTCATACCTCCTTGTTAAATAAATATTTTGAGCTACCAATTAATTTCTGTAGGATTAAACACCATGCTTTAATGTAATTGTTACTTAGCCAAATATAAAAATAATTTATTATATAATGTCTCCATTCTTTTATTTAAAAATGAGCATAAATAAAAAGTTTTTCTTATCCACTGAAAGATGGAACAAAAATAAAAAATATATGATAGCTCATTAGCCTAAGGCAGCAATTTTCAACCTTTTTCATCTCATGGTATACCTAAAGTAATTACTAAAATTTTGCAACATACCAAAAAGTATACTTTTTCCCTATCTGACAAAGAAAGATAAGTATAATTTCGATACATTCACACTGGACAGCTATTTTTGTGTTTGCTTCTGTCATTTATTTTTTACTTATTTTTACAATCTAAAGGAAAAGAGGTCAGTGCCCCTGACTAAATAGTCAGGTATTGCATGTTTTAAAAATTCTTGTGGCACACCGGTTGAAAATCGCTGACCTAAGTGGTCATTTAATTTAAACCAGATGACTATATTCAAAAATAAAGAAAAAGCAAAATTTTTAAAATGTGTCTAAAATATTGTAGTCAATTATGTATGTAGACAGTGGAGAAATCAGTGAGTTTATAGTACTTTATCTCTTTCCTATAATTGTTTTATTTAGCTAATTTATTATTCATTTGTTTTTTCAATAATATAATGTATAAAGATTGAAGACTACTCATAATTGAATTTTTATCTTATTAATGACTATACAGGCACTTTCTTCTATTATAGTACACAAACAGAATCTTCATGTTGCTTTTTACCCCTAAGCTTATCTCTGAACATTTGACAGATACATAAAAGCAGTTAAAAGAAAGGAGCTTGAAAATGAAATAGGAAAGAAATGCCATGTAGCTTTCTAAAAGATTACATATATATATACATATATATATACATATATATGTATATATATATGCTATAAAATGCAAGAATAAAACTACAAATATTTTATATTATCCAGAAGAAATTTGACCCACCCAAAAATTTGAATTTGATAACCGTAGTTCATTAAAAAATGCTAAGAATGTAAATATTTAATAAAACTTTGAAATGCAAGCCTACCTTCTTCAATAGGCTCATATTTTTGAATGATCTCAGAAGCAATACTTTTACTCATGTTAAATATATACTGCTCTTGTGTCAAAAAGTCATCCAGATTTTTTTCAAAAAGAAATTTCCGGTTTTCAGCATACGCATTGAAAATCTCCATAATTTCTTCTCTGTGTACAATACTTCGATAAATTGATCTAAATTCTTCTATGGTGATTCTTCCTTGCTTCAGCCTGTCATTATCCTACTAAATAAAAATCACTAGTGGGCTCACATTGTGAATATAAAAAAAAATACACAAACAATAAATTAGAATATTTGGTAACATGCAGAGCAACTTATACTTGAAAGAAGATGAATCTTAGATTAGATTAGTATCTCAGATAAAATATATAAAACTGCAGGAAGTGGTGCCAAAGTTGGGAAAAGGTTAATGGATCACCACCACTTAAAACATAGCTGTAGCAGGAGTAGAATAAGGTTTGGGAAAAGATGAGTATTCTAGTATGTTTTTGAAATACATATTTTCTTTTCCTATTCCAGTCTCTGTCAGGGCCTTCTTGAAACCATGCCAGACAGTATGTATCCCATGCTACTAATATGCAGCCTGTACCATAAATGTCAGAGAAAATCAGAGGCATGCAAGATCACTGTAAACTACAGGTGCTGCAGAAATTAGGTAGTGCCTGAAGGAGGTAGTATCTGCATATCATGACGGATTTGGGATAGTGACAAACAAGGTAGGTTCCAATAAGAAAACATGGATTCACCTGGCTGTTCTGGAATTTTCATTTTTGAACTTTATGACATAAGAGAAAAAATTGGGCTGGGTCCAGTTATTAAAAGCTACAGAATCACTGGGAGGTTGAATCAGAAAATGACTAGCAAAAGCAGAAGTTTAATATCATTATCTGCAATACTAATTGGAAGAGATGCAGAATAGCATCTAAGGGAACAGAGAGGATATAATCCAAGAGGATATGGTCAGTAAAAACTAAAGAAGAAGTGAGGTCCAAAGAATGGCAGTGTGAGAGAGCCTCTTGTCCTCTCCCCCTGACATTTTCAACAAGTTAACAAACTATAATTCAACAAAGGAAGCCCTGCTCAACGCAGATGCATGCCTGAGAGACCCAAGCATTGAAACATCTAAAGGTGGGCAACCAGGAATAAACGGGGAGACCAAATGGGAAGAAGTGCAGCCCTACATTGGGGAGCTCATGGTTGGGCCAGGAGCAGGCGCTTCTTTTGGCATGCACGGTGGAGGGGTGGAGGAGCAACAGCAGAACAAGTGGCAAGGGAGCAAACAGTGTTTGTTCAGCAATTCCTCTCCTGGGTATATACCCGAAGAACTCAAAATCATGTATTTGCAGAGATATATGCACCCCTATGTTCATTGCAACATTATTCATAGTGGCCAAGACATGGAAATAACCAAAGTGTCCTGCAATAGAGGACTGGATAAAGAAGATGTGGTACATACACACAATGGAATGCTACTCGGTTGTAAGAAAAGATGAAATAGCTCTGTTTGCAGCAACATGGATGGACCTTGAGGACATTGTGCTAAGTGAAATAAGTCAGTCAGAAAAAGCTAACACCCATATGATATCCCTCATATGTGAGATATAAAGCTGAAAGTCGTGAACACAAACAGCAGTGTGGTGGTTGCCAGAGGGAAGAAGGTGAGGGGAGAAGGGGGTCCTAATATGAGGTATCAGGAGAAGATTTGACTTTGGGTGGTGGGCACATGGTGCAATATACAGATCTTGTAACATAGAAACCCACACCTGAAACCTATATGTTCATGTTGACCAATGTCGCACCAATCAATTTAATTTAAAAAAGCAATTAAAGAACAGGTGTCAGTGAAAGTATGAAGGAAGAAGTCAGAAGAACTTAAATATTAAAATTTTAGACACATAAGGGAGAAGTCAGAAATGTCTGGAGTTGGAAAGAGTTAGAATAACTAGTGGAATAATAGTAACACAAATAACAAACTGAGCACAGAAAGTGCACCTTTGGGCCTTTAATTTCGAAAGAGGCTATGCATTTATATTTGAACTTTCTCATTACACTGTTAAACAGATTAAATGCAAGGAACATGGGCCATTGTATTTTGGTGAAAAGCTAACAATTGGTAGACAAAATGGACGAACATATTCGTGGCTCCACAATATGTGAGACTTTGGACATATGAATTAAACTCTCTGAGCTTTCTATTCTTCATCTGCAAAATGGGGATAGATAATACTACCTATATCACCCAGTTGCTGTGCAGATTGGCGATGTACAAGATGGGAAGTTCTAGATGTCAATGTATTGGATGTCTTATCTATATCTGCTTCCCTCACCTCATCCACCCTAGCGTCTCATCTTTTGACAACTTGGCCTATACAGTGAACCTTTGGGTACAATAGGGGACAAACATGCTGGAAATGAACTCTTCCTTTCATGAGGAAAAGTTCAATGGTGATTACCAGAGAGTTTGATATGAGGAATTCAAGAAGCAGTCTGAGCTGGGAATCAAATAGGAAGTTTTGCAGAAAAAGCTGTTTCATTTTAAACATTAAAGTATCTGGGCATCCAAGCAGAGACTGCCAATAGGCACTGGGTTGGAGTGGAAAGAGAGGATTGGTGTGTTAGAGGAGAACACATGACAATAAGGATTTTGGAGTCAGACATACCCAGATGTGAGTTCCCACAGTTATATGAGATATGAGCAGATTAAATCACTGTCTTTATCCTCCATATCCTTCTGTATTAAAAGATGCTAATAATAACCTCTTTGAATGTTTGTTAAAAAATAATGTGTGCAAAAACCTAATATAGTGCCTAGAACATGGCAGATGACAAACACATTTTATCGTGTCTCTGTATATGGCTTTGTTATTCATGATGGAAAACTGAAATTTTGTTCCCATGAGAGTAGTAATTCAAGCCATTGAAAGTCAATAAGGGAGTTCATAGGAGGCTACAGAACTCACCTCCTCCCACAGACACACCAAATCTACAGCTGCATATGGTACAATTTTCTCTGAAAGAAATCTAGAAACTAGTTGATCAAATCCTACACATGGGGTGGATGAGGGGAAAACCCACGTCAAAAAGGGTAAGAGAGGCAGAAACATCATCTCCCCATCATCTCGAGCCCCAGCAGGGTGACCTATAATCTGGATGCAACTCCCAACACCCAGTTTCTCCCTGAGGAATGAAGGGTTTGAACCCAATATCTAGTGCCTCAACTTTTAAGATTCCCACCTGAGAGACAGGCTCCCAAAATACCTAGCTCTGAAAGCCAACTGGGGCTGGTGTCCACAAGACCCAAAAGACCACTGTAAACAGTTCTTCATGGCTCCTGAGGGCTGGTGGCATGCCCCCTACACACACTCTCAGGCCTCCGCACCGAGGCAAGACAGGGAAGCACCTCGTGTTCGCCTGCAAGAGGCCCCTGAGAGTCATGCTTCTGATCTAATACACCTCTAGGGGCCGAGTGTGCCATCTTCATGCTCTTTTCTGCCTCACTTCAGATCACCAGTGTCTCCCTGATCGAAGCTGTGCACACATCTGGCACCCGGGCTTCTGAAGCTGCTAGTCAGGGGATGAGCTCCTTGGTTGCCCAGCTCTGGTGGCCAGTGGGGCTCGCATTTGGGGGTGCTACGGTTCTGTAACACACAAGGAAACCGTTCTTGATTGGCTATTTCCCCAGGGCTCAGCACAGACACAGCCAGAGTCAGAGGCACCCAATCCCCAGGCTATCTCTGAGGGAGGCCAGGTTGAACACAACAACAAGGTTTAACACGGCTGCAGTTCTCCAGAGACTTTGTGTTGTCCTCCGGCTCTGCTCTGGGTTGGAGGTGTCCCACTGGAGGGAATGTATGGCCTGGCTCTGGTGGACAGCGAGGCTTGTGTTCACGGGTTAAGCAGAACTGTGGCAAACAAAGGAAAAGTCCTTGGTTGGCTGTTCCCTTGGGCCTCGGAGCAAAGAGAGCGGACTGATGCCTCCACCCATCTCCCAGTCCTTCCCTAAAAGAGATCTGTTTGCATACTTTGCCTGAGGGTCCAGCTCCTAATTAGCCTGCAGCCAGGTGCTGAGATCCTCCCTTTGGGACACTGGCAGGTCTTGGCACACACCCTCCCAGAACTAGGAGCCACTAAGAATAAAGTAGCTTTGGGAAATCACAAAGGTTGAGAAAAATAAGAGCTCAGGCTGAGCTAAACAATGAGGTTTATCCACTAACTGAGACAGCTTCCTTAAGACTAGCAGTGGTGAATGCTCCATCAAAGGCACAGAAACCAACAGTTTACAAAAAGTTAGAAGAACAAAGGAAAATGTTCCAAACAAAAGAACAAGATAAAACCCCACATACAGACTTTAATGAAACAGAGATAAGTGACTTATCCGTCAAAGAGTTCAAATAATGATCATAAATGTGATGGAGTTTCCTCAGAAAATTACAAATAGACCTAAATATGTCCAGCAATTACACTTCTTGGTGTTTCTCCAAAGGAAGTAAAATCACTATTTTGAAAAGATATCTGCACCCTCATGTTTACTGCAGCATTATTTACAATAGCCCAGCTATGGCAACAACCAAAGTGTCCTTCAGATGAATAGATGAAGAAAATGTGATATGTATATCAGTCATAAAAAGGAAGATGATTATGTAATTTGTGACATTATGGATGGACCTTGAGGGCATCATGTAATGTGAAATAGGTCAGAAAGAGAAAAAACAAATACTGTATAATCTCCTTTTATGTGGACCAAAAAAAAAAAAATTGAACTCATAGATACAGAGAACAGATTGGTGGTTGCTGGAGGCAGGGATGAGAGAGGACAGTTGAAGGTGGTTAAAAGGTATAAACTTCCAGTTATGAGATAAATAAGTTATGTGGATTTAATGTATAGCCTGGTGACTAAAGTCAACAATACTGTATCATATATTTAAAAGTAGCTAAGAGAGTAATCTTAAAAATTCTTATCACAAGAAAAAAAATTTCTAACTATGTGAGGTGATGGATATTTCCTAAACTTATTATGGTGATCATTTCACAATATATACATATATCAAATCATGTTGTACACCTAAAACTAATAAAATGCGATATGCCAATTATATCTCAATAAAACTAGAGGGGAGGGTAAGAAAGTCAGTAAGATTCTTCTGGAAGGTTTGTAAGTAAAAAGTAAAAAAAATTAAGAACTGAATTTTAAGAAGAGAGCGGAAGGACAGGTGAGAAGGAATGATCAAAAATTTTAAGCAAAAACTAGGTGACAATGATGTCACAGAAATCAGAATAGAGAGAACTTTAAGAGTAATAAATAAAATGCACACAGAGGCTTCACCATGGGAAATAGCAGTTTAGAAATAAATATGTTTCCAAAATTGGTGTGAAAGCAAATTGTATTGCAATAGATGATTGAAGAAGTGGAAAGAGAAATGTACAGTAAGGAATTCTTTCAACTCATCTACTAAAAGAGAGAATGTAACATTTAAAAAAGGATATGGTGCTACATATTTTTCAGATAAGATTAAACATAAACTTGGTTGAACTGTGGTAGGAACTCATAAACTTTAAGTGGAATCAAACAAAAATATAAGTGGCTGAATCAACCCAAGTTGCAGATTTGTAGGGCCAAAGCAACTGGGAATTCTCTACCTTGTCTCTCTGCCTGCTATCATCTAATCCAGTGGTTCTCAACCTTCCTAATGCCGCGACCCTTTAATACAGTTCCTCATGTTGTGGTGACCCACAACCATAAAATTATTTTCGTTGCTACTTCATAACTGTAATTTTGCTACTGTTATGAATCGTAATGTAAATATCTGATATGCAGAATGTATTTTCATTGTTACAAATTGAACATAGTTAAAACATAGTGATTCATCACAAAAACAATATCTGATATGCAGGATGGTCTTAGGCGACCCCTGTGAAAGGGTTGTTCAACCCCCAAAGGGGTCGTGACCCACAGGTTGAGAACCGCTGGTCTAATCCATTCTACAGTGCTGCCATATGTATCCTAAAATACACACTATGTCTCTACTCAAAAACTTCAATGGCTATCCATTTCCTACGAAAATAAATCCAAATTCCAAGGCCTACCATTCAGGGTTTCTTATCTGGCCAGAACTGGCATTTGTAGCTATTTCTCATCACTCCCCTTCATGCATCCTATACTCAGATCATGTTTGATCACCTTTTATCCCCCAAGTACTTCTTGTCCTCTACTCTATACATGTTGCCTCTCATTCTTCATGCTCCAAGAAGAAGGGCACCTCCACCATGGCATTTTTACAAAAGCCCAAGTTGGAGTCTCTGTCTTCTCAGATTCCTTGTTAGTATTACCTATGATATTTATTATAATCTACTTATAAAATAATTTCTGCCTTTCTTCCTTATGAAAGATAATACTTTATTTATGTTTTATAGTTTCTAAGTTTCTAACTGAGTGGTATGTACATACTATGATTTAATAATGGTTGTTATCTGTTTAGAGAATTTGAAAACTTAAGGTAAGTCCTATAATAATATAAAATTTTGAAATTAAGAGGATACTATTTTATATTCAACCAACAATTCAGAGTATAATCTATGATTGGTTATGTGCATTAAAATTATACAGATTTCCTATAGAATATCTTACATGCTACAAGTCAATAATAAAAGCAAGGAAGACCTAGCCAGCTTGGCTCAGTGGATAGAGCATCAGCCCACGGACTGAAGGGTCCCAGGTTTGATTCTGGTCAAGGGTACATAGCTCAGCTGCAGGCTTGATCCCTGGCCCTGGTTAGGGCCCCTGAAGGGGGCAACCAATCAATGTGGTTCTCTCATATCAATGTTTCTGCCCCCATTCCTGCCTGCCCCCTACCCCCCAATCCCTTCTACTCTCTCTACAAGAAAAAAAATCAATGGAAAAATATTCTCAGGTGAGGATTAACAAAAAAAATTTTAAAGGAGGGAAGAAGTCTAATAAAGGGATTTTTTTAAATTAGGGAGTTGCTGCTCAAGCGATGACTCAATCATTTTAAAAAAAAAAAAATTAGAATATTTTGCTATGGCCATAGTATTATAAAGGGGTAGACAAAATTAAGTTTACAGTTGTGAGCACATGAAACAGAGCTTATTCTTATATATTATTTATTTATTTATTTATTTATTAATTACCTTATTATTATCATCATTATTATTTTATTATCTTATGGTTTATCATTTAGGTAATGCTGGCTGACAATTTAACCTACTTTTGCCCACCACTGTATATTTTTTACTCAAATTTTATAATAAACTTTCACATTGTGAGGAAATAAATTCATGTCAGAATTGATGTCAGCTTCCTAGGAAATCAATAAATGTAATACAACTTTCTATATTTATTTTTAAATCATTATGGACATACCTTCAACTAATTTACTAGTGCCTACATTTTGCTAAGCCTGGTGCTAGGTACATTACAAATAACACCTTATTTGACATTCAGAACAACCCTGCAAGATAACTATATTAGTATCCCCACTCTGCAGATTAAGACTTTTGCTCAGAGAGACCGCTGACTTGCCTTGCAAGTATCACACAGCTCATATCTAATAGAGTGAAGAATCTCCATGCCTACTGAGCTTGCTAATAACAGTAGCTTTGAGACATTAGAAGATTTGGGTCACCAAAATAAGATTCATAATGATTCACTTTATGTACTATGCCTAAAAGGTGTACCCATAAAGTGAGGAAAGATTAGCAGCACAAGTTGAAGCAGAAGATTGGGATATTTCAGAAACTGAATCTTCAGCTATCCAGAAAATTCACTTAGCCAATACACCTTCCTTAAGAATTCTATTTAATCAACATTTTTTAAAAATATATTTTATTGATTTTTTACAGAGAGGAAGGGAGAGGGATAGAGAGTTAGAAACATTGATGAGAGAGAAACATCAATCAGCTGCCCCCTGCACACCTCCTACTGGGGATGTGCCCGCAACCCAGGTACATGCCCTTGACCAGAATCGAACCTGGGACCCTCCTGTCCGCAGGCCAACACTCCATCCACTGAGCGAAACTGGCCAGGGCTTTAATCAACATTTTAATAAACATATGGCAGTTTAGCTTAAGGCAACGAGCATTATTTATTAGAGTGCCTAGGGGAATTATTTTAATAGATAAAATAGTTTGTCATGGCCATCAACCTCAATTATATGTAATTTATGCTTCTAAAGTACTTGGGGTCAGTTTAAAGAGGTTTTTGAAGTATATTAGGCACTCTCGGCCTCTCTAATTTTTATAATTAACATTGTTTTCATAGCCACTCCAAAAAGGTTTTGCTAAACAAAATAGACCCTCAGCTCCGTCCTATCTGAATAATCATAAATTTCAATTAATGAGCTATTTCTTTACTTTTTATAAACGTTGAGCTTTCTACATAATGCTTTTGAATATGGCATGCATTTCACTCATGTGCATTTCAAACAGATATCTCTATCTCGAAGAAAATTCAAAGCAACCTGATAAATCACTGAATAAAACTTACAATATTTCACATTTGACAGAGATTTAATTGCCACCTCTATATTGTGTTGAATGTGAAATTTTATTAAATCTGAAAGGATGTAGCTATTTCTCCCTTTGAGCAATAACACAGGGAAATTTCTGTGTGTAAAGGTCTTTCACAAAAACTTGTGTCCTTCAGATGTAGTATTAGACACAAACTGATTAAAATTCAGATGGCTTATTGCAGCACACACTACATAGATTCATTGAAACAACTCTGAAGCATTTGTCTTTTACTGCGGTCTCCTGAGTACTACGGCTTTTCTGTTTGAACCTCCTCTTTGTTGTTTGTAAAGATGGGGGCTACATCTTCTTGGGAGAAGTGTTTGTTAGGAGGCAATTCTCTGTAGGTCTTGTGCTTCTGCACATTTTTGGAGCAGAGAAACCAACATTCTTTCTTCAGGACTAGCTTTTGAAGGATGTTTGCATAATGAAGATACAGCGTGTCCCTCTGAGAAATCAACAGGTTTGCTTACTGCGCGCAATGAAAATGCTGACACCCTCCTGAGCAAAGAGATCAGACTGACTTACTGCCTATAATAAAAGATCTGGGTTCCCCAAGCTTGAGGTTGCTCTCTAATAATGCAGCCCATTGCATGTGCTGTACATGTCACCTGGCCTTCCTTACATCATCACACTTTGAGAACTGGGGCTCAGAAAAAATGGCATCAAAATGCTGATACTCTGGCAACTGCTATTTTTGTGAGTAACAAGCTGTCTTGTTTCTCTGAAAAGGAAGCCTGCCTCTGCCAGCACCTGTGAAACTATATCAGACTAGCTGGTTCGCTGGCAAGTAAGGGAACATAAGCTCCCCAGTTTGTGCTAGTGGTAGCCATTTCCATATAGATTGTGTTTCTGGCTACTCATGTCCAAAAGACAAAATCAAAGTTAGGATATCTAACTTCCTAACTATCTAGATTGGCCAGTCTAGTCGTCGTTCCTGATTCACCAAGAAATGTGCCATTTGCAATATTTGCAAAACTTGGCTAAACACTTGACTTCTCATTTTATTCATGATCTTCCCTCTGTCCTCTAGTGGGAAGATGGCTGAGCCAGGTTCCCTTTCTACCAGATCTTCCTTAAACGGAGAACTTTGGGCATGATTTTCTACTTTGAGGTAAGTAAATACAAATTATTTTCAAGATTACCCACTTTTCTATAAATCACTAACATACAATTCATATATTGTTTCATCATGTATATGATTTAATCTAATCATATAACTGATCCTAACCTAATGTCAATATTCCTGTAGTTTCAGTAGATTCTTCTAAACTGGTAATCTGGTATTATTTCAAATTTTATCAACATCTGGTTTTACATCCTACCTAGATTCTATCTTGATTCTAAGTATTTTTAGCATAATTAATTGCTTTAATTCTTAAGAAACTAATTTTTCATATGTTATTTTCTGCAGAAAGCATCCAAGTAGCTATTGACATTTTGCTATATTGGGTTAAGTCCTTTCCAAAGTAGGGTTGGCAGGGGCGGATAGCATCTCACCTTAAAAATATACTTCACATGAATATAATTACATTGAATATTAAATTTTTCAAGTAATTTCAGAGCTTTTTCTAGGTTAATTTTTCCACCTCTAAAGTCTTCTCGAACAATTGACAAAAACCACGTATGAAACACAAAGAAGGAAGTTAAGGAAATTCTCACAGAAAATCATGACGTACTTAAAATGCCTAAAGAAATATTTGATCTCTCTTCAGTTTATTTTTGTTTTTAAAGAATAGTCTATCCTGTGCTTAAATTACAAGGTAATTCTATGATAATATTTAAACAAAACTAAGTAAGTATTATTCTTCAGTAAAGGTATGAAAGGGCATAACACAATAAAAATTACAGGAAAATAAAAATAAACATTTCTGAAATCAGTTATTACTTGGGAAATACAGTCTATTGCCTAAAGATATGGATTTGGGAGGCAGCTGGACTTCAAGCTATCTCTGTCACCTGACCTCTTTCAGCTTCAGGTCCCTCATCTGAAAAGTGTTCAATTTAATATTTAGAGAAGGTGGGAACAATAAATGAGTTCACAATACATCATTGAACACAGTTTCTGCTACTGAGTGTTCAATTAAAATAGTAACCATATCTGATATTGTTTCTGCATTAGCCAAATGTCCAGCTACACACATGCCCAAAAAATAAACATATGTAGTACCATCAAAAAGGGTTTAAAATGGCATAATAAGTGTATATTTGGTATGAAAATAATCAAGCTTATTTATTTATAGATACACTACAAAAATTAGAATACTTCCATTTGAAAAACTAAGATTGAAAATAACATGACAGTCTATAAAATCATGAAAGGCATTGGTAAAAAATATTGTTCAATAATCCACTCAATTTCAGATTGTTAGAACTACTGAGAAGCCCTTCAATTTAATGGCTAATACTTACTATGGTAAAATTCATGTTCTTATAAGAAAAAGATACCGGAAGCTAGGGAAACTCAGAAAAAAGCTCAGAACAGATATGGAGGAATACGTCTATATGTAAATGAGAGGGATTTAAGTTCAGGAGTCCTCAAACAAGAATGAGAAAAGAATAAAGGGGATAAAACAAGAGGAAGATGAGGAAAGAGGAATAGAAAGGACTTTTGAATGGATATTTCTCCATATTTTCATGACCTGGCCTTCCCTTTCTCCTTGCTTAGAAGTCTCTCCACAATAGGTGTTGTCAACGGTTCCGGATATAATTATTTCTGCCCCTTTGCAAGAAAGGTATCTCTTGATACTCATCAGCTGTTGTCACTGCCCCTTTCTAGAGAGAGAGAAGAGAAGGAAAAGTGATTTATTGTCTTTGTTCTTTGGAGACGACTCACACTTAATTCCCATAGAAACAATTCACAATATGTGCTCCTTGCACCTCACTACCCTGGAAACTTTCGGGCTATTGCTTATGTTCTGAACATCTCCAAACCCACAATGTTTATACATGCTGCATCTCCTGCTGTCCGGCATTTTTCCAGGAACTGCCACCAAATCTCGTTTTACTTTTGCTATCTTGTTCAAAGCCCTCAACCCTTTCAGCATACCATGCTTCCAGCAGGTTTAAGACAGCTATTCTGATAGTCTGAGTATAAGTCAGCGCCATTGTGGTCCCAGAAGGTGCAAAGTTCTGCAAAATGCTCTCTAGCAACTCTGGGATGCTTCTCTAGATCCCTGACAATATCTAATGTATGTGGAGACACACCACTTTTGAAGAAGGCTGTTCAGAAGGCTAAGTTCATAATACCTCCAAAACACAGATAACTGGTTGGCTGGGCATCATGCTGCTGAGTGACTGTCATTTGTATTTTTTTGGTCTGAGCACCCATTGTGATGTCATCAAAAGTTCCACGCTTCATAGGAAAAGATTCTTTATGACTTCATCGGGAGACTCAGAGCTTGCCAGGCTACCTGTTTTCATGGTTAGACACAGCAATCTTAAGCTTGAATGTTGAACACCTTGATGGGAAAGGTGACTCATGGAATGTTTTCTCATCCTTTGAACACACTTAGTTTCAGAAGCTTTGCTTCTGCTGCAACCAAACATGTCACTCACTGTTCTGAGTAGGAAAGAGAAAGAAAGAGCAATTCGCAGACTGTTGATACAGGCTCCTCCAGGGGAATTCGTCAATGCCTTTGATGATCTCTGTCTGCTTATCCGTGATGAAAAACTTATGCACCATCAAGGTGAGTGTGCAGGCCATCAACACTGCCAAAAATACTATGTTCCACTCTGCATCGATGGAAATCCAGTCCTCTTGTCTCACCACAATGTAGTGGGTGACTTCCGGTTTTTTGACTGTCACAGCAAACTGTCTTTCAAATTCGACCTGCTTCAAAACCAGTTAAAAGACATCAAAACTCATGGCATCATTCGGAATGAGACAGAATACCTGCGAAATGTTGTTCTGTGTGCCTTGAAGCTGTATGTGAATGACCACTATCCAACAGGAAACTGCAACGTGCTGAGAAAAACTGTGAAAAAAAAGGAGTTCTTGATAGCGTGCATTGAAGATCACAGCTATGTAACAGGGAATTTCTGGAATGGCCTTTGGAAATCTAAATGGATTTTCCAGGTGCATCCATTTCTAACCCAAGTAACAGGAAGAATTTTTGTGCAAGCTCACTTCTTCAAGAATGTCAACCTTCATATTGAAATCTCTAAGGACCTGAAGGAAAGCTTGGAAATAGTGAACCAAGCTCAGCTGGCTCTAAGTTTTGCGAGGCTTGTGGAAGAGCAAGAGAATAAATTTCAAGCTTCGGTCTTAGAAGAATTACAGGAGTTATCGAATGAAGCCCTGAGAAAAATTCTCCGAAGGGATCTCCCAGTGACCCGCACTCTTATCGACTGGCAGAGGATACTCTCCGACCTGAATCTGGTGATGTATCCTAAGTTGGGATATGTCATTTATTCACGAAGTGTGTTATGCAACTGGATAATATAAATGATTGCTCCTGGTAATTGTCTCGACCTGATTTAGTCATGGGTCTGGGGGATGGTTATTTTCCTAACGTTAAGAAGCCACTGGAGAAACCTGTAACTTGGCAAATGCAAGTTTAAATTAGGGAAAAGTGTAACGAGTACATTTACTCAGGAAATATTCACCAGTGAGGCAAGAAAGGTGTTAGTAAATGTGATTCATCGTATTGATCATCATGAAGTCATGTTTATTAGAATCTAAAATAGCTTTATGGAATGTGGCGCCCCAGAAGTACTATAGAGCTGATCAGTGTTAAGGCTGTGTGTGTGTGTGTGTGTGTGTGTGTGTGTGTGTGAATGACTTTTGACTTTCTTTGCATCTGGAGAAGGTATGCAAATGATATTTCATATTTTTCAATTAAGTCCTACACCAACCCCAATAGGGTGAATTTCAATAAGGTTAGATGTTCCATGAAACCAACAGAGATCAAAAATCCAGCTCAGATGAAGAATTATTAGTAAACTTGGATCCACTGCCAACACACACACACATACACACACACACACAGATCTTTATGTCAGGCCCTGTGTTAAATGATTTGCACACAATTTTTCATCATTAGGCTGTCACTGGTAGTAACCCAATTTTACAGAAGAAGAATCTAAGATTTTGGGTTATTTAATTTCCTCCAGGCCTGTGGCATGTGACAGGTGTGTCTGACTCTAGCACTTGCACCTTTAACCCATAGGGTATTAGAATTCTTCATGGACACCTGCCTCATCAAGAGTTGTAAATAATGGTCTAGGCAAGCACTCCACACAAAGGACACCTTCAAAGGAACTGGAACTGGTGGGCTATTTCCTAGCCAAGACAAATTACCTACATGGTCACCCTATCACGATTCCCAGCAATGTTGCCAACCACTTGTGTCTGCTCTCAGAGAATTCCAAATTTAAACTTCTCAAATGAGATTGCAGTAGAGCCATAGACAGATCCCATTCCCCAATTCTGACTTATCCAGGAAGCAAAGTATATTTTGGATCCATGCAATTGAGAAAATGTCTAATTCTACCAAGTGTTGGAGCAGAGAGGATCCTATGCAAGAATGTCTAAATCTCAAGCCTCTCTTCCCCAACTGGTAGTTCTTAGAGAATCTCAGAAAAAATTACTCAGGTCTATCTTTAAAAATACAGCTTCCCAGTTCCCATCTTCAGATTCTGATTAAGTAGGTCAGGGAAGTTTACATTTCAAACAGGGGGTCCCAAAACTACATTTTAAGAAATATTTCCCTGCCCTGGCCAGGTGGCTCAGTTGGTTGTAGTATCACCCATACAGCAAAAGGTTGTGGCTTTGATTCCCTCTCAGAGCACATAACTAGGTTGCAGTTGGATCCCCGGTAGGGGTGCTTATGGGAGGCAACCAATCTGAATGTTTCTCTTTATTTTTTATTTTTTTGCTTTTTAATCTCAATGTTTCTCATATCAATGTTTCTCTCTCTCCCTTCTTCTCGAAAATCAATAAAACATTTTATCGGGTAATGATCAGGAAAAAAAAGAGAAGAAATATTGTCCTAATCTTAAAGTAACACATCTCTGCTTTCTATTTACTTAATTAAAATAATAGTCTGTAAAACTGTTGTTCCATAAAGTCATTTCTACTCTTTCACTGGATTCACAATGCCAGAGGCCAAGGATAAACTTTTATCTATCATGATAAAAAGTTAAGAAAAAAAACTTTCTAAAACACACACACACACACACACACACACACACACAGCAAAATAAAAAAAAGAATTGCCCTCTTTGCATTAAAATATACCCACCTGACAAATTCTTTAGCAAAAGCTTGAGTTGATATTATGGTTATGTATGTAAATGTTCATTTCCCACATCATTCCAGAATAGGACTCAGTGGTTTATGGGACAATCACAGAGGCATTTAGCTTCTAGTCTAACACAGGGTTTTAAAGATAATATTTATTGGTATTCCTGGATATAAAAGTCCCATGTACAAATCATAGAAAATGATTAAAGTATAAAGCATGTTGGCCTATTTCTTTCCACCCAATTTTATTGAATTGTTTTAAATATTAAAACTATACAGCATATAAAAAATTGTTTCTTGATTTTTAACCATAGCTTCCTATATCATAAATATTTTCCCATGTCATTAAAACTCCTTGAGGACATAATTTTAACTATTTATAAGATATTCATACTGTTTGTGAACCATAGTAAGACAACCATTATTCATACATAACTTGAATTTTTGGCATTTTATTTCTGTTATTAATTAGGCTATAGTGAGTATCTCTGTGCATAAAGCTTTGCCCTATTGTGGATTATTTCCCTAAGAGATAAATTCCCTAAAATTGTATATTGAAAAGATACGAACATATCAATGCTCTTAATACATATTCCAAATTGCTTTCCAGAAAGATTTAACAATTTATAACCTCATCGAGAGCAAAAGAGGATGTCTAACTCATAATAGTAATCTTGGCAATACTGGAAATCAATTTTTTTCTTTGATAGGCAACAAACCTTAAAACAATATAAAGCAAATAAAAAGGCATTTCACTAACTTATGTTATACCAATAGCATTTCCATGATGATATTATTTGGTAGTTTTTTTCTTTATATGGAGGCTGGCATAGCCAGGAAATCTATAGTTACCACCTTTTCTCTACCTTTATCACACATACACACCTACTAGTACATCTAAACCTACACTATGAACACAAAAATAAACACAATCCTAGATATGTACACACATACACAAAATGCTTCAGATCCTGAAGACTCAGTGTAGTATTTTTTTAATATTCCAGTGTCCTCCCCACCTTAGGCCCATTTCCAACTAGAATGTATGCTCCATCAAAATGGGAATTTTGTCTATTCCAAGTGTGTAGTCCATTATTGTCTGTCATATGGTGGGGAATGAATGAATGAACAAAGATAATAAAGATATGAAGCATGGTAGGTTTAATTGGTCTTAGGGTTTTGTAAACTATTAGTATTTATTGTTCCTTTAGAAACCATGTATTCCTCTGCAGGTCCCCAAGACCGATGTTGTGATCCCTCATTCTAAGGCAGTTCATTACATTCTGAAGCTGTCATTGACTGCCTCCTGCTCTGAAGCAATCCTTTGGTTTTATTTCCCACTCCAAGTTTAAGAAAATCAGACTCTTCAAAAGTCATATATTTCTTTCAATTTTACATAATCTTCTGTCAAAGACTTTCTCTTTCCTTTAGAAGCCAGTCGAATCACTATATCATGTTTTACTCAAGCAGAGATCCATGAAAGGTCATACATCCTTATACCAGGGTGAGACCCTGCTGTCCAGGACATGCCCTAGCCTCAGGTTGCCTTGGGATTAAAGCAGGCTTAAGCTTTCCTTCTTTGCTTGCACCTTTGGCACAATGTACAACACCCAACTACCCTCATCTACATATCATGCAGGTCTTGGATGACAAATAAAGCTCCTGTTAGACTCTCAGGATATTTATGAAGTACTCATACTAGTACTTGATTAGATTTTAGTGAATCTGTATGAAAAGTATTTTCAGATCACTGCCACTCGGCCAATTTTTGGCCATGTTGCTGATTTATCGCACCTTCTCCTCAACTTTCTCATCATGACACACCTCTTAGGTTCTGGCTCTTGTACTTAGATAATTTCAGCAGCCTTCTCAGGATATACTACTATTCTGAAAGAATGGTTCCCGGGCTACTGCTTCCTAAATTCTAGTGACACCCATCTCAACTCCGCAGAAGTCACTGATGAGCAGTTAATTTATTTTTTATTGACTCCTATAGCCTTCATCATGACAGGCTTTCAAACTTTTCTATTTGACTTACGGTCTACTTGTTCATCACTCCTTCACTCAGTTCATCATTTCTTCACTATGTCTTATTCTTCCAAATAGTTTCTAAAGAAATTATGTATTTTTCTAAAATTAACTCTTTCTCCTCAGCACTTGACCCTAGATCCTTGATCTTTTGTCCTCCAGGCTCTTGATTCATCAGTGACCTTTTTCATTTTTTTGGTTATGGTACTTGTTGATTTTCTCACTTTTTTAAAATTTATTTTTTTAATTATATTTGACATAGAAAATTACATTTGCTTCAGGTATACAACATTTATATACCTTATGAAGTGATTATCATGATAAGTATAGTACCCACCTGGCACCATACATAGTTATGACAATATTACTGACTATGTTCCCTATGCTATACTTTTCGTCCCCATGACTAATTTTATAAATGGCAGTTTGTACTTCTTGATTCCCTTCACCTTTGTGGCCCACCTCCCAACCCTTCCCACCTTCTTCATTCTTGTCTCCTCACTTCCTCTCTCCCGTCTTGGCTCTTCTCTTCTATCAGCAAACATCCTCAGTTCCAACTATCCTAAAATAATCTCCCTACAAATTCCTCGTGTCCTTTCACCATAAAACTTTCAAAATAATCATCCTATTCTTTTTTTTTTTCTACCTTACCACCTGACTTTTTTTTAAGGAATGGGTTTAATTAGAGACTTTTATTCTAGGTATTCTACCAAGCAATTTCATCTGCCTCATTGAATCCTTATAAGAATCATACAACTGGGAATTATATTTTACAGCTTAGCAAACTAAGAGTGTCCTTAAGAAATTTTGCCAAATTGACACAGCTGGTAAGTGACACAACTGGGATTCCAATTCAGGTCTGTCAAACTTTAAAACTACTACTCTTTATACCACCTCATGCTGTCTTAACTCTGAACCTTATAGCTTCCAGTGCAACAGTCTAATAAAAACCTATCTCAACAGTTTTCAGTATCACAATTGTTTATTACAGTGACCTTCCCTCAGTTATCACCTTGGGAACTTGACTATTACTTTATCCTGAAAAAATTTTATTTCCTCAGTTGTAACTGCTTCTTAGTCTCCCCTTCTCTAATCCCTTTCACTTCTCTTCCAACCTATACCCCACACTTAAACATTGGCAATCCCCAAACTTTAATTCTCTGTCCTCTTCTTTTTACATTTTCACCTTCATTCACCAAGTTTTTCAGCAATGAGCCCATTTTTCACAGCATTCATCAGATATGACAGCACTAATTAAACTCCAGTACTCATTATCTAAGGCCTATTACTAAGTAGCTCTTCTAAACAGAACTTTTTAATAGAATAGTGTATCTTTTTTTCTTCCCTCTTGGCTTATTTTTGTTGCTTATTTTTCTACTTTTTTTACTTTAGTAAAGAATTTGTCACTAAGCAGTATATTCTCAGATACAACCTTGAACACACTCTGCCAGAAGAGCTTTGCATAAACACCTCTCTCAGTTATACTTGAACTCCAAGAATATCCTACCTTGACACTGTTCCCCCTTGGTCCACATTCACTTCCGCCATCCCTCCAACCCTGTTTCTCCCGTGTTCTATATGTGAATACAAGACATCTACTAAATAATTAAACAGATGACTCCAATCAACTTGGCTTTGGGCTTCATTTCCAATATTACGTACAAATTCTACCTTATAGAGTCAAAATCAACATTTCCAGAACTAAGTTTTTATTCTTTTCCACCTCTCCCTTCCTCAAGCAAATTACTCTTTCTTCTTTTCTACTCTTAGAAGTATTATCTTGCCTTTAATGCAAGGACAAAACATCAGACCTCCTTAACTTCTTTCATATTTCCTAAAATTCAATTAGTCATTGGGTATGTTGATTTCTGTCTCTGCAAGTATTTTTCTTATTTATTCCCTTTGGTACCTTATCAATAATATTTGTAACTTTTCACTTATCAAGTTTTCTGACTGGTTTGCCTTCATTTTTTAAAATAACCAACCTATTCTATGAAGTCCTGTCATATTAATTTTCATAAACCTCAAATGGTTACTCTTATCACTCACAATCTTGATCAAACATGTTTAAAAAATACCTACTGACTAGGGGCTACATTTCAAATTCCCTGGCTTAGCATTCCCAGGTCATCCGTGATCTGAATGCCCCCACCTCTTCCATGGATCTAATACAGTTAAACTGGACTTAACCATCTTTCCCAAGAAGCCTAGCAGAAGCTTCACCAGAAGTGCTCCCTACATTTCCTAAATGTGAACACATTTTATTTCTAATTCTGCTTTGATTTCAACCTTAATTTCAATATTAGATATATGTATTTGTCTGTTTCCCTTAATGAAATTTTTGTTTCATTCATCTACTAGTACAATGTAGTGGAAATCTATGAAACTTTGAGTCAAAATATCTAAGTTCATATTCTGATTCTAGCAATTACTACTTTTGTGACATTGGGCAAAGTTCAAATATAGAGCTTCTTTAATATTTGTTTTATTTGTTAAATATGCGTTAAATGCACTGCTACCATGATGTTTCACATACGTTATATGAGCAATAAACGGTTGGTGAATAAACAAATGTTCAAAAGAAGAGAGTTTCCATCAGGCTCAGGTTGGCCAGAGCTTCACACACAGTGTTTTCCAAAGATAAGAGAAAGTTTCTGGGTGCATCAATCCTCAATCCAACCAAACTCTCTGCCTTTCAGAAATTCTAATTTACAAATGCCTCAGAATTAGAGCTACAGCTTTGCATTGTAGAGATCTTTCATAGTGTCTGGAACATGATAAGAATATAAGTCCCACACTATATTTCCCTGAGAACTCATTCTTGATGCCTTATTATATGCCACATGGGCATATAGGTCCCTTAAGGAGCCTCCAGGAACAAGATTTGCCTTCCAAATTTAATGAATACGTCCCAATAGGAAACAGATGCAAATACAAATCGGATAGTTAAGAGAAGGTATAATGAAGAGATTATCTACAAAGATCTGGGAAGACAAGGGACAGTGGAATAACATAAGAGCAGTTCACATCTTTAGTACAAGATTAGGGAGTGGCCACTAAAACCTTCTGTGGAGGGATACTGCTGGCCTGAGGAGACCACCCCTTAGCCCAGTGGTTCTCAACCTTCCTAATGCTGCGACCCTTTAATACAGTTCCTCATGTTGTGGTGACCCCCAATTTCATTGTTACAAATTGAACATAATTAAAGCATAGTGATTCATCACAAAAACAATATGTAATTATATATGAATTTTTTATGGTCTTAGGCGACCCCTGTGAAAGGGTCGTTCGACCCCCAAGGGGTCGCGACCCACAGGTTGAGAACTGCTGCCTTAGCCAAAGACCCAAAGTCATAAATGTTCTTCTTTGGCTTCTGCCAGAGAGCCCCACTGGCAAATCCAATAAAAGACTAGAGGCAAGAGGGTCCATTAATTCAGTCCATGCACAGGAGCCTCCCAAGGCCAGTCATAGCGTGGTGAAGAGAAGATAGCGAATCTGGAAGGGAAATCAGAAGATACCACACACACATTCATTCACCTGAATGTGATTTCTGACACAGGACAGGGTTTGTTTTTAGAATACCTGGGATTCCCTAAGTATATTTCAACCATTTGTTCATTTAGAAATGTCATTAGTTTAAATAACCAATAGTTTGTAGCACTAATTAGGAATGTGTTTGTAAGGATTTCAAGTAATTTTTTTGTGTGTCTTAGTTAATTTTAACTTGAGAAAAACAACCTCATCTAGGTTATAAATGCAACACTTTCCTGAAATAATTTTATTACATAAGTATAATGCTTATCACATTGTTCTTCTCTCCCTAGGCACTATTTTAGCCTTACTTTTTAATATGTAAAATGCTTTCACTTTGCAAGCACCATGTTCATGCTCCCAACTCATATGAATAAAATTTAAAAAATGATGGTGTGAGTAGGATTTACTAATTGGACAGGTTTGTTTTTTTATTCCCTAGGAATCTGATCTGTGACCCTAAAAGCTGCAAATGCAGTCTTCAGTTCAAAAACAGTCATGGGATGAGAGGGTAAAGAAAGAGAAAATTTTCATAAATATTAAATGTTTTTTAGCAAAGATACATGAGCAGTATCCCAATGATTCTTAATGAGTATTTCCCACATTCACTTCAGTACTTGTTTTTATATCTCATTCTTATATAAGCAATCTTTAATCCAACAGCTGAAATTCTTCTGAATGCATAAAAAACAATAATAAAGAAAAATCAGGACTCTTTTGCCAAACTATTACCATAGCATAACAAAGTCCTAAAGTTCAAGATGGGTCTTCAGTGTTTGTTTGGAATTAAATTAGCCATGTCTAGCTGTAGTAATCTTATGTCAAACTGATCTCTTCAGAATTTCTAGAAATCCTTGCAGAATGTCATAATCTCTAATGGCAAAGCTTCAAGAAATAGGAGAAGAAAATCTGTGACTGTGGCTGTTTATAGTTACATAGCACCATGCAGTGCATTTTCTTGAACTCCCAGCATACATCTATTCACAGGAAATGTGACTGCTAATTTGAGTTAAGCTGAATTAATTTACTTAGCTGGGTCCAGGATGTACTTCTAACCCACCCGCCAATATCCATTGTCATACTGTATTCATTTCACCTGGGGATACCTCATATCAAACCCTTCAGAACCTCAAGAACAATTTGACCTGGCTACCCAACTGGTCCAAATATGTATCTCAGTTTCCTTCTTTCTAAGGGACTGCAATACCCTTATATTACTGCAAATTATTTAACCTCCCCAAAATTATTTTGTAAGACATTTTCACTGACCTATTACTAACTCTGTTTCCATTTTTTCTTCCCATCACTGAATTCCTTCTTTTAAATTAATTCTCAAAAAATAGTTTTTTAAAGATGCATGCCTTAAAGAAAGTGATCTTATTTTTATTTACTTAGGTTACTCCATCACAGAATCTGGAACATAATGTGTGTTTAGAAGATATTTGTTGAATAGATAGATGGATGATTAAATGGATGAATACATTGAAGGAAGAAAATAAACTCTATTGCAGTTTCCTTTAAATACAGATACCTTTTGCACTAAATATTTTAACTTTTAAGGCATCAAGAGGTGAATGTCAATCTGGAAATGCAGACACAAAGGATGTTCTAAGGTTTAAAAGGAAGTGCCTGGGATTCAGTAAACAAACAAGTTCAAAAATGTTACATAAGCCCCCACTGGGAGAGTCTCATATACATTAAAGGCTCTGAGATAGTCTACCTCAAAAAAAAAAAATTTAGGTGAGTATAACCTGAAAGTCATTTTTGATTCTTCCTTTTCCACCTCATCATCCATATCTAATCTATTTGCAAGGTCTCTGAGTTTGACCTCGAAAGAAATATCTGTCCACTTCCCACCATCACAGTTGCTATGGCACCGGCCTTTCTTACAGGAATATTGCAACATCTTCCTAATTTGTATCTCTGCTTCCACTTTTAGTCTCCAGAATGAGCTTTAAAAATGTAAATTGATCCCTGCTTATTCCTAAGGCATACCAATAGGCTTAATTTGCTTAAAGTAAAATCTTCATATGTGGTCTAGAAGCCCTTAGGACCTCTGGCCCAAGCCTAACTTTCAAACCTCATCACCCACCTCTCTCCTTCTTGCTGACCACTTTTTTGTCCATGAGGCTCCCTTCTCTGCCTTTTTCATGCCAAGCCCTTTCCTACATGAGGCCTTTGTTCTTGGTTCCCTCTGCCTGAAAATGTATGTCCTTCAGCTCTTCTCATCATTAACTCCTCTCCGTCCTTCAAGCCTCACCTCTCAAGAACTAACCCTTCCTAATTACTTCTCACTGAATCCCCAGATTTATTTCCTTCATGGCACTCATCATTTTAACTTCATTTTTTTTAAATATGTTTTATTGATTTTTTACAGAGAGAAAGGAAGAGAGATAGAGAGTTAGAAACATCCATGAGAGAGAAACATCGATCAGCTGCCTCCTGCACACCCCCTACTGGGGATGTGCCTGCAACCAAGGTACATGCCCTTGACCGGAATCGAACCTGGGACCTTTCAGTCCGCAGCCCGATGCTCTATCCACCGAGCCAAAGTGGCTAGGGCCATTTTAACTTCTAAAAAGTTTGGTTAACTGCATGAGAATACAAATGCCTATAGGTCAGCAACTTTGTTTATCTTGTTTATCAAAATATCCTCAGAGCCTAAATAATGCCTGACACATGGTAGGAAATCAATATTTGCTGAATAAATGTTTATTCATGGGACCCAATTTCAAGTAAAACTTACTAATATTCCACAGAATGCATTTTGGGGAAGTCTAGTGTGGACTGAAGACTTACCATTTTTTCATAAAATGTCCATGTATATCTTCAGGGAGTTAAGAATTTATATATATATATATATATATATATATATATATATATATATATATGCCTAAGTGACTGTTACGACCGAACAACTGGACAACCGGTTGACCAGTCGCTATGATGCACACTGACCACCAGGGAACAGACGCTCAATGCAGGAGCTGCCCTCTGGTGGTCAGTGCACTCCCACAGCCAACCATCCCTGGCCCCTCCCCCTGGCTGGCTGGCCCCTATTGGCTCCTGGTGCTAAACTATTTGTAGAGCCCTGCTTCTGGGTTGGGTTTCATACGGAGCAGAGCAGCTTCCTCACTGTGATCTATTGAAAGTCAGCCCTCCACACAAGAGTTTGTCTGGCTCCAGTTCTCTTCCTTCCCCAGGAGCTGCCTGCCCACCGTGGTGGCGGTGCGGCACGAGGGAAGGAGGAGGGGGGTTGGGAAACCATGTGGTGGTAGGGCACTGACAGCGGCCAGTGTCCATTCCTTCCACGCCTGACCCAGTGACCATCGCCTCCTCTCTCGACCCCACCAGGACCTTCAGGCCCCAGGCTGGGACGGGGAACTGGGGGTGGGTGGCAGTAGATGTGGCCCCTTTCCCAGGGGGGCCCAGGGCTGGCTCCCTCCTTGGGGCCAGGGCCAACCTCTCACGGTCCCTCCCCACCCCCCCAGCTGGCCAACGGTGCCCCACCCCCTGTGCACAAATTCGTGCACCAGGCGTCTAGTTCCTATATAATAAGCTTTATAATCCTGACATAAAAATACTACACATGTGTTAAAAAGTCCATTACTATGTATATATCAAGCCTATTAGGTAAAGATTATATATCAACCATGTTATATTTTCATTAGCCATTGTATGTTCCAATTTCTACAAAAAATTCTACTTTTCTTCAGGTATACCTAACAACTGATTCCATTCTGTCTTTAAAAAAATCCATGTTCAAAACTTCTGCAAGCCCTTCTAAGCTTGGAGAAAGTTTCAAAGGTCTTTTGAATTTGGTTTTAGTTTTTTACTAAGAAATTGATTGTAATCATCATCCAGATTTATCTCTTCATTTACACATTGGGAAACTGAGCATTTGAGTGCTTTTTTCAACATCATGCAACTTTAATGCTATAGTCCTGGTCAAATGTTATTTTTGCATTTTGTTCTATTTTCCCTATCATTCTGAAGTTCACAAGGCAGATATTAGAAAAATATATATGAGGGGCTGGATCCAAAGGATGAGCTTGAGCAACACCTAATTTTAGAGAGGATGCCTAAAAAGACCCAGTCCCATTTCCTTTATAGTGGTGAAGTTTGGTTAGCTGTTCATTATGAGAAAAGTGGGATTAGATGCCAAATTTATTTCTCTTTTACCTTCTGATAATTGGAGCGTCTTATCCTAACAAAGACATTGCCACTTATGTTGCCAAGTTGCCTACAAATGGATGTGTCAAAAAAGAAATAATATATAACTTCTTTATAAAACAAATTAACAATAATGCTCATATCTTTTAGCAGATCTTTTAAAATTATCATCATGTGGTTGGTGATTGATAAAATTACACAGGTCTTGAGTGAAAAACTGTAAAAAAGGAGAAGTAAATCTTATACATATACAATTTGACACAAAAAGTTGCTTAAGTCAACTGGAAGATAGCACTCCTACTAGGAAAATGGGCAAAGTACATAAACAGACAATTTACAGAAAATCCAAAACCCTACAAAAAACACATATGATAGAATCAAAGAAATGTGAATTAAAACAGCTAATATTTTTTGTTACATCTATTTTAAAAAGCAAAAATTAAAAGCTTGTTTAAGAAAATTATGGTAAAGGTGTGTATTTGTGTGTGTGCATGTGTGCATGTGTGTATGTGTAGCAACTCTCAAACATTTCTGGTGGGAAGTCAGACAAAAGATGCTGCTCTCAGGAGCAACCTGGCATTATTTAGTCAAATTAATATATGCATACCCTACAACTTAGCAGTTGTTCCTGGATGTGTTTTCTTCCAAAATTCTCACATTTGTCTAGTAGGAAACATGGACAAGGATTGTCATGGCAGTGTTGCTTGTTGTGGCAGGAAGTTAACAGCAATTTGGAAGCCCACCACCGGTGTGTTAGAAGGTAAAGGTGGTCGATGTACACCAAGGAAGACTGTGGACAGCTGGAAGTAATGCTCACAGAGCAATATGGGTGGATCTTAAAAACACACTGCTAGATTAACAAAGAGGAAGGCATGGTGCAATTCACATCACAATGACAAATGCAGAAATTAAAAACAGATGCTCACTACTATAACCATTTCTCAAGAATACATAATTTTAGATCCAGAGACATTGACACATGCAACAGACTCTGTATTTCAAGGGAAGGGGTAGGGGGGTCAGGAAGAGATTAGCCAAAGAACTTATATGCATAACTCATGGACATGGATAATAGTGCAGAGAAGGCCTGGGGAAGGGACAGCTGTAATATTCTCAACAATAAAGATAAATTTTAAAAATAATACATGTTTTTAATATACATGAAATGTATTAGAATAGTTGCCTCTGCAGGATGGGTGAAAAGAAATGGGCTATTTTTTTTCTTAAGAAAAAAAAAGATATATGAGTGAATTAAAAAAAAAGCGAACAAGGAAACAAATTTTAAAAATTAAACAAACCAAAATAAATAACTACAAGCAAAAAAAGAGGAAATTAAAGAAAAAGTAACCAGAACTAAAAATTGTTTTATTCAGAAGCAGCAATGAACTTAAAGCTCCTAAAAATGAAGTGATATGCCCCCCACATGTTCCCTCCCCTCACTCATCAGGGAGAGATCATCACACTCCATCACCCGCTCGCTCATGCAGCTGTGGAAGACCTGCAGTGGAAAGATAGAAGTCAAGGACTGGGGAAGGCTGTGCTGTGAACAAAGCGGGCCAGATATGCTACTCGTGTCTGAGGTTGAATTCCTCAAGATAAATACAACCTGGAATTGGGAAAGGAAATTTCTGTTTCTTGTCTGGGGGGTGATTGGAATAGATAGGTTTGGCTTCATAGGCTGCCGTCGGTACCAATGCATTGTCTAAGAGAGATCAAGAGGCCAGGACTTGTGAGGAGGGTAGCATTCTAACTGAAATTGGAAAGTTAGTGTATTTCTTACCAGGTCAGTAGATTATGAAAGTCTGACCATAAAGATACAGCATAACTTTACTGTGACTTGCACAAAATTGTAATCATCCTATATAATAAAAGCCTAATATGCTAAATGACCAATCATTCAACCATTCGACCAGTCACTATGACATGCACTGACCACCAGGGGGCAGATGCTCCAACTGGTAGGTTAGCTTGCTGCTGGGTCTGACCGATGGGGACTGGGTGAGATGGGCTGGACACGCCCTGGAGCCCTCCTCAATCATGTACCGGTGGGGTCCCTTGGCCTGGCCTGTACCCTCTTGCAATCTGATCCCCGCAGGCCAGGCCGAGGGACCCCACCGGTGCACGAATCCATGCACCGGGCCTCTAGTGTTTTAATAAAACTTCTTTGTGGAGTCAATTACCTGCTTCTGCAGGTTCCCTCATTCTGGTCCTCAGTTTTGTTTTCTATTTTGTTGCCTCACCTAGTTTGCTGATGATAAAGAAAATAAGCAGAAAGAAATTGCTGAGCTATTCATCTGAAAAATTTTACTTCTTATATTTCAATGAGTATGTCAGAAAAAAACAAAACCACAAAGATAAAATCCATTTATCTTTAAGCAGAGTGCTGCGTTCAAAGGAATTTAGCTGTAAAATGATTAGTGATATTTTTCTGGGGAATGACAGTATAACAAAAGATCAGTTGACACTTTTCAAATAGTATTGGAGATGCTTTTGTGCCCTTGCCGCGCAATCACATGTACTCTCAGGATGCCATGGAATTTCTTGCACAAAGAAGAGACAGCACTAGACTTGATATTAGATAGCCAATTTACATCTACCTCAAGAGATGTGAGTCAGGGAAATACAGTGCATTTCTACAGTTAATATTGCAGCAGCAAAAAAATATTATGGGCATTTTTATAGCCAAACTCAAAATATATACAATAATGTTTAAGCATATTATAAAAATACAGCTCTTATGCCCTGAAGCCAAAAGGTGTTTAGAATGGCTAACATTGGAAAATATGGAAATAGTAGAATGCAAGATTCCTGTCCAACCCCTTTGCCATCGCCATTTATCAAATCCAGAGTTAGAAAGCAATGTAAGCTGTCCATCAAATAAAACTATACCCCTCTTCTGCACTCCCACCTTATTAGCTTACTCCTGGGAAAGTGATTGTGGAGAGACTTTAAATGATACCAACAGTAAACTCTTTCCAAAGGCCTACAGAACACGGGAATCTCTAAATCAAACTGAATCCATCCACCATTGATGGAGTAAAGCATAAACCATAACCTGTAATGTTTTATAACCTTGGACTTCTGACTTAAAGAATTTCCTTTCCATCGATTCATTTTGTAAGTGATTGCCTGGAACACTGCTGGGCCTGGAACTGTGGAATTTGAAAAGTAATGTGAGTGATGATCCTTGCTCCCCTGGAGATCAAAGTCTTAATGCTGCAATACTACGGAAACAGGAAGAATTGCATGTCAAATACTTGGTGTCCTTATAAAGAGTGATAGTTATTACAATTTAATAATGAAACTTCAGGGGCTATCTCAAGCTTCCTACCATGTGAAGATAGTAATTTTAAGAAAGCATTATTGAGACATGAGTACCTTTACTCTTTGCTCCTCTAGATCCAAATAAAAAGAATTTTAAAAAGTAATATTCCCCTTCATGGGAAGCCAAGTTTTGAATTCTCGATTCCCTTGTCCTAGAATGAATGGCTTTTTCTGATTCAAGTCCAAAGAAAGTGAATTAAGTTGGCTTACCGTCAAGTGGCAGGAGATGGCGGGTTTGGGGTTTTAAAGGTAGAGATAAATGAGGCTAATAAAAGTCTGGCAGAGGCAGCATACCATCCCCACCAAATGCCAGAAAGTGTCAAGAACACTGATAAGGCTACTCACGCAACCAGAGGAAAGAATTACTCCCACCCCCAACTACATGACTGAAATTGGACAGTCTACTCTGCTTGCCTCTAAGTGTCATGAATCCATTCATATCCATTTTGTGGAAACAAATTAAGATCTGCTTTACAAGAAACATGAATTTTAAAAGATACTTCCAATGACTTATTCTATGAAATCCTGGATGGCTTATTTTTTATTTTTCAGGCTTGTGAAAAGCTATAATATTTCTTCATTCAGCTAATCTTAACGGAACCCATTCTTTGTGCCAGATCCTGCATGCAAAGGACTAATTACATAAGTAGAGTCATAAACTGTGCACTGCAAGGGGAAAAAAAAGAGGACAGCAACAAACCCTCCTTAGGGACGGTAGGGAGACTTGTGCTGTGGATGCTGCCATCCCCATCCCCTCAATCAGGGCATGCTCACCCCACCAGGACTGGAGCCCTGTTGATGCTGGGAGGCCCCGCCCCCTTGCACCAATTCAGGTAAACTCAGCTTCTGATTGGCGAGCACCTTTTATGTGATTGCATCATCAGTTCACCTTCCCCTTTTCTAACCTGAGAGGAGGCAAACTCTTTCTGAAAAAGCTGGAGAATAAATGTTTTAAGTTTTGCCAGCCGCATAAGGTCAATCTCTGTCGGGTAGGTATGCTTTTCCCCTCCAGCCGTTAAAAAAGGTAAAAAACATTCAATTTTTTTATTTTATTGTTTAAAGTATTACAAATAGTAGTACATATGTCTCCTTCTTTATTTCTTTTTTTTTCTTTTTTCCATACAAACAGGCTGTGGGCCAGATTTGGTTTGCTGAGCCCTTCTTCAACCAAAATTGCTTTCCTCACCTGTTCCCCACAGGTATTCATTCCAAGAGGACCAGCAAGTATCTGTCTTAAGGTTTCCTTCTTGGGGAACCTGACTGTGACGGCTTGGTAAAGGAAGTAACAGACTGAAAGGTTTCACAAGAGTTTATTTTATTAGCGCTAGCCGGTTTGGCTCAGTGGCTAGAGTGTCTGCCTGTGGACTGGAGGATCCCAGGTTCAATTCCAGTCAAGTGCACATGCCCAGGTTGCGGGCTCAATCCACAGTAGGGAGCATGCAGGAGGCAGCAGATCAATGATTCTCTCTCATCACTGATGTTTCTCTCTCCCTCTCTCCCTCTTCCTTCCTCTCTGAAATCAATTTTTAAAAAAATTCACTAGACAATGGTTGTGACTCTGTTGATTTCAGCTAAGCTATGTGGTTGGTCTTAGAAAATAGTAATGGTTAAGCCTCCCAACCTTTTGTTTTCTAAAAACCCTTACCCTATTGTATTCTAAAAGGGGCTTACTTCAAAGAACCACCTATCTAATATATGACTGGCAGAACTGTTTGTCCCCCAAAACTAGCTTGAAAGAGAGGTAAACATTTCTTGTTCATCTGGCTGACTCAGACTCTAATTACAAAAAACAACCCCAAGCATAAACTCATTCTACCTATAACTTAGGCAAAACCAAAGCAAATGAAATCCAGGGCAAAACCACCCTGCCAAGACTTTCTGGTCCTCACATGTGGAATGTTTCCCCTATTGCAATATTCTGAATAAAATTAGTCTCTTTGGTTGTTCTGGTTTTTTTTTGCCTTTGACAGTGAGAATGTGACTGCCAGCAGTAGAAATGTAATGTACGACACCAAAGTACTAAAGGACCTGGCATTGTCGAGGAATCACTGGGAGGCTTGATGCGGTGGGAATGTAGAGTTACGGTTGGGGCAGGGGAAGAGGCTGCAGCAGTAAGCTGGGCTAAATCGAAGGGCCTTGCATATGAAACCAAGCATTTGAGCCTGACTGTGGGAAAATTCCTGAGGCCTCTGTACAATCTCCTCTTAGAGATAAAGAGCTTTGGCCACTAACCCGGGTAGAATATTTCCAGCAATGAACAAAAACACAGACTTTAAAAGTCGTCACCAAGAGAGCATGCTCTCTAAGGCAGAGGTTGTCAGCTGACCAATCCTTAAAATTCTCAAAAGAATTTTGAAAAATTATATGTCCACTTGCACATTCGTAAGTTACACTTAAGACGACTTATTAAAAAGTTTAAATGATTGCCTATCATTTGAGACATATTGTAAGCAGTGACATTTTGAAATATTTATATCAAGTTTTGTTGCTGCTGTTGTTGGGTTGTTATATGGCCTTGTCTGAAGCTGTCTATCCATTGTAGTGGCTCTGGGCTCTTTGGGAGGTCCAAGGCCAGTCACTGCCTGTGCCCTGACTGTGGACACGGACATGAGTGATCTGCATTTGGCTCCTACTTGTGCTGGGCTTAGAGGTGCCCAGGAGAAGCCAAGATGTGAATCAAGGCTGGCTGCAGCTAGTGTCAGGCCTGGGGGCACTTAGCAAGAGAAACAGGGTATGCAGAGACCAGATACTGCTTATTTAAAAGATTTTAGGGAAGTCCAAAACCTCAGCCACGAGGGGCTGTTTGAATGAAAAAGCCACTGGAAATGGCTTGGGTGGGACGGGGTCTCAGGGAATCACCAGGGCAGGGTGAACAGTTAGACAGATTGAGACTCAGATATGGTGCGCCCCTGCCAGCTCTGTTTGGGGAGGACTCAGAAAAGGAGCAATGGCCTCTGCCAACACTTCTGCCTGGGAAAAAGCTTCCCCTCCAGCTCTCTTTCTGGCACAATTCAGTTCCTACCTGTGTTGGGGTCCAACCCCAACGGGTCCAGGGATCCCCAAAGGTGTGGACGGAGTCGGCGAAGAAGGAATGGCACGGGGTCAGCATTCAGTTGATCAGCATAGCGAGGTTCTCCCTCCAGGATCTCAAGCCAGGAACTCCAGCCGAGTTCTGGTCAGGATCTCCAGCAAAGTTCTGGTCTCCAGCGAAGTTCTGGTTAGGATCTAGCCAAGTTCTGGTCAGGATCTCCAGCGAAGTTCTGGTTAGGATCTCCAGCCAGGTGCTGTGTCCATGTTCTCTTGCTAGGTTCTCCAGCCAGATTCTGTAGGTTCTCCAGCCATGTTCTGTCTAGGTTCTCCAGCCAAGTTCTGTAGTCAGGTTCTATCCAGGATCTTTTGCCATGTTTTCTCGATAAGTTCTCTCTCTAGGTTCTGCGTCTAGGTTCTCCAGCCAAGTCCTGTCTCTTCGTTCTCTCTCTAGGTTCTGTGTCTTGTTGTCTTGTTACATCTGTATTTATACCAGTTGATTTTAATCCTGTCAATTTCTATTGCAAAGGTTAGGGGGTTTCTTATCTCCATTCCAGGGAGTAAAGATTATGTAGCTTAAGGGTGATTGTTTGTAGTTAAAGTGATTAACTACCCGCCTGGAACTTAGTTAAGAGGTTTTATCCCCTCCTTAACTTCAGGGAAAAATCCCTACCTGGGAAAACAACCTTTCTCGGAGAGGTGACCTTGGTTAAAACACATAGTGCTAAAGGGAGCAAACCTATTAAGAACAGTATGCCATATATGCCAGGTCCCTTGAAACAGCAAGGATGGACCGGCTCCCGGCACTACCTGTACGTCCTTGGTGCCTTTTGAGGTGCTGCCCTAGTGCTGGAGCTCAAAGTGAGTGAGTCCAAGTAAGTCCATTTCGAGCCCTTTAAGAGGAACACCTGGGACTCCAGCAGCCCTCCATCTCACTCAGTCACAATAGCCAGTGGTTTTTCACAGCCAGAAGTAATGGGGACTTCTCTTCCTGGCACTGAAACCCTGGGCTGGGAGGCCTGGTGTGGGGCCTGGATCTCTTACCCCCCAGGGTAACCTCCCAGAGCCTAGATATCTGACCTGATTTTTAACTGCCACATGTGGGTGTAAGACCAGATCACCTGCGTCTGTGCCCCTCCTACCATTCTTTTTTTTCTTTTCTAAATAAATCTTTATTGTTCAAAGTATTACATATGTCCCTTTTTGCCCCCATTGTCTTCTCCAAGCCCTCACCACCCTACTATCTGTGTCCATGGGTTATGCACATATGCACATGAGTTCATCTGTTGAACTCTTCACCACCCCCCCACCCCCCCACCCCACTCCCCTGCATTCCCTCTGAGGTTTGAGTCTGATCAATGTCTTTATGTCTCTGGGTCTATTTTTGTTCATTAGTTTATGTTGTTCATTAGATTCCACATATGAGTGAGATCATGTGGTATTTAATCTCACTCATATGTGGAATATATCAAGTTTTAAAAGCATCCTGTACAATTTAAATACTGTAGATTTATCTATTTTAAAAATTAGTGAACAAACATTTTCCTAATATTATAAAGTTCCTTTATCTGCTTGAACTTTTCCATTTCATTTCACCAACAAATGTTGTGCTAATGTAATATAATTTTATGCTGGAAAAGCTTTTACTAGAAGTAAGAGACTTTTATGCTAGAAGGTATAATACATCTTTTCTACAAAAATATGTATATAATTTTTTCCCATGCCCATAGAATCTAAGAGTTTTTAAAAATTTCTTTCTTCTATAAACAATTGTTTAAAACAACAAAAAATACATTACAAATTCGATACCTGGTTATTAAAGATAAAAAATAAAATTTATTGGAAATTCACCTCATCATGTTATGGATGGAGCTAATTTATTTCCAATTAGCCTATATATCTATGAAAGAATTGTACTTATTTATATAAAGAAAGAGTGTTTAGTATCAAATCTGTCTTTATTTTTATGTCATAGATTTAAGCAATGAGAAAACTTGATCAGGTACATATGTAGATAGAAATGACAAGAGTTTTCTTACAATACTGTCACTCTAGTCCTTAAATTTTTCTGAATTTAAATGTACCATAATTAGTTCTGAGTTCTATACCAAAACTCACATAGTAGCATATTATCAAAAATTATTTCTAATGCTATATCAATTCATAACTTGTTAGGTAGTCCTCCTACTGCATTGAAAGCAAAGAATTGAAAAGCAACTTATTTGCAAAGGGCTCTTTGTTAGAGTCATTGATGGTTTCAGTTTCTAGGAAGAGAACAAAGGCCTTGCCAAATCTTATCCAGCAACTAGCCTTATGCCTGCAACTCTGACTTAAAGGCATTTTATTTAATCTGATACACTCAGACAAGGAGGAAAACATTGAATATTAAATTCAATATACCTTTGTATATGCAATAATAATTTTTTAATAGCTGTTTTCAGGACTTGCAAAATTAACTCATTTAATGAGTCGAAAATACCCAGCATATAACCTAATTAACAAAACCAACCCTCATTGTCAAACCAATCAGCCAAATCAAATAATAAAAATGGACTTCAAATTCTCATTTCCAATGAAAATATTAACACATATTTTTAGAAATATAAAAATCATTGTGAAATAAATTAGGACTCTGACCTTATAAACTAGATTACTAAAAGTAGTCATTAAGACTAAAATTTTTAATGTCTAATATAATTTAATTTGTCCATATTCTCAGCTGAAAGCATTACAGAATGCCATGTTATATTTTAATTTACAAGACTGTTATGTGTAAAATTATGAATTATTTATGAAGTGAGAAGTATAATATCAAGCATAGTATTCCTTTGGTAAATGTATAGATGCATGTATTAAATCCTTTGTTCAGCTTTTCTATATAATTTAATAAGAACTATGTATAAAGTATAATAAATCCCAAATCAAAATTCTCTGTATTTTGTGAAATAAATGATGTACATTGCTAAAAATATCTTAGTCCAAAATTAACATACAGTTATATTTTTTGCTAATAGGAAGTAGAAAATATTAAATATTTTATTGCTGAAAATGATTAAGTGGATGCAAATTGAAATAAATATTTTATAAAATGAGTTGAGAAATTAAGTAACTACATTAGCAAATAATGAATTCCACTCTTAAGAAAATCACATAAAATGTTCACTTACAATTTTCATCCAATATCTTAAAAAATTTAATAGTGTCAGAATATTTTCCAGTTTCATATGAATGGACAACCTAATTTTTAATACTTTGACTCTTCATTTCAAGCTAATAGCATGAATTGAGGATAACAGTTGGAAAAACTGAAAAGCATCACTTACTTTAAAATGGAAAACCTTGTTCTTGAGGCACTCAGGAATGATGCATTCTTCTCCAACACTCAAGGCACAGAAGAGGTGAAGAGGCATAATTCTACTCCGCTATGGATCTCAATTCAGAGCATGACAACACTCAACCAACACTCAAACATCTTTTGTGATGGGAGATTTCTGGTCAAGATGGTGGCATAGGTAAACATGGTACTTGAATCCTCCTACAGCCACATCAAATTACAACTGAACTACAGAACAACCATCATTCAAAACTGCCTGAAACCTAGCTGAACAAAAGTTCTACAACTATGAATATAAAGAAGAAGCCACATCAGGACTGGTAGGAAGGGTGGAGAGGCAAAACAAGCTGCTCCCACAGCCATGAGTGGCAGATAAAAATCTGGAGGAAGATCTTGGTTGCAGAGGTTCTCCTTAAGGAGTGAGGGACTCCAGCCTCACACCAGGCCCCCCAGCCCAAGGTTCGAGAGCCAGGAGGAGAAGTCCCCATAACTTCTGACTGTAAAAACCAGTGGGGAGTTTGGCTGAGTGAGATGGAGAGCTGCTGGAGTCCCAAGCAGTTCCTCTTAAAGGGCCTGGGTATGAACTTACTCTGACTCTCTCCCTCTGAGTTCTAGCACTGGGGCAGCAGCTCAAAAGACACGGGATGTGGAGGAGGAGATGGGTGGAGGGCCCACTTGAAGTGCCCAACTTTGTTGAATGGGGAGACTGTGCCACTGGACCCTACAGAATACCTACTACATTATGCTACTCTAGCAAGCCCAGGAGACATAGCAGTTCTGCCTAATGCATAAAAACAAACACAGGAAAGTTGCCAAAATGAGGAGACAAAGAAACATGTCCCAAATGAAGAACAGATCAAAACTCCAGAAAAAAACAACTAAACAAAATGAAGACAATCTACTAGATGTAGAGTCTACTGGTTATAAGGATGTTCAATGAACTTAGGGGCATCTATCTACATATATATTAACAATTGAATCTAAAAAAACGAAACAAGCAGAACAGAAACAGACTCATAGATAGAGAGAACATTTTCCAGAAGGGAAGAGGGTTGGGGGGATAGGTGAAAAAGGTGAAGAGATTAAGCACAAATTGGCCCTGGTCAGCATCCTCAATGGTTAGAGCATCAGCCTGTGAACCAAAGGGTCACAGATTTGATTCCCTGTCAAGGGCACATGCCTGGGTTGCAAATTCATTCCCCAGGCCCAGTCAGGGTGCATGTGGGAGGCAACCAGTCAATATGTCTCTCTCACATCAATGTTTCTCTCTCTCCCATTTCTTTCTTCCCTTCCACCTTCTCTAAAGGCAATGGAGAAATATCCTTGAGTGAGGATTTTTTAAAAATGAAGGAGAAGAAAAAAATTCATAGTTGCAGAATAGTCATGGGGATATAAATACAGCGTAGGGAATAGAGACAATAAGATGGTAATAACTATATATGGTGCCAGATGGGTATAAGATTTATCAGAATGATCACTTATTAAGTTATGTAATATCTAATCACTGGGGTGTACACCTGAAACTAATACAATATTGTATGTAAACTGTAATTGAAAAATAAAAACTGATTTTTAAAAAACACATCCTTTTGATTAGCTCCCTAGAACTTTTTATAATCTGGGGAAATATGCTATAGTTTGGGGTAAGGGATCTGCCTTTGCTTTATAGTATGGAAGGAAAGCTATTATGACATGAAAAGGAAGGTGGTAAAAGAGAATCTACTTAAACATGCAGGAGAATTCTCAGCAGATATCTACTTATTTAAAAACCATGGGTGGTGTTCATCACGACCGGGGTCTGGCTGGTGACCAACAGGAAGGAAGTCAGTCCTGCAGGGGTTGTCTTGGCAACGACTGTGCCCTCCCCTCAGCTGTTTCCCGGAGCTGTTTCCTGTAAGGGCGGGGTTTGAGGCAGGAACCCCCCTCAGAGAGTGGCCCCACTGAATACTGGGTTGCTTTGCAAAGGGCTGCTCCCTCCCCAAGCTGTTTCCCAAAGCTGTTTCCAGCTAGGGCGGGGTTTGAGGCAGGAACCCGCCCTGGGAGCATGGTTCCCTGGGAGTGTGCCACACCAGCATGGCCAGGGGTGAACCTGAGTGGGGGTGGCTGAAAGGCTTAGAAAAGACAGACAAGAGAATGAAAGCAGGGTCTCGGTGGGACGCTGCTTCTCTGAGAGACAGTGACCATGCCCACAGCCATGCTTTTATTTTATTTTATTTTTAAAAATATATTTTATTGATTTCTTACAGAGAGGAAGGGAGTGGGATAGAGAGTTAGAAACATCAATGAGAGAGAAACATCTATCAGCTGCCTCCTGCACACCCCCTACTGGGGATGTGTCCGCAGCCAAGGTACATGCCCTTGATCAGAATCGAACCTGGGACCCTTGAGTCCACAGGCTGATGCTCTATCCACTGAGCCAAACCCATTAGGGCCATGCTTTTATTTTATAGCAGATGCTACAAGGCAAAGTAAGGGTGTGACCAAGTTGTTTACAACATTCTCCTGGGTTTCAATCCTACTCAACTACATGCACCTGAACTCTATCAAGCCTACATCACTCAGGCATGTGGGGCCATGTGTTCGGACCATAGGTTTAAGCTTACAACTACAGCTGTTGGCTATAATTGTGCTGGGAGGGCCCTGCTCTCCAAGCTGGGACTTGCATGTGGCAATGAGAGGACTGTGCCCTCTCATCAGTACAAGGCTTGAACCTGTCCAAAACACTGTAGCAGCTCCCCACAATAAAGTTTTAATTCTGTTTCTTTGTTACTAATGTTGTGGCCCCACCCCATAACAAAGGAACAATTTCCGGAGGATGAGGCCCAGGAATCAGGATTTTAAAAAGATTCCCAGGTGATTGTAATGTGCAGCCAAGAATTGAAAGTGGGTGCAATCATCATGCTATTGAGAAATCCTAATAGTAAATGGGATCTTTGTAATGGTACCAGATTTATTATCAAAAGATTACAACCTAACATTATCGAAACTGAAGTATTAACAGGATCTGCAGAGGGAGAAGCTGTTCTGATTCCAAGAATTAATTTGTCCCCATCTGACACTGGCCTCCCATTTAAATTGATTCGATGACAGTTTTCCGAGATGCCAGCATTTGTGATGACTATTAATAAATCACAAGGACAAACTCTAGACAAAGTAGGCATATTTCTACCTGAACCCATTTTTGCACATGGTCAGTTTTATGTTGCTTTCTCTCGAGTTTGAAGAGCATGTGATGTTACAGTTAAAGTTCTAAGTACTTCATCACAAGGGAAATTAGTCAAGCACTCTGAAAGTTTTTTCACTCTTAATGTGGTGTACAGGGAGATATTAGAATAAGTTTAATCACTTTATCAGTCATTGTTTGCATCACTGTTGTTTTCATATCATGTTTTTGTTGTTTTCATATCATGTTTTTGTTGTTTTCATATCATGTTTTTGTCGTTTTAATATCATGCCTCTGTTGTTGTTATATCCTTTTGTTACTGTTTATTTATTAATAAATTTATATATTATTTTCATATACATTTTACTAATTAATTTCCTTTCATCTCTCACACTTCTGTTATAGAGAAAGGGCAAATAGCAATATTAAAATATCTCTGCTAATTAATTCCCTTTTTAAAAAAATATATATTTTATTGATTTTTTACAGGGAGGAAGGGAGAGGGGTAAGAGAGTTAGAAACATTGCTGAGAGAGAAATACCGATCAGCTGCCTCCTGCACACTCCCCACTGGGGATGTGCCTGCAACCAAGGTACATGCCCTTGACCGGAATCGAACCTGGGACCCTTGAGTCTGCAGGCCGACGCTCTATCCATTGAGCCAAACTGGTTAGGGCAATTAATTCCCTTTTAATGTGCATGAATTTCGTGCACCGGGCTACTAGTATTTTATAAAAAGTACATGTGAAAATTGAGAATCTAAAAAATAATTTTCTTAACTTTCTTTGCAAATTCCCAAAGATATTCATAGTCCAGTTGGAAAACTGCCATCATGAGGATTGTGTTATCTAGTGCTAGACTGCTAGACAGTCTATTAATAATCCTATTAATTCTAGCTAATAATAAGAAAATGAACAAAGTATGAAATATCTGGCTAAGTTTTTGCTTCACTCAGTGTCACAGAGATTTTGCATACTTGCTTCCTTATAATATTCCTATTAAAGGAAGGAAGTCTACCCCTTTGTGTCACAAACAAAAAAGGGAAAGTTGTGATTATGGGTTATTACTCCCAATCACCTCAGGTATAAAAAAATCACCTCATCCTCAGATGAGCAGGGACCAATCTGTTCTACAGAGTTTGCCTGTTAAGACAGGAATGAGATTGGGTGGAGGCTGGAGGGGGCGATGGGGGTAGGTCTATTGGTCCAAAGCAGGGGGGAGCGTATCTTTACTGCTCAATCCTTTGAAATGACTGCAGGAAAGTAAACTTTCCCATTGTAGAGCTGGTAAAGCAGTACAAGCAATATCTGTTTATTAGTATTTTTACAGGAAAGTAAAAGGGACTTCATTGAAAAATCCTTTAGGCTGATGTCTACTTCCTAGACTTCTGAGTCTTTCACTGTCATATAATGGGACCGTTAATTCACTTAGGATCTACAAAGTAGAATAGAGCCCCTCTTTGGCTAGCAATTATCTAAATTAGGGGATATATAACTTTATATTTTCAAAATTGTTGTGTGTGTATGTGTGTGTGTGTATAAAAGGAAGGGGCTTGGTCTTTGAAACCTAAACACTTCTAGATTTTTCGTGTTTATTGTGATAAAAAATAAAAGAATATAAAAGAAAAGTCCTTCTAAAGAAAGTCTAGTTTTAAAAAGAACTGCTTGAGTGCTTTAATTTACATTTTAAAAATTAATCTTGCAACATTTTCTATAAAATTTTATAATTGGTTCTATAGATAATTAAAATTTCATTAGTGAGCAGATATGAAAAGCAGAGCTTATTTGAAGTATTTGTTATTCCTTCTTGGATTGCTAATGAAGTCAAGTCTCAAGTGCATCTATATTAAAGTCACCTTCCTGCTCATCTATCTACTCTGAGAAAGTAATATGTTAAAACCAAGAGGGCTTCATATTTGGTGCTATTATTTTTTCTGCATAACTTGTGAATGTAAATTTATTCCATGTTTCTTTCTGAAAAATTAACTACTGTTTCAGCTAGCGTAGTCTTTTCCAGTCCAGTTACTTTAATAATTAAGATTCTATTTGAAGTTCATTTTTATTAAAGCATATCGTAACTTTTGTCAACATTTTCCTCTCCATCAAGAGGTAGGTTTGAAGTCACATCAACAACATTAACTGTTCTAATCCGTAGAGTCTTCGTGAAATAAGATGCTATTCACCCTCTGGAGTTTGCTTTTTATTCTTTAATTTATTTAAGACAGATTTAAAGAACCCAATTATTGATACAAATATCAGTCTTTTTGAAGATACTTGGGATATTTCATAATTATAAATGCTCTCCTAGGAAATTGATTAAATTATCTACAAAGTAAAATGAATATGTACAGATATTTTTATTCATACTTAAAATTCTTAAGATCTATTTCTTTTTCAGAAAACCATAAAAAATTCCTTAAGGGTTTAAAATATTTTCTATTATGAAAATTTCTCACTTAATTTATTACAAGGCAATTAAAGAAAACTATTAAAATTATAAAGTTACACAGGTTCACTACTATTAATATACATTTTCCCACTGCTATATTAAGGTGAATTTTTCGCACCTTAATTGGAAGTAATATATTTTGATGAAAGGTATAAAGTTTTTGAAATTTTTCTCTTTCCACAACAATCCACTATGTGGGTCTCAATTCCTAACTTCATTCAAGGGACAGATATGAAGGACAGAAAGAGGGAGACTAAGTCCACCCAACCTCTGTATTAGGATGAACCACATCAAATCATTGATATTTGGCTGCTGTGGAGGCGCAGAATTTGCGATTTCATATATTTCAGCCTCTGAAGTCAATGTCCATGTTTAAACCCAGTTTTTCTGTGGTTTTTAGACTTTTCTTCGCAGAGAGTGTCCATTGAAATGTTGACGTTGCTACTCAAGTGACATGGCAGGGACTAGTGCCATGAGGTGAGAAAACCTTATGGGTAGGGTTCTGATACTTTGTCATTGATTCAACCAGACAAGCTGTGTTTTTTGTTGTTTGTCGTTTTGTTTTGTTTTGTTTTATATAATGAGGTTCCAAGTAAACATTGATTTTTTTTAATCCACATTTCTAAAAAAACTGTTTCAAAAGCCATAGGTATATTCCAGTATTACAAAAAGATAGTGAAATGAAACATGCAAAGCTGACCACATCCAATACCCACAATTTATAGAAGATGCTGATGAATGGTTCCCAGTACCTGGAATGAGAGAATGACTTGAAAATGGCCACCAAGAGAGAACCTGTGATTGTCATTTGGGATCTCAAACAGGTAACTGCTCAGGAAGGGAGCCAAGGGAAGAAATACTGTGCCCTTCCTTCCTTTCCTCCTTCCTCCCTGTCTCCTGCTGGGTTTTTCATTTGGCTGGACCCAGTCCAAGAGCAGAGAACAGGGAGTCTTTTGATGTAGTGCCTCTGGTGCAGAGGGCGGGGTGGAGAAGGGGAGTGAATCCGGGGAGGCATATGAAGTACACACAGCACACACAGGTTTTCAAAGCTCTGAAGCAAAGCATAGACTTGAAATGAGCTACTCCTTCAACACTTAAATGAACAATTTTCAAAGACTTTGTAACTCTGGAGCATAGTATATTTTTAGATAATTGGCCTGTTTTAAAATTTCTCTCCCAACAATTACATTAGAAAGGTTTCAACATCTTGAATAAATGATACTTTTCAGAAAGTAATTTCTGACCTTGAAATGTTCAAGTTGTATGCTTTAATAAGCATAAAATCTCATGACTTTTATCAACTCTTCATTTATTGTTAAATCCTCTCTCATTTCAAACTGAATTTGTATAATCTTTTTTACATTTTCCATTGGTTTGGCTTATTTTTAAAAACTACTTCTTGTATATATTTATTAATTCAATTGTGATTTTTAATCTTTTAATTCTATCTTATTTGTAATTATCTATGTTATTTTTCATTTTCTAACATGTATAATCTTCCTCTTGGATTCCTTAAATTTACATTTTTCTTTTATTTCTATCTTTTTGTATTAAATTATTGTTTCAATTTTTAAAATTTTAAAACATGTGAAAGTGTTTACTTCAGGATATGTTTTTAGACAAATTACATAAATTTTTATATGACATTTTTTTTTTCTTTACTAAGCTGTATAATTTTTATTTTCTCTTTAATCTTATAGTTATTGCTGGGATGTTTTAAATATCCAAGTGATTGAAGAATTTTTATTAAAATTGTATTATTAATTCAAGTTTTATTTTAGGTAACTAAAGAATATGGCCTATATAGTCCCTACCTTCCAGAAGGTAGCCATTATACTGCATTTAATATTTATAATTTCTATTTTTAAAAATTTAATAGTGTACATACAGTATGTCCATTAACCAAATATAGTTATTTGTTTTTATATTTATTTAAATGGTCCCATTCAATATCTTTTTGAAACTTGCTCTCTTTTGGCTAAATTTTCTATATATTAGATCCATCCATGGCTGTATCCTATCTAATAAAGAAGAAATATACTAATTGACTCTCACGCCATTGCAAAGATGGTGGCGCCCACAGCCAATAAGGAGGGAATATGCTAATTGATTACCACGCCCTCAAAGATGGCAGCACCCACAGCCACAAGATGGTGGCGCCCAGTCCCCCGAGCCCTGCTGGGGTGGCAGGCATGCGGCAAGGCCTCAAGAGTCCCCCAGTCCCCTCAGCCCCCCAGCTGCCCAGGACCAGCCTGAGGCACAGGCAAGCCTCAGATGGCAGTTGCCCAGCTGATGACTGAGGTGCAGGCAAGCTGCCCAGGGCCACCTGAGGCTCAGGTAACCAGGGCCAGCCGAGGCTTGTGCTGCCAGCAGTGGCAGCAGCAGAGGTGTAATGGGGCGTCGCCTTCCCCTGATCGCCGGGTCACCTCCCACCTCTGAGTCCTCCCGGACTGTGAGAGGGGGCAGCCTGGACTGAGGGTCCCCCCATCCAGTGCATGAATTTTCATGCACCGGACCTCTAGTATAATTACAGGTTGTTTGAACTGCTATAGAACTTTATGTTTCATATATAATCCACAGCTCATGCATCATTGTTAAGTTTGCTTTGGCTTCAGTACACCAATCTGTACTTCTAAATCCCTTCACCGTTTTCACACAGTACCCCAACCTCCCTCCCCTCTGGAACCATCAATCTGTTCTCTGTACTATGAGTCTATTTTGGCTTTGTTTGTTTGTTTATATTGTTCTTTAGATTCTATATATAAATGAAATCATATAGTATTTGTCTTTTTTTGACTGGTTTATTTCACTTGGCATAATACCCTCTAGGTCCATCCATGCTGTCACAAATGGTAAGATTTCATTCCTTTTATGACAAAGTAATATTCATTTTATGACAAAGTAATATTCCATTGTATATATGTACCAATACTTTTTTATCCAGTTACCTATTGATGGGCACTTGTGTTGCTTCCATAGTTTGGCTATTACAAATAACACTGCAATGAACATAAGGGTGCATATATTCTTTTGAATTAGTGTTTTGGATTTCTTCAGAAGTGGAATTGATAGTTCATAAGACAGTTCCATTTTTAATTTTTTGAGGTAACTCCATACTATCTTCCACATTGGCTGCACCAATCTGCATTTCCACCAACAAAGGGTTCCCTTTTCTTCACATCCATGCCAACACATTGTTTGTTGATTTATTGATAATAGCCATCTTGACAGATGTGAAGTGATATCTCATTATGGATTCAATTTGCATTAGTGACATTGACCATCTTTTCCCATGTCTATTGGCCATCTGTATGTGCTTTTTGGAGAAGTATCTACTAGTTAAGTCCTTTGCCCATTTTTAATTGGATTTTTTGGGTATTTTTCGTGCTGAGTTGTATGAGTCTATACATTTTTATATTAACCCCTTATCAGATGTATCATTGGCAAAGATGTTCATTTATTCAATGAGTGTCTTTTCATTTTGTTGATGGTTTCCTTTGTTGTGCAAAACCTTTTTACTTTAATATAGTCCTGTTTGTTTACTTTTTTGTTTGTTTCCCTTGCCCAAGGAGATATATCAGAAAAAATATTGCTATGAGAAAGGTACAAAATTTTATTGCCTATTTTTTACAGTATTAATTCTTACATTTAAGTCTTTAATCCATTTTGAGTTTATTTTTATATATGGTATAAGAAGGTGGTCTAGTTTTATATTTTTACACATATCTGCCCAATATTCCCAACACCATTTATTGAATAGACTGTCTTCCCCATTTCATGTTTTTGTTTCACTTGTCAAATAGTAATGAACATATAGGTATGGATTGATTTCTGGGCTCTATTCTTTTCCATTGATCTATATGTCTTTTTTATGCCAGTACCATGCTATTTTGATTACTATGGCCTTATAATATAGTTTAATATATAGCAGCATGATAACTTACCAACTTTGTTCTTTATCAAGATTTCTGTGGCTAATCAGGGTCTTTTGTGGTTCCAGATAAATGTTTGGACTATTTATTCTAGTTCTGTGAAATACATCATTGGTATTTTGATAGGAATTGCATTAAATCTATAGATTGCTTTGGATAGTACAGACATTTGAACAATGTTAATACTTCCTATCTAATTTAATTTTTAATTCTTGTCTTTGACTCGTGTATTCTTTCATAACTGAGAACTTCCGGTATCTTCACTCACGAATAAAAAATTGCCTGGTTACAGCATTATTTATTTCTAACAATTTCCCCCCAGAATTTTGTAACTTTCCTTCATTGTCTAATAATATTCACTGGCACAAAAAAAAATTTTGAGAACACTTTGATTTTTATCTCCTTATACATAATCTAAGATTTTCTTTTACTTATTTATTTCAATGGAAATTTTGAAGATAGGGATATATATTCTAATAAAAGACAAACATGCAAATTGACTGTACCTTCACTATGCCTGAAGCCACGCCCACCAGCCAATCAGAGTGACTATATGCAAATTAACCCAACCAAGATGGCGGCCTGCAGCCACGGAGCTGAAGTGAGCAGGAGGCTTGCTTGCTCCCAGCTCTGAGCTACCCTGAAAGCAACAAAGTTTCAATTATAGAAGGTAAATAAACCCCAGATACCTGCTTTCAGCCAGTCGTGGCCACGGAGCTGGAGCGAGCAGGAGCCGGCTCTCAGCTCCACTAAAGGCAACAAAGTTTCAATTATAGGAGGTAAATAAATCCCAGAAGAAAAAAAAAGAAGAAGAAAAGGAGAGGCTGGGAGCTTCTGTCACTGACGGGCTTGGCCAGCCTGAAAACGGCCCTCAGCCCCTCACCCAGACTGGCCATGCACCCCAGTAGGGACCCCCATCCTGAAGGGGGTGTGACCACCCTGCAAAAAGCGATCAGCCCCTCACCCAGACTGGCCAGGAACCCCAGTGGGGACCCTCACCCTGATCCAGGACATCCTTCAGGGCAAATCAGCCGGCCCCCACCCATGCACCAGGCCTCTATCCTATATAATAAAAGGGTAATATGTAAACTGATCCTAACAGCAGAATGACTGGGAATGACTGGTCATTATGACACACACTGACCACCAGGGGGCAGACACTCAATGCAGGAACTGCCCCCTGGTGGTCAGTGTGCTCCCACAGGGGTAGCTCCGCTTAGCCACAAGCCAGGCTGATGGCTGCCAGTACAGCGGTGGTGGTGGGAGCCTCTCCCGCCTCCTCAGTAGCGCTAAGGATGTCTGGCTGCAGCTTAGGTCTGCTCCCCGCTGGCAAGTGGACATCCCCCGAGGGCTCCTGGGCTGCCAGAGTTATATCTGATTGCCAGCTTAGGCCCAATCCTCTGGGGAGCAGGCCTAAGCCAGCAGGTGGTCATCCTCCAAGGGATCCCAGACTACAAGAGGGCACAGGCTGGGCTGAAGGACCTCCCCCCAACCCAAGTGCAAATTTTTGTGCACCAGGCCTCTAGTATATATATATATATATATATATATATATATATATATATATATATATATATATTACTCAGGAATCTCCTAAAAATGGCATGAAACAAAATGCAGTGTTTGAAAAGTTTGATTTCCATTAAGATATCATGTAAATGAAAAGAGAAAGCAAAGAATGACACCATTGAATTTTAATTTATAAGCAGATAATGAATAATGCAATTGAATGAAGTAAAAAATTAACTATTAAGTAAGGAAGCTACATTTTCTCATAAAATGCAATCAGCCTTAATTAAATTTCTAAAATTTAACAAGCTGTTGCTTATAAGAGTTACACCTAAATCCAAAGATATTACAAACCTAAAAATTACTACATAGTCTCTGTATCACTCCTTTGTGAATACAGATCAGTTTATTATCACTTTACTAAAACTGGATGTTACAGAAAGGCAACAAAAGACTACAGTAGCAAAAATATTGAAACTTGATTGCACAAAGATGGTACCAAAATAGGACATAAGGTAGCACTCTCAGTTGGGAGAATAATTTTCAGAGTGTATTAGTTTGCTATTGCTGCTGTAAAAATTTACCACAAACTTAGTGCCCTAAAATGACATACATTTACTATCTTATAGTTCTGGAGGTCAAAATCTAAAATGGGTTGGCAGGGCTGTGTTCCTTTTAGAGGCTCTCTGGAAGAATCTGTGTCCTTGACTTCCCAATTTCTAGAGGCTACCTGCATTCCTTGGGTCATGGCTTCACCACTCTGCTTCTTATCACATCTCCTTCTCTAGCCCTGATCCTCCTCCTTCCCTCTTACTGGGCCCACCAGAATAATCCAGAATAATGTCCCCATTTTAAGATACTTAATAATATCTGAAAAGTCCTTTTTGCCATAGAAGGAAACAGAGTCATAAGTTTTGGAGATTACGACATACACTGATTCCCCAAAGTCCTTCTGTCTCATTTGAAATTGGAGACATGAGAATATGTTAATGATAATAATCTGATAGAAAGGGAAAAGTGATAATGCCAGTGAAAGATGGTGTAATAACAAAATCCTTAAGAAATGAGAGGAAATAGCAGTACTTGGCACATTTTAGGAACTTGGTAAATCTTTGCAGACACTCTAAATAGATGCTATTCTGAAGCTCAAGTATTTACTTGAAAGATTCCAAAAGCAGAAACTTATGCTACATTTGCAATATTTATAACAATAGTAGACAAAAACAGTTATCCAATATAAAAGAAATTAAAAATCCTACATAAAAATGTTATTTAAGGGAGAAATAAGGTATCAAAATATTTGACTATAAAAATGTAATATATCAAAATTCATAAGATATTGCCAAAGTAATATTTAAAAATAACATTTAAATATATATATATGTATATATATATATATGTATATATATATGTATGTGTGTGTGTATATATATATATATATTTGTAAACATATATGTTAACTGACACCATCCTAAGACTTGGGAGGAAAAACAAAGTATTAATCCAAATAAAACTGGAAAATAAAAATGAGGCAACTAAGAGCAGAAACAAGAATGCTTAAGAAAGGAAGACAAAAATCAGTAACAATTGATCACCAGAAACAATAAATAAATAAGAGAAAGGACTCAAAGCAGCTGGCTTTCATTTCATTCACTCCCTTCATGGGATGGAAGAACCCCCAGGAAGAACAAGTGACTTCTTTGTCAACAGGATCTCCAGCTGAATAGATTAGTCCTATCAGTTAGGAAAAAGAAAACCAATTTCAACAGGAAGTCTCTGGCTAAAGATTACCTACTCTAAATAGGATCCAAAATGTATAGGGCATGGCTCCTTGGGGAATGTCACACCGGCTATTCACGCAGGGTATAAAACAGAGATGCTTCCATTGAAATACTCTCATCAACCTCACATACAAACTATCCATTCAGGGTCAGAGAGGCATATTCAAACAGGTAGAACTTCACTCTGTTGCATTGAAACTTTTTGACTGCCTGTGTCCTTCACCTTTTTTTTAGTCAAGTTTGGAACAAGGTCAGACTCCTGTTTGGCTTTTCAATCCAATCCTGGGTGCTCAGAGCTCATTAACCAATAGAAAAAACTATTGTTGATCAATCATTGGCTCAATTTTTTTTACTTAATACATTATATTTTAAAAGAATGTTTAAATTATAACAAATATTCTCATCTATAACATTTATTCAACCATAGAACAAAGTAGCATATATACTCACAAAAATAGAATAGTCAAACAAATGTAACATAAAAAAAAACCACATTAATAAAATCAACTAGACAAAACAGCAAAAAAAAAGTCACTACATAATAACAGTATTTCATTGTCACAGATTCTTATAAAACTTTGTAAAAATTTCAAAGAATAACACGTAGATAATAATAGCTGTACAGAAATATTTAAAATTAAAACATAGCCCAAACATGTCTATAATGCAAAAACTATTTTGATTCCAAAATCTAAAAAGGAAGTACCAAAAAAAGTAAGATAAGTCAATCTCAAATATAAAATATATATGAATATCCAAATATTATAAAAACTGCCAGGGATTTATCCTGAAATTTCAAATTGATATAGCACAAACACAAAATCAACATGTCATAACATTAACAAGAAGAAAAAAAGCTGAAATCTTCTCAGCTTCTCAATAAATGCCCAAAACACATTTGACACAAATGTTCCAAATTTTATATCTAAAACTAAAGGTATTGAGAATCTCTTAAGTGATTACCAAAGATACTGACTATTTCAAGCCATGTGTTGATATATTTAATACAAATTCATTGGAGTCGTTCTCTTTTTTAAAAAAGACAATGAAACCCTGGCTGGTTTGGCTCAGTGGATAGAGCGTCAGCCTGTGGCCTGAAGGGTCCCAGTTCAATTCCTGTCAATGGGTTGCAGGCTCATTCCCCAATAGGGGGAATGCAGGAGGCAGCTGATCAATGATTCTCTTTCATCATTGATGTTTCTATCTCTCTCTCCCTCTCCATTTCTCTCTGAAATTAATAAAAAATTTTATTTTTTTAAAAAGACAATAGCCCCCTTTTAGTACTTCTATATATATTATTTTAATATAATAATACTTGCAATTTGTGTATTAATATTATTGGCCATTACTATTCAACAGGAAAAGAAATAAGAGTATAAACATAAGACTGAAGATATAAATTGTCAATATTTGCAAATGGCATGAATATGTGTCTGGGAAGGCAAAAGGAAAAAATATTGAAACTATTACTAGAGACAATAATCCAGCAAGACTCCAGCCTGTAAAATAAATCCATCAAATTTAATTGCATATCTTTATAAAAATGATAGCTGACTAGAATAATTCAGAAACAGAATTAATTTCACTGATAATAGAGGTCAACATATTTATATGCTAGAATATTTATTTCATTTAGGTCATAAAGGTTTGGGGATTTTTAATGGCATAACCGAAAAAGACATGAATAGTTGTAGCAATATGTTAGAATTCCAGTTGGGAATGTTAAGTGTAGAAAAGATGTCAATATTTCGAGAGTTGTTATACATAAACATTAATGTTAATAAGTAATAGCATTTAATGCTTACTATATGGCAGTAATTTATGGAAAAGCTTTTAGTTTCATTTTTCTTTTTTGCATTTTCTGCTTAATCACTAATCCTATGAGATAAATTCTATTCTAATCTCTCTACAGACCAGGAAATGGAGGCTAATAGAAATCAAGTATTTATCTACAATCAATAATTAGCAAGGGACAGAGGTTGCACTCAAATGATGACACAGGAAACTTCATACCAATTGAAAAATTGTTAGTGAGTCTTACAGAAAAGAATAGGCAAAAATAGTACATTTTCCCCTTAAAGAGATAATAATGAACTTAGTATACCAGATTTTTTAAAGCCTCAAAGTGATAATTACACATTTGTATTTTTTGTGGCTAGATACAAGTGGTGTGTTTGATTAAAAAATTAAAATGTAGAAGTAATTTGTTAGCATGTAATCAAAATATGGGTTTCTGCCAACTATCTAAACTACTCTGGGCACTGAGCCTGGTTCATACCATATTGCCCATGATTTCTAACTGGCAGATCCACTGGGTCTCACAGGTGTGCCCACAGTGCAGGGCACAGGCCCACGAAAGAGGCCAGGACCAGGCCCAGCTGCGTGCTCCTCTCTGGGAACACTGAGCCTCAATATTCAGGATGGTGGAAGGGAAACCTAGAGAAGACATTTTCAACCTCCAATACTCTACCAGAAGCTCTATGTGTTTCATTAAAATGAATAATAATATCCCATGTTCTTCCCTTTCTTTTCTTTAGGCTCTTTCATCTTATGGGTCTAAAAAGAATTATTCCCATGTATTCTGGTTTATGCAGATTTGACCCTATATTATAATCTAATTTTCAATGCATAATTTTACCAGAATCCTAGGTGTAATTGGTTAAGCTGTCAAACTGAAGTAGGGCAGGCTCCTGTTCTAATATGTCCTTATAAAAAGGGGAAATTTAGACACACACACAAAGAACATCTTGTGAAAATAAAAGCAGATGGACTCTAGCTGGTTTGGCTCAGTGGATAGAGCATCAGCCCACATACTGACGGGTCCCAGTTTTGATTCTAGTCAAGGGCATGTAACTCAATTGCAGGCTCGATCTCTGGCCCTCATCAGCCCTGGTCAAAGCCCCCAGGGCTCCTGAGTGAGGCAAGTGATCAATGTGTCTCTCTCACATCAACATTTCTCTCTCTGTCTCTCCCCTTTCCTTCCACTCTCTCTAAAAATCAGTGGGAAAATATCCTTGGGTGAGGATTAACAACAACAACAACAAAAGCAGACAGGAGTCATGCTTCCATGGCCAAGAAATACCAAAAGTTGACAGCAAATTACCAGAAGCCAGAAAGAGCCATGAAACAGATTATTTCTCAGCCCTTTTTATTATTATTTAATTTACTAGAGGCCCGATGCACAGAGTTCTTGCAAGGAGCTTGGCCCTCGCAGCCTCTGCAGCTTGCCTTGGCCCTCACAGCCCCAGCTTCGTCCCAAAGGTCATCCAGAGGGACACCTGGAAGGTCGTTTGGCTGTCCGGTCTAATTAGCATATTATGCTTTTATTATTATAGATTGGGGTGACATTGGCTCACAAAACCATACAGGTTTCAAGTGTACAACTCAACAAAACATTATCTGCAGGCTGCATTGTGCACCCATTGCCACAAGCCAAGTTTCTTTCCAACCCCACCCTCCTCCCCCCACACCTCTGCCCTTTGCCCACCTCCACCTCCACCCCACCTCTGGCTATCACCACACTATCGTCTATGTCTATGGGTTATGTGTATATATTTTTTGGCTAATCCCTTCACCTTCTTTCATCCCGTCCCCCACTCCCCTCTGACAGCTGTCAGTCTGTTCCATGCCTCCATGCCTCTGCTTCTATTTTGTTTGTCTGTTTATTTTGTTCATTAGGTTCCACATATAAGTGAGATCATATGGTATTTGTCTTTCTCTGACTGGCTTATTTCACTTAGCACCAACTGTGCAGACTTCTAGCCTCCAGAGCGGTGCGACAATAAATTCCTGTTGTGTAAGCCATTCAGTTTGTGGCACTTTGTAATGGCAGCCCTGCCAAACTGACATAACCCCTATAACTTCGCAATCAGCCCTATTTCCATTAGAGCTCATTTGAACAGGCTTCTGTTCCTTGCAAAGAAAAAAGCAAGATAAGAACCAACAAGTCTAATTTACATCACCTTTGCTATGAGCTGAGCCAGGACTCTTCTCAGAAAATTATTCTGAGTCTCCTCCAGGACAAAGACAAACAAAGGAGCCAAGTTTAAAGGTTCTCTTCTAAAGAGTGTGGTCAAAATAATTTTAGCCTAGAAAACTTTGAGGGCAGATGAAACCAAAATTCTGCCTTGACAAAACAAACTCTCCATCAAGCAACCTCAGTATGCTTAGTGGTTTCTTCATATTCCTTCCAGGGTAAACTATTGGCCAAAAACATAATCACTCTGTTTTATAGGAGATTGTTATTCATTGCCCAGTCAACATTTAGGAAATAAGTAACAAAATTTTTGAATAAAGATTTTTTAAAATTTAGTTTCAGAAAGAGGATTGGAAGCCCTTTTCTGGCAATTACTAACTAGCAAGGTCATGCTGTAGCACATTAAACAAAACTTATCTTTTTGTCTTTTATAATAAGCATATGCACCCAGCTCATTCAAAAAAGTGGCACAAGAAGATGAAAGTAAAAATTTAAAACAGGAAGGGAGTACAGAAGGAGGAGCAGGTAAAAACATAACCACATGTTGTTAGCAAATTCCTCTTTCTGGGAGTGGCCATTGACAGCTCTAAATCCCACAGAAGTCTAATGATTCTGAATGAGTATCCATAAAAGTCACAAATTATCTAATATTATCCTTGATTTACTAGGTGTGGAGTAGCCATATATAAAACCTGACCTTTACATAAAATATTGGCCTGAGAATCACAGGCTTTTAAGTAAGTAAGAGACTCGGAAGAAATATACCACAAATTAATATAACTATAATTTGAAGTAACTAGCAAATTGCCTTTTTAAATATAAGATACTCTAAAGTCCGGCTTCAGTAGGAGATTTTGTTTGTTTTTACTTCAAATATGCTGATTGAGTTTCAAAAGATAAGCCTTCCTAGGCACTGGCCTTTGTAATGGAGTTTAATATTGTATGTTTGTTGAAGAGCAGGATTTTATAAAACTCATCACTTTATATAAACAATTGTAAGCCTTTTGTTTTTCTTTCCAGAAAGAAAAAAATTCTTTGACTAATGACTAGTCACACAGATATCCATAAATCTTAGGGAAATATCCCAAATGCCACGGCTTCCTAAATAGGGATTTGTTTCTCCAAGTTCAAGTCACTAAGCTGGCTGTTATTTCACGGAGACTTGCCATCTTAATATCGTGTCCTCTAATCCATGAACATGATGCATCTACCCAATGTATTTGTCTTCTTTAATGCCACTCAATGTTTTGTGGTTATCTGTATTTAAGTTTTGCAAATCTCTTGTTAAATTTATCTCAATGTATTTTGTTTTCATATGTTATTATGAATTACTAGAGGCCTGGTGCATGAATTCATGCACTGGCGGGTTCCCTCAGCCTGGCCTGCGGGATTGGGCCGAAACATCACCTGAGGGATCCTGGATTGCGAGAGGGTTCAGGCCAGGCCGAGGGACCCCACTGGTGCATGATCAGGGCCAGAGAGGGACACGGGAAGTTGGCCAGCCGGGGAGGGACCCGCGGGAGGGGTCCATGGCCAGACCCCAGCAGCAAGCTAACCTACTAGTTGGAGCATCTGTCCCCTGGTGGTTAGTGCACGTCATAGCGAGTGGTTGACTAGCCTTAGTATATCAGTAGCATATTACACTTTGATTGGTTGAATGGCCGACCCGATGACCAGACACTTAGCATATTAGGCTTTTATTATATAGGATATTTTTATTTCATTTCCCAATTGTTTGTTGCTAGTATATAGAAATACACTGCATTTACATATATTTACCTAGTAAACTATAGCTTTGTTAGATTCACTTATTTATTCTATTACTTGTCTGTTAGATTCCTTAGGATTTTCTCCATTTTTAAAAAAGTGTCATCTGATAACAATAATTTTGATTCTCTGTTTCCAACCTTGAACCCTTTATTTCCTTTTTTGGCTTTATTGTACTAGTTAGGCCTTCCAGTAAAATGTTGAATAGAAATAATTAGAGCAGATAGATATCTCTGCCTTGTTACTGATCATGGGGTGGGTAGTTTACAGTCTTTCACAATTAAATATGATGCTGGCTGTAGGCTTCTCACACATATCCAATTGATCTTTGAAGATAAAAATTAGATTTGGTACTCATTTACCCAAAATCTTTCAGTAGTTTCCCAAATCCTTTAAATTAACTTCCTAGCCCTGGCCAGTGTGGCTCAATTGGTTAGAGCATCGTCCAGTGCACCAAAGAGTTGTGGGTTCGATTCCCAGTTGGGATGCATAGGGAAGACACCAGTTGATGTTTTTCACCTCGATGCTTCTCTCTCTCTCTTCCTTACTCTCTTTCTAGAATCAATGAAAAAGATAATTACAGGTGAGGATTAGAAAATACTAATAATAACTTCCTAAATCCTTAAAATGCCCTGCATAATCTGGCTTTCTGTTACCTCTCTGAACTCTGACCCTACCATTCTTCCCCATTATCAGTGGGCCACACTGGCCACTTGTTACAAATATTACAAACATGCCTCCTCACTTCAGTACTTCTGCTGCCTGACCACTGGTCCCCCAGAAAGCCACAGGGGTCACTCCATTCTCATCTCTGTGCAGATTTCATCATATTAGTAAGACCTTTCTTGACCACTTTCTATAAGACAGAAACCCACCCCCACCTTACCTAAGAACTCCCTGCCTGCCTATCCCATAGGACTTATCAACATCTAAGATATTATATACTTCTTTACTTATTTATATGTCCTTCCAGACCATTTAAGATCCTTAAGAGTAAGGAACTTTTTCTGTGACAGAACTGAGCACATGTGCTTACAAAGCATGTATTGAATGAAAAATAAATATATATTTTATGTTTGGGTGTAAATGAGGTTCATCCTGCTAATTGCTGTTTGATAGGGACAATGGAAAGCAGTCATCATCATCTAAGAATTCAGAAAGTACCTAAAATCTTATGTGATTTCAATCACACTATAATCTCCTTAATATTCTAGTGTGATGATCTGGGCTTGACAATTAAAATAGGGAATAAGACCATTCTCGAATATAATTACTCACGGCGTGATTGTCAGCACTGAGTTCAAGGAAGAATTCCCAATTGGAATCTTAGAGACCTATTTTTCTCAATTTAATAATTTAAGGAATACTGCCCTGAACTTTGTCCACCCTAGATTCCTTTCTAGTGGACCATAGACAATGCCTTTTGAAGCACAGTTGATGGAAAAGTTTGCATTAAATAAATAGTTTTGTATTTGTTATTTTATTCTCCCTGCAGAGCTATATATGGCCCACTCTGGCAATACCAATTTACCTACCCTTATAAGTTCTAGTATTCTGGTCTCATCTGGATGGATCTAAACTCTAGATTCTAGAGTGTCCTTTATGTTTTAAAAGGTGATCCATTTTCCAAAATTATAATGTTAGTTATAACATTATTGGTCCTGTTATTGTTTGTAGGTGATATGATGAAGACTCCTAAGATGTTGGAAATAGAAAAACATAATATTACTCCAGGAAGAATATGTATATATAAAACGGGGACCTGTCTGCTATGGAAGCAGAGAACAAGGAAGGTTACAACAGTTAACACTGCACTCCTCACAGAGGAAACCTCAGCCCAGTGACTGAATCCATTTTGTTCCAGAGACACATATAATCCATTCACTCGGGGAAACAAATGCCTGAAGCAATCTTAGACTGATATCATTAAATATGAGGATATGTTACTAAAAGTTTCTGATTACAATGGTGTGCAAGAAAGAATAAACTAGCTAGAGAATGAAAGTAGTCTTTTCACTTGGAAATGTTTCCCTTCTTTTTCATTTGTTTTCTCACATAAACTCATAGTATTTTACTCTCACAGGAGGCAAGGTCTGAACAAGTATCATCTATATCCCCAAATGGACATTCTAAACAAGGCTTAGAAAATCTTATTCCACTGTAATGTGTCCAGCTTTACAGTCAGTGTTAGGGCTCATAAAAATGTTTCATAGTGTCATTTAAATAATTTATAAGACCCGTCCCCTAGAAAGTAGTGATCTACTCATGGCCACAATCCTACTACTGGTTACTGAATGGCTCAAGTCTCAGAGAAAAGGCCCATTCTTCAAGAGAGACTTCACAATCAATGCACATGTTAAAAGTATTTGACATTGTATCTGTTTAAAACTATCTTTATTGAAAACAAACATTTATTAATTGCTTTTAAGAGTTTAAATTTTTTAATCCTCACCCAAGGATATGTTTTTTCATTCATTCCAAAAAGAAGAAGGGAGAGAGAGAGAAACATCAATCAGTTGCCTCCCGTATGGGCCCAGAGCATCTAACCTGCAATCTGGGTATGTGCCCTGACCAGGAAGTGAACCTGTGACCCTTCTGTGTATAGGATGATGTTCCAAGGAACTGAGCCACACAGACCAAGACAACCATTTATTAATTGGTTTTAATTGCCAGCCTCTGCAGCTAGATTAATTTTCCCATTCTGCATGGTGTATTATCTCACAGAATGGATTATAATTGTGTTTCATCTGAGGATGATATCAATAAAATGCACAACAAATCACTACAACTATTCTTCCCTAGGAAAGTATAGCATGTACTACATTCTTTATTTTTTATTTTTGAATAATTTGATTAGGAGATATCAATATTTAATTTATTATGTGGAATTTAATACATGTCATAACAATCATGATGTGTAGTCCCAAACTGAAAACAACACTGAAACATGTGCCACCGTCATTCTACACTGATTAAGAAAAAATATTTTCTATTTAGACCTATATAAACAGTAGCTACCAGCATAATACTATAACCATCCTCAGGGATTATCATCCTACATTCCTTCAGGAAAGAATGTTTCTGAGAAAACTGAAACATCATCTAATTATAAAACAATTCTTAGCTAGCTCGAGGCTCTAATCTTAATGCAAAATACACACTTCAGTCACTTATATATGATTGAAGATTTGTCTCATGCTGATTTTATTTTAATGGAAATAATCCCCATAAAGAATGAAGATGTAGCCATATGCACCTTTTAAGGAAAAATTGAAAATAAATATCTTAGTAGCAGGAAGGAAAATACAATTTATGTGTAAAGATCCTTTGGACATCTCTGTACAATCAAACTTTTCTTTAGTAGAAAAAATAATGACCCAATAATAGCCAAACTGCTGAACATTACTTTTCTAAATGCAAAAGAATCGTGGATGTATTATTTCACAATCATAGAGACTGACTTAGTTCTTTTATTTTCATTCATTTATTTATATTTATCCCTTTTTACCTCATTCTGCAATGTTAAGACAGATTATGAAATTTCTATATTTAAAAGCACAACATATTAAAGTGTTTTAGGTTCTGTATTTGAGAATGTTTATTTATTAAACAAAATTAATCTAGTAATCGTGAGTCCATCAAACTTAAGTTCAAATTATGTCCTAAGTCTTGGAATATAATGGGTAAAGATCAGTGTCTTACCATATAGTAATTACCAGAGGGAAAGGGGACTGGAGGGAGGTAGGAGATGGTAAAAGGGAGATAAATAGTGATAGAAGGAGGTGTGACCTGGGGTGGTAAACACACAATACAATATACAGATGATATATTATATAATTGTATACATGAAACATATAATTTTATTAACCAATGTCACCCCAATTAAAAAAAAAAAAAAGACCAGTGTCTTATGTGCTAGTTCTTAGGTTAAAGATCTTTATCCAACTGGTGGTATAAACTCAGCATATACACTCTTTAGTCAATTTATGGAAAAGACTTAATTTTATTTTAAAATTTTGTTATCAGATTTGCTCCATCACCAGATATGCCTTTGATGATTCTTATTTATGTAAATTCACTCTCACCTGTCACTGCATAGATGCACTGCTTGATCCTTGGTCCTTTGTTGGAATCTAGCATGCTCAGTTTTTATCATCTAAGCTCATCAACATGGATTTCATGATAGAGATAAGGGAAAGGCAATACATCTATAGGACACTGTCTTCACAGTAGCAGTTATTTAGTTTGCTTAATGCTAGAGAGAAAAAACCCTCTGAGCCTAATAAATTAAAAATATCTGGCAATTTGAACAGTTGAAAGAGAACCAGAATCCTAATTTAATCTCATTTGGTGTTCAGACAAAGACTAAAATGCTAAAAATGAATCTAAAAATTTTGCATTCATGATACATAGCCAGTTAGTGTTCTATTATTGTGCCCAGAATAAAGGGATTAATACATATGAAGCACCAAGGTCAAATTTATTTTGAGTTCAGCAGAATGCACCTCCATATTTCAGTCTACTGCCATGGCATGAATTCTTAATGTCCTCATAACATCAACTTTATATGCAATCACAATTTAGAAATTATTAATGCTTATCCCATGTTAAGATGTAGAACCAATAGGGGCTATAGATTTTAAAAGGCCATCAACTAGTTATACTTCAAATACTATTTTTAAAATGATTATACATTAGTTTTTAAAGTATTTCAGGTGCATGTTAGCTTTTCCTTGTTTCAGTAGCCTAGCCTGTGGGAAAAAACAACAACCCTGTCACTTCTAATAGAGGGCTATTTTCAAATAACCTTAGCATAACACAGTTTTGGCTCATTAACAATAGATATCCATCACTTTTCAAATTAGATATGCTTCATTTAATTCAATGCAATGTAAATTTATACAAAGTAAGTCCTATATTTTTCAGCGACCTACCAAATATAATAGAATATATGTTAGCATTGAAATGGTTCACTCTATAAACTTTTGACATGAAGGACATTCAAGGGGCAGTAAAACCATGGTCCCTAGAGGCTCTCCTTGGCATAGAACCCTGCATATCTCTGAATACCCTGGGCCCTACTGTTCAGTGCCTTCTATGCCCCATAGGGAGAGCCCAGGCCCCTGAAGCTTCGCGCCAGTTTTTATAGGACTACACGAAGGCCCAAGATAGAAACACAGTCTCCTCCCTCAGAAAACCCAGGGTCCACTCAAAACTCCCTGAATAGATCCAGGCAGGCTGGTAATCAAGTACACAGTCCTTACATCCAAAATCTGGAAATCCAGAAAGTTCTAAAGTTTTTTGGTAGCAAAACTAAACTGACATGAATCATTTGGCTGCAAAACCTAACCTGAACTGGTACGAGGCTATTTATAGACTACATTTATGACACTTGAGGTGAATATTCATGTTTCTCCGCCAAAGATGAATCTGTTTGATTACAGGGAACACGAGACCTTGCTGGGATTGTTTATATAATACATGATATTTGCACTGTATCACCTTCTAAATTCTGATATTCAAAATACATCTGGCACCGAGGGATTTGGATAAGGGATAGGAAAACAATGTCTTGTGAAATTACACGGGCATGAATTTAAAAGCAGGATTTGCTGCTAATTACTAATTATGTGACTGCATAAATTATTTAACTTCCCGGAACCTGGTTCTTTATTTATAAGAATGGAGAAATCAACTAGAGTGACAAATGCTTTGAAGGTGCTCACCTACCTGGAGAATCACTTTTTCAAATTGATTCACTCTTCTTTGTCTGTCCCTGCCCTCACCAAATATCAGAACTTGATGGCTTGCTTGGAGATCCTCCTCTTTACAGTGTCCAAATGTTGCTCATGTCCTCCTCCTTTTATTTGGATATTTACAACATCTAATAGAACTAAACTGTAACACAACACTTTTCTGTGAACTATAATAACCTAGGTTTTGTGGTCCTCAAGGACAGAATCACATTTTTTCTTTTCTGGAAGCACTTGTACAAGTAGAGAGAGACCACAGACCCTGAAATTTATTTTTTTAATGTAAAATCTTTTCATTGATTTGACAGAGAGAGGAATGGGAGAAAGAGAAAGAGAGAGGAGGAGAGAGAGAGAGAGACATTGATTTGTTGTGTCATTTATTTATGCATTCATTGGTTGATTCTTGTATGTGCCCTGACCAGAAATTGAGCCTGCAACCTTGACATAATGGGACACTCTAACTAGCTGAGCTACCTTGACACTCTAACCAACTGAGCTACCCAGCCAAAGCTCAAACTCAGAATTTTTAACACGACTCTGACACATATAAAAAATAGATGTGAGCCCTAACCGGTTTGGCTCAGTGGATAGAGCATCGACCTGTGGACTCAAGGGTCCCAGGTTGATTCTGGTCAAGGGCTTGTACCTTGGTTGCAGGCACATCCCCAGTAGGGGGTGTGCAGGAGGCAGCTGATCGGTATTTCTCTCTCATCAATGTTTCTAACTCTCTATCCCTCTCCCTTCCTCTCTGTAAAAAATCAATAAAATATATTTTTAAAGCCGGAACCGGTTTGGCTCAGTGGATAGAGCGTCGGCCTGCGGACTGAAAGGTCCCAGGTTCGATTCCGGTCAAGGGCATGTACCTGGGTTGCGGGCACATCCCCGGTGGGGGGTGTGCAGGAGGCAGCTGATCGATGTTTCTCTCTCATCGATGTTTCTAACTCTCTATCTCTCTCCCTTCCTCTCTGTAAAAAATCAATAAAATATATTTAAAAAAAATATATATATATTTTTAAAAAATAGATGTGAGGGAATGAGAACAAAAATGTATACCCTACTACAGCTGAGGAACACCTCAACCCAATTCCTTAATGCATTAGGATAACAGACTTTCCCCCCTTATCTTGATGTCACTAGGGCTGAACAGAAGCTTGTACACTCAAGTAGGGTGTAGAATTCTAATGCTGCTAAACAGGAGAGAAAAGACGAGTCACAAGTTGACAAATACTAAGGAGAGGTTTCCATAATTGTCCATGAAGATATTAAACATCTATAAAAGCCCAGAGTTTTTGTCCTGCAGAATCAGACATTATGGATCTTTTTGGTATTTGAGAGTTTCACCAGCTCTGTTAGCTGTGAAGGTTGATTTCTTTGTCACATGCCAATAAGAAGATGTCTGATAAGTCCTTCTCAGATGTTAAATGTAACATGTTCAAAAGTGAAAAGCATAGGATAAAATCCAAAACTGGGTGTTTGAAGAGATCTTACAGAATAATCTCACTTCCTGATCATTTTACTGATGAGAAACTGAAGCCCAGAGAAGCTTAGTAATTTGATTAAATTTTACAGCTAGTAAAAGGACTGGAGAACTCAAATCCTTCCGCCCATTAAGAAAATCCTATATAATAAAAGCCTAATATGCTAAGTGGCTGGTCGTCCAGTCATCTGTTCAACCAGTCAAAGCATAATACGCTAATCATATGCTAAAGCCACTCAACCACTTGCTATGACATGCACTGACCACCAGGGAGCAGACGCTCCAACCAGTAGGTTAGCTTACTGCTGGGGTCTGGCTGATCAGGACTGAGCGAGACAGGCTGGACACATCCTGGGGCGCTCCCACGGTCCCTTCCCAGCTGGCCAAACTCCTGCGTCCCTCCCTGACCCCAATCGTGCACCAGTGGGGTCCCTCGGCCTGGCCTGCACCCTCTCACAACCCAGGACCCCTCAGGGGATGCTGGAGAGCTGGTTTTGGCCTGATCCTGCAGGCCAGGCTGAGGGACCCCACTCATGCACGAATTCGTGCACTGGGCCTCTAGTAATAAATAAAAGACAGCCTACATCTCCACTGAAGGATAATTGTATTAAAATGTAGTATCCTTGGACATGGAGTAGTGTTGCTATAGAAGGACCATGGGAGATGAAAGTTGGAGACTTGGTTCTAGCAGTGGCTCTGCCATGAACTTAGACAAAGAAAAACTAAACCTGAGGCCTTTCCAGCTGTGAGAAGTTAAGATGCGATTGTTCTTCTCAAAGAAAGTAATGTAATCTCCAAAGATATGAGCCTGAAAGGACACTTGATCCTGTAAGAATCAGATCCGATGATTCTAAACATTAAATTCAATATTACTCAAAAGAGGTTTTGGTCTGATTGCTCAGGCTCTGAATGTTATTTGAACACATGACCAAAGATATTTTTAAATTATAGAAGTTGATATTTTCTCCACTTGGAAACGATTAAGAATTCTAATTTGATGCATACAACAAGGCTTCAACTACTTATGTCTGTTCAAAAGAAACCATGCTGAGCTTCTCTGTCAGTGATTTCTAATCAGACAAGCCTTCTATATGCTCAGCATATAAGTGATGACAGCAATGAAAGGGCATCACCGGTTTTTGCAACACTTGACATTTAATATGATTGTATAAGATGCAGGCCCCTTGGGAGAGGAGAGGAGAAGTTATTAAGAGACTCAACGATACTTTATAAAACCTACCCTCTTGCTTTTATTTTATTTTTTTTTTTAATATTTGACTCACCTTGTTTGGGGAGCCCCTTGCTCTTTATTCTTGTTTATGTCAATTTGATTCTTTTTCCCCATACACTTGTGCTTTTTCTTGTTCAACAGACTTGCTATGAATCCTTTAGATATCAATTCTCACTAGAAATCCTTCAATGTTATTGAAGCCCCTGTGTTTGCTTCTTTAGATTTTATTATCTTCCTCTGTAGAGACTATTTACTTCTAACTGTGTAATCTACTTAAAAAGATATGTTCATGTTACCTTTGGAGAAAGTGCTCATTTCCCATGGGAGAATGTACAATGCAAGAGCAAGCTTCTATAAAAAAACAAAACAAAACAAAACAAAAACTTATAAAGCCTTAGGGGGTGATTATTTGAATTACAAGGACTTCTTTAAAAATCACTCCCTTGGTGCCTGTGAGTGTTTGTTTACTGATTTGTAAGACCTCTTATAAGGGAAGTGGGTTAAGTAGCTATTGCCAAATGAAGGTCAATCATAAGGGATAAGGCAGCTAAGACAATACAGGGTAATCGGTGGAAAATTGATTATTACATTGCTCTTAGCACTCATCATTTTGGCAAAACAAAATATTCTTTTGTAGGATAACATAGTCCAGTTCAACTTAAATAATGAAAGGAACACTAGCTATAGGTATAAAAGAATCCTGCTATGTCTGGTTCATTAAACATCATGCATAAAGTGTAGTTTGTTGGCAAGAATCAGAAAAAAACCCTTTAAAAATATCTTAGGACACTGCAGCAGATCTTATATATTAAACTTACAGTTCCGTTCAATACTGTTAATGATACCACCTATCTTACATTTTATTGAGGCAATTAAAATGGAATATTACTCAGTAAAATGAAGGATAATTATGATTACTTTTAATAATGTATATTTGTCTCCTAATGAACGACTTCTTATAAACAATGGGTTTTGTTTTATCCCATATGCTTGCTCTTTTTTTGCAAGAGAAAGGTTGAACAGACACACTTGGACTAGTTCACATTTATATTTCTGTTTTAATAACTGGATTCCCTGAATGGAGACTTGATGGGTCTTTCAATTGGTCTAAGCATTCTCTTATACTGATATAGGTCATATAACACCAGAAACAGTAAAATTCCCAGACAGCACCATCTCATCAGGAGTCATTTGCATCATGATTAGCACACAGCACTGGAAATGCTGGAAGGGCAACAGGTTTGGGCAGTTTATAAGACCAGAGGATTACGTGAGAATGTACAGGACACAGCATCTGAGTTTATTTAAAAATTCAAAACTCCAGAGTCTCCATATCCCCGGTAGACTGTTTCCCTGCGGGAGAAAGCTTGAAGAGCAGACTAAAATTAGCAAGGATTCGCATGTGAAATTCATAACCAAACATCAAAATGGGGAGAAATGTTCCATTTTTGTGTTTCTATTGGAGGCACTGCTGTAGTGAGCAAGCTCTCCAGGAACAGTAAAGCTAACCCTTGAGCATCAGAATTTATTGAGTCACTCCTAACAAATGTGACTTTTACTAATCAACTCTTCAAAAATCCTGAGTTTTATCATAAAAGCGAGGGCTGCAGAATTCTGAGTTATGAGGATCATCAGGTCTGAGGTGATGCTAGAGGGCCTTTGAGAGTAGGACCAAAAAACAGAGTTTCAACCTGAGTCACCAAGATGGAGTTGGGGGGGAAAAAAAAAGGATGAAATATACCCTGAGAAAATTAGAGCACTGAGAACCATATGGAAAGATTTGGATAGATGAGACTATCTTAGGGGCTGCTGTGAGCACATAACATTTAGGCAAGGGTGATGCATTAGTTATCTATTCATAATAATGCTGCATAACAAATTACCTGCAAAATCAAAGCTTAAAACAATAGACATTTACTTAGTCACAGACCTGTGAGTCATCGAATTAGGCTGGCAATTCTGGCCTTAGCTGGGCTCACTCACTTGTCTGGCAATCAGCTGCAAGTCACCTGATCTTGAAAAGTCTCAGATGAAGCTGGAGTAATTCTGAACTGGCAAGCTAGTGACTCTCTTCTCCACCAAGCTAGGCTTGCTTAATGCAAAGGCAGAGGGACAAGTGAGAGAACAAAACACACAAGTGCTTTTTCAAGCCTCTGCTTGCTTCATACTAGTGTCCTCTAATACCCCATTGTCCAAAGCAAGTGCTGTGACCAAACTCGGAACCAAGAAGATGGTCAGATGGACTCTGCCTCTTTAGTAAGAGAAAATACAAAGCAATAAGGCAAAGGGTGCTGTGTCAGTTACCTGTCACTCCATTAAAAACCACCCCAAACCTGGCAACAAAAAAGTCACCATTTAATTTGCTCACTATTGAGGGGGAGTTTTCTGCAGATCTTTTCTGGGCTTGATCAACAATTTAGCTGAGGATGAATAATCAAAGATGTCCTCACACACGAGTCTGACAGTTGGTGTTAGCTGTCAGTTGGACCATGTATCGTTAATAGGCTAACCCAGGATTCTTGATGGTAGCTGGTTTACAAAAACAAAAGAGAGCAAGGCCTACTAAACCAGTGCGTTGTGTCATGATTGCTAATGTGCCATTAATCAAAGCAATTTCCACAATAAAAGAAAATCACAAAGCCAAGTCCAAGGTCAGTTCAAGAGATTACACAAAGGCACGGACACAGGGAGCTATGATTATTGGGGACTATTGATGTAACAAACAACTACAAGTGTGGATACAGAGAGGGAATCAAAATAATGGTGTCATCTACATCGAGAGATGTTGAAAGAAAAATTTAAAGAAACTATTGTAGCACCGTGACTACATTTCCCTTTGCATTTTTAAGAATAATAATATATTTTTTAAAAGCTTTCTTAAAGGAGTGTCAGTGAATGTTGTTGTAAAATATTATATATTTTACTTTCAACATCGCCAATAGCAAAGATAAAGATACTTCTAATTATCTAATTAGGAACAAATCCTTGACTACAGAAAATATTTCTTGAATTGCAAGTCATGCAAGACTGGGCTATGAGAACCCAGCATTATATAGGTTGCATAATGTTGAGTTAGGCTACATGTTTATCAGAATGATTGGAGTGTGTAATAAATTTTAGTTCTGAAAAAATATGATTATACAAACGAAAAATTAGTATCTTCGTAAGAAAAAAAGTGAGAGAAATGACTAAATACTAGTTAGGCCAGCTGCTAAATTCACAGTGAGCACCTCCCTCCCCAGTCTGGATTTAGCCTTCCTATACAGGATGGGTTCCTGCAGGCCAGATGTTTGAAACATGATTCTACCTGGCTGTTTACCAGTAGACAGGAGGATTACTGGTAAACAGTAGGACTCTTGGTCTAAGCTGAACAAATCACCTTTTCTAGTCTAGAAATTTGAAATTTGAGAGTGGGAAATTCAAACCAAGATTAGGATTTTTTGGAGCTCAATCAAATTGACAGCAGTACTCTTTCACCTGAAGTCCCTAGAGCCAATCTGCTTTCTGCCTTTTTCTGATGTTCAACATGAGTTACCCCCAAATCCAAAATTCTTCCAATATAGTCTCCTTTTTTTTTAAACTTAAGCTTACTAAATTTATTTTCTATGTGCAGTGGATGCAGTAGTGTGCCACCCCATAATACCCTTCAGACTGAAATTCTTATTCTTCCAGTTGGCAGGAGCAAAGCAGCATTTCATCCAAAATTTACCTTGGACCTAGGGAGATGCTTTGTTCCTTCCCTTGGGGGCAGCCCTTGATATGTCTCCATTTCCAGAGAAGACCCAATCAATTACTTGATGACAATTTGATTTCATTGGACCCTTTCAATTCTCGAAGTGGCTGCAGCTCTTCTTCCAAAAATGCATTGTTTTTCCTGACCTCCAGGCCTTGGTCAGTACCACTCTGCAAGAATTTAAAGAGTATTTGATCAACTCACATGGAAATTCCTCTTAACATTGCATTGGACTCATAGACACATTTTACAGCAATGTAAGTATATCAATAGGAACATGACCATGGGATCCATTAATATCATTACAAACCACATCACTAGAAGCTACCAGGTTGAAGGCACAGCTGAGGTATCAGCTTGAAGATACTTGTGAGGATGGGGCACCATCATTGAAAACACAGCATGTGCCTTAAAATAATTACTATTGCATGGTATTGGGCCCCTATTGAATAAAATATATAGGCCCAAGAGCTAAAGAGCATCAGGAAGATGGGCTCTGTTTACCATGCGCCCAGTGATCTACCTAGAGAATTTGTGCTCCTAACCCCTACACATCTGGACTCTGCCAGTGTGGAGGCTCTGGTTCCAAGATGGTGAATGCTTCCACCAGGGAACACAGGGAGCTTTGACTATTACCCAATCACTTCAGGATTCATGTGCCAGCCCTAGCCAGTTTGGCTCAGGGGATAGAGCAGTGGTTGGCAAACCGCAGCTCACGAGCCACATATGGCTCTTTGGCCCCTTGAGTGTGGCCCTTCCACAAAATACCACGTGTGGGTGCGCACGTACCGTTCGATTGAAACTTCGTGGCCCATGCACAGAAGTCGGTTTTCGGAAAGGAGATAGACGAAACAAGTATACAAGACAAGTGTGGATGGGAGAGTTGGAAGGGGTCGACCTCAGCGAATGTACCTCAATCAGATTGAGGATGTTTTTAGCAAAGGCCAGCTTAGGAGTACCCTAATTAAGTTAATAACAATATACCTACATATATAGTTTAAGTTTAAAAAATATGGCTCTCTCTTGCCAAACCAGTTTGGCTCAGTGGATGGAGAGTCAGCCTGTGGACTGAAAGGTCCCAGGTTCAATTCCGGTCAAGGGCATGTACCTTGGTTGCAGCAACACCCCCAGTAGGAGGTGTGCAGGAGGCAGCTGGTCGATGTTTCTCTCTCATCGATGTTTCTGACTATCCCTCTCCCTTCCTCTCTGTAAAAAATCAACAAAATATATTTTTTTAAAAATTTGGCTCTCAAAAGAAATTTCAATCGTTGTACTGTTGATATTTGGCCTGTTGACTAATGAGTTTGCCAACCACTGGGATAGAGCATCGGCTTGTGGACTGAAGGATCCCAGGTTCAATTCCAGTCAAGGGCACATACCTCAGTTGCAGGCTCATCCCCAACCCGGGCCCTGGTCAGAGCAAGTGCAGGAAGCAACTAATTGATGTGTTTCTCTCACATCAATATTTCTCTCTCTCTTTCCCTCTCTCTTCCACTCTTCCTAAAAATCAATAGCAAAATACCCTCGGGTGAGAATTAACAAAACAAAAAAAAAAGATTCATGTGCCAAATGAAGGCCTTTATTAAACTGCATCACAGGCCATCAGCCTTTCCCCCTGCCTATTTCTGCCTCCCGGCTTCCTTTCAGGCATTGTCCTGAGTGGGGAAGCTACCTCAGTAAACTTCCTGCGCAGAAACCTGTCTCGGGGTATTTTTCCAGAAACTCAACCCAAGACACTGTAACTTCAACCAAAATAAATATAACAGCTTATTTTGGAGGAAGGTATTATAACAAGGGAGCAGATAAAAGGGAGAGTAATGCTCACAAAACCTTATAAGCTAGACGGTATTATCTATGTTTTATAGATGAGGACATGAGAGCTTAAATAATTAGGGAGATTTCCTAAGATCACTCATCATGACTAAGTCTGTCTGACTTAAGAACCTGATTTTCCTACTACATTATTCATAAATTTCACATTCCCCTTGTATGGCTCTTTGCTAGGCTAGAAATGAAAAAATTAAGAATAAACATGTCTGCTATCCCTTCCCATATGCTCTCCGTGAGCTGAGTTTATGCTTAAGCCAGGATAAGACACTGACTCGTAAGTCTCTATATTCAATACAGTCTCCATTCAATACTCTCCATTCAATACAGTCTCTAATACCTATGTTACAAGTTAGAGATAAGTTTTTATGAAAAGACTCCAGGAGACATAGCTAAGTAACATATAAGCATCATCCTAAATATTAGGAAAATATCTTTGTATGTGTACATTCATCATATACCTGAGGAACTGATGGACCAAAATTGCCTGGTAGAGATTCTGCTTCCCAATGATGAATTCTCGTATGCATTGTATGGAGGACTGTCCTCTTTATTTACAATTCAATTTAATCTGAAAGAAAAGGTGGGAAAGAGTGACACAGGGGTAAGGAAAGAGTGTGGAAGAAGGAAGAAAGAAAAAAACCAAAATGTTAATATCAGTTATGTCTGGAAATAGAATTTTTAATTTATCATCTCTGAATTTTCTACTATGAACATAGTAATATAATAAGAAGTTTGAAATAAAGTGTAAGATTTTCTGATTTATGAGGCTCTTCAAAAGGATGCAGGAATAGTATTCTATTGTGTAAATGTACCACAGCTACACAATGGAATACTACTCAGCCATAAAAAGGAAGGAATCTTACCATTAGTGACAGCATGGATGGACCTAGAGGACATTATGCTAAGTGAAATAAGCCAATCAGAGAAAGACAAATGCCATATGATTTCACTTATATGTGGAATCTAATGAAAAAAAAACAAACAAAATAGAACCAGACTCATAGATACAGAAAACAGACTGGCAACTGTCAGAGTGGAGGAAGGTTTAGGGGGACTGAGTGAAAAAGGTGAAGGGATTAACTGGAATAGCCAAAGAAATGCAGATTGTACCATGGAGAATATATATATAGTCAATAATGTCAAGATAATGGGTTAAAGGGCCAGGTGGGTGCTTGAGGCATCAGGGGACCACTCTGTAGAGTGCATGGTTTTGTGGCCATTTTTCTGTACATTTGAAACTGGAGCACAATGATATTGAATGTAAACTTTGATTGAAAAAATTGATTGAAAAGAAGAAGAAAAAAAAGGATGGAGAAAATGCTGTTGGAAATGTGTAGCTAGAGAGCAACAAGGCTGTATGGTGTTTTGAAGTTCCTAGGTACCCTAAAATGGGCTATTCAGATGCCATTCTGATACAACCTGTTCCCAGTCTGAGAAAAAATAGATTATGGGGGAGTGATCCTCATTTCCCATTCAATTCAATCTACTATGCACTTGCGAACTGCAGATCACAATTTGCGGAATTTTATCTATTCCTGAACATAGATTGCAAGTCAGCAAAATCCTCAATGCCTTCTCTTATCAGAAATAGTAAATGTGTCCAAAATTTTCAAGAAAGGTAAAAAAAATTACTATTAATTATCAACTTAATGCTGTTATTCTCTTAAAAGACAAGGTTGGAATGTTACTTTATACACAGGTCCTTACAAAGACTTTACAAAGAAAATAATAATAATTGGTTGCAATGCCTTACCATTTTCCCAACAATGCCTCTATCAGGTTTACTTTACTGACCTGCATGCTTAAACAGTGCATCTATTGGTGTCATTTTTCCCAGTCTGTCATTGGAGTAACCTCATTAAATCAACTATTTAGTTGCCTTATTGAGAGATCTAGTAGTCACAGCCCTGGGAAGATAATCTGGGTAAAGAAATGGAGAAAGGTATCATTTTATTTGTATATCATCTACAATTTGTCCTTTCACAATGTACCCTAGAACACCTTTTTTCATGTAATTCAGGAAAGGAATATTGGAAACAAGCCCCAGCCTGTCAAATACAATTTTATATAACTAGCTTGTCTGGAACTATTCTATTACACTATTCTGCACTTTGAGATGTCCTCATTTCTGAAGGGTAAATGAACCCAGCAGGTGACTGAGTAATTATGACTTCTGATTCAGAGCTCATTTTTAAAAACATGAGCTGTTTAATGCTTGCTGATTGCCATCCCTAACATCCCCTTGTTTTCAATACACACTTCCTCTTACTCACTAACTGAACCTGCTCTGCATCCACAGAGCCCACTTAAAGGGAACCTGCAGCTATAGTTCAATCCCCTAGATGGCAAGGAGGCTGACTGTAATATTAATTTTCAAACACATATTTAGAATCTTCTATTTCCTACTCCAGATGTAAATTTTAAGAAGTGGTTTGAAGGAAGAGATTCTTAATAATAGAATGAAATGAAAGGGAATTGCTGTCACTGAGAGACTCTACTTCATCTAAAATATGCCCTATCTGGGTGTCTTGAGGAAAGGCTATAGCAGCAGAAGCAATTACTCTCCTATTCTGAGAAGTTAGAAAAACAAAATCAAAGAAAATAGCAACAGCAAAAAAGGACACAAACAAATCAACTCTCCCAGCACAGTTTTCTTCATTAATACTTCTGGGATATTCCTGTGATCCTGAGTATACTGTCTCTTGATTATAAAAGGAAATCCTGGAATTTATTAGTCTGTAACCTAAATACAAAAAGTAAAAACAATAATGTGTTACACTAGAAAGTCTTCTCCAGTTTTCCAATACCATGCACACACTCTGACCCTTGTCTAACTGAAGAGTAATAGAACTTGGCAACAGCTCTTGACAAGAGATGGAGGTGCTTACCTTGAATTCTAACCTCTTGGAGATTGTTGGCATTAGTCCATCTTTTAAAATATATTCTTAAGTAACTAGAAACTCAGGAGCCTCTAATAATGCTACAAGGTTGTCTCTTCATCCATTGAATCCTCAAGAGCTTTATCACTTGTCATCTTGAGGGTGGTCATTAATCAGAGCACTTTGCAGTCAAGCCGACCTGTAACCTATGGGCTTTTTACCAACACAAGCTACATCAATAAAATGCAGCTGTTGCGAAATGAAGTGTGGTTGTTCATCATAATATGAGTAGCAGCTTAAAACAGGAAGATGAGATGACTACTATGCCCAGTTGAAAAAATTGTCGTTATTTTTCTCTTCCTAAACTCAAGTTGATATCTAAAGTATAAGTATCAGGTATGGAGGGAATAAACATTCAAGGGCCATTATTGAAAAGCTCAGAACTAGCTATCAAAAATAGAATAGTTATATAGAAGTTAGCGTGAGGATTATACTAAAAGTCTAAAGTTTGTAGCTATTCAATAGAAAAAGTCCTAGTTGGTGGTTTTTGGTTTTTATTTTGTGTGCATGTGTGTTGGGGGTTTTTTGTTTGGTTGGTTGATTTTTGGTTGCTAATTACAGAAACTATTGTAAGATATATTGGTTGGCTTCCATGGACAATTGCTTATCTCATCTTACACCAACCTGCAAGCTGGACTTAGTACATTGAAATATCCCAGGCATGTAGATGTTTCAACATACTACCTGCACACAAAAAGATATTTTACTGAAGTTTTCTTGGGGAGATGGCAAAGAGGTTTATATTTTTTAACTATGGCCAAACTTCTGTCATTTCCCTACAGTTCTCTCTCAGTGCAGCAACCTCTATCTCTTCTTTAAGTCCTACTCTTCCAGCTTTTCCAGTATGCAAAGCCATTGAGATCTCTAACCTGCCTCCCCTCCCCTGCCCAGCCTCATATGCTTCAGTCTTGAGACTAAGCGCCCACCTACTTGGACAGAAGAAAAAAAATGTAAATAATAAACATTTTCTCTTTTTACCGTTTTAAGTATATGTAAGTGTCTCAAGAGCAGGAATGCTAAGTCGACCTTGAAAAGGGACTAGATCCAAAAATAAAACACCACATTAGGAAACTTCAGTCTTGTTTCAGCTTATCCCTGTTCATTTGCTTTATTCTTCTCTCTATATTATCCTCTCTCTCTCTCTCTCTCTCTCTCTTTCTCTCTCTCTCTCTCTCCTCAACATCTTTCTTGAAAGAAGAAAATGATTTTTATTATATAAACCAGTGGTTTTCAAGTCTAGCTGTACATCAGTACACTTTACTGACATAGATTCCCGAGTCTCACTCACAAAGATCATTTAGAAGTCTGGTAGGGCTTGAAAATGTATATGTTTAAGTTCCCTAAGTGGCTTACAGTAAAGGTTAAGCTCCTGAAACAAAGAACACCTTCCCCACGCCACCCCCAAAGAATATGACAATGTAAATAAGATAAAAATGCATTTCTTTCTCACTTAACAGTCCTAACATGAGCCACCCAGATGGGCAAATTAGCTGGGCTCCATCTAGTCATTAAAGATCCCAATATCCTTCCTTCTTGTCCATCCTGATAACCAGTTTCAACAACCAAGAAGCACTTTTACAAACCTAGTGCCTAGGGTTTTGCCCTTGACCTTTTAGTCAAAGTGAGGTCACTGTCATATTCACTTTCCAGCTCTTAGAAAAATAAAGAGCAGAAGTTCAAGCCAAGTAATATTTTTATCAGCAAGTGGGGCAGAAGTTGCCCACACCACTCCCACCCCATTCTCTTGGTGAGGATTTACATTTGACTTGGAAACAAATCTGTAACTGGACAGCCATGTGCCCAGTAAGGCATGGTGAACAGATCTGGGGGAAACCCAAGTACCCAACCATATTCCTCAAGTGATACTAATGCACAGGCAGACTTAGGAACCACTATATAGAGAAATGTAACGATGATTTTCTACCCTACCCTTCATTTCACATATATCAACCATCCCTCAACTTAGAGGCAGAGGACCCATGGGAAGTTCTAGTTTTGCCACTAATTGTGTGCTCTCCAGCAGATCATTTCATAAAAATATTTATTATATTCCAAGCTTAGTGCTAAGTGATTTATAGGCCTTATTTCTTTCCACCTTTACAAGTAAGGCAAATATTTTTAATCCTATTTCATTAAGAAACTAGGTAAGTTTTCCCACAAAGCTAGACTTCAAACTCAACTGTATTTAAGTCCAAAGCACATCATCTTTCTCATCTTGTCATATTTAACCTGACTTAATATTGTTTTCTCATAAGTATAAGTGAAATAAAATACATATTTCAATGAGTTGTTGAGAGAATTAAATGAGTTAATTTAAACATGCTTGTATAGACCTTAAATCCTAACATAAATAAAAGTCATTATTTTCTTTTATATACATAAAAGATGGCACTAATTTGCCATGGTGTGGCCTGTTTTGAGATACATTCTGACAGTGGGGATGGATTTGAGCTTATGCCTTCACAATCACTGGTTCTGTCTTCAGTGATCAATAGTACCTATTTGTCCAGAGTTAACCTATGGCCACGGAACTGAACACAGCAAAGTGGCCCATGTGAGAACTAAATTAATGATCTGGAACTGATAAGCACTGTACTCAGTTGAGCTGAAATAACTAAACATTGACTGTCATCATGAAGGCACAGACTAAAGATGATAAGACTCTCAGAAGAGCAATCTATCTTTGTACCTCTTGTGAATTCATTCATTAAAGGTTTACAGGGGGGAAAAAAAACAGCTGTCTCTGTTATCATAAACCAAATTAAGGTGGATTCCAGGTCATTTCTCCATTTCATATTCTAGTAATATTACTACTAAGCCTACCTTTCATTTTATGGAGACTGAAAACTCTAGCCTGCAGATCATAAGTTACAAAAAAGCAAAGAATAAAATGAGACAGTTTATCATATATTACCCTCCCATCTCATTCCCACTCAACTTCTCCCCACAAACAAGAAAAAGTATTTGGGAAAGAATTAAAGTCAATAAATTGAAATACAAACTATTGTTGCCCAGTTGGTTTCTATAGCACTTTTAAGTGCTATATATACAACTCTATATATAAGGGTAAGTTGCCGCAACCTGCATGGCTGGGTTCAGAATCTGAAGGAGGGGCCGACGCACAAATGAAAATACTAGACACAAATATGAATTATTAAGGTGAGGGGGCCAGGTGGAGCCTCTTTCTTGAAGAGACACACTGAAACCTGGCCTTATCCGCTTTTTATTCAGTTTTAGATACACATCTTGCCCTCAGTAAAGCATGGCAAACAGGTAGCAGACAGACCATCTCAAAGGTCAGTAAAGATCAGTAAAGTCCAGTAAACATTTACTTGGAGATTATCAGGTCAGGAGATTACTTTGAGCCACCACTATCTCAACACGAACAATCGGTGCTTAGCGTCAGCCCTGCTAATGCTCAAGGTCCATCAGCCTTCTGCGTTCCTTAGTGCATTCTCATGATAGTATTGGCGAGCAGTGGCTTTCCACAGGAGGTGTTACTTTTTTTTAATAAAATTGTCTTTTAAAATTTAGACAAAAAGTCAGTTTAAAAATCTCCCAAAATCTCTGATAGTTTCCAGAATAACTAGCACCACTCAAATACCTTTAGACTCTCCATAGCTGTTCTACCATTAGTATCCATGGATAGACCTCGAGATTTCCTTGGTTTACAGCTCAGTATTAAGTCATTTCCTGGCTCATTAAGTTTGTTTCTCTCCCTTGTGAAGGAAAACATCCTAACTTGTTTGTTACCAAACTGCAAATCTCACTCTCCGTCTCCTATATCCACCCTGAACAGAGCTCATGTATATGATAGGAAGGGAAATACAGAAAATTAGAAAGCTAATAAGCTAATTTTCCCTCAGTTCCATGAATTTCTGCTATCTAAAAAATCCGAAGTTCTCATCCCAAAATGAGTCTACCACATTTATATATCAAGTATTACTATTTCCCCTATAAGATCTCTTATTTCAGGTGACCTGATAACCAAATTAAGAAAAATTTAAAATTGATTTTTTAAAGTTTTGGTATTGGGAGAATTTAAAATTTCAGAGTCAACAAAAAGTAAGTTGACTTTTCACTTTAGTTAGACAAGAGTCCTCTGCAGCAGACTGAGTATGGGAAATGAGAAGCTTGCCCTTTCCCTTATATCTGTCTTCATGAATCTTATCAGAGTGATTCAAAAAACATAATTTTTTTGCTGAAACACATAATTAAGAATATATTCTACATAGTGTCTACTGTCCTAGTTACTTGCCTACTCATTTCTAAACATTTCTAAATATTGAGATTAAAGTTCAAGGCTAAGTAAGTCCAAAATTTTGCCCATTTTTGAAATAAAATATTGATCAACAATTGCATTCTCTGAAGAAGCAACTAAAGCACTTCAGTTAATTGTGGTCTTTCTAAGTCTAACTCAATGAATGAGAAATTAATGTTTAAGTCTCCTTGAAAACATAATGAGCACCAAGGCTTTGATATTTAGCTAGAAAGGAACAATTAGTGACTTTCAGTGCTGCTATATGTACAGTAGATCCAAAGAACTGAGAAATGCAGATTTTTTTATAATAATTACTAAGACATTTAGAAGAATGTTTATAAATGTACAGATGTCTTCAGCTAAAGTAAGAACTTTTCCTCTAGAATAGGAAAAAAATCTAAATGACTCAAGCTCTTTAACAAAAATTGGGTTATTTAACACAGTTTCTTTTACAAAGATTCATAAAGCAGAAAGGTTGAGAACTAGTGCTCTTGGTCATTCCTGAAAGGTTTAACAACATATATGAAAAAAATGAAAAATGCACAAATCCTAATTATAAACTCATTGAATAGTCTCAAAGTAAACACACCTGTGTAATCTTACCCACAATAAGAAGTAACACATTATCAGCATACAGGAAGCCTCCTTTTGCCAATCATTACCCCCTCCCCCAAAGATAACCACAACACAAAATAATTTTACTTGTTTTTAAACTTCATATTAATGGAATCATGCCCTATGTGCCCTTTTCTATCTAGCTTTGTGAGATATTATGGTCACGAGAGTCATCCATGTTATTTCATGCAGCATGAATTCGATCATTTCCATTGTTGTATAGTATTATTATATGGATAGACCATAAATTTGCATCTACTCTACTACATTTTGGTTAGTCTTAGGTTTTCGTTATTACAAATAGTGGTACAATGAATATTCTTGTATGTATTGTATGGTAATCAAATGTATACGTTTGCTATGGTCTGAATGTTTGTGTTCCCTCAAAATTCATATGTTGAAATCCTAACACTGAATGTGTATTAGGAGGGTGACATTGTATGGTGCTTAGGTCATTAGGTTGGAACCCTCATAAAAGGGATTAGTGCTTTTATGAATAAGATCTTACTGAACTCCCTTTCCCCTTGCACCACATGAGGTTTCAGTAAGCAGCTTGATAGCTGGAATGGGCCTTCAGCTGACGGTGCTGGCACCCGCATCTCAGGCTCTTAGCCTCCAGAACTAGGAGAAATAAATATATGTTGTTTATAAGCTAATAACAGTCTGTGATATTTTGTTATAGCAGCTCAAAAGGACTAAGACAGCATTTTAGTTAGGTAAATAGCTACAACTGAAATTATGGGGTCATGGAATATGATTATGTTCAACTTGATTAGATATCCCAATTTTGCAGAGTTGTTTTATCAATTTATACTCCCACCTGCAATGTATGAGAATTCTAGTTGCTCAATATCTTTGTCACTACTTGATATTGTACTTAAAAAAAAAATCTTGCCCAGGCCAAACGATAGGCAGCACCATGGAGCCTCGATTGGCCTCAGATAGCCGGTCCCCGCCATCCTGCGGGCCGCGGCACAGGCGCCCTGCTGAGCATCGGGACTGGGTCCGGTGCAGAGAGCCCTTAGTCCTGGGAAACAGGCTGCAGCCAAAAAGGGGGCTGCCCCCACGCCCTTCACCCAACGCATGTTCGTGGGGAACCTGGCTCTAAACCATTCGTAGACTACCTGCTTCTGGGTCGGGGTTTCATACATAGCAGAGCAGCTCCCTCGCTGTGATCTATTGAAAGTCAGCCCTCGACACAAGGGTTGGTAGCAGAAAAAAAAAACCATCTTCTAGGTATGACATGGCATCATAATGTGGTTTTAAGTTGCATTTCTCTAACGACTAATGAGATTGAGCATCTTTTCATATGTTCATAAGTCTTTTGAATATTTACTTTCTGAAGACATTCATATATCGTGCCCATTTTCCTATTGTTTTCTTTTTCTTACAACTGTGTTGTTTTTATATTGTGGCTACCAGACCTTTTATTAGAAATACATATTGCATATATGTTCTCTACTCTGCACCTTGCCTTTTCATTCACCACAAGACATCTTTTGTGGAACAAAACATCTTACTATTATCATAGTTCAATTTATCAATCTTTCCCTTTATGCTCAGCATTCCACTTTAGCTACACTGGACCCTTGCTGTTCTTCAATCAAGCCAGGAATCTTTCCACTTTCTCACTTGCTACTTGGCTCACTTCCTTCAAATGTGCCCTGTCAGAGCACAGGTCTGAACCAGGTCTTTGCTGGCCCATCTATCCTATTTAATAAAGAGGTAATTTGCAAATTGACCATCATGCCCTCACAAGATGGCAGCTCCCACAGTGAGGGCAGGGCTGGCTGCTCCACACTCCTTGCCACCGGAGTCCCCTCAGTTCCCCCGGGGGCCTCAGGTCCTCCTGCACCCCCCACTGACTGACAGCTCGCCCAGGCTCCTCCAAAGAGCTGCCCATCCCTTTCTTCTTCCCTCCCCAGAGCTGAAGCCTGACTGTGGTGTCCAACAAATTGGAAGTTATAACTCATGTTGTTGAGAGTATCCTCCATTCCTCATCTGGAGTCGGCCGCTCTGTGCACCTACCACCGGAGTCCCCTCAGCCCCTCTGGAGGCCTCAGGTCCTCCTGCACCCCCCACTGACTGAGGCTCAGGCAAGCAGGGCCGGCTGAGGTGCAGGCACGTCTTGGATGGCAGCTGCTTAGCCGCCCAGGGCCGGCCCAAGGCGCAGGCAAGCCTTGGATGGCAGCTGCCCAGCCACCCAGGGCCACCCGAGGCTCAGGTAACCAGGGCCAGCTGAAGCTTATGCTGCTAGCAGTATCAGCAGCAGAGGTGTGATGGGGGTGTCACCTTCCCCTGATTGCAGGGTCGCCTCCCGCCCCTGAGGGCTCCAGGACTGTGAGAGGGGGCAGGACCCCCCTCCTGTAGTGCATGAATTTTCATACACTGGGCCTCTAGTATAAAATAAAACCCTAATCTATCCTGCCCTCCCACTAGTATTTCCTACTTCTTATGTTCTGTTTAATTTCTCCTTATCATCTATTACTATCTGAGGTATTATTTGTTTATTTTCTCTCTCCCTCACCCATACAATACAATGTAAGCTCCAGGAGGGCAGGAAGTTCTCTTGTTTTGATCAATCCTCTGTGTCTAGAACAATAACTAGTACATAATAGGTATTAAAAAAATTTTTTTTTGCTGAATGAGTAAATGAATAAACTATATCTAAGTATAATTTTATTTTTATTTCTATTTCCCAGGACTCTATGTGCTTTTCCTGAGTTCTCAAATCTTTCTTCAATTCTGAAAATTCTCAACCATATGTCCCTTAATTCACCTCATCTCTATTTTCTCTTCTGCAATGAATATTAGACACACATTGGAGCTTTTAGATCTTTTACATCTTTAAACATCCCTTAAATATTTCCTATTTCTATCTCACTATGTTATATGCTGCACATAATTTCCTCAGAGCTGTCATAAACCTCTTTAACCTCGATTAGTATATTGTTAACTTACCTATTAAGATTTTTACTTCAATAACTATATTTTCTATTTCTGTAATGTTTACTTGGGTGATTTTTAATCTGCCTGTTGTTTTCTTCAATGCTGTGTTCTTGTTTTATGGGTCACCTCATTTCTCAAGAGAGAACTTTGAGCATTTTAGGCATACTTATTTCAGAGCTTTTCTTAGACAGACCATATACTCCTCAGGTATAAACACGCCCATTTCTTTCATCTGCTTACTCTGTCTCATTGCATGATTTATAATGTTTTTCATATGCAGTGGGAATTATCATTTACAAAATTCCATGTGTCCAAGGTTATAGAAGCTTACTCCCTAGGGATCAAATTCACATTACTTCTGCTGAAGTCCTTTAAGGTTCACTGGCTTTAGAACAGTTTCTATGACTCTCTTAGCGCCACATTTCTGGACCATCTGGAAGATGAATCTTGCCTACCTACCAATGCATACCTTGGGTCAAGATGGGAATCTGGCCAGCTCTGCTATTGTAAAAGTAAAAGGCATCCTTTACTTTCGACAGGGGCCTACATTGTGGTTTCATATCGAGTCCCAGCTATTAATAGGAGTATGGCTTCTTCCTGGCACTTTTCTTAATGTATATATTTCCTCTGGAGACATTACAAGATCCTATTGTGACCAGACATGATTTTTCATATTGAGATCCTGTGGCCAGGATTGATATCATATTTCTCCAACACTGTTCTCATTGATGACTAGGACATCTCGATGGATACATTCCACAGGTAGTTGAAAGTAAGGCATGAGTGCTCAGAAGACAAGTCAAAAGTCAGAGAAAACTGTTTATGTGACTGTCTAAGATTAATGACATATTTGAAATTATTTACATAATAACTGCTTTGAAAACTGAAAGATAGTGCAAGTTATATACAAAGAAAAGTCCTTTTTAGTGCTTTCTTACACTCAAAATGTCAAAGTCATTTCATAAACGTATATTAACCTATTTTAATGGAGCAGTCTTCTGCATTCATTAGTGTAACAATCATTCCTGAATAAAGTTTGAGCATTTGTGTGTAAAAAAGAGAATCAGAGAGTGAGAGAGGTCAATAGCTAATTAATCAATGAGAAGAATCACAAGTTTTGGGGAAAATAATTTACTATGCAATGATATATTGTGTTTCATATGCAAAACTGATATAAACTTTCCTGTTTATTTTGGCTGCTTATTTACCAGTAATGATAAACTTGTCTTGATCCATTTTCTCTCTTGCCCAGATCCTGTTATGAATGACAGCTTGCATTTATAAAACAACTGTAGGACTGAAGGATAGTGGTTTACTATAGAATGGTAGAAAGCTGACTGGCTCTATTAAGGTTTAGCACCCTGAGCTTGCTCTCATTAGTAACCTAGCCAATTGAGCTAACTAGGTATAAGCAGAAACTTTTTTTAAAAGACAAGGCAAGCTGTCAGCAGCACCTTAGCAGATTCTGAGGGCTCTCTGGAGAGAGGTAATTCTGTCTGCATTATCCATAGTTGTAAAAAACACCAGGGAGTTGGCCTGTAAGCCTGCTTCATTAAAAAAAAAATGTTTAAGCTTGGAAACACAGGAGGCAGTAAAACCAACAGCATAAGCCACCAAGAGTATTTGTGTGGGGATACTTGTATATTTCATAGCATAGATTTTTACATCAGAATGACTGGTGTCATTCATCATTCCAAATGTTTTCTTACTGACTTCCAGGAGAGAGAAGAAGAATGGAGTTTCCTGTACCTGAAACATGCATGAGAGTGAAATTAGGCTTGAATCAGAAATGTGTCACCCTGTGACATGGATCAGTTTTTATGTCAAGCTTGACCATTTCAAAGGCCTCTAATTGAAGAGCCAAAATAAAGATTGGGTATATACAGTAGAGTTAAGATACCAAATTTAAATTTTCTTATTTTCCAATTTCTTGCCAATATTAGCAAGAGTGTTCAAAAATTCTTTGGTAAATCATTAGAATGATTGTCCATTGCTTGCTAAATGATCCGAGAACTTATTGTAGAACTGTATAATAACTAATTTCTTATACAAGTTTTTTCCTTCATGTCCTACATGTTCCTTGGCTGAAGAAATACTGGATTAAAGGAATTAAAGAGTGGGCAAAATTTAGTAATGGTTGTCATTCTGATAACTTTCTTTAATGGGGCTCTATAAAACCATAACAAGGACTATTATGTGCTGTAATTAGGCCCACAATGGCTATAAAACCCTGGCTAGAATGTGACTGTTACATCCATTACATTTCCTATTCAGGTAACTTCATATTAAGCGATGCAGTGAACTGTGTTAGGACATAATGATTTATTTGCACCAACCCTCTATTTGAGGATAATATTTTATTACTCATCCCACCATTTTAAAACACATTTTTATTTCCTTTATTTTCTTTCTCTTTGTCCTTTAGATTGCCTCCTATAAATTTGCTGAGTACAATTTATCATGCTCATTCATTCATTCAACTGTTAAGCATTTAGTGCCTGTGATGAACCAACCACCACACTCAGTGACAGGAAAAATGAGCAGCAAAACAAAAATATTCTTTATTCTCAAAGATTACCTTTGAGGGAAGGGGGCAGGAAAGATAATCAAATCACACAAAAGTATGGAACTGATAACTGCTATGAAATGAGAAGGTCATGGTAAATAATATGAAAGCTTATACTGGAATTTGGAAAACTTTCAGAAAAAAAAATTCAGGAAAAGCTTTCCCAAGAAAGTGACACTTGTATTGAAATTGGAAGGATAACTATGAGTTACCCAGGTACAAAAAGGAGGACAGCCCTAACTGTTTGGCTCAGTGGATAGAGTGTCGGCCTGCGGACTGAGGGGTCCCAGGTTCGATTCCGATCAGGGGCATGTGCCTTGGTTGCAGGCACATCCCCAGTGGGGGGTGTGCAGGAGGCAGCTGATCAATGTTTCTTTCTCATCAATGTTTCTTTCTCATCAATGTTTGTGGCTATCTATCCCTCTCCCTTCCTCTCTGTAAAAAATCAATAAAATATATTTTAAAAAAGAAAAAAGGAGGACAGGCAGACTAGTATATGCAAATATCCTATGCAAATTTCTAATGACTAGTACTGGAGTTGCCAGAGTGTGCATAAATTGGTTTTATTCCTAAGGCTAAAGCAAATATGCCCCTATTTCTAACTGGTCAAGGTGAAATGTTTTCAGGATTGAATTCAGGAGAAATCAGGTTTTGTCATTAGGTTATTTTATTTCTAAATTATCTTTGGCAGAAGAAAGAACAAAGTTCTAAGTCTACTGCAGTTAAATTAAAGGTGTCTTCCATCATCTGGGGCAAAGAGCCAGGATTTTTGCACACACTAGCTACAGAGCTTGGTACACATGAGTTTTGTCTTTATTTTTATCCTCTGCATTATGTTTAGTACCTAGTTATAAATAAAGCATGATGGGCTATTTTGGTTTGATGTGTGATTATACTGTAGTTTGCATTTTGTTTCTATAATTTGTGAGAATTTATTGTAAGAAAGCATTTAAAAATAAAATGTAGGGGAAAGTGATTGTTAAAGTTTAGTATAAAAATAAGTGAATTTCTTCCCAGAATATGAATGATAGCACTATTGTGAAAAATTATTCATCTGAGCCATTTCAAACTGATTAAGAAATTATTTGCTTTCATTTTACATTGGTGCAATATGTAAATTATCATTTTTACTCTATCATTGTCAATGACTACCTTAAATATCTATAATATTATAACTAAAGATTACCATTTACATATGGTCTATCCTGAGAAATATTCACAGCTAAATTTTTGAAACATACATTGATGCAGTTATTCCTTTGAATGCCAGATACTAGATAAATCCAGATGAAGAAAAAGTTTATGTTAATTGGTAATAAGAATGAATAAGAGCTGAACACCACAAAGTAATAACAATTTCTAGTGCTCTTATTTACATACATGTATGTGTGTATATATGTGTACATGCACACATACATGCAGATAATATATGTGTGTGTATACATGAGAGTGTACATGTATACATATAGATGCCATATGTGTGTGTATGCCAATATTAGCAGAATAAAGGAAAGAGAGAGAATTAAAGAAAGGCTTATAATCCCACAGATATGAATATAATTTGGAATAAGTTAACTCACTCATTATCTTCCTCTAATTAGTCAATAGTTAATTCCTCGTGCATCTATGTTCATTGCCCTCTAATTAAAATAGATTATACCAGAAAATAAAACTTAGTAAATATTTAGGCTCTAAATAGCTAAATTAGACAGAATATGTATACACTTTAAAAATAACCTTAATCATTTTATTCATTCATCAACAAATTTCATTCAGCTCCTATTGCACTAAGCACCGGGAGATCCTAGCAAAGATCACAAAGCTCTTAACACAATGGTGCTTAATTTTTAGAACGGTACACTAACTGATAACCTTTTTGCTTAGATCTCAAACTGGGCCAGGAATACAAAGTTTTGTTGGTTCTGATTCTTTGCCCTTTCTAAAGACCGCCAACACACCCTTTCTAACACACATCAACACCATAGTTGGCCTTGCATACTGCTATAACTAAGAAATTCAGAAACATAGCCTAGCCACTATCGTATAGGATTTAAAACTCAATAGAAATAAACCAATAATAATTCTTTATATTTACATGCTATTTTACAATTCAAAAAGTACTTCACATACAATATTTCATTTGATGTACTGCTATAGTTACCCTCATAGAGATATTCTAAAATGACAAAAATGCTTATGAAAACATACAAAATAAGGACTTCTAACTGAGACACACGTGAACAGCAAGGCATGCATCCAATGCAATTCAAAACTGAAGAAAGATGGAACAAAGCCCCAGGAGCACATGGTTCTACGGTATGATCCGTGCTGAAAGGCTTTGAGAAAGAGATGAGATTTCAGGATATATTTATCTGACAGAAAGGGTCCACTTACTAAGTTAAGATAAAGGAAGTATAGGAAGAGCTTCCAAGGACAAAGTGCTACTTTGGAAAAGGCACAGACTTTTATAATATAAACCTATGCTAAGGTTTACAACCATGTGGCTTTTCTCACTCCATATTGTTTATAAAATTGCCATTGGGATCAATACCAGATTCTATAAATGAATGAGATATAATTCATCCAATATTTCCATCTCACGTCTTTCATTTCAGGTTTTTAAATCTTTTAAGTGTGGTTAAAAGAGGTTAACAGCAAAGCCATCCAAACATTCCTAATCCTCTTCTCCAACATATGATGTAAGATCTCTGATTCACAGTAACTAATGCAAAGAAGTGACCCAGCACCATTCTGATGGTGAGAACAGGCCATCTGTTCATTGTCCTCAAAAGCTAAACACTGCTCTGGCTTAACTCGTTTCCAACCACGATTATTCACTTTGGCAAGCATTGCACGTATTGTTTGTTTCATCACTAAGAAGATTCTATTTTGACATCCAAATGCTGTATATTTTCTTCTTTGGCATCATATGGAGCACTCATTCCTTTTCATAATATGGGAAATTTTATTCAGTGACAATTACAATAAATGGTAAGAGGGTAGGCTCTATTACATCAGAAATCATACACAAAATAGTTTCTTGCTGCTATCAACCAGTTATAGAGAAATTGCTTTAATAAAGTTATCTCTCAAAGTTCAAACAATTATTGCGTTAAACCATATGAAATTATCAATATACAATTGTTTGACTTTGAAAAGGGGCAGTTTCATATAGTTCTACATAATGTCAACTTCCTGAAATTAATCTTCAGATTCCTCATCTAGGGAAAATTTGAAGCTTTAAACATACTCTCTTGAGAATTTGTGAATTATAAAAATTAACATGCCTATGGGAATGAGTTGTGAGTCTAAGGTATTTAGAAGGAGGCATATGTGAAAACCTTTTTTCAAAATAACAGCTACAACTAAGAGCTCTATTATCTGTGGAGTTAAGTTTCATTTTAACTAGGTAGTTGTACATGAAAATACTGAGTGGGACTTCATCCTTTGTTGAATGGAAATATTTTAGAAAATAGCATGTAATACATACAGTCTGGTTAAGAACTGAAGAGGCCCCTTTTTGACAGGGCAATGTACATCAGAAATGCAGTAGATATCAGGTAACTAGACTTCATCAAGGCTAAAAGGCTTGACAACATTTTTTTAATACCCTTGTGAAAGAGAGAGAGAGTAAGAGGTTGCATGCTAATACAACTGGATGGATTTGCAATTAATTGAAAAGCCATTTCTTGAGGATGTTGATTAATGAAATGATGTCACAGTCTGTGGACTTTGCTTTCAGCCTGTCTTGTTCAACAATTTTATCAATGATTTGAATGAAGACGGAAAATATATGTGTGTTACATTTGTAGATAATACAAAGCTTGGAAGGATAAGGAATATGTTGGATGACAGGATGCCAGTATTGTGAGCCAAAAAGATCTTAACAGGCTTGAGTGATGGGCCAAATCTGACAAGATGGACTTTAATAAGGATAAATGTGAGGTCAGTACAACGACAAGAAAAAGAAAAGAACCCTGCTCTTCAAGTAAAGGCTAGGGGAGCTGAGGCTTAAGGGCAGAAGGTGAAATGAGGAATTTAGTTGAGTTCACAGCAAGGTCACTGTTAGTCAATAGTGTGAATTGTGATTAGAGGCTTGCTCTTTAGAGTCAAAAAGATGGGAGGTTCGAATTCTGGATCTGACTCTTATTAGGAATAAAGATTGACAAACTACTTGATCTCTCCATTAATTTTCTTAATATGTATAATGAGTGCAAAAATATTAAAATCTTCAACATGATATCTAATTATGTTATGTTTTTGTGGAAGAGCTGATCCTTAATTCTTGAATTTTGATGATGACTGAGATTTTCCTTAAATATACCATATATTATTTTTCCCATCTTTCGATGGGAGGAGAAGTGAAAAGGAAGAGCTGGGGAGACCAAGGGGGGATTGAAAAGAAAACAAGAGAAGTGAGAAAATAACCAATATTTATTGAGCAACTGCTTTGGTCCAGGCACTAGATATCTAAACTCATTTAATTTGCATAACTAAATGTAACAAAGGGATCCTCATTTTCATGTTAGCCGTGAGAACATGGAGGCTTAGAGGGAGCAGTTTTCCCAAAGTCAAAACAAAGAAATGAGCACAATTGGATTTTGAACCCAGGTCTCCACTCTAAGACCCAGATTCTCTCCACCTCCAAACAGTCTTCTTAAATCATCTCCTGACAAGCATCCTCAACATTCTTTCGTTTTACCAGCCTGGTCTGAAATTCAACTTAAATGTTATTTCATTACCTCATTTATATTAATGTTACCTGGTTTGGTTAAATCTGTGAGAACTGATTTTAACACATTAAATTATGTCTATGACTTAACTTGCCTATATAAAGCAATTCTTTTTTCTATCGACTGCATCGGAGCAAACCTTGAAGCAAGCCAGTGGCAGCAGCAGAACTGGTTTTTACATAAACTGAAAGAAAAAATAGGAAAGATTATTTCAACTAATGACAAAGGCAGTGCTGTGCACTCGTACTTTGCTGTTTATACTGAAGGAATTTGGAAAGAGGGCAATCAGGGAAAGACATAGCTGCAGGAAGAACAGTATGTGCCATTCACTGCCGAAGCCCCGTGCCAACCCCATGCTGCCATCTTTCAAAACCCAAGCCAACCATCACATTTCCTCTGAAGTCCTGCCTGACCCCATCCCCTTCCCCGCCCCAGGTGATCCCCTTTCCTTTGCTCCATATCTTTTTTTTTAATCTATTTTATTGATTTTTTTTTTTTACACAGAGGAAGGGAGAGGGAGAGAGAGCTAGAAACATCGATGAGAGAGAAACATCGATCAGCTGCTTCCTGCACACCTCCCACTAGGGATGTGCCCGCAATCAAGGTACATACCCTTGACCGGAATCGAACCTGGGACCCTTCAGTCCACAGGGCGATGCTCTATCCACTGAGCCAAACCGGTTAGGACTCCATATCTTTTTATACTACTTATATAACACGCATTACACTGTTTTGCAAATATTTACTAATGTAACAGCATGTTAAATTATAAGTTAATGGTAAATTTATGTTTTTCAAAATATAGTAATTACATAGAGTAAAGCTTGATTTAAAAAAAAAACAAGGTTTACTTATTTTAGTCCCATTTTTAATTAAAAATGCAAATGAGAGCATGTTAAAAAAAAATCTAAGTTTCAATGGAGGCACCAACACAATAGCTGTTGCATGCCAAAGGAGGTAGTAGGCCATTTATAGAATTTTTAAAATAGTTCATTCGAAATGATGCCTGAATCCCTCATCCACATAGAAAATAATTTGTTAAACGAAAGTGGAGGTAGGGAAAGGAATTTTTAAGTGAGTTTCTTTCTAAGACTGTGCTTGGAGTCCCATCCTCCTTGGCGGTGGGGATGCTCTCAGAACTCGTGAGGGAGCCTCAGGGAGTCTGCTGTTGAAGCTTAGCATGTGAGTCCTGAAGTTGTGAGGAGCACCGTGGGCTGGTATCTGATTCCCACCCACAATCAGGCCATAGAAATGGACTGATAAGCTGCAGTTGTCTCTGCACCGTGGAGTGTTGCTGCTCTATGTAAGAACGAGTATACGATCCCAGCATTTTCTAGGGTAAGCCATTCAACGTATTACATTCTGGCTTCTAAGCCTAGTCTATGGAAAATTTTCATTTAAAAGTTGCCGATAACTACCTTCCATACTGAAAAAGTCAATGCACTCTTCTAAAGCAACATCTCTCAGTGTTTTAGTGTATGCCTTTGTATTCAAACTTTCACTTTCCTAGGTTTCTGTGCTCCTTCAATGAAGCATTATGCACAGACTGTGAGCTGTGAAGCCAAACGAACCTAAATTTGATTTAAGGCAATCAATAAGTGTTTATAGAATGCACAGAATGTGAGTGAGTGACTAAAGTAGGCTCTGCAGATCAATGGTATACAAGGCAGACATGAAACAACATGACTTGACCATGCTTAATATTAACCCAGCTACACCACTTCCCAGCCATATGATCATAAGAAAATATATTCAATTGTCTGAGCATAAGCTTTCTCACCTATAAAAGAAAAAGAATATTGCCTATTTCATGGGAAATATTATAAAGATTAAATAAGGCAAATTATGTAAATTTCCAATTAATTTCTATCAGACATATAATAGTCATTCAATAAATGTGCAAGCCTTTTACCATCCTGTCCACTACCACTGCATATTCTCATACCTCTTACTGCTTTTGCTCCATTCACGCTTTAATTATTTCAGTCCTGCTCTAGCAAGCAGATTTGAAATGTGCACATTCCCCAATGCTTTCCCAGTTCTGCCTTTCCTCATTCTTTACTTTCTCCCTAAGGGACCTTATTCACTCCCTTGGCATCAACTACCCTGGCTATGTAATTGCTGCTTCAAGCTATGTCTTCAAATGTGATCTCTCTTTAATTCCTTTCTTACATTATATGATGCCTCTATTCCAGTATGCCTAAAAATAAACTCACCATACTTACCTGGAAACTACTCTAATGCTCATATAATTGATATCAATTACATTTATTTAAACATGCACTTATTAAGCAAGCATTATATATAAGACACTTATGTGGAGCTAGAAGCTCTCCTGTCACTATTTGAGTTCAAAAAGACTCAAAAAAATATTTAAATAGGACCAGTATTGCCCAGCCTGGTATGGCTGGTTGAGTGTTTGGTTACTGGTCAGGTTCCGGGTTGTGGGCTGAATCTCCAGTAGGGGGTGTACAGGAGGCAGCCGATCAATGATTTTCTCTCTCCCTCTCCCTTTCTTTCTGAAATAAATACAAATATATTTAAAAATAAATAAATAATCAGACAGTCAAACCTCAGAGGGAAGGTAGGGGAGGGTGGGGGTAAGGGGAAGAGATCAACCAAAGGACTTGTATGCACGAATATAAGCCTAACCAATGGACACAGACAACAGGGGGGTGAGGGCATGAGTGGGGAGGTGTGGGGGCATTGGGGGTTATAAGGACACATATGTAATACCTCAATCAATAAAGAAAAATAAATAAAATAAATAAATAAAAATTAATTAATTAAGTAGACCCAGTATCTCTCATTAGCTGGAGTCTCACTATTTGCTCACAAAAGTTCAGAAACCAAAAAGACTTGATCAGCAAGAAACACTTGTATCTATAAAGAATTGTAATTTATACATGGAGGTAATCAATTAACGTTTACTTGGCTAAATTCTACTTAAATTAATGGTATAAGCAGAAGCCGGAAGTATTGAATTATAAGTCATGCTGGGTATGGTAAATAATCCGGGATCATAGTTGAGCACAAAATGAATAATGGGTGAGTAATATACCTGAAAGGGTATATTGAGATAAATCTTGGAAGCCTATAATGCAAATGCAAGTGGTTTAACGTTTATCTAATAACATAATCTAATAAGTAAAGTTATCTAATAAATGACATTTGACTAATAAGTCTAATGGAATAGAAAACCACCAAATGTTGGTGTGATTGAAAATCACTACTATGACTGTGAATGTTTTTCTGTTGGCACCATGACCTTGAGGAACTGTGGTACTTTGTGACCATCCACAATTAAGGAACATCCAAAGAATAATTTTAGGACAGTAGCATTAACAATCTCTAATATTTTAGAGTAGTCAAAATTTTTTTAAAAAGAAATCGTTGGGTGACTTTAAATAGTTTGATTAAATAGAATAGGAGGCACAGCATTCAAATGGCAAGGGTTAAAAAGAAAAAGCAATGAAGGACTTGGAAATCATAAAAGGCCAAAGATTGGAAACAGTAAAAGGCTCTTTTTTTTTTAAAGATTGTCTAGAATTTTATCACTAATCATCTTTGTTCTTGGCAAATGAAGAAGGAGGCTAATAAAATGATGATTGGGAAAGGATTCAGAATTTTATTTTTAATTCTCAAGTACTTGGTTTCTACGCTCTGCTAGAATCAAACAACAAACATTTATTGAAGGCTAAAATGTTAACATTCAGTTTATCCAAGGGTCATCAGGCCCTAGGATATATTAAGTCATGGTGGCCAAACTGACTTATACCAAAAAAGCAATTAAATAACTTACAATAAAAAGCACAACTGTTAAGCAGACTGCTCTTGGTATTGACCGCCCAACATATTTTACTGCTCCAGGGGAGAAGCTTTCCCAGTGAAACAAGTTGAAAATTACAAGGTATTTGTGTGTCAACCCCCCCCTCCCCCCCCACACACACCGCTCAACAGAAAGGTTGTCCCTCATGCCTTCCATCTTTTTCATTGTCACTTTTAATATAATCCAAATTTTATTAAAAGTGGGATGCTTTTAAAACTGTAAATGTTGGGCCTTATTAAGATTAAATTCAAACTTCTGAGAGTGAGACTCGAAAATCTATATTTTTTAATTGCTTCACCACTCCATCCAAATGTTTTTCAGGTGCATTAGAGAATCTTTGGTGTGGTCTGTACTCACTCCCACTTCCTCACTTCATACTTCTATGCAATTCGATCCAACTGCTACTACCTCACTCTGTTCTTCTCTGGATAAAATATCTCATGACTCTTAATTTTCAGCTCCAATGGCATTACTTTTATTAACTCTTCCAAAACAGTGAACATTTTTCCCCCTCCTTTCTTAGGACTTTCTACTTCTTGGCTTCCAAGGTAGCATTCACTCCAGGTTAAATTCCTACTCACTTGAGCTTGTTTTTTTCTTTGTTGGATCCTCTTCCACTGCTTTGGCCCATACATTTGTGGTTTTCCCCGAGTTCAGTCCTTGTTTTTCCTTTGTTATTTCTAAGCTGTTTTGGGGGATAATTTCATTTATTCTATTTCTTTTTCCATGGATTATATTTTTATCATTCTCAAGTCTCTATTTCCAATCCTGGGTCTTTTTTTAACTGTGGCCATTAACCTCCAGTGCTCACCAATAGATGCTTTCAAGGATTAAGTAGATTTGAGAGAGGAGTAGCAAAAAAAGCAGTAAGTGGAACTGCTCACATAAAATCTGGGAACAGTTGGGAAAGTGCTCTGATAGAACTGCCTCAGATTAGATAGACCCAGTATATGAGACATAATGAGAACCAGTGGCATTAGCCCAGGAAACAGAAAGCTAGTGACTGAGTAGATCGATCCAACCCAGAGACCCTAAAGCCTCAAGATAGTGTCAGTGTCAGGCAGTTGAGGGTCATGAGCAAGGGGTAATTAAACTGATTGAAGGCAGACAGAGGCAGGAGCTGGGGCAAGAGCTTGGTCAAGATTAAGATCGGGATCTCCACATGTATTGATCCAGGTGACTGTGAAAAGCAGGACCACAGTGCTAAGGCAGTAAGACCGCAGATAACCTGTCCATTGGTAGGGAAGCCTAACAGGATAAAAAGCTCCATTCATTTATCTATAAAAGCTTTTAAAAATCACCAATAGATCTTGGATTGACTATGTGTTCAACCCAAGGTGGTCAGGACATTCCAGGATTATCCTATTTGAGAGCAATTTTTGTTCTTCTAATCCCTCCCTTTTAAATGTCTAATCATAAAGCATTTCAAATAGAAAATAATTCAATATGTATGTAGCCTCCACAGAGATTAGGCAGGTATTAATATCTTACTATTCCCAGAGGTTGTCACTGCTGAAGTCAGGGTGTGTCATTGTCATGCCTGTTTTATTCTTTATTACAGTGGAAATATTAATAATAAATCTAAAAATTTTAACTTAGCACTAGGTAAAATTGATAGAAAATGTATGTCATAGTGATATTTGGAAGAAACCTTGGGTTGAACAAATTGGTTGAGAAGTCAAAGTGTTGTCCTGACCACTATTTGTCTCAGGAAGAGAAGGAAATGATTTAAAAATACTAACATTTCACCAACCACTGAAGTAAAATAAAATAAAAATACCTATGAAATCAGCTAAGAGAGAAGATGATATTATTTAAATCTAAGTCTGTGTAAGTTTGTTTTACTATTTCCATTAAAGTGAATGCCCTTCTTCAGTGTTTACTGAGGAGAACAAAGATCCCCAAATCATTTGACAAAGTTTTGTGTTACTCATCAAAGAATGTGGCCTTTAGCCCTGAAGCATATGATAACTACAAATCTTGTCTTAGGAAATTTTATTTCTCATCCAAACAATATTTTTAATACAAATTTTAATTTGGCCATCTGAGCTACAATGTCCTTATACAACTCATCATTATAATCTCAACACCCTATATATAAGGGTAGTTTCTTTTGCTCATCAGAAAGCTTTAGTCTCCTTGGTTTCAGATTTACTTGGTAGACATAAAATTTGTTTTAATTTATTATAAAACAGGTGCCTTTAACAGATTCAAGTCCAAACACAATGAAAAAATATAATTAGGTAGAGAAGATAGAGGATTTTTTCCCTCATAATTAAAAATCTGAATAGATGGTCCAGAAAATTATATTGCAGTTGGACAGTATTATGTACCTCATATCTTTCTATCTTGTTATTCTCCCACCCTCAACCCAAAATTATCATGGCAGGAGGAGGAGCATGCTGTTTGTAATAATGCAGCACAAGTGCATGAAAATAGAGAAAATAACTTATTATTCTGTACAAATGAGTGTGAAGTATTGAAGATATTCTGTGAGCAATTGAAATTACATATTTGGAGTCAGATAGGGTCAAAAAAGTTTTGAGTCCTCTGCATAGAGGTTATAGTTGCAGCCATGTGAGCCTGCAAAATTGCCAAGATACTAACGGAGAGAGAGGAGGAGAGAGCTAAAGGAGAGTAACTAAATTTGAGAGATTAGGAGAAGAAACAAAAACAAGAAACAAAGGGAAGCCAGAAATGGCTGGGTATTATACCTCAAGAATGTAGGACAGAAGATTTCATAAAAAATAAGTAAAACCATTTGTTAAATTTAAGAGGTTGCCTACTAGAAGGCTGGAGAGGATCACTGGCAGTCTAAGAGAGTGGTTTCAATTGGCAGGATTTAGATAGCTCCAGTGAGAAGGTAGAAAAGAAATGAGAAAGCAGACACAACAAAAGCAAAACTATGGAAAGAGGTTTAATGGTAACTTGAGGACACAGAAACATTCAAAAGAGGGTGGGGTTCTGTTCTCAAAATGAGGGGGAAGAGTAAGTAGAGAAAAAATGAATGAAGATAGAAAAGTTAATCTACATGCTGAGGGGGAAGAGTAATCTACATGCTGAGGGGGAAGAGTAAGTAGAGAAAAAATGAATGAAGATAGAAAATAAAAAGAATATTCAATGAAGCAAATTCAGGGAGCGCATTTAAAAGGATGAATCAAGAGAAAAAAATGTGGCAGGGTTAGCCAAGGAGATATGTTCCTGCTTTTGAGTTTGAAAGAAGGAAATAAAGTAATAATTGTAAGGCAAATTAGAGCACTATCAGGGAGAAAGTTAAGAGAGCTTATAGTTACTTAATTTAATCTTTTCAGACAAGTAGAATGTGAAGCCACCTGCTTGGGATGGGGGCAATATTTCAACTATAGGCTTGTAGACAGGTAAGTGGATTAAAATTGGAAATGTGTCAATGGTAGAAAAATACAAAAGTTTCTAAGCTGCATTCTTGTAAATCAATTACCTACTCCTAATGGCATGACTGTACTGAAAGTATGTTTGACTGGAACATACCTGACCAGAAAAGGGTACAGTATTCGCTATTTATTGCCACAAAGCTGCAGTGGCTTTCAGGAGTGTTTATTGCTCATGTTTGGGAGTTAGCTGGCAGTTGACAGATATAGACTAGCCTTGACTGGAAAACTCGAGTGACATGATTCTGTTCCACATCTCTCATCCTCTAGCAGGACAGATTGAGTCTGTTCCCAGGGTGATTACAGAGGCACAAGAGAGCAAACTCAAACCCATTTCAAGCCCCTTCTTGTAATATGTCTGTGAATATTACATTGGACAAAGCAAGTCACATGGTTGAACCCACTGTCAAGGAGTGGGACCAGTCATCCCACCCATGGTGAAAGGGCACTGCAAAGATGTGGCTAGAGAGAGGGGTGAAAAATTGACCACTACCACTGAACTCTTGCGTGGTGCGTGAACAAAGTGAGGAACATATGCTGTTTCATCACAGTAAACCACAACTCAGGATGAAATATTTCAACATTTGTGTCTTTAAAAATAACATCTGCTCATACTGGGAACAAGCTTCCAGCCAAGGTGCTTGGTGTAATTAAAGCAAAGACTTTTTCAATTAATACATTATCATATTTTGAAAAGTTATGAGTAAGTACGCATTACATAATTGGCCCCAAATTATCACAGTCACTGCCATGAAGAAAAATAAAGGCAAATGAGAAAATAATTAATCAATAATGCAGTGCAACTACAAGCAATATCATTTTGACATGATATGGGTATTGTGTATTCTCAATTGCATTGCAAAACAAATAAAAGCGGTAAGAGACAAAGATATAATTTGGATAAATTAATGCAAGTTTACGTTTTAAAGTCCACTCTAAATGACAGGCTTGTAAGTAATTTTTTAACAGAGCTGTAAAAACGTTTTGTAAAATATAAGAGCTGTTAAAAATTTGCTCCAACAAGGCTTTTGCTCTGACCACTTCATACTGGTATTTTTGATGTCACCAATAACCTCCCCATTACTGAATCCCATTACCCGCATTTGATCACTCACTCCTATTTAATACATTCACTTCATTGGTCTGTTGTGATATATTTTCTTGGTTTTCCTCCTGCCTCATCAAGCTTTCCTTCTCAATCTCTGCTGCTGGTTTTTCTTCTTCTCTCAACCTCTTAATATAGTAGGACCTCAGGGCTTAGTCCTTGGACCTCTCTTTTTATTCATCTACATTTATTTACCAGGTAATCCTATCCAGTCCCATCACCTTGGGTCAGAAGATGATTTCTCTATCTCCAACCAGACTTCTCTTCTGATTCCAGGTTCTTTCATCCAACTGCCTATACAACATATCTATTTGCATATCTAATAGCCACTTCAAACTTAACATGTTCAAAATTAAACTCCTTATCTTTTCATCTAAACCTGCAGAATTCCCACCTCAGTTGACAGCAATTCTATCCTTACACATGCTCTTGTCAAAACCTTAGGGTCACCCTGGGTTTCTGTCTTTCTTTTTCACTTCACGTCCTTTCTTTCCATTCCATCAGAGAAACTCATTGGCTTTGCCTCTAAAATATATCCAGAAGCCAAGTGCTTCTCACCACCTGCCCTGCGGTCACCTGCTCCAACCATCATCTTTTATCTGAGTTACTGCAGTACTATCCTTACCAGCCTACATGCTTCCACACTTGCCATCCCACAGCCTAGTCTCAACAGAGTGGTTCTTTTAAAATCTAAGTTAGATCACGTCACCCTCTTCTCAAAAACACTCCAATGGCTCCCCGAAGGTAAAATTCTACCGTAGCCTTTAGGTTCTGGCCCCTGTTACCTTGGATATCATCTTCTACGCTCCATCTTGCTCACTCTGCTCCAGCCACACTGGCCTCCATGCTATCCATTATCACATGGAGCATGCTGCAGCCAGAGGGCTTCCCCCTGGCTGTTCTCTCTGCCTGAAATGGTCTTTCCCCTCCTTCGGGTCTTTGCTCAATTATTAACTCCTCATGAGGCCTTGCCAAACATAATATTGTTCTCTTCAGCCTGCCTCTCCCCATAGACATACATTCCCTGTCCCCTCTTCAGCTTGATTTTTAAAGTGCTTATCACTTTCTAATGTATTATAGAATTAGCTTGTTTATTGGTATTATGTTTATTTCTCCCCCCACTAGAATGTTAAGACTCACAAAATCAGGTATTTGTGTGTCTTTGCTTTAGTTCACAACCCAAACACATAGAACAACACCTGGCACAATAACAGGCCTTCTATAAATATGGGTTTAATATATAAATTTATAAGTTAATAAATAAAATAGTTCAATTACTAAATGCATCTGCCTCATACAGCAAGATGAATATTTTCCAAAATAAATGCAATTGGAGATTTTTCTATGTATATGTATATTTATTGTTCTCCCTGCCGGGGCTGACCGACACACCCTGAGCGATGGATGAGTAGATTACTCTGACACATGTTTCTGTGAAAGAGAGGCTAAGGGGCTGTTTTGCTTTAGGAGCAAGCTGCCCTATTTGCCTGCCTCCTTGGGCTTTTATTGTAACAACAGCTTGAACTAAAATTAACCTCTAGATACAATCAGCAGGGTAAGCATCCTTGAGAAAGCTCACGCTTCTACAAAGTCGGGTCTTTAAAGACCAAACATAGAGACTCCAGCAAAACACCTGGGGGATTGAACTTGTTTGGAAAAGTCAAGGTAGGGGCTGCTGCCTTCAGCAAGGTCCCCCAGAGGCCCCCACCTTTCGGAGAATCCTCCTTACAGACATTCCAACCAAGTCCCGTGCTTCCCACATCTCCCTACTTTTCTCTTCTTAGAATCTGCTTTTCTTAATAGTGCAGTATTTTTTTAAATCTATCTGTAATTAAAACTTTCATTTATACTTATACTAGAGGCCCAGCGTGGGAAATTGCACAGCCCCACCCACCCGAGAGCACCTCGCCACGCTCGCCTCGCCTCACCGCGCCCGCTGCAATCAGAGCCTGTGGGCCACAGGGGAGGGACCGAGAGGTGCTCCATGCACTTCATGGTTACCGGTTATTTGGTCATTTCGGTCGTGAGGACTCTGGCCTTTTATTATTATGATATTTATGAAAACCATCTCTACTAAGCTTGTCTACACCTTTTCATATAAAATTTCAGCTGGAACCTAGCTAAAATGTCTTCACTTCTAATGTTTTAAATAAAATTTATATAGAAAGTCATCATGCCATATATTTTAATTACAATCATTCCAATGTTTGAGTTGATACTTCTTATAATTGCAGAAACAGTATCAAGAAAGAGTTGTTTTTTCTAGTACTGACAACCAAGCTGTCATTGCCATCTTTCTGTGTGTGAGCTAAAAACAGTAGACTCTTGCCACTTAATGAACTTCGCTTGGCAGACAGAAGACCTACACGTCACACACTTCAGTAACTCCCTTCTCCTGCAGCTCCCACAAGGCCAAGTTTTTCCTCCTTCCTTGCCCTTCCAATGTCTTATCTAATTCCACTTTTAATAATGCCAATTGCAAGCTCTACACACAGTCAGCTCATAGACTGCAACAGATTGGGTCATGTGTCGCGTTCCTAAAGTCAGGATCCCACCCTAAAACCCTACATGACAGGAGAGAATAGATTATAATAACCCTAACCCTAACCCTAACCCACTGAGGAGCCCATGAGGCAGTTGTCAGCAACACTTGATCATCCAGGTCCTTGCACCTCTTCTCTCTCTCTCCCCAACCCTCAGTCCTTCTCCTCCTACCTAAGGTGAAATAAGTGAGTCTGCTCCTGACCTTTTTCACACAAATATGCAGTCCCTCATCCTGTTCCCTGTTCATTTCACCACGCCTTTCTCACTTCTTCCTTTCTTCTGCAGATAGTTGTTACCTTAAGGACATCTTATTCCCAGCTGAATTTATAATGCTTGTTAAAAGTAGGTCCTTTAAATTTTTTATAGACTGTCTTTTTTAAATATACTTTTTTATTGTTGATAGTACTACAGAAATCTCCTCTTTTCCCCTCCTTTACGCCCACCCTCCCAGCCCCTACCCGCCCACCCCATGTCTTCAATATCCTATAATTGGATAATGCCTGTATCCAAGGGCTATGCCTATAACCATATAAGTTCTTTGGTTTATCTCCTCTCATCCCCCCAAACCCCACATTTTTTTATAGCAAAACTTAAAATAATTAGCATAGCATTCCCCTCCATTGGAGGCAAATTTGCATGCTATGAGGAAGGAGATAATTGAAGCTGGGGCCAAAGAGCTGTAAATGTAAATCACCTTTGCTCTAATATGCCCCTCCCCCCCCCCCATCGTGTACCAAAACAAAACAAAAAGACAACTGGAGGCAGAAAAAAGTGAAGTCATCATTTGTTTTAGAGGATAAAATCTAGACCAAAAAATAGTCTTGCTACATTTTAATTGATGACTGTAGGTAATCTGACCTGGTCTTCTCACTTTTTTCATATAAGATCGCAACATGTACCTCCTGGGGTGTGTGACAATAAAGCTAATGTCTCTGAAATAAATCTATAGACTTTAAAATGTTTTAAGGACATCCATGATTAGTGATGAGGGCCTAGAAATAATTAAACCTCCTACTTAAAAGAGTTTAAAAAAAGAAAATGTCTACCTTACTTATAGTAAACAAAGAACAATTTTAAGACTTAGCTGTAATATTTAAGAATAATTGTACTACAGTATATATGTGAAGATATACCATCAAAGCATATTTAAGTTCAAATCTTAATCATGAAATACTTCAAACATAAAAAGTATAGAAAATACTGTAACATTTACTTATTAACACACCATGTTAACATTTCCCATTTAGTAAAATGTTAATATTAAACATGTTAACATTTCCCATCATGTGTTTTTAGATCTTCCCCTTTTGTTGAAGAAATAAAATGTTACAGCTAAATTTAAAGTCCTACCGCCTTTCTTTTCTTCTTTCCTTCCTCTCAAACAACCACTTTCTGAAATTGCTATGAATCATTCCCACATAAGTTTTGGCAAATTTATTTATATGAAGAAAATATACTAACTACTATTTATATATTTTAAAACTTCACATACAGACCTGGCCGGTTTGGCTCAATGGATAGAGCGTCAGCCTGCGGACTCAAGGGTCCCAGGTTCGATTCTGGTCAAGGGCATGTACCTTAGTTGCGGGCACATCCCCAGTAGGGGTTGTGCAGGAGGCAGCTGATCAATGTTTCTCTCTCATCGATGTTTCTAACTCTCTATCCCTCTCCCTTCTTCTCTGTAAAAAAAAAAATCAATAAAATATATTTTTAAAAAATAACTTCACATACATACCCACCCCTTTAACCTTTTTCCTCTTAAAAATGTTTCTGAGGTTTATCTGTGTGTTGCCTGCAGATTTAGTTTATTTGGACAGCTCTGTAACATGATGTCAAAAACAACTATATTTGTGTTTCCTTATAAATTTCTTCCTAAAAACCTAATTGCTGGAGTACACCAATCATCTTCTAACACCATTAGTAATACATAACCTCTCCAGTAGGTGTCATCAGAATTGTTTTATTCACGCACTTGATATGGTATGTCATGCCTTCTAATTTGTATTTCCCTAAATATTAAACATGTTGAAAATCTTTTCAAATTTTTATTGGCATTCAGTTTCTTCTTTATTAATTACCTATCAGGGCCTTTGCCTATTTTTCTATTGGGTTAGGTTGTTTTCTTTCATTAATTTGTAGAAGCTCTTTATATATTCTAGATACCATATTTTGATGGTTGCATGCATTACAAATTTCCAATATTTTTAATCTCCTTTTTTCACATTTTCATGATATCTTTAAAATTTTATTATGCAGTCAGATTTGTTAATATTTTCCTTATTAGTTTGTGCTTTTCCATCAGGTATAAGAAACCTAGACCTGATATAATTAAAATGTTATTTTCCCATGTTTTCCTGTAAACATTTTACTATTTTGCTTTTTAAAATTTAGCCTTTTAGTCCACCTGAAATTCAACTTGTATATATGTACAGATATAAACCTTTTCATACCAATAATTGTCCCAGTATCATTTATTTAATAATCTATCTTGTTTCTCTCAAATTATATTGTTATCAAATAAATAGGTTTGATTTTAAATTCTATTTTCTTTTCCACTGGTTTATCTATTCTTGCGTCATCCCTCACAGATTTTATTCCTATGAATTTACAGAAATCTTAATATCTGGATAGGAAAATTTCACCGTTATTCTCTTTTTTCAAGATTGTATTGAATATTCTTGGTCCTCTGTATCTCTACAATAAAAGTTTGATTAGCTTGTCAAATCTCATTAAAAAGAAACTGATGATTTTTTTTATTCAAAGTACATTGAATCTATAGATTAATTTGGGATAAGTTTCCATCTTTATGACTTTGGTTCTTCCCGTCCACAAATCATGGTCACGATCATGCTACATCAGTTTTTCTTTTAATGAAGTTTTGTCATTTTCTCTAAAAAGGTCTTAATAACCTTTTTATAAGTTTTTTTATATCTATAGTTTAGTTTTGTTTTCCATTAAAAATGATATATAAGCTTTATAGTACATTTTCTAAGGGAGACCATCTACCAGGTGATTAATAGCACAAGTTCGGATTTCGAAACCAAAATGCTTGAGTTCAAATCCTGGCTTTGCCATTTAGAAAGTGTATTACCTCAAGCAAATAATTTACCCTCTTTGTACTTTTGGGAGATAATTCACTCACCTATAAAACCAAGGATTCTAAAAATTCCTGCATCAAAGAATTATTGTGATAAATGAGCAGAAAGAGAGAGAGAGAAAGAGAGAAATACTTAGAACAGTTCCTGGCACATGGTAAATGCTTAACAAATGTTTATTTGTTGACTCAGAATGAGCTAGAGCATGCTACATTAACAAGTAACCCTAAAATCTCAGTGACTGAGACCAACAAAGCTTCTTTTTTGTTTATGCTGCATGTCTGGCTTGCATCAGTTGGGATACTTCTCACCCCAGGGCTCAAACTGATAGAGCAGTTATCATATAGAAGATTGCCACATTCTGAGGAACAGTGAAAAAATATTACCATTCATGTTGTAGCTCTTAAAGCTTTCACTTGAAAGTGATAGGCATCACTTCTGCTTACATGTCATTGGTCAGAGCAAGCCATCTGGTCAAACCTAACTTCAAGGAAGAAGGAAGTAAAATCCCGCCATGTACTAAGACAAAACCAAAAATATTTAGTGAACAACATGAATGGCTCTCACAGTTATTATCTGTTTGATCACAGTTTACAAAAATTGAATTTTTAAAAATCTTAATCTTAAATCCTATCAGCTTGATAAACGATCTTATTAGTTTTAATAGTTTATCTGTAGTTTCTGTTGGCTTTCTTTGTAAATATTCCACGGTTTACAAATAATGACAGTTTTGTGTCTTTTTTTTCCCAATCTTTATATGAATTATCTCATGTGTTATGTCTGTTAGTGTGTTAAGGTATGTTGCTGTGCTGGCTAGAACGTCTAATAAAATGTTGAAGAAATAATAACTGAATAAAAATGTGTATATTGTTTGCCCTTCTAATTTTTGCAAATTTAGTATGTTTGAAGCATCTCATTTTTGTATTAGTTGGCATTTCCTCAATTACTATGAGGTTGAATTGGAGAGGGGGGGGTTGTTCTTGGCCAAGCAATTACCCTTTTGTGAATATCAATTCATACCCTTTGCTTATTTTTCTTATTGCACTGTTTGCCTTTTTTTACTAACATGTAAGTGCTTATATATTTAGATACTAATTTTTTGTTGGTTAAATGTATTTGAATATTGTCTTATAGTCTATGGCCTGTATATAATTTTAATGGTATCTTTTGTCATACAGAAGTTTAATGTAATCAAATTCTCTCCATGTTTTGAATTTTGTGTCTTTTAAAAAAAAATTTTCAGAGCAACCAAAGGACTTGTATGCATACATATAAGCCTAACCAATGAACACAGACACCAAGGGGGTGAGGGCATGAGGGGGCATGGGGGGGGGGGGGGCAAGGGAGGGGTAAGGACACATATGTAATACCTTAATCAATAAAGAAAAAAATAAAATAAAAAATAAAGAAATGTTCACTATCAAAAGATCATATAAATATTTTTCTACATTTTCTTCTAAATTATTTTTATTTTTCACATTTAGTGGTTTAATCTGTCTGGAACTGATCAATGAGCTATATGTGATGGGATACTTAGGGGATAGGGGAGTTAAGAATGAAGAGGAAACAGAAATGTACATATCTGACCATTAAAAAATATTTTTATGAAGAACTTTAGTTATATCTTTCAGAACCCCTAATGTTCAGAGCATAATTTGGAAAATTCTGGAACCAGTGAATTCTATCTAAAATTTCAAGAAAAAGGAACCAATAATTCAGTGTCCCCTAAGTGAAAAGCACTATGCTAACTAGGTATGTTCCCATACTCATTTAATCCTCAAAAATATACATAATACTATTTTACAGATACCTAAGATCCTGTAGCTAATAAACTGTGACAATGGAATTTGAGGCCAGATTGCTCTGCCTTCAAAGTCCATTTCCTTCCATTTTCTTCCTTCCACAAAATCATCGAATGTTTTGTAAAGCTAGATTGATACATTAAGAATTTAAGACAAAGTTAGACACTGGAAAGGAGAGGTAATGACTCTAGTAGAAAACTTACTTGTTTTTTAAATACATAAGCAAGCTGTCTCTTTTAAGTATAACCTAGATTTTTACAATTATTTGGTAGTTAAAAACATTTAACAGGCTTCAAGTTCTGAAGACCTAAGTTTAAACCTGTCATGCCAAGCAAACTATTATCTTAGTGTCAGTTCAAGAAGGATTACAACAGCCACTTCCCAGGACTGTTGGGCAGATTACATGAATTGCATTAAAAACGCTTACAGGACTCAACCTAAAGAATATTGGAAGTCAGTGTCTTCTCTCCCTTCCTTTTTCTTGCTTTCCTTTTCTCTTTCTGCCTTTGTTTCTTCTCTGCCTCTGCCCCAGGCAGCACTTTGTTAGTAATAATGAACTACTATATAAATAGGTGTCCTGTTATTAATTATGACTGGGTTCAGCCCAGTGGAGCTAAATTACTTTCATAAGGCCAAGTCAGTGCCAGAATGAATCACAACACTGGGAGGCTCTTCCTCCTCCCCCACGCTTTGTTCCCACTGTGGCCACAGCTGCCTTCAGTGCTTAGAGGTTAGAGAGTTACTGAAGAGTGACCGCCACAGTGCCCTCTAATATCTTGTTGCTTGTCCTCCTCCAACATCCCAGAAATGAACAAGTTGACGTCCCCAGGGAATTAGTTGGGTCCAATCAGGACAAGTAAAGATGTCAAATTGATTCTATCTCTGGGTTCTACTCCTTAAACTTGTTTCTTTCCCATCAGTTTCTCTCTCATTCTTTCTCTTTTCCTCTCAGTTCTCCTTTGTTAAACACTTTTCCCCTCTATCTGGTATTTTCCTTCTCTTTTTTCTCCCTTGTGGCATCTGCTATTTCCATCTCATCCCTATTCTCCCCCTCATCTCCTTCTTCCCCATTCCATTCAAAAAGAATGATAGTGAAAACAGTAATCAGCAGTTGCCTGCTGATTTCACTGCAGGAACATGGAGTACTTGCCATTAGGGATCACAGGTGGCTTCCCAAGTCCCGCAGCCTGGTGGCTGAATGCTTGGGTCATGGTGAGGCAGGTGGGAGTGTGGGTGGTACCCAGCAAGCGGCCCAGAATCGTTCTACTGCCAATCCTTCTGACAATGAAATGTCTAATGCAGGCAAATATATTGTAGTTCATTAAGTCTGTGTTGCTAACGTACTCCAAGTCAATCACAATGCCGTTTCCAATGGAAAATTCCCAAATGAAGTCTATGGATGTGAAAAATAAATGAAACTGACTTGATATTTTAACTAATACTGTGACATCACCTCTTGATTTTATGTCTGCCCTGCTTTTGTTCTATGAATGAATAGGCCTGTGCTTTTCAGAGCAATCCTGTAACTTATACACATGCTAAAAAATTATATTGAAATGCCCAGTGAAACATGCATCTACCCAGGCAAATTATCTGGTAGAGGTACCCCATGCAGTTAATTCAGGAGTATAAGTTTTTACCTTTTCATATATAGCAATTTAAGAACTGACTCAGATGCATAATTACCTCAAACTCTTTACTTAATTCTGCCCATAATTTTGCCTTGATCTTCTAAGTTATACTTACTTGATATTTTTATTTAAAAATTCTACTGTTCTTAACATAATTGTATATGTGTTTTTGTGTAAACCACTTCAAATCCTTTGTGGAACAATATGAGTTTAAAAAACAAACAAATAAATAAAGGAATAACTTCTGTCTTTACCAAGCAATCTAAACATAAGTCTTGATCTCTATTCTGATTTTTTAGCTTATAAAGTGGTGTGGTGCTGGGTTTTTTTTGTTTTTGTTTTTGTTTTTGTTTTCATTTTTACTGCCTCATTTATAATTTGACCTCATGTTATAGACTCCCAAAATTTGTGTCTTACCAGAATTCATACATTGACACCTACTCTCCAATGTGATGGTATTTAGAGGTGGGTCTTAAGAGGTAATTAGGCCATTTGGGTGGAACCCTTACAATGAGATTAGTGCCCTTATAAAAGACTAGCGGCCCAGTGCAATTCGTGCATGGGTGCAGTCCCTAGGCCTGGACAGCAATCAATGCACAAGCATCTGGTGTGAAAGGGCAGGTCCCAGCTGACCTCTGGGCCCTGGGCAGCACCTGGACCCCGGTCCCCCACGAACCCCCCTCCACCTGAGACATTGGGCCCCCTCCCAGCCCCTCATAGCCTGGGAGCCAGGCGGCGCCCCCCCCCCCCCCCACAATCCCTCCCTTGCCATTGGCACTGGTCGCCATCTGCGGGGTGATCAGCAGAGCAATCAGGCCCCGCTCACACCTGCCTTGGCCTGGCACCGCCCATTCACCTGCTCCACCATCCCACCACAGTCCCACTTTCAGTCGGGGCCCTTTGGTGCTGGCAGCACCTCCACTGCCACCCGATTCCAGCGCCATGTCGGTCGAGGGGACAATTTGCATAATAGGCTTTTATTATATAGGATACTCCAGAGAGCTCCCTTCCCTCCTTTTGGTAGATAAGCACATGTGAACCAGGAAGAGAGCTCTCACAAGTTACTGAATCTCAAAGAGCCTTGATCTTGGGATTCCCAGCCTCCAGAGCTGTGAGAAATAAATTTATGTTGTTTATAAGCCACCTAGTCTGTTGTATTTTGTTATAGCAGCCCTAACTGACTAGGATACCTCATAAGAATTTTTTATTTAAAAATATCTTTAAAGATCAAAGGATAAGACTTGTTAACTGTGCTTGACTACATTAGGAAGAGATAAGTGCTAAAAATCACCACATTTGTTTTTTGGCATTATTGTTATTCTGTATTGTATTTGATACAAAATTATATTTCTGAAAATTTCATTGACTTAAGCTACTCGAGACAATCTCAAGAAGCTAATTAATGGCTTATATTTGCAATGTTTTTAGGTTTTATTTCTGGAGGTTAATTCTAACCAATTGCTACACTAGACAATATTGGAAGAAATATCATAAAAAATATCTATGCCACCATCTTAAAAAAATGTATCATTAAGACAAGCTTCATTTTATCAGGGTTATACAAGCCTTCTTTATCTAAATTCACATAAGTGCAGAATAGATTTGGAAAAATATCAACGCAAGTAGATTATTTATTGGCCACTATTCTAAATATCTAGGAAATTCTGGTTTAAAAAGTACTTGTTTTGACATGAATAATCCAGGTGTGGAATTTCAAGCCAGGTTAATCTTAATTGTCACCCTTACCTTTATTAGTTCAAGACTCTATTAATAAATAAATTCATCCCAAGGAGGAAATTTTCTTCACAACCTCTTGGGAGTTTCTATTGCCTATTGACAACAGATTTGGAAAACTCATTGGTATTTATGGACTAAAGCAGAGAACTGCTTGTTTGTATCTCTCTCTTCTACCTTTTTTGGAGGTTAAAGAGTTTTTCGTCACTGAATCCCCAGTTCCTAGCAATGTCTGTCATGGCGTAGGTCAGTGATGGCGAACCTTTTGAGCTCGGCATGTCAGCATTTTGAAAAACCCTAACTTAACTCTGGTGCCGTGTCACATATAGAAATTTTTTGATATTTGCAACCATAGTAAAACAAAGACTTATATTTTTGATATTTATTTTATATATTTAAATGCCATTTAACAAAGAAAAATCAACCAAAAAAATGAGTTCGCGTGTCACCTCTGACACGAGTGTCATAGGTTCACCATCACTGGCGTAGGGGATGGGCTCTGTGATCGGGTGGTCTGATTACACTCCTAGCTCTGCCAGGTACAATCTGTGCTCTTTAGGGCAACCTGCTTAAACTCTTTGTGCATCAGATTTTTCATCAGGAAAACAGAGAAAATAACAGTTCTTAGAAATTTAAACAATACCAGGCATGTAGAAAACATTCAATAAGCCATAAATATATGGATGGAACAGTTAAATTTCTACATAACTGCCTAACATAATTACTGAATTATATGTGTGTGTCTGAAAGTCTCAAATACAGATGCCTAGGGAAAGGTCCTAATTAGTGACTACTAGTTCTCCCCGCTGGCATCATCAACTGGTTAATGACACCTTCCCAGGCATAGACAGAGTACCCATAAAAAACTAAAGTGTCAAGAGCCGTCTATTACATTTGACCCTGCTCTAGCCATGCCAAGTTTCCCAGCAGTAAAAGCTTTTTATTATATTCCACACAATCAAAAGAGCAACATGACCACAAAAGAATAGGTTTGGATATCAGACCCAGCCTAAGGTTCATCACTCTTCTGCTCATTAGCAAAATGTCTTTGGGCAAGTTAAACTTGCTAAGCTTCCATTTTTACTTGTAAAATGGGGATAATACCTACTTTGAGGTCTGAGAGTTAGAAAAACAAATGAGGAAATCTATTTGTAAATCACTTACCCTAGTGCCTGACACATCTGAAGCATTCATTAAGTAGGAGCTGCTGTCATTATTATTATTTTATCACCCCCAAATTCTGAGAATTTTTTTTACTAAGAAAGAGATATAGCATTGGTTCCAAAATAATTTTATGTTAGTTGTGGGAAGAAAGTGTAGCAGTTTTCATCTTTACACTTGGAGTGCGGGAAACGAGTTAAGTCGGCTCGCGTGAATTGCACGTACTCCGCGGGAGCCGTCTTTAACTCGGTTCATATAGATTTGCGGTGGAGTGCGGGAAACGTGTAAACTCGGGCCGATTGTAACTGCGTATTACCAAATATTTGTTTGTAATCCACCCTTTTGGTGGATGGAACAAAACCAAAAGACAGAGCCATCTTATATTTTGGCGGGAAATTCACCCGCACTCCAAGTGTTTAGAAGAACTTGTGATGTTGCAGTTGCCACCTAGGATGCCCTAAAACCTAAAAAGTTGATAAATTCAGATTAATTTGAATTATGAATAAAAAGCTCAAAGTACTAATTAGAAAAGAGGCTGCCGTGATTTTTCCAGATGACTGGGTTAGAGTGACTGGTTGTGCAGGTGGCATTATTCTTAATAATGGTAATGATTATTAAACCCTTTAATGTCCCATAATGAAAGCCTCCACTGAAATGCTGCATCAAAAAAAATTTCTTTTTGCTTATGAATTCAGTTTCTTTGTTAACCATCAAGCACAGTCCGTAGATGTCAGTATTCATAATGACTCTTTTTTTTTTCATGCACCTTTTGCTTTGAACAATTTTTTCCAGTACATTTGGTTGGAAGGTAATAGGTTTATATTATACTTCTGTGTGCCTTAGAGAAGGGACACACAGGGTGAAGGATTTCAATACATTCAACCCAAAGGAAAGAAAAGGTAAAGAAGACTTTATTAGCTTCCTAATATCTTATAAAAGATTCATTTGCCTAAATGTGTTGAAGAAGGAGACCTTGGTCCTTTAAGGAAATCTAACAGGCAATCTGAGGACAAGTCCAAATAGCACACCAATCTCATCCAGAAGGAAATACCTGAATATAAAAGACGCCACACTGGGCTTTAGAGAAGGATATAAAGGAACTGTAATGTAATCAAGTCCACCTGGATATTTTCCAGGCTCAATTCTGTGTTATTGTGGTAGTGATTTCATTAGTCATTTGTACAACTACAAACCTGATACTCACTCAGTGTACATTTATTTTTTAAACCAACCTGCACTGGCCTTTTGCTTTACTTTGCAAATTTTTTTAGTGTGTTTTCAACTTCTGGTTTGAAGATTTAACCTCTGAGTATAATTCTGGAAGACAGTTCAGATGCTCTGACAGAAAAAAAAATGCCTTACTTTTATCTGGCATCGATATAGCCAGCTATATTGGCATCCTGTTTTCAATGTGTAATAGCCTCATCCAATAAGTCTCTCATTCAACACACATTTCCTGAATGTCATCTAGTGTCTTATGAGTGCCATTATTCATGAAACCAAGCATAATATGACCCCTATCCTACTACTCCAAGGCTAAAGTCTTTCCTGAGAGTCTTGATATTTTCAGAAATGCATAATGTCTTCTTGCCAGCTACTTCAAGCATCGTTCCCCTGGTGTGAGTTGAAGAAACTTTCAATCAATCTCCATCTCCCATACTCTGAGTGTCAGAATGAATAAAGCACGAGGGAATAAATAACAGAAACGGTGTTGAAATCTGGGACTCCAAAATGAGAGAACTGAAGCAGTGACATAGATAATTCAGTCACTGCCTCCCTTCCCTGTTGCGTACCCACAGGATCTAGAAGCTCTCTACAGGCTTGAGAATTCCTATCTTAAAAGTGGTCCAATAAAATCATTCTCACTCAATGAACTGCAGGCAAAGCACGCTGCTGGTGAAGAAGTAGAATGTCTGACAGCTTTACATTTGTCAGGGAAGAAAAGTGTAGAAACACTAAGACTCCATCAAAAAACTATTAGACTTAATAAATGAATTTGGCAAAGTAGCAGGATACAAAATTAACGCCAAGAAATCTGGCGTTTCTATACACCAATAGTGAACTTACAGAAAGAGAGACTATAAAAGCAATCCCATTTAGTGACTAAATCTTCTGTGATTCCCATAAGATCTTCAAATTTTTTATGAAACTACTTTAGCTACATGAAAATGTTGCTTCTGATAGCTGATTAGATGTACATGAGTGATACTTTGATGGTAAGCCATACCATCCATCAATAATATACATAGCACTCAGTTCCTAAGACCATTTCCCTCGTGGCATAAGGATTTTTCTTAAGTGATTCCATGGTTCTCATTATCATTCTCTTTTATGACCTTAACGAACATCAATGTCTTATGTACTCTAGCACCTAAATTGAGATAAATGTTTCATTTTGGAGGCTCTACTTACTACCCTGCAATGGATATTTAATAAATGCCTATAAGAAGATTCTAGTCTGAAAAACTCAGACTTTGAGAATGAGAAATAGTTTATAATTGTTTATGCCAAGTTAAGCACGAGCCTAATAAGACTGTGGTTTTAAAATACAAAATATTTTGTCTTAGAGGTAAAATATAAAAATTCCTGGGTAGCTTCATAAATACATTATTAATTTGGTTATATTTTCTCTGTGTTCCTGAGGTATGCTACTTAATCATAAAATAGGTCTTCACTTTTTAAAGAAGGTATAATTTTTAATATTTTAAGAAATGCCAAGTTCAATAAAGGCAATGTTTGTGCATTTTCCTCATTTATACTGAAGATTGTAACAACTTATGGTGACTTAGAAAGGTCTCTTCAAGAGACATATGCAATTATTTTCAGGATTAAGTAAGGAATCCCCAACTATATTCTCCCTTGTAACCAGGATGACAAAAGTATTTAGCTTGAAGTTTTGAGACCCTATTGATCCAAAATCAATAGTGACATCTTTAAAAAGTATGCACCTCAGAGGCATAAATTTTAAAAGTTTAAGGAAATATGACCTGAAAATACTTGCCACATATTTTTTCCCTTCTCGAAGGCTGAGTGTGCTATACATATATGAACAATTAAATAAATTTAAAGCAGTTATTAATTCAGAATCAATGGAAGCTCTGAAATTGCACAACAAAGTATGAGACTGTGTATGTGTTGAGTAGAGGAAGAAAAAAATTAAAAAACACCTGTATAGTGAGTAATTTCTGTATGTCAGACCACGATCAAGGCACTGGAAATATAATGTGAATAAGACAGGGATTTCTGGCCTCAAGTAGCTTATATTCTTGTCAAGGAATATAGGTAGTAAAACATATACACAAATAAATTTCAGAAATATATCCCACATTTAGAATATAGGATTCCCACAATTTAAGTTCAAAAAAATAAGGCCTCAAAATCAGAGATGGCCAAAAACAAGCCATGCAGACCACTGGGTGAGCAGTAAAGATAGACCACAGTTTTAGGACACCAAAACCTCAGCTTTTAGAATGATTAGATTCAATATACAGGCATCACTTATTTTATTGTACTTTGCTTTATTGTCCTTTGAAGATACTGCATTTTTTACAAACTGAAGGTTTGTGACAACCCTGTGTCGAGCAAGTCTCTCAGTGCCGTTGCTCATTTTGTGTCCCTGTGTCCCATTTTAATAACTTCCTCAAAATTTTAAACTTTTTTATTCTTATTATATTTGTTATGGTGATCTGTGGTCAGTGAACTTTGATGTTACTATTGTACTTATTCGGGAGCATCACAAACTGCATCCATATAAGGCGGCAAAATTCATCCATAAATATGTGTATTCTGACTGCTTCACAAACCAGCCATTCCCCCATCTCTCTCTCTCTTCTCAGGCCTCCCTATTTTCCAAGACTCAACAATATTGAAATCAGACTAATAAATAACTCTACAATTGCCTGTAAATGTCCAATTTAAACAAAGATTTCATCAAGTCAGCAAACTTTGTTGTCTTATTTTAAGAAATTGCCACAGTCACCCTAACCTTCAGCAACCACCACTCTGGTTAGTCAACAGCCATCAACATCAAGGCAAGACCCTCCACCAGCCAAAATATTACAACTCACTTAAGGCTTGGATGGTAGTTAACATTTTTTTAGCAATAAAGTTTTTTTTAAAGATTTTGCATTGATTTTTTTAGAGAGAGAGGGATAGGAAGAGAGAGAGAGAGGTGAAAGCCAAATGCCAATGGGCTGCCTTCTTCATGCCCCTTACCTGGGATCAAGCCCACAACCCACACATGTGCCCTGACCAGGAATCCAACCAACAACATTTCAGTACACAAGACACCACCATGCTGGCCAGGACAGCAATATAGTGTTTTTTTATCAAGGTAAATACATTGTATTTTTAGACATAATGCTATTGCACACTTAATAGACTCAGTATAATGTAGACATAACTTTTATATGCACTGGAAAACCAAAAAGTTGTGTGACTCACTTTTTTTTGCGATATTTGCTTTATTGCAGCAGCCTAGAACTAAAATTGTAATATCTCTGAGGTATACCTGTATAAAAGAATATGTATAATATGTTACAATCTTTTTTAATATATGATCAAAGAAGAAGGAACAGTCAGAAATCTTCATGAAGAATTAAGGAAGAATCAACATTTAAAAATAAAATTGGGCCTGGCTGTGGTGGCTTAGTGGATTGAGCATCATCCCATAGACCAAGAGGTCCTGGGTTCGATTCCCAGTCAGGGCACATGCCTGGGTTGCAGGCTTGATCCCCAGTAGGGGTGTGCAGGAGGCAATCAATCAATGAGTCTCTCTCATCATTCATGGTTCTATCTCTCTCCTCCTCTCCCTTCCTCTCTGAAATCAATAAAAATATTTGAAAAAATAAAAATAAAATAAAATAAAATTGGGTAAAGATGGATTCTCAATGAATGAATGAGACACCAGAACAGAGAGAGTTAGTAAACTGGGAGATAAGTTGGAGAACATTACCTAGAGTGGAGCACAGAGAGAAAACAAGGGCTGTATGAAAGAACAGAGAAAGTGAGAGATTCTAGCACATATCCAATTGAGTGCCAGAAGGGGATAAAATTTTAAAATGCAGAAGGGATAGGTTTACAGAGACAATCACTAAAAAAATTCAGAATTGATAAAAGATGGAACATATAAAATTAGGATTTCCACATAAACCAAGCAGGAAAAATAGGTGAGGTTCACATGTGAGCTTTTTTAAAAATAGGCTACAAAATATTGAAGATAAGAAAAGAGACTCTGAAGTAGAAAAAGAGAACAGACCAGTCATTTCCCAGGAATGGTCATTATACTGCTAACCAACCTCTCAATGGCAACACTGGAAGCCAAAAGACTGAGCATTACTATCTTCAAAGTCCAGAGAGAATGTAACTGTCAACCTAGAATTGTAAATCCAGCAAAACTATCATTTCAAAATGAGAGTAAAATGAAGAGATTTTCAGATGAACAAAAACTAAGAGGGTTTACCACCAATAGACTTTCAATAAAGGAACTTTTAAAATATGTACTTTATGAACAAGAAAAATGATCTTCTATATGTTTTACATAGTAAAATAACACAGATGTTGTGGTGATAGCTGCAAAGCTCTGTGAACATGTTAAAAACCATTAAATTGTACCCTTTAAATGGGTAAATTGTATAGTATGGGAATTATATCTCAACAAGGCTGTTTAAAAGTATATATAAAGGATGAAGATCCTCTTTTTCAACACAGACTATGTGACTTGAGAACTTGGAAAAATGAGTATCAGGATTTCTCTTAAACTTGCTGGGATTTAATGATTAACGGCAGTCTGACTGAAGGTGTACTGACCTGTTTCTTAATTTAATAGTGGAAACATACCTAGAGCTGCCTACTAATCAAGAATATTTGTTAATGAAAGTTTGTAAGTTTCCTATAATAACTGATATAGTGTGATAACCATCTTTTTAAAATACAGACAAAAGTATCTTAACACTGAAAAAAAGAATGTTTCCCAAGAAAAAAATCATAAAACAAGTTCAGAGAAGTTCATCCTTGTTTCCCTAACTATTCCTTCCTTCCTTCATTGGCAATATTTGACTTATAGTTCCACCATTTCTATTTGATACTAAAAAAAATGAGATTTCACAAGTGGAAGGTTATATCCATGTTTCATTGTATTGCACACAAAAAAGCACTTAACTTTGAGGTATTTGCATCCAGAACAATTTCACGAACCATCAGAAATCTAACCTCTGTTAATGGGCATAGACAAGAGTCTCCTGCAGCATTCAGAAACCAACTAAAGGCAAAGCCTTTTTTTCTGATTAAAGGAGAGTTTCTGGTCAATTATCATGTCAAGGGAGATATTTTGGGGCCAATAGTACTTCAACTTCTTGTATGAAAGTGCCCGCTAGTACCCCCAATATGTGCAGCCATGTGGAAGGCAAATGGGTTTCAGTGGCAGGTATTTCTGAGCTGTGATACTTTGAGCAAGTCACTTAACATCTCTGTTCTTTGGTTTTCTTATTAAAACAAAGGAGAGTAACACTCACTGTTTCGGATTGTTCAAAGGATTATATTCAATGATGTGATGATTCAGAATCTGCAGAATGAGCAGGGTGAGGCCAGAATTCTAACACAGGAACCACAAAGACAGTCGGCTTCCTTTCTACGGTGACCAGCAGGTCAAGGTGTGAAGGGAGAGCTCCCATGCCCTGCTCAGCTGGGCCACTGTTGTACTCATAACAAAAAGCTCCGTTTCTATATTTCTCTGAAAGCATCTGTGATCACAGAGCATCAGGCTAGAAAAGCAGTGTAAGAAAGTGATGCAGGGGGTCTGGCCCCTTCACAGAGCAGCTCAGACCAGGCTAAATGCAAATGGAAGGCAAACTCTGTCCAGCTGATTGGAATTTTTTTCAGCGTTGCTGTTGAAAAAAACAAACCCACAAGGTTATTCTCCCTCTCCAGCCAGACTTTTTTTTAAAAAGTCTCCCATTGTTTGGCTCACAGAAAATGTCACAGTTCTGTACTTAATCTTTCTATACAAAATCTGTGGCTTTCTTAAACAGCTAACTCTCAATGTGGATCGAAGCTGCAAAGGCGGCCGTGGAATATTTCTATGAAATTGCCTGGGAAATGGATCAGTGGGTTTCGCTGCACAACAGTAAAACTTGCCGCCACCTATCAGGAGGGAACATTGGCCAATTATGGTCCTCAAATGAGCTGCCCACCGCTCCTTCTCCATTTCTTAAGCAAACTACCTTTCCAGTTTATTTTCCATAATGTGACAATTCTAGGCCACCACAAGCTGCCTTCGTTCAGACCACATTTGTTGAAAAAGGTGCAATTGAACTTTGCAAATGGAAAAATGGAGAGAGATCAACTATCATCTGAGTCCACATAAGAAACAGGCTATTTTTTGCTTCTAAAAGCTTTTTAAAAAAATAAAATAAAAACTTCATTTCTAGAAGCTGTTCTGTTGCTTCCTAAGCCAGTTGGCTGGCACAGGTAAAGGCAACTGAAGGTGAGGCCCATGCCAGAGGTAGTTTGAGGGATAAAAAGGAACCCATGGATTTACTCAGGGCTGTCTCCAACCACCACCCTCCCCCCTTCCCCAATCCTCTCAGTCTCTCCAGCCAAAGCTGAGGAAAGGTTTTGCAATCACCATAGTGATCCAGGCAAAAACAAGCATTGCTGTATATTTATGCATGATTTCTGCTAGGCAGGCCTGTACTGTTAAAGTCAAAAATAGACGAAAACTTCACAAAAATATAGACAATGTAAAACTGGCTATCTGGCAGCCCCGGTGCCTAGAAATGCCAATTTGTGTGTTCTTCCAGATAAGGTGACAAATTTGCAGTTTTTTAAGTCAGTTTCAGAGAAATACAAGTTAAGGATGATCTCTTTGGGCAAGTTCTGCTGTGGCAGAATCCCCCAATTACAGGAATAACCCAGGAGGTGACCACGAGAATCAGTAAGAGTCATCATCCTATGAAAGGAGACCTCCAACTCCGGAAGGGATTCACTGGGTGGACAGCCAAGTGCCCCCCAACAGCATCACATTGGTCCCCCCATTCCCTTCTTACATGTGTTCCCACCATCACGTGCCACAAAGTAACCAAGGCAGTTCAGGAAAAAAAAACATTTCTTCATTTGACACACAAACAAACAACAAATGTCCTAAGTACATTATGATAGTGTTGCCCAAACTGGTATATGAGATTTCAAGTCCGACACAAATTAACTTCTTTGGAAATTTTACGTATATATTTCTTAAATACAGCACATAGAACCTGTGATGTCCCCAGTTCTAATTGTTTAGAACAAGCTGAAATTTACCTAGAATTTCTAAATGAGTTTATTCACAGAAACAGTAAGTAAGTAGTAGGACAAGTGTTCAACGTAAGCGGCAAAAGTGTGAGGTTGGTACACATGGGAGAGGTTTGGGAAGTGGCAATAAGAAGCTAATATCATGAGGAGACTTGTCCATTTCTAGGCAAGCCACAGGGTCCTGGCCCATGGAAGATGCACCTTGGTTTTCCTATCCCACTAAGTTTGCTCTGAGTATTTTTTTTTATATGTTTTATTGACTTTTTACAGAGAGGAAGGGAGAGAGACAGAGTTAGAAACATCGATGAGAGAGAAACATCGATCAGCTGCCTCCTGCACACCTACTGGGGATGTGCCCGCAACCAAGGTATATGCCCTTGACCAGAATTGAACCTGGGACCTTTCAGTCCGCAGGCCGATGCTCTATCCACTGAGCCAAACCGGTTAGGGCAACCCTGAGTATTTTTATGGGTGTATAGACCTTGTTTCCTCTGCTGCCCGTGGACTGTGGGAAGATGTGCCTCATTGCCTGGGAACCCACCAGTGGAGGCTGCCACTCATCAAGGAATGAGGGAGGCTGCTACTCATCAGGGAATGAGGGAGATGTCCCTTCGCCGTCGGCAAGGATTCCACTGCATTTGTCTGAAGGAAATATATGCTGGCCTCGATGATTTAAGCAGTCCTTTACCAATGGGGCTCCTGCAAAGATTTCAAAGCTTCTGAGAATATTTGGGTGGGGTACGAAGAAGTGAGGGAAGAGCCCTGAGTCAGACACTAAGCCCTTGGCTCATTTTTCTGGTTCTCTCATCCTACGTGAGGAACCAGGCCTTTCAAGGTCCTGGCCCCTTAACTCTCCCTCCCAACAACTCTGCCCCGATTGAGTGTTCCCCGCTACATCCTCCTACCCTACCCCCCCTTCCAAACACAGATACGCCTGTCTTCTTACACAGGTCTGATTGAGGATGTAGAAAGCCTAGCCCATGGGTAATGGGGAGTAGAGGGGTACAAGGGGAGAAGCTCTCAGATACCAACCCCCACTCCCCACTTACTGAAATTGTGTCACAAATTTTGTTCTGGGATTCCTTTCCATCAAAGCATAAAGCGGGGGAGAAATCACTGTGGTTCCTCAGAGGAAGGCTCTCCTAGGACTTCATTTCGAGTGACCTTCCTACAGAGGAGACCAACAACATGCCCTGCAAAGAAGGCCATGTAGTTCCCCCTGGGCTGTTGCTCACAGAGGTCCTCTGGGTATCTGCGGAGTGCCTCCACACCTTCCTGCAAGTATGTACTCTCTGTCTGGCCCCTCTCCCTAGACTGTAATTTCATGAGGGCAGGTCATGTGTCTCATAGATTTTCCTGCCTTCAATGCCAAGAGCCATACAAGGCTTGAAAAGTGTTTGCTAAGTGAGTAATCACAAGGAATGTCTGGAGATGAAGGAACTGAAATGAAGTGCTGAAATAAGAAATAAATTTTTCAAATCAAGAATTATATCATTTTTGCCTAGAAATCAGCTGTGGAGCAGTAAACAGCAGACAGGGCTGTGATACCCAAGGTGTCCATGTGAACGTATATGTCAATCAAAGTTGTAACCTGTTTGTTCAGCTTTCCTCTGTGTTTCCTCTGTACAGACTCAGCTTCCACGGTTTCCACGTGAAGGTATTTAACCCTCCGCTTCATTTTGGATACAATACAGGCACAGGAGCCTATAGGGAAAAAAGAAATTAAACCACAAGGCAGAGTGACCTAGATTACTTTTTACCTAGATTATAAATTCAGGTCCCTCAGGGCTTGCACTATATCTGGGCCATTTGGTTTGAGTGACAAGTATGCCAATGAATCGTACTAGATTGTTTTTAATTAGTGGGTGTATATCACAATATATCTATCTTTTTTTAAAAAAGAGGCTCTGGAGAAGGGGGATTTAGAATATAGTCTGCTTAGTGACATGTACTAAAAAAACACACACACAAAAAAAAAACAGGTGTTTGCTATAAATGGAGATGCTGTTGCATAAGGCTTTGTGTGGACAAAAACATAAAAGGTGGTAGAATCTTCTTTCCCTTCCCCCAGTGTACATGCAGAGACAAGTTCCTACTTGAGTGGTCTGTATTACTTAGCTAGGGTTTCCATAACAAATACCCAGGGCTGCAACCCCAGGAAATCATCTTGTCACTGTTCTGGGTGCTGAAAGTTCACCATCAAAGGTGCCAGCAGGGTTGGTTTCTTCTGAGGCTTCTCCCCTTCACTTGCAGACAGTGGCCTTCTCACTGTGTCCTCACACAGTCTTTACTCTGTACACACCCCTTGTATCTCTATCTGTGTGTCCAAATTTCCTCTTCTTTTATTTTTTTAACTAGGATCCCTTTGCCTGGCCTGCGAGGGTCAGGCCGAAACCGGCATTCTGACATCCCCTGGGGGGTCCTGGAGTGTGAGAGGGCACTCTGCAAAGTTGCTGTCGCTTGGCAGATCCTGCGTTGAGCATCTGCCCCCTGGTGGTCAGCTGGTCGCTTGGGCTTTTATATATATACTAGAGGCGCGGTGCACAAAAATTTGTGCACTCGGGGGTGTTGGGAGGGGGGTCCCCCAGCCTGGCCTGTGCCCTCTCCCAGTCTGGGACCCCTCGGGAGATAACGACCTGCTGGCTTAGGCCTGCTCCCGGGTGGCAGAGGGCAGGCCCAATCCCTAGGTGCAGCCCCTGGTCAGGCTCAGAGCAGGGCTGATTGGGGAGTTGGGGTGCCGCCCCCTGTCATGCACAGAGCAGGGCGGATTGGGAGGTTGCGATGCCACCCTCAGTCACACTCAGGGTAGGGCCGATTGGGGGATTAGGGTACCGCTCCCTGTCACACTCAAGGCAGGGTCGATGGGGAGGTTGTGGTGCCACACCCTGTCATGCACAGAGCAGGGCCGATCAGGGGGTTGGGGCACTGCCCCCTGTCACTCACAGAGCAGGGCCAATCAGGGCGGTTGGGGCGCTGCCCCCTGTCACACACAGAGCAGGGAGGATCAGGGGGTTGGAGCGCTGCACCCTGTCACACTCAGGGCAGGGCCAATGGGGAGGTTATGGCTCTACCCTGTCACACACAGAGCAAGGCCCGTGGAGGGGGGTTGGGGCGCCACCCTCTATCACCCAGAGAGCAGGGCCGATCAGGGGGTTGGGGCAGTGCCACTGTCACACTCGGGGCAGGGCCGATGGAGAGGTTATGGCTCTACCCTGTCACACACAGAGCAGGGCCGATCAGGGGGTTGGTGCGCTGCACCCTGTCAAACACAGAGCCTCAGGGCAATTAGAGGATTGGGGAGCTCCCCCCTATCAGGCACAGAGCAGGGCTGATCAGGGAGTTGGGGCACCTTCCCCTGTCACGAACAGAGCAGGGCGGATAGGGAGGTTGTGGCCCGGCACCCTGTCACACACAGAGCCGCAGGGCGATCAGGGGGTTTGGGCGCTGCCCCCTGTCACGCTGATCCTGGTGCCAGGAGGCATATTACCCTTTTTCTGCGTAGAATAGAGGCCTGGTGCATGGGTAGGGGCTGGCTGGTTTGCCCTGAAGGGTGTCCTGGATCAGGGTGGTGGTCCCCACTGGGGTGCCTGGCCAGTCTTGGTGAGGGGCTGAGGGCTGTTTTCCGGGTGGCAAGTGACTGAAGCTCCCAACCGCTCCTTGTTTTCTTTCTTTTTTTTTTTTATTCTGGGCCAGCTTTAGCTCTGAGGCCTCGCTGCTGAAAACAACGATACAATGTTGCGGCCTGGCTGGCTTTCAGTCCGGCTGGTTTCTGGGGTTTTGTTTAGCTTCTTATTTGCAACATAGTACATAGTTGCTTAGTGTTGCAGCTGAGAGGCCGGCAAGTCAGGCGGGGAACGTTGGAGTCTGAAGTCACTGAAGCAAGCAAGCCTCCCTGCTCGCTTCAGTGCATGGCTGCTGGCAGCCATCTTGGCTGACAGTTAATTTGCATAAGGATATGCTGATTAGCCAATGGGAAGGGTAGCGGTCATACGCTAATTACCATGTTTCTCTTTTATTAGTGTATATTAGTGTAGACTAGAGGCCTGATGCACAAAAATTTGTGCACTCATGGGAGGCGAGGGGCCCTTAGCCCAGCCTGTGCCCTCTCGCAGTCTGGGACCCCTCAGGGGATGACCACCTGCTGGCTGAGGCCTGCTCCCCAGGGTATTAGGCCTAAGCTGGCAATCAGACATCCCTCTGGCAGCCCGGCAGTCCTCGGGGGATGTCCACTTGCCAGCGGGGAGCAGACCTAAGCTGCAGCCAGACATCCTTAGCACTGCTGAGGAGGCAGGAGAGGCTCCCACCACCACCACTGTACTGGCAGCCGTCAGCCTGGCTTGTAGCTGAACAGAGCTCCCCCATGTTGGAATGCACTGACCACCAGAGAGCAGCTCCTGCATTGAGCATCTGCCCCCTGGTGGTCAGTGTGTGTCATAGTGACCAGTCATTCCCAGTCTTTCTGCTGTTAGGGTCAGTTTGCATATTACCCTTTTACTATATAGGATAGAGGCCTGGTGCATGGGTTGGGGCCAGCTGGTTTGCCCTGAAGGGTGTCCCGGATCAGGGTGGGGGTCCCCACTAGGGTGCCTGGCCAGCCTGGATGAGGGGCTGATGGCTGTTTTCAGGCTGGCCACACCCCCTTTAGGGTGGGGGCCCCCACTGGGGTGCCTGGCCAGTCTGGATGAGGGCCTGAGGGCCATTTTCAGGCTGGCCGGTGACTGAAGCTCCCAGCCTCTCCTTTTTTTCTTTTTCTTTTTTATTCTGGGATTTATTTACCTTCTACAATTGAAACTTTGTTGCTGTCCTGCTCGCTCTAGCTCTGAGGTCACAGCCTGCTGAAAGCAGGTATCTGGGGTTTGTTTAACTTCTATAATTGAAACTTTGTTGCTTTCAGAGCTCAGAGCCGGGCCACAGCAGGTGGAGAACTTTGGCTTCCTCCATCACTGGAGCAAGCAAGCCTCCTGCTCACTTCAGCTGAGTGGCTGCCTGCTGCCATCTCGGTTGGTGGTTAATTTGCATATTGCCCTGATTAGCCAATGGGAAGTGTAGCAAAGGTATGGTCAATTACCCTTTTTATCTTTTTTTTTTTTAAATATATTTTATTGATTTTTCACAGAGAGGAAGGGAGAGAGATAGAGAGCTAGAAACATCGATGAGAGAGAAACATCGATCAGCTGCCTCCTGCACATCTCCTACTGGGGATGTGCCCACAACCAATGTACATGCCCTTGACCGGAATCGGACCTGGGACCCTTGAGTCCGCAGGCCGACGCTCTATCCACTGAGCCAAACCGGTTTCGGCACCCTTTTTATCTTTTATTAGATAGGATATATAAATTTTTATTGATTTCAGAGAGGAAGGGAGAGGGAGAGAGAGAGATAGAAACATCAATGATGGGAGAGAATCATTGATCAACTGCCTCCTGCACACCCCACTCTGGGGATCAAGCCCACAACACTGGCATGTACCCTGACTGGGAATTGAACCATGACCTCCTCATTCATAGATCGACGCCAGCCGGGCATAAATTTCCTCTTCTTACAGGGGCACCAATCAGATTAGAGGAGAAACTACTCTAACAGCCCCATTTTGACTTAATCACCTCTTTAAAAGTTCTCTGTCAAACGGAGTCACATTCTGAGTTAGTGGGGGTTAACACAACTTTTTTTTTCTTGTTTTTGTGCGGTTTTTTAAGGGACAACTCAGCCCATAACGTGAGAGCAATTTATTCTTTAAATTTAAAAGCCATGCCCTAGCCGGTTTGTCTCAGTGGATAGAGTGTCAGCCTGTGGACTAAAGGGTACTGGGATTGATTCTGGTCAAAGGCACATGCCTGGGTTGCAGGCTCAATCCCCAGTGGGGGGCATGCAGGACACAGCCAATCAATGATTCTCTCTCATCATTGATGTTTCTATCTCTCTCTCCCTCTCCCTTTCTCTCTGAAATCAATAAAAACAATATATAAATAAATAAATAAATAAATAAATGTAAAAGCCATTGTGCCATTCTAATCAGTAACTGGCTTTACTTCTTCTGCTAAGGTATTTTAGGGTGATATTGAGATGAAGGGAGGAACTGAGCAGAACAATGAGGAACTTAAGGATCATTCCCCAAGGAGGTAGAGAAGGTTGCAGATTGAGGATCAAGAGTTTAGATTATAGTTTTGTTTTGTTTTGTTTTGTTTTGTTTTTTAATGCATCTGAAGTTCAAACTAGACCTAGGGCAACAAACAACTCAAAGGCTTTCCAGTCCTAACAGATAACATCAATATGGGCTGCAGCCTCATATAAAATGAAAGGGGAAATGGGGGAGAGGGGAAGCAGCAAACTGAAGAGTGTACGTTAAAAAGATCATCAAACTCGATTTATTTCAAATGCATCAAACAGTGTATGAGCCCTGAACTAGACACTGAAGAACCCCATCACGATTCACACAAAAACATTTTCTAAGCAGATGTCCTCCCCATATGCCCGTGACATTCGTCCTGTTCCTCCTTGCTTTTCTCCCATCCTGTCCAGATAAGTCCTTTGATTTGGTGGCAGCCCAGGGCTTCAAGCGACTGACCTAAACCTGGAGTGTTTTAGTTGCCAACCGCTCTGTTCCCAATCAGGGCCAGCCACAAGGATGGTTACACTCTTACAAGCAGGTTCTTGTTTCCTTTCCATTCACTTTGGTTGTCATATTGAGGGCATCATTCTTGGAGCCTGGATGAAACTGCAGGACTAGAAAAGTAGAGCATATGCAAACCAGCAGGTCCATGAAGCACTGAGTCAGAACCAGATGAGCAGTAGAACTAAAAGATGCAGGAGTTCTAAGAAGAGCACGTGTTCACACATTTGGAGTCTAAGTCAGGGGTTCCCAACAGAGAGTAATAAGCAAACAAGGGGATGTTTTAGATTTAGGAACACTTTTTAAAACACACAGTCCTACTATCCCAACCCCCACTGAATTTTTATCACAGATTAGCAGCCAATAGAGTCGCAGGGACCAAAGGAATCAGACTGAAGTATCTGCTAAAGCAATGTGTTTGTTTAGTCATAGCTGCTTTATAATCTTCTTAGTCTGACAGTATTGGGGACAAAATTTATTGCCCTATCCTTAGGTTTCCGTTTTAAGAGGACAGCTCCCTCAGTATTACTCCTGCCCTTTCTTCACTCTTTTAATCACTCCCCCTCAAGGGAGCTAGAAAGAGTCGTCATATGGGTGAACTGGGGGATAATAAACTGGGCGTACTTAGCCCAACTCTGCCTTTCTTCCTTTTTAGGAAGCAGCTTGCCCAGAGGCAGCAGAGATTCCCAGTAGTGGGGGTGGAGGCAGTCTGTCCGCCTTGGTCTAACACTGCATGTGCCTGTCGGCGTAAGCCTGCCTGATTCTGGGTTCAGTGCTAGCAAGCTCACTTTGCTAACAGAACTAAATCCACGTCCTCTAAGTCACTGTCAATACTGAAGGTAATATGTTGTCCGCCATCTGTCATTCTTTTCTTTTATTTATCATTTTGTTCAGAGCCTGAGGATACAAAACTCCCTAAGAGTGAAATCTAATCTGGAGTCTCTTGTGTAGTAATAACGACAAAATGCAAAATTGTGGGAGACCAGAGTATGAGGAATAGATATAGTGCTGTTTCATAACAGGTCATTTCCCTAATGCTGATATGAGTAAACACGAAGGTAAATACACACACTCACACAGACACACAAGCACATGCTTACATGCATAGCACCTTCCATAGCAAAACAGAGCCTATAAGATTGCAAGGTCCAAAATTAGTAGTTCTGTACACTCACATCTTCTCAATACAATCAATTAATTCTGTAATACTTATCTGAATAACAAATATCTCTGAAATTCGTTTCAAATTACAGACATAAACTCATTTGAAAAGTCATCCTCAGAGACCAAACATAAAGCTTTTTCCTACATCCTTTTTTTTAATTTTACTTTCTTTATTTTAAAATGTTTTTATTTTCTTTATTGATTAAGGTATTACATATGTGTCCTTATCCCCACATTGCCCCCCACCCCCCACATCATGCCCTCAACCCCCTGGTGTCTGTGTTCATTGGTTATGCTTATATGCATGCATACAAGTCTTTGGTTGATCTCTTCCCCTTACCTACATCCTTTAAAAGTGTTGCAAATGTACAGACTGACAGCTATCAGAGGAGAGGAGGTTTGGGAGCAGGATGAAAGAAGGTGAAGAGATTAAACAACATATATATATATATATATATATATATATATATATATATATATATACATACTCATATCAGCATATATATATATAATACATAGACACAGACAACAGTGTGGGGATAGCCAGAAGGAAAGGGGGGTGAGGGTATGTGGAGGTGGGCAAAGGTGGGGGAGGAAATGAGGACAGAAAGAGACTTTGCTTGGGACGATGGGCACATGATACAGTGTACAGATCATGTTTTATTGAGTCGTGCACTTAAAACCTGTATCATTTTGTGAACCAATGTCACCCCAATAAATTCAATTTTTAAAAGTGTTCCAAAGGTTATGAAAACCCATCAAAATTTTCTTAAGTTAGTATGGAGCAAACAAATGTGAAATTTCTAAGAAATCTATTTGAAACAGTAACCTTCTTGGTTTGGGCAACAGATTGGATATGTATTACTGTTTTCTAAAGGGCAGAGTAATTGAGAAAGGCACTTATTTGCAAAGAAATTTACAGGAAGTTTGGTAGACAGAAGTGAAGCAAAGCAGTCAGACACAGTGGCAGATGTACAGAGGTCTAGAGAGCTCTGGGGTCCTGACTCCTGGCCTGCGCCTTACTGGGGGCCCCAACACAACCACCAAACACTTCACTGCAGTTCCATTGGAAGGAACAGCTTTCACAGATGTCTCCATGAGCTACCCTTTCACAATTCCATTCCAGGGACCAGACAGCATTTAGGATTCTCCTACAAAATCAAACTTGGGCCCTGGCTGGATTTGCTTAGTGGTTAGAGCATCGGCCTGCAGACTGAAGGGTCAGGGGTTTGATTCCGGTCTAGGGCACATACCTCGGTTGCAGGCTCAGTCCCCAGCCCCAATCAGGGCACATGCGGGAAGCGACCAATCGATGTGTCTCTCTCACATAGATGTTTCTCTCTCTGTGTCTTTCCCCTGCCCTTCCATTCTCTCTTAAAAAAATCAATGGAAAAAATATCCTCAGGTGAGGATTAACAAAAAAACAAAATCCAACTTGTTCTAAACTATTTGGTCTTTGAACCCCTTTGTCCTCTTATGGAAGACCCCAAAGAGTTTCAGTATATATGGATTATGTCTATTAATATTATTAATTAAAACTGACAACTTTTTTAACAAAATATACACACACATTCCATTTCAATGTATGATCTGAAGTCATGTAACCTCTGAAATTTTACTCATGAGAAACTAAAAGAGAAAAGAGAAAATGTGTCTTGATATCCTTATTAAAACATGTTTGACCTTGTAGACTTCCCAAAAGGGTCTTTGAGATCCCTGAAAAGGTCTCAAGGATGCTGATGTGTTCCCCAGACACCACTTTGAGAGCCCCTATTTCAGTTGCAATTTGTAACTTTTTCTGATCTTTTGATTCTTCTCTTCCATCTATTCACTCCTCTACCTATCTCACATTTGTGTGAGTTCTAATTTTTATAGAAACACTCTTGTTCCCTTGATACTTCTATTAGTTTTATAGGCTCCCATAACAAAATATCACAGACTCTTACAAGCAAAAAATGGAATTTTTTTTCTCCCCAGTTCTGGAGGCTAGAAGTCCAAGATCAAGGTGCCAGCAGGATTGGTTTCCATTGAGGCCTCTCTCCTTGACTTGTAGATGGCTGTCCTATTGCTGACTCTTCACATGGTCTCTTCTCTGGGCATGAGCATCCTTGGTATCTCTCTTGTGTGTCCAAATTTATCTTCTTATCAGGACACCAGCCATGTTGGATTGGGGCCCACCAGAATGGCCTCATTTTAACCTAATCGTCTCTGTAAAAGCTCTATCTCAAAAAACAGTCCCTTGCAAGGTATGAGGGGTTAGGACTTCAACATATGAATTGGGGAGGGGCACAATTGAGCTCATAACATTATTTTTGGTCACTCTGTTTTCCTGTCTACATCCTGATTGATACATTGTTGAAATAGTTGGCCATATTCATAAACTATTTTATATGAACAGATGGAATGAATGCTGCAAGTCAAGATTGGTGGTCTATAGCAAGCATGTTATGGTCATATAGGGTTTTTTTTTTTTTAATGAATGTGGTACCTAGTCTTTAAAAACGGTTCTCAATGAATCATGCTTCCTTATATTTCTTCCCTTGTGTAGTCCCCTTCCACAATAAAATTAGACTGGTTCTCAGGTTCATTTTAATCAAAAAATACAGCAGAATGATATAGCCTTAAGAATACTAAGCAATTTCTACTTTTAAATATTTAGGAGCCATAAGCCTCTGAGTAAGTCCAGCTATCCTATTGGAGCTGTCACCTAGAGAGCCCATACACAGAGACCATATGGAGAAGAAGAGACTCTGACTCTACCTGGAGAAAGAGATGCTCAGTCATCCCAACATCCCAGCTGACACCAGCCTTCCAGCCATCACCACCACAGTGTCTCTGCTGTCAGAGCGCCCTATTGGATGTTCCAGTTCAATTAAGTCCCCAGATGCTAGACTGCAGTTCTAGCCAAGATCACACAGAGAGAAAGAACTGCTCAGTTAAATCTACTACGTGTGCAGAGACAACAAAATGGCTGTTGTTTATTCTGCAGCCATAAATAATCAAAACAATATTGGACTCTTCCAATATTGGACTCATCCCCAAATTTTAAGAGAACCTCTGATACTCATTGAAAAAAATATCTGATAGCATTTTCATCCCACTGACATGTAGCAAAGTGAAGTGCATTTTTGTGGACAGCTTTAAACAAAATCTATCAATGCACAAGTGTGTATTTGTGCATTCATTTTATACGGACATAGTGAAAATATTCAGAAAAGGGAAGTACTTGAGTTTATCTCTGTAGCACTCCTTTTGCTTTCCCTACTATTCCATGGTATGAAAAAGGAATAGTGTTTCTTTTTATCCTATTTAATCAAAATGCATTTCCATTATTTAATGAGTTATTAGCTAGTGAAATGGTTAATTTCAGCTTATTCAGTACAATCTAACTACAGTATAATGTTTAGTTTAGGAATAAAGGGAATGACTTCAGTAAAATGTGGGAGCCAGGTTTTATAGTATACTGAATTCTCATACCCAAGTCTCAACACCCTCATTTAGTAAATCTGTTTTCTATAAATTGCTCCTAAATTCACTTTTTATACCCTCAATCCTCCTGTAAGATAATAATTTCCAGAAATAATAAATAAGGAAGATTAATCAGAATCTAACTTAGAACTCATTCTCTTCTCGCCACAAACTAATTTCTTCTCAAACATTTTAAAATTCAAAAGATGAAGTGATATGGAAGCTATGATCAAACATCAACCCTGAAGGTTATAAGAAATATTTTGTTCATGTTATTAAATTGTGGATTATTGTTTCTCTGCATATTTATTTACCAATGAGCCAAAGGTTAATTTTCTCCATCTGCAAATTAAATGAATTTATAATTAGAGCCTTTGTTTAATTTACTTTAAAGATCATTCCTGTTTATGTGTGGACCGCAATTCTATTTTTAAATGTAATTGCTTCTAAATCCCAGAGGACACCAATGTAGATTTAGACCAATACATTTTAATACCATAATTATGATTAAGCATTAACAATGTAAATTTTTATAAAGGAAGCCAAGTGCAACTTTGTGGCTTCTGATTATACGTTGCTGAGCATTTAGCCTCTAGAAGCCCAAGGACTCCATGCACATGCCACAGCTGCCCCAGCTACGCTCATCATGGAGAGGGGTCTAGAATCCATTCTCTTCAATAAACCAGTCTTTCCCAGCAGAGCTCTGAAAGAAAAAATATATACAATCCAAGGTGTTCCTATTTTCATCTCTACATTGGGAACCTCCACAAGGTCATCTCCAACGTTGAGGGGAGACTTTAATTGCAGCCCAGGATATGTTGAGTATGTTGTAGTACTTGGGTCAGCCATGTCCTGAAGCAAAGTGGTTTATCCAAACTTTTTACATCACAAATCCTGTCCTAAACTAGATCACAGGGTGGCTGGCCAGCTGCACATAGTAACCATTTTTAAAGAGTCACTATGTGTCATCCCCGGACAGGAATGGGATGAAGAAACTTGTTTGTACTTGAACTCTTCTCAGAAAAGGCTGGTTTTAGGCAGAAGAAATAAACTCGGAAGGTGGGAGGTTAGAGGAAGTCAGACTTGGTAATGGTCTGCTGACACCCCCTTCCTTCTAATGAAGCTACATCTAATTGATCACAGATGGGTGTGCGTGCGTGTGTGTGTGTGTGTGTGTGTGTGTGTGTGTGTGTGTGTGTTTAGAAGAGGGGAATACAAGTTTTAGGCCAACACTGACTTTCTAGTGATTATTCTCAAAAGCTGGGTATTGCCACAACTGGTTCTCCTTCTTTATCCTTCTCTCACATCGTATTCAGTAACCTCTCAAAGTAAATATTGAAGAAATATTTAAACAACAGCAATTTGAAGAATCATTAAATTATTATAGCCATCCAAGAAGCCCATTCCTGGCCTGGCTCTACCTTTGCTGTCCTCAACACAGCATGAAGAAATTAGGATGAGAAAAGTAGTTCCCTATAAAACATGTGGTATAGATTGAATGTTTGTGGCCCTTCCCCCCAAATTCAGTGCTTCGGTCATGAGGGTGGAACCCTTATACCCCATTGAGCTCCGGGGACCCTTTCACCATATGAGGACACAGCAAGATGTTGGCAGTCTACAACCCAGCAGAGGGCTCTAACCAGAACCCAACCCTGCTCGCAACCTGATCTTGGATGCACAGCCTCTAGAACTGTGAGAAATGAATGCCCGTTGTGTATAAGCCACCCAGTCTGTGATAGTTTGTTATAGCAGCCTGAATGAACTAAGACCAACATGCCGCCATCCCTGCATCACTTTCCCACATTAGGCACTCTACAAAACTCTGCTTAAAAGGCTTATACCACATTAAATGAGAACTAAACTAGGTTTCCATTTCAAAAGTACTTTTTTGAAAGCAGCTATGTGGCTAGTACCATGTGAAGTTGTTACAACGAGAAATGTATGGCATGGTTCTTCCCATCAAAGAGCACAGAGTCTACTTAGCAAAACAAGATTAAATTAATATCTTGGGCCAGCTTATAGAAACTCTGCTCTTATGAACTCTTATAAAATATGCAGTTTATCAAAGCAGCATTATTGTGGGAATGGATCTCCATTTTGTGGGTATTCATGTTCAGGTGTTTGAGATACAGAATTTCTCATATCCATATCTAGTGACTATATGGCCAAATTGTAAAGGTACAGAATTCAAGGTAGGTAGCAGCAGGCAAATTTTAGCTGCAGAGATGGAGGAAAGAGTCTGCACACACAGATGCAAAATGGAGAGGAGGGAAGATTCCCTCAAAAACTTAATCATGCTGGACCCCCTACCTGGATAATTCAGGGGGAAATGAGAACACTGTTTCTGCAATTTTGTCTATTTTAGACAAATTAGGAGGATAATCATCTTGACTCCTTTCTTCCCCCAGTGGGTGGAGACACAGCTGGGCTACATGTAGAGTCCAAGCCAAGCTTGATCCAAATGAAGGGTGAATTGCAGTAGGGTTGCAAAAATAAACCACTACTTTCTGCATCTGCTCTTCTTGTAATCTGAATTTCTAAAAGACTTTTTTCTCTGGGCTGGGTTATAATTAACACTTATCAAATCATCCTGCCCACTTCCCCATACACAATTGCACTCTGTATTGTGTTGCTTACTAATTTGTCCAGTTGCCTTTAACATTTTCTCAAGAACTACTTTTGGATGTTTCTTGAACAGATCCATGGCCTTCACAGCCAAAGCTTTATTTCTGGTTGGGCACAGTATTTCCCTTCATATGCATGACTCTACTATAATCTAAAGAGTTTACTCTCCTCATTTATTCATTCATTCAACCACATTTGTTAAAAAATATATATTTTGTGATTTTGTGGCCAATGATAGAGTGAATCTCTCCCCTTAGTTCTGGAACCAACATGGATACAGGGTCTACCAGACAAGACTAGCATCAGGAAAACATGAAATTCGGAAACATACTTCTGCAAAATGTATTTTTATAATACATTAGCTCCACCTAGTTTAAGGACGTATTCAACAAATATTATTCTGGAGACTCACTTTATAATATCAACATGGTTTGGATTTTGAGTTGCCTTAACTTATACTCTGGGGTTGAACTCCATGCAATTCACTTAAATGATGAAATGCTGTAGATATGTATACATGATTCTAAATGAATTTGTACTTGGACACTGATGTTAATTCTTCTGGTGATGTTAATATTTGGCATTTGTTTCTAAATCACCTCCAACATGTGTATATATTTCAAAAAAAACAGGGCTAATTACTCAAAACTACACAAGTAGAGCATTCCAAAATTCCAAAAGTGAGAATGATTTCTGTGGTTTATTGCCAATGTATATACAGTTACTAACAATCCAATATAGCACAATTTTTATATAATTGACTAGCTATAATCTCTGTTGTTTGCTGAATATCTTTTCCTGATATACTTCCCCCATATGTGTTTTGAGCTTTGTAATTCTTGTATGTGTATTTCTGAGTGTGCTTAAAGCAGATAGATTTCTCTGTACTTATCAGTATTTATGCTGTTTTCTAAATTAATATCATCTGTCAATCTGGCATGTTTTTCTAACATTTAAAATTCACTGAAAATTTGAAGGGAAAAATTACTGCATCCTAATTCTAACTAGAGCATATGTTCTAGCCTATGCTAAGCCATTTATCCAGAAGGCTTCAAAATATTTTTTAAAACAATCATCCTCAAGGTCAGCAGCTTTGCATCTAAATAGAATGTTAAAAATTAAAACTTTACAGCTCAAGCTAGAAGCTTGACTTTTTACTGTAACTCATCAAACCAAAAATTTATATTTAAAATGTACTCACATTTTCACTTTAAAAATTGTATAAATTTTTCCATTTACCTTTATTTCCATGTATTTAAGGACAAAATCTCAAATATATTTCATGTCAATGGTCAAATACTGAGTTTTTAAAAACTAGAAATACTAAAATGTTAGTCATTGATGATTTTTATTTTACACTTTTACATACTTTTTAGTGTTTTTTTAATTTTCTACATGAACTTATATTATTTTAAAAATATGTTTTAGGGTATTTGAAGTAACCAAATATTTGTCATCTTATTTAAAAGGAACAAATTAATATTCATATTTTCACATCCCCAAATTCGTACCATCAGGAATTTTAGGAAAATCTAATTTTTCTGGCAATGGTCAACAGACCAATATTTTGCTTAACATAAGTCAATAATTTCATGAAACGTATCAATATAAACTGGAAAATATTATAGTACATGTTGAAACAGTAAAAATCATTTATCAATTCAGTATTCATGATAAGTATACCTTAATATTTTAAAACCTAAATATGGTACAGAACTAAGACTTTATCTTCTTTCAATTTCTTTTATAAGGTACAATTTTTTAATGTAGAATATTTCTCTACTTATAATAAATTATATCAGCACTCTTAACCAGCACTGTTAAAATAGACATGAAAATCACCTGTACCCTGAAAAATATATTGTTATTATTATTTTAGTAACTGATGTGATTTTACATAAGGGCCATGAATACTCAGGAAACTGGTGATCTATAAAATTTAGAATGTGTTTGCTATATTCCTAGGAGACTTACAGTCTGGTTAGAAGACCAGGAGAGACTTCATTTCAGAAGATGGAAGTTGAATGAATAAAGGCAATAAGGCCATTACTTTAAATTTGATGGAGGAAATGAGAGCACAAGGAGGAGAGAGATGAGAACACTTGATGGGCAGAAGCAATGGAGTGAAGGGCAATAAAATAAAGGTAAGAGAATGGGAACCATAAACATGTCTTCACTCTGCCAGGCCCAATCTCCCTAGAGTCCCTTAGAAGCATTTATCATCAATTCAGAGTATCAAATAGCAGGCTTAGGATAAAGTGAACATGGGCTGATGGCTTGGATCTTGTGCTTAACACAAGCCTTCATGTGAAGACACTACTCCAAAGAGTTGTTTTGCTTCAAATTTGGCTCCTCTAAAATAGAATTTGGGATTCTATTTTATTCCCCAACTCCCCGTGATCCTTTCTGAGCTCTAATTCATGGGTCTCAGGATCATTAAGGTGCACAACTCCTCTGGCTCTGCCTTTGCTGTGGGGATTAAAGCTGACCTTTCTCGTAGTTACATTCTACAAAAGCTACATAATTTATCACTTGAAAATCTATTAATAGATGTGATACATAAATGCTATATGTCTTCAACTATTTTTAGGAAGTTTGGTGTTTGGGGCTTATGCAAATTTACTGAGTTAAAACTGTGTGATTTATAAGAGAAAATGTTTATCTTTTTCTGCTTTCAGAGCTTGAAAAAAAATGAAGGAGAAATCATTGGAATGAAAATGGATTAGTTTTGTACAATGGAAACGCATATGTGGAAATGATCTATAGGGCATTCAATTCAGCTTCCTGCCAATGTGGAATTGCTTCCTACCATAAAACCTCAGAGGTTGAGTCCAGACTATTTTAAAATATGATTCAGCTGTGACCGAATGTCAAGAAGCTCTTGTGTGAGTCCTGGGCAATATACTTGAATATAAACTGGTGGCTTGACTACACTTAACAGTACCATATTGCATATTTGAAAGTTGCCAAGAGAGTAGATCTTAAAAGAGCTCATCAGAAGTAAAAAAATAAATTGTAGCTATGTTGGGTGATAAATGTTAACTGCACTTATTGTGGTAATCATTTCGCAATATCTACATATATCAAATCACTGCATTGTACACCTTAAAGTTTACAATGTTATATATCACTTATATCTCAATGAAACTGGAATAAATAAATTAATTAGCTGGTGGCCTTCATCTTTTAACTGTACTACCTATACACATCTAAACATATTTTCTGCTTGCAATTGGCTTTAGGCTAGTAAAAACTTGAAATATGTGTGTGTGTGTGTGTGTGTGTGTGTGTGTGTGTGTGTGTGTTATAAATCCCTGCCTTATTCTGGTTTATTGAACCTATATTTCAAGATGTAGCCTGTCCCTGGGGGAATATATTAAAAAGACAGGCTTACTATAGACTATCCTAGCTCTTATCCAATAAAGTTAGATAGTCCCACCCTTCCCCAAGCCCTATACTTTAGCTGCCACAACAAAGCAAGCTACAATTATTTTTGTTTAAGAAAATTTCCCTGCCTATGACTTTTGTAAAGGTAACCCCAGCTAATGCAATGCCCTACTATATAATTTCCATGTGAACACTGAATGAATGAATGAACTTAAATCTAGTCATGAACCCAAATATGTGGTCTCAATAGCCAGCCTAAAGTACCCATCTTTCAATGGATTTCCATAACTCTTAAAATAATAACCAAATCTTCAACTTGGCCTACAAAGTCCTATTAAGTCTGTCCGTGGCTGTTTGTTTAGTCTCATCATATACCATCTGCTAACTTCTGTGCTCCAGCTTTCACAAGCCTTCTTTTTCTTTCTCTAACATGTCAAGCTTCCTCCAACCTCAGATTCCTTGCAAATCTAGCAATATTTACTCTGCAGAAACTCTTGGCTCCCAACCCTTTCCCATCATTATTCTGGCCAACTGCAACTCATCTTTCAGCTCTCAACCCAAATATTGTTTCCTTAAGAACACCTTCCTCAATAGATTGGTTCTCACTGATATATGCCTTTCTATCAGCCTGCAATTTTTATCCACAGCACTTATCACTGATTATAATTAGCAATGTCCCTTGTACATAGTAGGCCATCACTAACAACTTTATAAACTTGAATAAAATGAGCATGTGCCTGTGCAAGACATGAAGTTTCTGTTTAACATGGAGCAACCACATTGGTATGAAAAAAAAAATGCTATATTTTTTCTTTTCTTTTTTTTTGATTGTCCATATATTTTTATTTAAATTATTTTCTGTTTAAAGTATTACATAAGTCTCCTTTTTCCCCCATTGACCTCTCCCCAGCCACTCCCACCCCCCAGCACATGCCCTCGCCCCCCTACTGTCTGTGTCCATTGGTTATGCTTATATGCATGCATACAAGTCCTTTTGTTGATCTCTTACCCTCCCTCTCCCCTGCCTTCCCTCTTAGGCTGGACAGTCTGCTCGAAGCTTCTATGACTTTGGCTCTATTTTTGTTCATCAGTTTATGTTGTTTATTATATTCCACAAATGCATGAGATCATATGATATTTATCTTTCTCCAACTGGCTTATTTCACTTAGCATAATGCTCTCCAGTTCCATCCATGCTGTTGCAAATGGTAAGAGTTCCTTCTTTTTTACAGCAGTATGGTATTCCATTGGGTAGATGTACCACTGTTCTGTTGATGGGCACTTAGGCTGTTTCCAAATCTTAGCTATTGTAAATCATGCTGCTATGAACATAGGGGTGCATATATCCTTTCTGACTGGTATTTCTGATTTCTTGGGATATATTCCTGGAAGTGGGATTACTGGATCAAATGGGAGTTCTATTTTTAATTTTTTGAGGAATCTCCATACTGTTTTCCACAGTGGCTGCACCAGTCTGCATTCCCACCAGCAGTGCACCAGGGTTCCTTTTTCTCCACATCCTCTCTAGCACTTGTCGTTTGTGGATTTGTTGATGATAGCCATTCTGACAGGTGTGAGATGGTACCTCATTGTTGTATGATTTGCATTTCTTGGATGATTAGTGACTTTGAGCATGTTTTCATATGTCTCTTAGTCTTCTGTATGTCCTCTTTCAAAAAGTGTCTACTTAGGTCCTTTGCCCGTTTTTGTTGTTGTTGGATTGTTTATCTTCCTTTTGAGTTCCTTGAAAATTTTGCAGAAAAAATGCTATCTTTCTTTTTGCTCTTGGATCATTGTAATTCCTGACATTTCAATCTTGGAATAATTTAGTGACTTTTAAAAAAAGAGAAATAAAGTACAGGTGTTTGTTATGTATGGATCATTTGAGAAATATGAAGCTGTGAAAAAAATGGAGACTACTAGTCCCAAGACCTATTGTGACAAAAGTCTCAATCTCTTCTTTTCTTTTCATCCACAGTTGCTCAGATAAAAAGAGATTTTTGGAAGATCAAAGAAAGAGATGAAGACATCATAAGTTTCTTTCAAATCAGAGTTGGTGAAAGGTGTTTCTTTTATATATTTTAGATGCTCCACTCTAAAAAATCTATAATAGCTAATCTACTCCTAAAGAGGATTGTGTCAGTAGCATGAGCTAGATAATGCAACATAAATGTTAAACTTCTAGATAGAAGATGGTAGGTGACATACCGATTCTACAGTTGGGATGCCTTTCGATGAGATGGCCATATCTGAAAATTTTAGTAACTACCAAAGGCAAAATATTAGTCCTAAAAGTCAGGGCTCAATGTTATCTTTATATACTTTCTATGGTTTCAATCACTTCTTCTAGATCCCATTCAACTGAAATAATGTGACATAATACAGCTATTTGAGTTTGTTGAAGATTTTCCGATGTGAATCAAATGGTACAGAGGAGAAAAGCACTTACAATTTAGAGATGAGGACATGACTCATTTTTGAGTTGTCTGTCTGTGAAACTTTTCTCTATAAGTTTTAGCGTGCTTTCATCCCAAATTAATAAATAGTAATGTCAGACACGCAAATTTAATATTGAGAAAACTAACAGATGCACATACCAAAAGCTATTTAACTGACTTTATCTGATTTGAGTGCCACTATTTCAGTGTTTTGTGAAATGAAAACTGACACTTGGTATATTAGATCAATTATCAAATAGAAAATAGCGTACAAAATAATTACAGTCAAGCCCTCACAGTCAGGCCCTTGCCTTCCTTTTCCAACTTCCTTCATCCCAAAACAAATCATTGCCTCCAGCACTATTCTCTGAGCATCTTACAAATCCTCACTGCCTCCCCCACATCCTGCTCAGGCAATTTCTCCTAAAATTGTCTCTCTTTGCTTTTAATTGCTTTGAGGCTGGAAACCAACACTTGGCGATCCTTGAATCCCCTGCAGGCCCTAGCATGGCATCTGTATAGAATGCTTAGTCAGTAGAACTAAATTCTGGTCACTGATTTCAGTCATTATTATAGTAATCCTCATATTACAAGACAAAGAATAGTTTACCAACCTATACTGCTACCCTTCCTTAATCTGACAAGAAAAACTGTTTTTCGGGAGAAGAAGATAAAAGGGTTAAAAGCAAGTGGTCAAGGTGGGACAATAAAAAACTGGACCATAAAAAGTCCACGGAAGGACAATTTCCTTACTCTCCTTAAATGAGTATGTTGGCCAAATGTACAGATGAAGAAACATTCCTATTTAGTTAATAGTGCATGGTAGACCTCATCAGAATTAGTCTTTATTCTTTTGAGGACTTTGCAGAGTATTTTTAGCTCCAGTTTTAGAAAGTTTTGGCTGCTTTCTGTTGAGATTGCTTCATCCTTTGGATTTCACAGATCTCCAAGGCATACTTCAAGAGTGAATTAATCCTGCTTAGAGTGAAAGGACTTGGATAATTAGATGAACCACTCAATTTATTTGGAAAGATTGCTTAAATGTGTGAAATAATATCAATAAAGCCCAAAGATTTATAGAGACATAGAGCTCTATGTTAGCAATGGTATGTATAATTGAAGTATTTCATATATAATCTCCAGTCTTAGCACTTCTAAAAGATGTAAATGCTTTATGCTTAAATAATGGTAATAATAATGTTTATTAATTACCTACTATGTGCCAGCCCCTATGATAAATACTTACCACAAATTAATCAATACTTTAAATAATAACAGGTATTAATACTCTCTTTTCACAGATGAGAACACTGAAGCACAATGAGGTTAAATAACTTAGCTACGGCCACACAGGCAAGTAAGCAGAACTGAACATAGACCCAAAAGAAATCCCATATACTCCACTGTTTATTATATTATATCCCAAGTGTGGGAACCCTAATCAGAGTACGCCGGATATTCAAAAGCCAAATTGCCTTACGCAGGTGCAAAAGCAAGAACACGGGGATATTACTGCACAGGTGTACTTTTCTGTAACCCAGATATCGAAGTCACTCTTTGGCAAGAAGCCTCTTTTGTTTGAGCTAGGATAAAATATGTTGCTGAGCGGCCGATGGCTAGCTGCTTGGTCGGGCTGCTTTGTTAGCAATGGCTCCTATGTTTGCTTTATGAGGTTACTTTGAAGAACTGTTTTGTCTGATGGCTCCTTGTTAGCAATGGTTACTTGGCCTACAATGAAGACTCTCCTATATGCCTACGAATGCTCATATCTTCTCCATCTAATATCCAGCATCCACGGGGGTACAGCCCCTAGCCGAGAAAGACCTGTGTTCCCACCCTAAGTTAACTAAATCCCTTACCAATTAGTTGTCACCTAAGATGGTAGCAAAATTTGAAAAAAGTCTGCCAACTTACTATTTAAAAATCCTAATCAGGCCCCGCTGGCCTGCCTCAGTGGTTGAGCATCGGCCTATGAACCAGGAGGTCACGGTTCAATTCCCCCCGGATTGCGGGCTCAATCCCCAGTAGGGGGCATGCAGGAGGCAGCCGATCTATGATTCTCTCTCATCATGGATGTTTCTATCCCTCTCTCCCTCTCCCTTCCTCTCTGAGATCAATAAAAATATACTTTTTTAACAAAAAAATCCTTATCAGTGGGATTTTAAATGAAGAAATAAATGGGCAGTTTAGGCAAATTTTTCTGCAACTGGAAAATCTGACAATGAATAGCCATCAGTCTGGCAGATTCCATTATAACAGCTGGATAAGGAGGGGTTCATGCCAGACTGCCATAATGGAACACAGTCAACTGAGACTGGACACACAGCTGTGTGAGGAAGAAGTCTGTAACCCTCCAAAATCTCACTGTCAACTACCCAAGTGTGTGCAAATAGCTGCTTGCCTGGCATCAGATCAAAAAGGCTTTGTTCTGCTTTCCAGTTCTGTGCTGATTTGGGCCAAGGCTACATGGAAAACAAGTAAAATGGATAGTTGATGATTACCCTACTATTCTGTGCTGGAGAAACATCCAACTATTCAACGTGTTTAGCAGTGACTTGAAAACATAAACAATACTCTTACCATATTTTCAGACACCCCAAAACTGAATGAGAGAACTAATATCATGAAGACAATACACTGAGATATAAAATTATCTTAACAAACCAGAACACTAAGGAAAAGAGTCAGATTTAACAGGGATTATTAGAAAGTCGTGTGGTTGAGTTCAAAACTTATAGAAATTGAATAGAAAGTGAGGGAGAGTTGGATGAACTTTCTGTGTGAAAAAACATTGCACAGGAGGTAGGTTGTGGTCCCTGATAAGCCAGAATGTGCCAACAGATTTAAGTGGCATGGATACCAGCCTAAGGCCTGTATCAAGGACAGTGATGGTGATGGAAGATTGTGTTCAGTTTAGATGCTGCTATTAAAGATCAAGTCTACCCAAAGGAGAGTGACCAGTATAATGAAAACCTGTGCATGTGGCAGCTATAGAGGAACAGAGGAATTTAGCCTGCAGAGAAAAGCACTCCAAGTGCATTTGCTAGAGTTCTTCATGGTGTAACAGGAAGCACATGGCCTGAAGACCAAAGCAGAGTTCAATCCCAGCCACAGAACTCTGAGAACCAGGACAATTGCTTAACTGTCAAATTCAGCATCCTCAGCCCATCTGGTTTGTTTATTCCTAAATTATCTAGGCTTAACATGTTGGGGACTGAAAACATAGACTAAAAAGCAAGCTTTTGGCCTTAGCAGGCTGTCTTCTGCCCAAGTTAGACAAATTTCCGTCTATTCACATACAGATTAATGATATCCTGAGAGTTCGGAGGACAGGCAACTCACCTTGAAACAAGACATTTATTTTCATCCAGAATCAAGACTGTATTTATCTTCATCGATTGGCATGAGAACAGAATGTTTAAAATAACCAGGCTCCACTGAGGAAACATGGGGTAGAAATACAGCACTGGACAAAGCAAATGACTGCAGATGGCTGAGCGGACAGGGTTCAGAAGCCTGGAGGACATGAGTGTGGACGTCAGGAAACAAAAAGGGACATTGAAACGGGACATTTTAAGCAGGCCTTCTTGATACAACTGTTTTACACGGTGTGTTAGTTTACTGGGGCTGCTAAAACAAAGCACCACAAACTGGGCAGCTTAAACAACAGAAAATTACTGTCTCACAGTTCTAGAAGTTAGAAATCCAAGATCAAGGTGGCCACTGGTTCATTCTAAGGGCTGTGAAGGAGAATCTGCTCCATGCCTCTCTCCTACCTTTTGGTGGTGTGCTGGCAATCTTTGGTGTTCCTTGGCTTGTAGATACATCACCTTAATCTCTGTCTTCATCTTCACAGTGCATCTCCCTGTGTCTCTTCCCATAGTCTCTCCTCTTTGTATGGCTGTCTCTGCAGCCAAATTTCCCTTTTTTATAGAAGAAGAAGGGAGAGGGAGAGAGAGAGAGAAGCATCAATGATGAGACAGAATTAATGACCAGTTGTCTCCTGCATGTCCCATACTGGGGATCAAACCCACAACCCGGGCATGTGCCCTTGACCGGAATAGAACCTGGGACACTTTAGTCTGCAGGCCAACACTATCCACTGAGCCAAACCAACTGGGGCCAAATTTCCCTTTTTTATAAGGACAGAGTCCTACTGAATTAGGGCCCATGCTAATGAGCTCATCTTAACTTGATCTTTGCAAAGACTATCTATAATAATAAAAGCATAATATGCTACTTAGACCGGATATCCTTATGGATGTCCTTCCCTCTGGACAAAGCCGCAGCAGGCAGGGGGTAGAGGAAGAGGAGGTAGAGGCCCCTGGCTGCGGTGGCAGCAGTGGGCGGGGGCCGCAGCCAAGGCCCTTGCATGAATTTCGTGCATTGGGCCTCTAGTTTTCAAATAAAGTCACATTCTCAAGTACTGGGGGTTAGGACTTCAACACCTTTTTGGAGGATGCAGAAGGACACACAGTTCAACCTATAACACATGGCTAACTTGAAAGAAGCATGTCAAAATATTTTTCCTTTTTATAAATATATAAGCAGCAGTGTCACAAAAGTTAAACTCCCATATTAGCAGAAGTCTCTGACCCTCCCTTCTAACCCTAGTCCTCATTCTGTCATGGACCCTTTCTTCATCTCTGACTTACTGAGGTCTACATTCTCATCATTACCCGAACCCAAAATCATATCCCCTCTCCACCCAGCCCCAGAAAGGAGGGTCAGCAATGCCCTAAAGGTCAGTAATGGAATAAGAATAAATGTTTTACTAATTCCTTAAAAAAATTTTCAAGTTCAAAAGTTAATGGTTCCTTTTTTTAGGCTCCATCAAAGTGAAATTCTAATCAAATGATGGTGTATAAAAATGTTCCTAGAATCAAAATATCCTCAGGGCAAAAATGACCAAAATAGCTAAGTCAAAATATCACATAACAAATTATGTGGTGCAGAGAATCTTGTAGTTTTATTGTGAAGGCCATACTAGACCTGAGTGTAGAAGGACGAATAGGAAATTCATTAGACAAGAAGAGGAACATTCTTGGTCAAAGGAAAAGCAAATACAAAGGCACATGCTGAGAAAATAGGAAGCATCAGAGAATCTCAAGTGATGAGGCATGACCAGGGCACAGGGAGTGGAGGAGGCAGGCAGGCCCTACTGCCACAGGCCCAGTACACCACTGGATGTCTGTTTATTTTATTACTATTTCATTTGTTATTACACTGAAGAGTACTCAGAGGATTGGAAGCAAGATGTGCCATGCTCATATGTGCAGTTTTAAAAGATCACTTTAGCAATCATGAGAAGGACGGATGAAAAGGCTAAAAGGCTATGGAGAGCATTATGCTAAGTGAAAGAAGCCAGTCAGAGAAAGACAAGCACCATATGATCTCACTCAGGAACAGAATAAACTAACAGACAAAATAGAAACAGACTCATAGATAGAGAACAGCCTGACAGCTCTCAGAGGGAAGGGGGGTTGTGGAGCTGGTGAAAAAGGATTAAGGGGGGAAAAACACTCACAGACACAGACAATGGTATGGCAGTCACTAGAGGGAAAGGGGGGCAGGGTGAGGTAGAAGATGGTAAAGGGGGAATAAATGGTGATGGAAGGAGACTTGACTTGGGTGGTGAACACACGGTCCCATACACAGATTATGTATTATGTGGGGGGCCACTGGCAAGCACATCGGGTGTTTTTAAATGTCAGCTGAACCCAGGGTGCAGGCAAAGCCACGCCCTGGAGGCGGTCCTAGCCAAGAGGCAAGGAGGCCACTCAGTCTGACCTTTCCAGCCCAGGTGCTAGGAGGGTGGATCCCATTATGTCGCCAGGAACTCAAGGCCCACCCAGATGTGATGTAACTTCCTGTTACTTCGAGTATAAATAAACATCCCACGGGTGTGGGAGGGGCTCTGTTCATCTATCAGAGGGCAGACGCCACACCCAGGCCCAGTTTCTCCCTCTATTTCTGTCTCAGTCTTGTTTTTCATTCTTCCTTAACCCTCGTGCGTTCTACTCAAGATTTCATGAACCCCCGAGTTCTCTCTTTTGGCGCTGGTTGCGGGAAGAGAGAACGTACCCCCATAGTATTATAGAATTATACACCTGAGATTTATATAATTTGATTAACCAATGTCACCCCAATAAATTCAATAAAAAAGAAAAAAGATAAAAGACTAGAGATGGGAAGATCAGTGGTAATACAAGAAGTCATTGATGAACTTTTACATTAAAATAGCAAGCATGGTGAGGAGGGACAAGCCCTCCCAGCTGTTTGTGGAAATATTCAGCAGGTAGAATCAACAGGTTTACAATGAAGGAAGCTAAATGAGTGGTTTCCAACCCTCGCTGCACAGAGGAGGCGCCTCGGGAGTTTTTCCAAATGCAGTTCCTCTGGCCCTGCCTCAGACTTAGTGAATCAGAATTTCTGCTGTTTAAACCCTGAGAATTTGCAGATTCCTCCACACAGTGTCTGTGACTAAACATTCAAGGGCCGGTACCCTGGAGAAAGAGAAGCACTCTGTTGATTCAGGATCAGGTTTTAGTACCATACAAGGGAAAAAACATCACAGTTTGTTTAAAGACAGAACCATTACCTGGACATCTGTCACTGAATGTATTCAATCAGAGGCTAGTGAACTAGTTAAAGAGAGGATATGGGTGGTGTTTTTGCTTCTCAGAAGAATGAAAATGCAGTTGAGGCACACTGGGGCCAGAGAGCTCTCCTGTGCAGTGAGCAGGCACAAAAGCAGCCAAAGTGGCAGCCAGACCTTCAAAGGAAGCCTGTGAACCCAGGCCCCGCGTGGGCACCCCTCTGCTCCAACTGTGGCTTCAGACATCGTCTCGCTCTGACCTGGTTTGGATTCCAGGTTCTGGCCTTTGAAGCTGTCTCTGTTTCTATGACAACCCAGTCCTATTTGGGCCGTGCTTGCTATCTGGCTCCTATATCTAGACTCACCCATGGTACCCCACCCTATGGTTTCAACTTGCCCAGTTTCAGTCTGACCCACCCCACACCTAGCTTCCAGCTCCAAGCAACCCTTCCTGATTTCCACCCTGCTCATGTCCACATTCGGACCCCTGCTTCTGGCTGGGAGTAAAGACTGCCCCCTCCTGGCCAATTCCAACACAGTTCTGCTGCACACATTTTCTACGTGAGATGATGGAGATCCAGAAACTTCCCAGTGGGTCTAGGAGGAGAGAAAGTGCAGCCATTAACAGAGTAGGCTTTGAATTCAGGCCCAAATTCAAATCTACACCGTGTGACAGTAAGCAAATTGCCTAATCTCTCCAAGCTTCAAGGTCTAAACCTATTTAAAGGTGATAAATACATCTAACCTACCCCATAACTTATACAGGTATGAGAAGCACAATTGGCTTTACCAACTCAGAATAAACCCATCACCAAGTCTTCTTTCACTTACAATTTTTTAAAAAATATTTTTATTGATTTCAGAGAGGAAGGGAGAGGGAGAAAGAGACAGAAACATTAATGATGAGAAAGAATCATTGATTGGCTGCCTCCTGCAAAGCCCCTGCTGGGGATCGAGCCTGCAACCCAGGCATGTGCCCTTGACCACAATCAAACCCAGGACCCTTCAGTCCACAGGCCAACGTTCTATCCACTGAACCAAACCAGCTAGGGCTTCACTTACAATGAATAACTAAAGCATCCAGGTGCTCTAATTAACAGGACACTCAATATCGCCCTCTTCAGGCTCAACGCATCCCCAATGGCAAATAATCCATGACTTTCATGGAATTATTCAGCCCAAAGGGGTCAAATCTACATTAGTCAGAGAGAGCTGAGCTGCAGATCCCAGTTTCTGCCACAAAATGTGGCTCGAAGGCTCGCTGATGGATGTTGTTCACTCTCAGTAATGGCCACGCTGACTCCAAAGTCTGCCCAGGACAAATGATGCCTCATTCTTGGGCTTTCAGGTTATTCTATTGCAACCAATCCTTCTTTAGGCTCTTGCACTGGGTCCTGGACACTAACACAACTATCCTGTTTCCCCTGAAGCTCCTTTTCAAGGCCTTGGGGCTTATATTATTTTCCTAGGGTTGTCATAACAAATTACTATAGGCTGGGTGGCTTAAAACAACAGAAATGTATTCCCTCACCGTTCAAGAGGCCAGAAGTCTAAAATCAATGAATCAGCAGCGTTGGTTCCTTCTGGAGGCTGAGAGGGAGACACTGTCTCATGCCTCTGAGCTTGTGGTGGTTCCCAACTGTCTTTGGCATTCCTTGGTTTATAGCTGAACCGCTCCATCTCTCCCTGCATCTTCACATGTTCTCTTCATTCTGTGCATCCCTGAGCTCTCTTCTCTTCTTATAAGGACACCAGTCACTGGATTTAAAAGCCCACCCATGAGATGAGTATGACTTCATCTTAACTAATTACACCTGCAAGGACCCTTTTTCCAAATAAGGTCACGTTCACAGGTTCCAATGTACATGAATTTAGGGGGACACTGTCCAACCACTACAGGGCCTTTTCTTGATAACTAAGCTTGAAGACTCAGTTCCCTAATTTCAAGTCTCTGAAGGAAGATTTCTCAAACTACTTCCTTCAAGAAAGCCCCACTGAGCTCCCTATATAAATTCCCCTTTAACCCGCTCTCCCAAAGCAAGAGACAGCAACAGGTCTTATATTTCCAAATGTTTTCCGTAATAAGAAAAATGTGCCCAAGGAGTCTTACTAGCCCAACTCCTAGAATTAAGAACAAACTACAATGATTGTTATCTCACTTCAAGGATAGTAGCTGCCTCAGTTTTTATAATAGTTCCTTTGTCAATAAACCTTTCTCAAACTCATTGCTGACTGTACAAGGTCACCATTTAGATGAAATACATTAAATTGGTTCTCAGTCATTTTCATCTTAAATATTCCATCAAGAATTTTAGAACTGGAAGAGACTGTTTAAATGAAATCTTTATTTAACAAATGGTGGAACGGGGGCTGAGAGGGTCAGGGATTTTTTCCAAGGTCATGCTACCTGGTGAGGCACCTGATCCTAAAATCTGAGTTTCCTAAACCTCAATCCATTAGACCTTCCACCCACTTACCTGCAAGCCTGGGCAAAAAGATTATTTTCCCAGACAATACCATGTTTCTGTAGTTAACACTCAAATTCAGCCCCCCTTCCAGCCACATTACAGACTCCATTTTCCATTCTTTTTCCCCCCTTAGCATTTCCTTTGCCCTTTTTTCTTTCCAGTGCTCTCCCTCTGCCCTGGGGGAGGTATGGACATTTATGGAGTACTCATTATGCACAGACACCATGAAAGCATAAGTAACCCACGCTAAGTCATTTGTTGTCTCACTTAACACTCTCAACAACTCTGGGGTGTTAACCCAATTTTACATATTATTAAACTGAAGCTTAGAGAACTTGGGTGTCTGAGGTGGTACAACAAACTAGCTTCAAGCCCAGTGTGTCTGACTCCAGAGCCTGTATCCTCCCCACGAGGCCATGATACATCCTGCAGGTAACTGAAGCCCCCCTCCTGCCCTGTGCCTGCTGGCCGTCCTCCTCCCCTAGCCTCACTACAACCACGTCCCTCTGGTTCTCAGGTCAACATTTAGCCTTTGCGTGTCTGATTCCATAACCAGCAGCAGACAGCTAGCTGAATCATCTCCAGTAAACTGATTACCCATCTCTTCCTCAAGTTTTATATTTTTCAAAAGCTTTCTAGAATCAAAACCTAATGGGGTCTCTACAACTATAGATAGTAATCAAATTGTAACTGATGCAATGCATTGACATAAATTCTTATTAGAGAAGACAGTACTACTAGCTTTTGCTGAAAAGAATGGCTTAAGTGGGAAGATATGCAAAAGACCCTAACACATTCATTTAATTAGAAGTCTGCTCATGTGTTCTCTAAGCACTGCTGAAAACTGGGAGAAACAGCAAGTTATTACTTAGAATCCAGACTTGGCTAATGGAAGGCTCCAAAATAAAGAATGTGATATTGACAATGGGGGGGGGGGGGGGGGGGTGAGGAGGCAGGGTTGTGCCCAGCTCTCAACTCTGAAAAGAGAAAGAAGCTGAATTCATAAGGAAGAATTACATCCACTGCATTCATTTGCATGACTTGCTTTTTATTTTTGAGCAATTATTTTTACATTGAATACTTACTTTTACAGTTTTCTCTCTTTTGTCTTCTGTAAGCTTCCCAAGGACCCAAACTATATCTTATTCATCTTTGCACCTTGCACAGCCCAAAGACAATGTCTTATACATAGAATATGCTCAATATATACTTTCATTGAATAAGCACCCTTCCTTTTCAAGTAACAGACTTACTTTAAGTAGCCCACTCAGAATTGTATCTCCTAACTTGTGCACATTTCAGAACTATACTTTTGAAGGTAAGGGTGAAATAAGAGTTCACAATAAAATCAGAAGCATCATGGGAGGATTTTGTCAAAAATAATGAAAATGTGTCAAAGTTCATCAGCTCCTAGGTTCTCTTATAAATTACCTTTTACTCTTTTATATGGAAAAGCCTTGGACCTTTAGCTATTATTTTGTTCTATTTTTTCTAGTACCTTCAATGTGAAAAATATTTTTGAAAAACAATACTGCCCTTTATGCATTCAGATGACTTTATATGTTGGACACAAAAGGGCTCCTTGAGCTGCTATGAGGCTATTGTATACACCTGGACATTTTAAGTAGATTTTCAACACAATAGATATTAACAGCTGTTCTCAGAAGCACTACTGTTTGAGGTATACTTATTCCTGCTGCTTTAAGGATTTTGTTTTCTTCTTTTGACATTGAATCTACATTAATATCTCTAGTTGTTGACAAATTAGGTAGGAAATCCAGCATTAAAATTGTTTATAGTTTGTTTTTCAGAAAAAAAGAAAACCAATAAAGAAAGAGGCAAGTTTTAAAACACAAAGAGCGTATGGTGTCATTTTTTAAACAAATAATATAGCCTAAATTATTTCCTAGATATTTAGAGATAAAAGTGATTCAGTTGTTTTTGCATTTTTGTCTTTCTTTAAATTTTTGCTATCAGCTTGAATAAAAGTAGGCTGATCTTTTTTCAGCACTATATTCCCATTAATGGAGTCTTAAGGCAGTCTGTACTATGTCTTACTTCATTGAGCCCATTGTATCAAAACCAAGATTCCTCTGTGGACTCCATAAAATATGATAAAACAGTGTACAGCAAGATTAGTGAATTATGATGAACAAAGCATGGTACTCATGTGGCTTTTTGGCCCCTTTGAAGTTAGGAATCAGAGCCAGTTTTCTACAAACAGTAGGCTACACCCAATGTTGTTTAAACATTTGCTACACATAAGAGTTCCAACTCATAATGGCAATTGAAATTTCAGCTCTGGCAAATAGAAGGACTGGCCACCCACTCCCTCGGAGCATGTAGGTCACTCTCACCGATTATGATGACACAGCTGGGATCCAGATGTCATTTTTCCTCTCACTGGATCAGAATCATGGCACCAATTTTTTCTCTGTAACTCTAAATTGGACAGCAGGCAGGCTTTGTCACCCTGATGGCCTAAAGTAAAACTAAATTACTAGCTAGTATACTTCAAAGGCAGTTGAATAAAAACTGGACGCTCCTGTAGTTATCATGAAATAAAAGCAATCTCTTAATATTTAAGCTCAGCCTATGAAATATCTCAGGTTGGCCTCCCCCTGAACTCTCTGATTATCGAAGAGGAAGAAAAGAAAGTAGGAAAAGCCAACATGCCAGGGACCAGCTAGAAGTATTCTCAGCATGAGGGACCAACAATGGTACAGACGACTGTTGTCATCCTGCCTGCTTCAGGTGGAAGTGGAGGAAGGAGGACAAGAAGGAGCCGGGGAAATGAACTCCTCTCTCAACCTCTACTTTCCATTCAGAAAGTTTTCCAACCCCACCCAACCTTTGGAGACACTTCTATAAACTCGACACGGGGCTAGATTTCCGTTCTTGGGCCAGACAGCGGTGCAAACAATCCAAAAACATGTGTTATGTGCAATATGATCATCTTTTCTGAATCAAAATGGAAACTGGTCTGACACATGGTTCTAGCTGCACATGGTCTAACAAGAGCACAGGATAGACTGTTTCCATCAATTCTAATATACACAGTTTTATTATTTTAACATCGCTGAAATGAGGATGTCATGCAGTCTATCAATGGAATATCAGTTAAACTGGTGGCAGGTTTTTTTCTTTACTAGTGATAGAAAAAACAATGGTGTGTCTTACAATCAATAGTGCCTTAGGTTTGATAAACGATATTTGACTCTGGGGTGGCCCCAGAAAATCTAGAAAAAGCAATCTATTTTTCTGTCATGTTCAATATATATGTTCAAACTTTGTCCCGTCATTAATCCCAAACTGCATTTCAGAGGAAGAGTGTGATGGTCAGTTGTATGTGTCAACTTGGCGAGGCTCCAGTCCCCAGTTATTCGATCAAGCACTAAGCTAAGTATTGCGGTGAAGGTATTTCATAGATGTGGTTTACATCTACAATCCGCTGACTTTAAATAAAGGAGATTATCCTCCATAATCTGGATTGGCCGATTGAATAAATTGCAACAGTGAGTAGAAATGAGGTTTAGCGGAGAAAGAAGTTAATTCTGCACGTCGGCGCCTGCCAGAGTTTCCAGCCAGCCCTTCCTGACGGCCTCATGTGCAGACTTCAGACTTGCCCAACCGGTCCCCACGGTCATGTAAGCCAATTTCCTGCATTAAAACACTTCATATATGTATTCTACAATTTGGTTTCTCTATTGGAACCCTGACTGGTGCAGAGGGCCTGTGATATATTTTCCCTCTTTTGGTCATTTAATTGTTTGAAAAGGTAATACATTTCTCTGTTCCTTATATTTTACAAAAGTACACATTGAAAAGATTTCTTCCTATTTCCCCATCCTCCCAGTTCCTAATCTACTACTACCCATCACAAGTATCCATTATAATGACTTCCTTGTAAGTCTAAATTTTTTGTATCCTTAAGCAAATAAATGTAGATATATATCCTCCCCCACCTCCCACCAATTTACAAAAAGAAAGGCAGCCAACCAAACACAATGTTCTGCACTCTGCTTCTTTTCTTATCAATATTTCTTAAAGGTTGTTCCATTTCAGTATACAAAGAGTTTCTTCAGACTTTTTTCACGGCTACATAACATTCTATTTCATGTCTATCCCATGGTTTATTTAATCAGTCAACTTATTTCAACACTTTTACTATTGTCCACAAATACTTAAAATTTGTTAAATATATAAATAGGTAAATGTAGCTATAATAATGACTCAAGTATATATAGGCATTGTGTATTCTGAGTGAGGCTATCTATAGAAGAGCATACAAGAATTACTCAAAAGGGCAGAGGATAAATGCATTTGCAATTTTGAGAAAACTTTCTAAATCGTCCTAACTTTCTCAGTATCAAATGAAGTATTTGCTTGAAAAGTGCTTGTTTCCCAAAGACTCACTAACACAAGTGTGTCATTGAACTTTGGAATTTTCGTCAACTCTATAAATTATAAAAGTATGTTTCAGTAAATGTATAATTTATATTTTAATTAATATGAGTGACATAGAATATCTTTTTAATATATTTGGTCCTTTTATTGTCTTTGTTGTATAATCTCTGTTCATATCTTCTGACTATTTTTCTATTGAGTTTTTTTTAATATATGTCATCTAGGAGTTCTTCCATATTAGGTATATTACTCTGATAATATTTTCACCAATTTTTCTTTTATCTTTTAGCCCTCTAGATGGTACCTCTATAAAAAAAATCTTCCTTTTTATGTAGTTTTACTTTTTAATCTTTTCTTTTACAGCCTCCAGATTTTGTATTATTCTTCGAAAGGCTTTCTCCACACCAAGGTCTAAAGGCATTCACTATTTTTTTTTGTAGAATTTTAAAGTTTATTTTTTAACATTCAATTCTTTATTATGTTTAAGATGGACGACCAGTGGTTCCAACACCATTTATTAAATAGGCTACTTTTTCCCTACTTATGTGAAATGCCTTTGTCATATACTAAACTTCTATATGTATTTAGATCTAATATGTTCCATGTTTATATGTCTATGAACCAGTACCACATGTTTTAATTAGTAAGACTTTACAATATATTATTTTTATCATTTTTTTAAAACATCTTTATTGTTCAGAGTATTACAGATGTTCCCCATTTCCCCCTTTCACCCGGATCCTGCTCCACCCCAGGCCTTCACCACCCTATTGTCTGGATCCATAGGTAATGCATGTATGCATATAAGTTCTTTGATTAATCTCTTTCTTCCCTCCTCTTGCTTCCTTCTGAGATTCATCAGTCTGTTCCATGTTTTCATGCTTCTGGTTCTATTTTATTCATCAGTTAATTATGTTCATCAGATTCCTTGTTTATTTATTTTGATTTTTAGAGTCAATCGTTGATGGATATGCATTTATTGCCATTTTATTATTTATCTTTTCTCCTTCTTCTTCTTCTTCTTCTTCTTCTTCTTCTTCTTCTTCTTCTTCTTCTCCTCCTCCTCCTCCTCCTCCCCCTCCTCCTCCTCCTCCTCTTCCTTCTCCTCCTCCTCTTTCTTTCTCTTCTTACAATATATTTTAATATCTAGTGGGGTTAGTTTTTCCCCACCTCCCTCCACCCCCACCATTGTTCTTCTTTTAGCAGTGGTTCTCAACCTTCCTACAGTTCCTCCTGTTGTGGTGACCCCCAATTTGATTGTTACAAATGGAACATAATTAAAGCAGAGTGATTAATCACAAAAACAATATGTAATTATATATGTGTTTTCCCATGGTCTTAGGCGACCCCTGTGAAAGGGTCGTTCGACCCCCAACGGGATCGCGACCTACAGGTTGATAATCGCTGTTTTAGAGTGTTTTCTTGACTATTTTATTTAATGCTACACAAGTATTTTAGAAAAGGTGTGCCTCTCTTCATCCTACCTTGCCCTCCAAAATATTTCCATACTGGCTCCTCTTATCACAACCCTAAAATTCTACCGTTAGATAAAACGAATCTGAAAGCCATAAGCATCAGACAATGATCTTGCTCTGTGAACTAGGACAGCCATCACCCCTCCTAAGGTCTCAGTTTTCTCCTTGACAGAATGGGGGCAAAGACAAGAAGTTTTACATAGATGTTCTCTAAGATTCCTTCCAATTTTAAAGTTTTCCTGTTCAATGTCAAATCTCTTTTTGGGAGTCTTAATTAGCAGTGTGCCAATATCTCATAAAAATGCCTATTTTGTGATTTTATGTTACAAACAACTGGAATTTTTTAAATCACATGACAATTTTCAGTAGAGGAAAAGACTGAAAAAAAATGACTGTTTCTCTTCTGTATCAAAATGTCAGCAGTAGAACTTCTGGTAAGTCATGTTTTCTAAACCATTTACCTTTTCTAATTCCAATACATCAGCAAAAAAATCTGGCGTAGGTAAAGTACCAACAAAAAACAAAAACTTCAGAAGGTCTGCTTCTATTTTTGTTTTTGCTTTTTTTTTTTTCTTATCATCATTTCTGTAAAGTGCTAGCTGACCCAACATTGTAAGATCAAAGACTCTCAGCGTTGTTTTCTCCCACATGACCGAGCGGCTGCTGAGCACATTGATTACACATCACCGCTGAGTAACTGGGGCAATACTCCACTCTAAACTGCATGTCATGGACCAGGGGGAAAAAATGAGCCAATAAAAACTTTAGTTGGTTGCATTGCCCTGAAAAGTACATTGTTTTTAAAAACCTTGCCAACAGGTTGGCATGATACCAATTTGGGCCACCAGAACACGACTGCAATTAAATGTTTGGTGGCTTCAGATCAACCACTTGATCTCTGAACCACCAAGATCCATGAACTAAGAAGCTGAAAAGAGCACCTCTCTGGCATCCTCGATTCTGCTTTCTTAATTTAAGTTCTTTATTGCTTAATGTATTACATAAGTCTCCTTTTTCCCCCATTGACCTCTCCCCAGCCGCCCCCAACCCCCAGCACATTCCCTCACCCGCCCCCCACATCTGTGTCCATTGGTCATGCTCATATGCATGCATACAAGTCCTTTGCTTGATCTCTTACCCCCTCACCCCTCGCCTTCCCTCATAGGTTGAACAGTCATTTGATGCTTCTATGACTCTGGTTCTGTTTTTGTTCATCAGTTAATGTTGTTCATTATATTCCACAGATGAGTGAGATCATGTGATATTTATATTTCTCAATTCTATTTATGACTGTTTGATTTACAGACTTTTCCTCTTCCTTCTCCTCAATGGCTGTATGTTAGGTGGACTCTGTTAGAATGTGCAGCATAAAGCATAAAACCAAAGAGAATCATTCATTTTCAATATAGCATTTTTGTGCTTTCTGCAGACTAGTGCCTTCTATATATAATATGCCTCCTGAGCAAATATGAAGCATTCTTAGAGTGACTTACATACATGAAAATCTCATCTCAGCTTTTTAAAATGCCTGTGTACAATCATAGAGCTAAGATGGAAGGATCAGCATTTATTTCAATAAGTCAGAAGTTACTTGGGCACTAATCCTAATGAGAGCTTGCATACAAGTCCCCGGACATCAAAATATCCTTGACTGGACTGACTTTTAATTTAGGAGTTTACCAGAGCCTGCAGCTATACTGCTGGAGTCTGTGATAGTGTCAGATCCCATAAACGAAGCATGGAGGACTTGGTTAGCGGCCTGGGTAGAATGCCAAAGAATGCCCTGGGGACATGGTAATTCTGTCCCCATGGTAGCCTTCGTTTCTGTGAGCCAGCACTAAATCAGTGCCTATAATGGTGTTAGAAGCACTGCAGTGCGGTCTCAAATTTTTGCTATCAGCTCCTTGCACTTATTTACAAAGCTCTTTTCTCTGGCATATACAGGGTAGCTGCAAGGACAATAAGTTATAGCTGCCACATCAAATTTCCCAGCAAAGCGGAGATGGCCTGGCACCCTGCCATTAACCAGGCTCTCCCTGAACCCCCTTCCTGATTGGTAGGGGAGGCTGGAGAGAGAATGAATGACCAAGGAGAGGAGACAGGAGAGCTGACTCCCCCAACACTTCAGTTCCAATGGGCATGTGGCAGGAATAACTAGAGAAAAGAATAAGAGACTCTGAGCATCTCCTACTTCTTTTCATCTCCTCCCAAGTTTCTGTTGAGGAATGGAGATGTTTAGGAGTGCCACCCTGCCTTTGCCCAGGCATTCCCACCACTCTAAAAGTGAAAGGCTAGCGAATTACTGCAGGCAGGAAATCTAATCAGTGACTACTGCTTTCTCTTGTTAGTAGGTGGAAGTGGGCAGATACTCAGGACCCTAAGGGAACCTAGCCACCTTCATCATCATTTTCATCATCTTAAGAGCCCCTTCATATTGAGCTCGTGCAACTATGAATTCTTCATAGCAAACTCACATCTGAGACGTATTAGTTTCCCCCACCCCCTTTTTTAAAGTATGTTTTTATTGATGTTTAGAGAAAGGGTGGTAAAGGGATAGAGAGATAGAAACATCAGTGAGAGAAATAGCAACATGGATTGGTTACCTCCTGCATACCCCGTACTGGGGATCGAGCTCACAACCTGGGCATGTGCCCTGACCAGGAATCAAACCGTGACCTCTTGGTTCCTAGGTCAGTGCTCAAGCACGGAGCCACACATGGCGGGCTAGTTTCCCCTTTTCACAGAAGGAAGCACTGTAGCTGAAGGAGATTATTGGTCCAAGGTTGCTCAGTTGCAAGCAGGAGGGCCGCATGCAAAACTGTGCCCATCTGACTCCAAGCACAAGAAGTAGGGTGGTCAAATGAGACACTCCTCAGTTGCAGCTGAGTTCCCAAGGACAATAGAAGAGCCAAGTACTGCCCAGATCCTCAACTGAGATTCTAGAGCACCGATACATGCAGGGCACGCTGAGGAGGTATAAATCCAGTCCTGTCAGCATCCGGCCATCTCACACCTCAAGGCTTGCAGAGAACATGCTTCCTACAGAGAGAGTTGTCGGGCCACCTTGGCATCTCTCGGCTCTTTTCCTAGGGAACGAGGAATTGGTGTCAGGCAAATCTCTGTTACCTGACACCAATTGAGAGGAACGTCATGGGGACGCTAGAAAAGGTTGCCATGTGTCCCCTCAACTTGGAAAAATAAAAAAAAAACTTATTTTCACCAGGAAAAAGTAAAGGAAAAAGATGGCAGTTCGAAGAGCGGGGGCTCTATTGGGAGTGAACTGCTCTGTTACCGATGCAGGAAAAAGATAGGTTTTTCTGGGGACTGGATGTGGACTATGCTACAGGGACCAGACCTGGGACAATTCGTAAAGAAAGTTGAGCCACAGCTGGAGGACAGAAAGAAGCAGCAGCCACCCATGCACAAAATCCAGAGGGACCTACCCCTAAACTGCAACTGCATGAGCCGCACACAGCAGCCCCTCTCCTCCTGATCCGCTATCTGGCTGGGCCAGCCCGGGAGTGGTCCCCAGGCAGCTGCTTCATGGGGGGAAGGAAATACATCAACAACAGCAAGAAGCTGGCCACAGCCCTCTCTCCCCCTGCAGGCTTACAAGCCTGCTGCAGGCTTGAGCTGGGTAAATGAATTTGAAATAATTTGGGTTTATTTTTTATTTCTATACAATAATCAACTTCATGGGAATTATGTGATTATTAGACCAAGCTGGGCTTTTAGTGCTAAAATAAGGAGATTATTGACTTACCTAAAAACTGTAAAACCTGCTTGAAATGTCCTGCAGGAACCAGGGAGAGGGAAGCACCATGGAGCCTATACAATAGGTATTTCTAAAATAAATAAAAGTGATTTTATGCTTTTCAGCCCCTCTGAGTCCAGCTCAATCAGTGGGCAGCTTACACACACACACACACACACACACACACACACACACAAGGCTGCCTCATGTGCATGATGAAACGCCCTCTTCATTGGCCTACCCTTTTGGGGAATTAAGTTTCTAAAGGTCTGCCGTGTCACATAGGCTGTGCACTGTTTATCCTCCAAACCTCCCTCACCTTGTCCATGGATATCTGGCAATCCCACCCCATCCCACTTCTCCACAGGAGAAAATAGAAACATCTCGGTATGTACAGCCAGTGAGTTTTGTGGGGGTTTTTTAATATATTTTATTGTGCATTTTAAATCCATCTTTTGGTGACTTAGTCACAAATCCGGTGACTACTTCAGAAGGTGCCAGAAGAATTCATTAAGTGTGAGTACTTTGAGATCCCCCGGAGCAATTATTTCTTAAGCACTGCTCCTTACAAGCGATGGAGGCCCGGGGTAGGAAGCAATTTGTCTATCAGGAGCACTTACGCAGATGGCGCTTCGGCAGCAGCCAGAGAACGAGCAGGGAGCAGCAGCGGGCTCCTCATGATGAAGTGCGTGCACAGTAGACCTAGACTTCAGTTTGCATTTTGCATTTTTTAAATATGGAACTCACTATAAGCTTATAGGTTCACAACGATATCCATGTATAGCCATAAGTGTTTGTCAACACTTTGTAGTGCTTTCTAATTTCCAAAAATTGTCCTACGAAAGTATGAATTGCCTTCTAGTTGGAAAATAAAATCCTGATGGGACCCACAAAACATGTTTTTATACTATTTCATGTAATATGACCATATTCACTCTCTAATGTTAAGTGGGAAGAGAAAGGGTACAAAATGGTACATGCAGCATGTATTTGTGATGCATCCAGCCATGTCCCAGCTTAGAGATCTCAAACATGTTGAGTTCAGACACCCCCAGCGTATACATGTGACTCACTAGGTGCCCAGGGTCCTTGGCTGAGTTACTGGGTCCTAAAGCAGATGTTGTCAGGGCCCCACCATATTTCCTCAGGTGTTATATGTTAGGGTATTTCGCTTGGCTTCCACCTGCCTCAGGACTTTCTCTGCCTTCCAGAGTCTGCTCTGTCCACACCTACTACAGACTGAAAGTGTCCAATAGTTAACACCCTCCATCCCTACGGATGACTGACTATACAGTAGTTGTATAAATAATCCTGCTCTCTCTAACCCCTCCCCCAGTGAGACCACTCTGACACACATGTTCGTGTGTCTTACTCCTATGTTCTTTCCTCAGGATTAAACCCATTACCCACAACGCTAACTGGTTTGATAACTCCACCATTACTGGGGTTTCCTAAGATTACCCCCAAAGATTGTACCAAATCATCTCAGGATATACTTCTGGACAAACCCAAACTCAGGTGGTAACAGAAATAGGCTCTAAGAAGCAGAGCCTTATAATGGATTCTGGAATTGGAGAGTGGCCAATTGTGGGGTTAGCTGTGGCATCATCATTGTGAACACTCTCAACTCTGGTGAATTGGGATGAGGTCAAAGTAGAAGGCAGTGCACTAGTTTATGTAATAGTCATAGAACTTGAGAGATATTATGAAAACTGTGAGGTTTAAGCAATCCTATTTCTAGCAGTCCACCCTGAAGATACACTTCCATCAATAGGAAAATATATATGCACATTGCAGCATTGTTTGTCATTGCAAAATATAGGAAACAACCTACATGCCTATCCATAAGAAAGTAATTATAGCCTGGCCGATGTGGCTTAGTGGGTGAGCATCAACCTATGAACCAGGAAGTCACGGTCCAATTCCCGATCAGGGCACATGCCCAGATTGTGGGTTTGATCCCCAATGTGGGGTGGGCAGGAGGCAGCCGGTCAATGATTCTCTCTCATCGTTGATGTTTCTACCTCCTTCTTCCTCTCCTTCCCTCTCTGAAATCAATAAAAATTTATTTTTTTTAAAAAGAAAGTAATTATATAAACTATGTGTGGAAGGTACAATAATGCCTGTAGAGACATTGGTGTGAACACAACTGACTCCATCTTTGTTTTCCATGCTCAAAACTCTGACCTAACTAGTCTCAGCCAACACCAAAGCTTCATCGTCCATGATTAGCTGTGTGCTGTAAGTTTACACAATGTAACCATAAAGATTCTTGCCAATAAACGGCCAGAAGGGCACAGTAACCAAGATAAATATCAAACTAGATGTTGGTGTCAATTCTAACCACCAGGAGGTATGGTTCCTGGCTCATACTGCATTCTTTGCCCTTCTGTCTTGTCAGTCATTAGTTCAACTATACAATAAAATATTTACTACAACAGCTGTCTGGTAGCAGAGAATAATCTATACAGAGTGCTAGGTTGTCTATCTGCTCCAACCAATTCTTCCTTTAAGTAAACTACCCTTAAAGGAATAATTCTGTTATAATGTTTTTTAAAAAGGAACTGTGAGGCTTGTTGATTAGTTGATTGCTGTTAAATTTCCTCAATGCACTAAAAGAAAAATACTGACAGCCCCAGTTCAGCCAATCAGAGCACACTGTGGAAACAAAGAGATGTCTACCATGATAGCCTTTAGAGACACTTAAATCTCACAGCTCAAAGGTAATTCTTGCAGCTTAAAATCAACTCCTGATATGAAGCTCAGAACCTGAATGTGACCTTATCCATTACAGAGAAAGACTTAATTCTGAATCCCAGCAAGTCTAGACAAGACTCTGGATATAGAAGGAGTGTGATTCAGAAAACTGGGACAGGGACATCTGTTTAGATGCACTTGAGAAACTTGAACCCCGGGTTCCCTTAAACCTTCTGGGTTGGCACAAACTATCCAATCTCCCTGCTAACAGAGCAGCCGTTTCTTGTCTACAGATCATGCCAATGCGCCACCTTTGGCAGATGTCTCACAACGTAATGTTTGCCTCCTCAAGATGTGCCCCGCCTCCTCTGATTACTCCGGGTGAATAACTGGGTCAAGTTTCAGCATGATCAGACTTGGGTCCCTGCTATCGGAAGAAAGGAATTATCCATGAAAAGAAATGCAGAACCCAGCTACTATGTATTGGCAGGAATAGGCGAACATGCTTGAATGGATCTTGATGGTCCTGAACCAAAGGAGGTGATATATAATATTGGGTAAATGAAATTTTATGGGGGTGCTCTCCTGTGACCCAGGATTGAACATCTGGAAAAGACATCCATAACTGGTTGTAATGCCTTGCTAGAATAGCTACCTGAAGCTGGGGGGGCGGGGGAGGGGGGGAGAGGATGATAGAATACCAGAAATTCTTTGGCAGAATATTGAGAAAGGAGTCCAAGATTCACAAAAGTGGACATGTTAGAATGTGTATATTATATATAACAACAGAGAGCCCACCAGTGGTTTATGCTCCCCAAGAGGCCAGAGGACACTCCCTTTGCTAAAGAAATAAGAATGTGCTACTGAGGAGCACAAGACATTATGGAAAATTTCAGTGCTGGCTGTTCTCTGTAAACCAAGATGTATGGTAGGGATTATGCCATACAACTGGGTTCCCTAGTATCAATGGGGATTATTGGATTCTGGAATTACAGAGGTAATGACACTTCGCCATCAGAGGCAAGGTAGATGTAATAACATAACAGTAACAAGGCTAAAATGGCACCAGAGAACCCCAGCCCAGAAAGATCAATGGCAACAGCTAATAGATTATGGTGTTCCTTGAAGTGAGATCATTTTCAGACCTGAGCCAATTCTCAGACCCAAAGCCTAATGACTGAAGAAGAGTCTGTGCAAGGCCACTGTGACACCATAGCAAGTATAAATAGCAGCAAAATTCCCTAATCCTTCTCCAAGGGGACCTATGGCTATTTATTAGAATAACAACAATGCCCAGACTATTTGAGGGTGGTTGGCTTACAAGGGCTGAGCTGACACTATTAGGATATTAAGAGACTTAAAATATCATAATAGTCTCACTGTTAGAAGGGGAGCTTACAGAGGCAAAGTAATAAATGGAGGTCTGAACTCAGTCTTTATCACAGGTCATGGAGCCTCGTGTGGTCATTTTCCCAGTTCCTGGGTAGATACATTTAGCAGCTGCCGTAACACTCACGTTGGCAAGCCCTGTAAAGATTCACAAGGCTGACCACTTTGGATCCTGAAACTAGACAAAAGAACTTCACAACAGATAACTCATTCTTTTGAAAGTAGCTTCTAGCGTGCTTCTGGGCCTGCATAGAAACTGGATTCCTATTCATGATGCATCAAGTGCATGTATGCAACCCATGCTACCTATCTTAAGCTGCATATTGTCTAAGTCTCCAAATCACAAATTCAAGTGGGTACAGTCACTATCCATTATATGATGAAGGAAACAATATATTCAGGACTGGGCTCCAGCAGGTGCAGATCAGCTGGACTAGAGATCCTGATTCCTGAGTGAGTGGAAATACAGTAAAGTACAAAATACAATTTCACTGTTAATGCTGAGAGACCAACAGACAAAAGAGTTATTATACCAGCAAGGGTAATTGACTTGCATGAGGAGCTAGAATTTCTTCCACATAATAGGGACAAGAATACATTTGGAACTCAGAGAATTTATAGAGCACCTGTTGAGTTTTTTTCCCTTTTTATAGAATTTGTAACTAGCCACCACCTAGAAGAATCAATGACAGAATGGAATGAACTTATGGGGAGTGAAGCATGGTGGGTCTGAGTAGGAAAAGGGGTAGACTGTAGCAGATGTTGTTGGTACCCTACTCATGTACCCTTATATGTTACCAATGTAGTCCCTGAAGCTGACTTCCCACTTCCCACTGCCCAATGGCTCTCTCTGGTGGCCAGAGTCTCTCTGTCTGCACAGATGGCAGGTCAGAAGGGTCAAAGAATGAACTACTTCCATCACCACCCCAAGAGCAGCATTCAACCAACAACTGAAGAGAATTTGGGTATAAATGCCACAGTTCCTTAGGAGGATTAACTGAGGTACTTGTTCTGCACAGCTTCCTGGGGTTCCTCAGTGAATTCCAGTTACCCCAACCTCAAGAAAACGCAACTGTGTATATCATTTCAGGGTCCACAGATTGTGAACACTAAATCTATGTTTTTTCAAATGTTTTATCTGCCAAAACCGGTTTGGCTCAGTGGATAGAGCGTCAGCCTGCGGACTGAAAGGTCCCAGGTTCGATTCCGGTCAAGGGCATGTACCTGGGTTGCGGGCACATCCCCGGTAGGAGATGTGCAGGAGGCAGCTGATCGATGTCTTTCTCATCGATGTTTCTAACTCTCTATCTCTCTCCCTTCCTCTCTGTAAAAAATCAATAAAATATATTTTTTTAAAAAAATGTTTTATCTATATTAAAAGCAAGGAACTACTAGGCCCTCACTAACTCCAATTTCAATTTATTTCTTAATAGCTGTTTTTCAAATTGAAAACATGTTCACACAAGTAAAAATAGCTCAAACTTAGCTCAAACTTTGTGAATTAGAATACCACTTATTTACAGCAATAACAAATCTCTAAGTTATTTTTTGAGTATACACAGATATATAAAATCAATATCTAATCTCTCTATATATTAAATTTATTCTCAATTGTTAAAAATTACTAACCCTGGTAGCCAAAAAAAAAAAAAAAATTCCAGCTTCAGTTAAGTTTCAAGATAAATTCAACTCCATGAGAGCAGATTGTGGCCAAGAATGAAAGATTTTATTGTAATAGACCATCATTAAGCACTGGAAATTTGCTCTCTTGTGAACTTCCTCATACACAGCTGGGTAAAATGGCCTGAGAAGTGTAATAAAAGGATAGCCAGGACAGCTACTATCCTTCAAGACAGCCAAGGGAATGCGTCTTCCACTTCTCAAGAACAGACCCAAAAATAGCTCGGAGGCACAGGAAATCCTATCCATCTACAGCAGCGGTTCTCAACCTGTGGGTCGCCTAAGAACTAAACTAGACAAAACTCTGGGGGTCGAAAGACCCTTTCACAGGGGTCGCCTAAGACCATCGGAAAACACATATATAATTACATATTGTTTTGTGATTAATCACTATGCTTTAATTATGTTCAATTTGTAACAATGAATTTGGGGGTCACCACAACATGAGGAACTCTATTAAAGGGTCGCGACATTAGGAAGGTTGAGAACCACTGATCTACAGAGTAGGTATAAGGAAAAGACTGGGAAGAGGACAAATAAACCTTGAAAACTTTTCACTATATTCCAGATTAAGTTCCTTCCATAGAGCTGTCTGAAAGCATTTAACAAAGAAAGTACGTAAGGAAAAAAAGTTTTAAACATCATGCTCAGTACAAGAAAGTAAAATTAAATTTAGTGCAAGTTAACTTACCACAGTCCACGGTAACTAAGCGAGACTTTATTGTGTTGTTACTGTAACAACAACCAAAAGCCATTTCTGAAATAAACTGCTGGTCACATATCAAGTATTAAGTTGAACCATATGAAATTGCCTATGTTTGGCCATTTCTTTTACCAAACAAATGAGAATTTGACATGATTCAACCTAGTATTTTCTCTCACACTTGCATAACTACAAAACACTTAGGAATATAATTTTTGCTCATAATGTTGATCTGAAAAAACACATGCAAAAACCTGTCATAATGCTTTATAATCTCATCTTCATAAGTATGTTAAACTGGTAGGAGGAGGAGGGACTCAACAGAAGTTTTGTGGGGGGGGTGGTTTTGTCTTTGACAATAGTTTATTGAACACGGCTTCACTGTGGGAATTCTAATAATTTCACAAGCCAATGGCATACGGGATAATGTCTCTTAATAAGCCAATAAAGAAATAACGTACTCCCAACCAATGATAAATTAATTACACAATTGTTCTGGAGTTCACACTCAGTTTTCAACTAATCTTCATTTTCTTGTGGTCAAACAAATTATTCGCATAATATAGACAACCAGTCAGAAAACTTGAGTTAAAAATGAACTTTTTTCCCAAAAAAACTACTTGTATTAACTATTTACATTGTTCTCAACCTGGTCCAGAGCATCATAGGAGGAGAAATTATTCTCTTTGAGAAATTCTCCAATGGCATTGCCTTCACAATAAATTTTCAAGTACCATGTTAGCATAATAGTTGTTGAGATTATGATGCAAAGCAGGAGGGAGGGATCAGGAAAAGCACTAGATAAGCCAGATCCTTGAGACATTTTCTTTGCTTGCTCTCTACCAAGACCACCAGCCTGCTAACCCAGCTCAGCCCCCTGAATCTCTCTCCCTGGTGTGAAAATGTGGCTTTGCCTCTGTCTAAAACCTTTATAGCAGCGGTTCTCAACCTGTGGGTCGCGACCCCTTTGGGGGTCGAACGACCCTTTCACAGTGGTCGCCTAACACCATCAGAAAACACATATATAATTAGATATTGTTTTTGTGATTAATCACTATGCTTTAATTATGTTCAATTTGTAGCAATGAAAATACATCCTGCATATCAGATATTTACACTACAATTCATAACAGTAGCAAAATTACAGTTATGAAGTAGCAACGAAAATAATGTTATGTTTGGGGGTCACCACAACTTAAGGAACTGTATTAAAGGGTCGCGGCATTAGGAAGGTTGAGAACCACTGCTTTATAGAAAAAAGGTAGGGGGGTGCGGGAAGAGATTGGACAATAATCGTGCACCTATGGATGAGGACAGTGGGTGGGGAGTGAGGGCGGAGGGTGGGGTGGGAACTGGATGGAGGGAAGTTATGGTGGGGAAAAAAGAGGAACCAATGTAATAATCTGAACAATAAAGATTTAATTTAAAAAAAAGGTAATGTGGATCCTTCAACTTAGAAGGTGTTTTTTTTTTTAGAGTATTTTAAGGGTTTACCACTTATTTCTTCCTTCTTAAAATACTTTCTTCTCTTGAAAACCTTGACCTCAACTCACCTGGTATTCCTCTCTAGCTACCTCTCTAGCTCTTATCAAATTCTCAGAGCAGCTTCTCTTTCTCTGTCCAACTTCTGAGTGTTGAGTTTATTCAGGGCTTAGTCTTGGGATTTCCTCTTTTTTTCTCCTCTCTCTCCCTGATATTTTCCGCTCCAGGGGAATAAATAACAGTTGCATAATGACAATTTCCAAATTTATATCACTAGCCAACATCTCTCCTGAGACCCTGATCCATACATCCAACTGCCTTCATAACGTTTCTTCTTGGCTATGTCTCCCACCCAAGTAAAAATTAGAAGCTGAACTCAGTTTTCTCCCAAAAGTCATCTTCATTCTCTATTCTTCATCCCAATAAATGGCACTTCAATCTCACCATTAATCCATGATTACACCCCTGCTAAACCCACCACAACAATCACAAAGTCTTGTCAATTCAACACACAATATATGTCTCAAATTCATCCACCTCTTGTAACGTTCATTGCCATTTTCTAACCATGCCACCATCTCTCACTTACACTACTGCAGTGGCGCTACCTTTCCAATGTGTTCTCCACAGAGCTGAAAAGACCAAAGTGTTAAAGGTACAAAGCAGATTAATCAATGTCAATGGTAAAAACATTTAACAGCTCTTAGGATATAATCCAGGACCTTGCAGGATTTTGATTTGGCCTCTGCCCTTCTCTCCAGCCTTATCTTGGTCTACTCCTCCCACACTGGCCATCCTACCTGCTGTCCCTCCAATACTTTCTAGCTAATATCTTAGTCTTCTGCTTAAATGTCACTTCCCAGGAGGATTTTTCCTGATCGCCCCTCTTATTCTTCCTCATAATAACCTACATTTTCCTTTAAAAGACATCACAGTTGTATTTATACTTGTGTGTATTTAATGTCTTGCTCTCTGACTATAGTCTATAATGTCTGGCGGATAGGCATCTATTTTGTTCACGGAAACACCCAGAGTCTAGCAGAGTGCATAAAACATAACTATTGTTTGATAAATATTTGGAATATCTGAAACAGCTCTTGGCATTAATAATATATTTCTCTACACAATAGCTGTGTTAGAAAATAACAATATCAAATTTCTTGTCCTTGCTTGGAATTGTATCAATTCAGTTTGATGTCACAGTTTACTTTTGGTGATCAGAAGCTCTGTTTGATCCTTAGAAATAATGAATTTTTTAAAGGAACATATATTTGTTTATCATCATAATTCATTAATTATCATAAATGCAGTTTAAGAAGTAAAGAGCTTTCAAATGTTCGTAAGAAAAACAATAACAGCCAGGACCGGTTTGGCTCAGTGGATAGAGCGTCGGCCTGCAGACTGAAGGGTCCCGGGTTTGATTCCGGTCAAGGTCATGTGCCTGGGTTGCGGGCACATCCCCCGTGGGAGATGTGCAGGAGGCAGCTGGTCAATGTTTCTCTCCCATCGATGTTTCTAACTATCTCTCTCCCTTCCTCTCTGTAAAAAATCAATAAAATATTTTTTTTAAAAAAAAGAAAAACAATAACAAAGTGAGGGTTTTAGCAATTTATTTTTACATTGAGAATTGATTTCCAGTTCAAGATATTAAATTGAACACATACATTTATGACCCCTCCCTGCAAAAAGCCAACTGAAATGACAATAATTTATGCAAAAAAGAGAATCTACACTAATAAAAGAGAAACATGCAAATTGGTGTCACTCCGCTACACCCACCAGCCAATCAAGATGAGTATGTAAATTAACCTAACAAAGATGGCAGTCAATTTGCATATGCAGGTGCAGAGTGAAGACTGAAGACGACTGAAGACTGAAGATGACTGAAGACTAAAGAGGCTTGCCTTCTCTGCTGCGGTCAGAGCGGAGAAGCCTCGAGGCTTGGCTTCTCCACTGCGGCCGGAGCAAAGGCCTGGGTCCTGGGTGCCAGAGAAAAACTGGTGCCGGCAGCCAGGCGAAGGAAGGCCTATTGCAGGAATCTCTTGGTGCCACAGGCCTCTAGTAAATTTATAACAGTCCCAAGAGGAAGGAATGACATCCACAGAACAAGGATTTGAAAATTTTCTAGAGTATAGAAAGTAGGTGGAATTGTGCAGATAGATGGAGTGGGTACTGGGGTACAGACTGCAGTTAAGAACATGCAAAGAAGAAGGCTGTAGTGGAAGCAGAGCCCTTACTTTCCAACCAGCTGCAGAGAAGCTCCAAACTTGGAATCAGAGTGGGAAGGGGGCAGAAATCAGTTGATCCATCACAAGACTGTCTAAGAGCAGCTGCACCAGCCAGCCCCACTCCCACCCACTTGCCTCCACTCCCACCCACTCGCCTCCACTCCCACATGCGCAAAGGGACTGGGAGCAGGAGCATTTTCCCCCAGACTACAATCAAAGGCCCGCTCTCTAAACTAATTGGACAATAAGCCTGGAAAGGACAGGGCTCCTAGCCAGGATGTGGATGCCACAGAATTAGTTGCTTCTTATTTAATCAGCCAGGAAAGGGGCCAGCTTGACTACATGCTTCCTGCTCACACACTCCAGCTGACACACACACCCCCACATACTGTGTAATCACAGTCAGCCTTTCAATTTAAGAGAGAGCCTTGTGGGAAAAACTACCCTGTATAACACACCAGCAACCTAAACTCCTCCATCGAATCCTCTACTTAGTGTTTATCATATACAAAGTGCAAATTACATAGTTTTATACTGAGCACTGTATAACTATTCCTGGAATGGGTAGCCAGATTAATGAAAGATAAAGTAACTGCTTCAAGGAAACATTATAATTCTCCTAAAACTTTATTTTGCAGTTGACAGAACATGCAGCATTTGCATGTTTACTACCTGCTCCTTCCCATGGTTTCAGAAACATCATTTTCTCCTCCTTTGTCTGATTCTTTTTCATTTTATTCTCTAATCTTGCTTCCTCTTTCTCCACATCAACTGTTGAAATTCCACCAAAGTATATAATCTCTCTCTCTCTCTCTCTCTCTCTCTCTCTCTCTCTCCCCCCATTTCTTTAGCAATTTGCTCTTTCTTTCAATTGAATGAGCTCCCTTCTAGTGCCCCATTTTTGAGGTATGTCACTCAGAGGTCCCTCGTTTATTTGAAAATCATCACCTGCCATCAGTAAGATGATGATGCTTCACAATGAGGCCACATTTTTATAGTCACATGTAAAACCTGAATCATTTCTAATTAACTTGACTTCTTCATTTTCTATAGCCAGCCTGTTTCTCCAGCCTGTCAATATATCATGAAATATCATATGACTTAAGCTTGGCCTATTTCCACAGAACTTTATGAGGTGGCATATAGAAAGCACAAAATAGTTCATTGTAAACTTAAAAACGGAATTACAGAAAATATATATTCGAATACAAGTATAATATCAGGGAGAAATAAAATACAGATATGTAGACTATACTAGTAAAAGCATATACAATTGTTCTGATTTAGTAAAAATTTGGTTTTCAACAATCCAAAGAAGAAAGTGAAATGAAAGATGTACATATCGTAGTTCTTAATGTGCAAAATATGACTACTGCTTTTTTTTTAAAGATGATGGAGAGACTCAACAAATAGCGACCCTTTTTCCTATCCAAGTTTTCTATCAATTAAGAAATTAGAAGGAGGAGTAAAGGAGTAAGCCAATGAAACTAAAATAAGATTATTACTGATGTCTGAGAATGTGAGTTACATCTGTAAACAAATGGGCTTAAACATGAACCCAGAATTAGGTGGACTCTGTCAGTCACTGCCAAGTGGTCCCCAGTGGAGGCAAGATCTGTCCCTTTACTACTCAGCTTCCAGAATAGCAGAGGGCACATTGTGGACAGACTCAATCTCAAAAAGAAGTGAGGAAGGGAATGAGCTACCATCCTACCATTGCCCAGTTCTTCCTTCCAAAATTACCAATCTGAGTTATTCACTCCTCTCCAAGGGAGGGGCAAGGAAGGGGCAAAGAGATATAAGGAGTGTTATACTTGGCAGCCTCCTCCACCTTTGACAACATCTCTGCAGTGAATGCAGTAAGGAGTTTACTTAGACTGATTTGTGAAGGTATTTCTAATTGAAAGCTGTGATGGTAACATAAAAACCTAACTCATTGAAAGTAATGCTGACTGAGGCCCCAACAATAAAATTAGAGAATTCAGATTTCCAAAAAGAAAGCTTCATCGTGCTTTCTTCCAATAAATACAGCCTACAATTGTGTGTGTTTTTCTGTGATAACAAGAATAAACTACTCTCCTTAGAATTAATATCTTCCAATCCAACTCATCTCACTATTTTATACTTTCTGTATACACCCTTTCTATTAGGTTGCATCACTATTCCATAAACACAAACTACCTGTGTGTCATTGTTTATGTTGTTCCCACCTGGAATATTCTTTTTAATGCTTTCAAATCTCAATCATATTTCAAAGAAATTCTAAGATTCCTTCTTCATGAAGCATTCCCTGGTTACTCCAGACAGCACTGATTTCTGTCTTTTTAGAGCACTAAGAGTTTATATCAAAATTCTCCTCATATATTTGTGTTGGTGTTGTTCATTCTTGTTTTACATGTATTCTCATGTCTACTTGTTAACCAAACTCTAAATTTTCTCAAAGGTAGAAAGATATTTTTTAAAAATCTTTATTGTTCAGATTATTACAGATGTTCCTCTTTTTTCCCCTGATAGCTCCCCTCCACCCGGTTCCCACCCCACTCCAGTCCTCCCCCCGCCCCCTCGCACTGACCTCATCCATAGGTGTAAGCTCTTTTTCCAATATCTTCCTGCACCCCCCACAACCTCTTCCCCCCAAGAATTGTCAGTCTGCTCCCTTTCCATGCCCCTGATTCTATTACATTCACCAGTCTGTTCTGTTCATCAGGTTTTTTATTCATTTGATTTTTAGGTTCACTTGTTGATAGATATGTATTTGTTGTCACTTTGTTGTTCAAAATTTTTTATCTTTACCTTTTTCTTCTTCCTCTTCTTAGAGAATACACTTCAGCATTTCATATAATACTGGTTTGGTTATGATGAACTCCTTTAGCTTTTTCTTATTTGTGAAGCTCTTTATCTGACCTTCAATTCTAAATAATAGCTTTGCTGGGTAGAGTAATCTTGGTTGTAGGTTCTTGCTATTCATCACTTTGTATATTTCTTGCCACTCCCTTCTGGCCACATAGTTTCTGTTGAGAAGTCAGCTGACAGTTGTATGGGTACTCCCTTGTAGGTAACTAACTGTTTTTCTCTTGCTGCTTTTAAGATTCTCTCTTTGTCTTTTGCCCTTGGCATTTTAATTATGATGTGTCTTGGTGTGGCCCTCTTTGGATTCCTCTTGTTTGGGGTTCTCTGCGCTTCCTGGACTTGTAAGTCTATTTCTTTCCCCAGGTAGGGGAAGTTTTCTGTCATTATTTCTTCAAATAGGTTTTCAATATCTTGCTCTCTCTCTTCTTCTGGCACCCCTATAATTCTGATGTTGGTAAGCTTGAAGTTGTCCCAGAGGCTCCTTACACTATCTTCATATTTTTGGATTCTTTTTTCTTTTCCGGTTGGGTGTTTTTTTGATTCTTCGTATTTCAAATCTTTGACTTGATTCTTGGGATCCTCTAGTCTGCTGTTGAATCTCTGTATATTATTCTTTATTTCAGTCAGTGTATGCTTAATTTCTGATTGGTCCTTTTTCATATCCTTGAGGGTCTCACTAAATTTCTCAGAAGTTTCTAGAAGATTCTTGAGTAACCTTATAACTGTGGTTTTGAACTCTATATCCAGTATTTTGCTTTCATCCATTTCTTTCATTTGTGACTTGTGACTTGTTTCTTTGTCTCCGCATTTTGGTTGCTTCCCTGTGTTTGTTTCTATGTACTGGGTAGCTGCTAAGTCTCCTTGAATTGATAGAGTGGCCTTGTGTGGTAGGTGTCCTATAGGGCCCAGTGGCTCAGCCTCCCCAGTCACCAGAGGCGGATGCTCTTGGTGCACCCCTTTGTGGGCTTTGTGCACAGTCTTGTTGTAGTTAACCCTTGATTGCTGTTGGTATTACTGGGAGGAATTGACCTCCAGGCCAATTGGCTGTGGTGACCAGCTGTTTCTACACTGCAAGATCTGTTGCATCGGAGACACCCTTATGGGGCAGGACTTGCTTTAGTGGGGCTTTGGTGCTCACTGAATCTGCCCCTTGAGTGTGTCTCTTATGGATGTGAAGAGTTGTAATCCAGTATGGTTTCACTCTGACCACTGGGTACACAAGCTCTTGGATCTCCAAGGAGGTACAAGGTCAGCCACTGTCTGGGACCGCCCAGCAGGATCTACAGAGACATCTGCAGATTCCTCCTCTTTGTATGGGGTTTGGAAATGCCCAGACGAGGCCCAGCTGTGAAGCAAGGCAGGCTGCTGCTGCCAGGCCTTGGGCCTTTTTTTGGAAGCTCTGGGGCTCTCTGACCCAGTTGCAGTTTGACAGGTTTTAGGTGGAGAAAGGACAGGCCATTCATATGCAAAAGCTGATGCTCACAGCTTGGGTGGGGTTGTAAATTGGGTGGGGCAGGGTCTCTGGGAATCCCTAGGGTGGAGCAAACAGCAATGCTGCCAGTCAGCCCTGCACCAGAGAGGTCCCCAGGTCTCCGCCTTCCATGCCCCCATGCAGGAACAATGATTGCTGCAAGCACCTCTGAGAGAAAGCCGTCCTCATGTTCCTGTCCCGATACCAGACAGTCCAGTTTCTCCCCGTATGTGTCTGGGTCCCCCAGAGTCATGCCCAGGAACTGGAGTTAAGAGCAAGCAGGCGCTTGTATCTCCCTCCCAATTAAAAGAGCAGCACATCCAGGTGCCAGCACTTTCCGTGCCTCCACACCTCCTACCAGTCTCAATGCACTTTCTTCACCTCTCTAGTTGTGGAACTTCCACTCAGCCAGCTTTCCTGCACTTCTGGGTGGTAGTTATTCTGCCTTTTAGTTGTAATTTTGATGTAGTTGTGAGAGGCAGCAAGTATAGGTGTTTACCTATGCCGCCATCTTGGTTCTCTCCAGTAGAAAGATATTTTTAACTTAACTTTTCTACATTAGCTACATCTACCACATGGCTGAGTATGTAGTAGGAGATGAATAAATATTGTTGAATGACAAATCAATAGGTCTAATTGAGCACATTTCAGAAAAAAGATACAAAATAGGGTTAACAAATCAGCTGCTCCAAAGGCCCAAATTAAATATAATCTTTAAAAATAGTCAATTGAGGCCAGAAGAGAATCAGGCCTTTTCAGTAGGTTTACTTAATATTCCTCCATATGTGTTGTTCCTGTTTCCTCATGTAAAATGATGTATATGCCTGGAGAATGGGGAGATTACGTTTAACAAGATGTCTTTAGCCAAGTGCTTAAATATGTGAGTTTTTGGTGTTGGATTTGAATTCCAGCTCTTAACAGTTGTATAACCTTTCTTTGAATTTTGAAAATTTTTAATTCCTTGGTAAATTTTAAAAAGTAATATAGTGAGCATAATTAATAAGACATTTTTCATACAGAAATGTTACCTCCTGTTTTAAAAAGAAAACTGGAAGATTCTCTCCCTGTCCCAGCAACAACATAGTAGCCACCGATTGCAGCCAATGAGAGACCACCACAACCTCAAACTCTTGTTCTTCTCCAGTGAACATTTATTCACAGCAGTCCTCCCCAATATCCTCCCGAATCCTAATGGAAGCTAATCTCCCCTTTGTCTCTTTGGACTTGCCTATAATTCACCAGAGCTTACTTGTCCTAAACTGCAATTCTCTACTCTATTCCCCCAAAATCTCATGTTTCTAGTAGAATAACTGGCTATTTTCTTTTTGAAGTTGACACCAAAATCACAAAGTTAGCAGAAAGGACATTATCTATGAACATTTTGAGTAGTGTGATTTTCTTAATGGTCATTGTGAAAATACTGTTTTTGCATGAACAGTCAGAGCTAATCATACAATGCCAGTGGTAGGCAAAAGCAAATGGAATTTTCTAGTTTCTAAATCATTCTGAAATTGCCTCCTCATCAACCTTTTGCCAAAGCTCCCAAAATATTAAAATTAGCTTGCTTTCATCTTGCCACCCACCTGTTCTTGAAACCCCGCCCTGCTGAGGCTCTAATGAAAGGCAAGAACTGGAAACATCAGGCAGAAACAAAGAGGAGGGACAGTGCTCCAGGACTGACTTGAAGTAACAGAGCCATCAATAATTGAGCTACCTACTAGCCCCGTTGGGATGGCTCAGTGGTTGAGGGTCGACCCAGGAGATCATGGTCCAATTCCATTCCCAGTTAGGGCACATGCACAGGTTGAGGGCTCAATCCCCAGTGGGGGCATGAAGGAGACAGCCGATCAATGCTTCTCTCTCATCATTGATGTATCTCTCTCTGAAATCAATAAAAATATATTAAAATAAATAACTGAACTACCTCTTATTAGTATATCAGGCATCTGTCCTTACTGACTTTGCATTTTTAGAAAACACTGGGGAGATACTGGGGCTATTTTGATGTGGAAGCAAATGCATTATGACTTTAAGACTCCCCGGCGAATCTGACAGATACTTTGCATGTGGTCTGGCATGCATCAGACAATAGATTGCTTTCTGAAATTGGGCAATAAATTGTTTTATAAAAAAGAGAGGGGGGGGGGGATGAGTTTACATTGAATTGTCAGACACATCACTGGCCAAAATAGCTGATTTCAATAAATGGGATTTGATCTAGGATCATCTCCATTGGTTTTCATCTATGTTTCAAAGACTAGAGTCCCACTAAATAACATTATATTTCACCACAAACACCAATGTTAATGTGATCCTTTCCTTCTGGGATGACCTGATCCAAGTACCATACAAAAAAACACACCACTGAGTACTAAAAATAAATCCCGCATGAAGCAGAGGTCTTCTCTTTCATCTTCCACATTGGGGTACTATTACAATTTTAATGATCTGCCTAGGATTTTTCATACACTCTGCTTCTTTTAAAAGAAGGACAGGAAACCTATTGAAACACACCAATCTCCTTGAAATGTCTATGGCAACAGAGCAGTGGGAATATATGCTTTGCTATAAAGAAAGGGGGGGTGGGGAGAGTAAAGCAATCATAAATGTATCACTTGGGTCTGTTATGATATACTGCTGTTTCTTCAGAGAGAACATGTACTTATGTCCAGTATTGTATTTTCAGTTACTACATTAATCCTTTAAAGTCTTAAGAGCATTAACAATCCCCACCAAAGAAACTCTTCTCTCTAAATATTATTTATGCTTTGGAATTTTGTAGGCAACCCAATGCAGTCAGTTAATTATATATCTGGCCAAACTGCTTTCATTTCTTCCCAAAGGGAAATTTAATAATTTTTTTTAATGATTGAAATCTCATTTATACACCTGCAAAGTTTGATATGCTTATTTAAAACACAATTTTGCCAAGAAGTGCTAGGAGCTGGGGGAGGAATAATGAAGAAGGAACTCATGTTTGAGCAGTTGCTGTATAGTAGGTATTGTATTGGGTGCCTTCAAATATTATCCTATTTAAACTTCCCATAAACCCCCAAATCTCAGCTAATCTTATTGTGTAGAAGGAAAATATTCCAAACATCAAGTCCAAACATATACACTTTTCTTATAATTTGTCAAGTACTCAAAACTGTCACATTTTAGTTGGCTCAATATTTAGATTATGATTTTTTTAAAAACACAGTTTCTTTTCCCAGAGCTTCTAATTGTCAGTCTTTCTTGTGATTGGTAAAACAAATCATTATCTTACTAGTAAGATGACACACCTTCTTGATGATAAAATTTTGTGATATTATTCATTTTCTCTTTGAAGATATTCTTTCTGGAACCTTGGGCCTCATGTTATATATTGGATCACCCTAGGATTTTATCATATTACTAGGGGCCCAGTGCACGAATTTGTGCACCTTGAAAGGAACTGTGGGCCGTGAGGCTGCAGTGGGCATAGGGGTGGGTCTTGGCCCATCCTCCACACCCCCACCGGGCCCCTCCTGCTGCGGCCCCCGGTCCCCTGTCTGCTGGCAGCCCCACTCCCGCCACCACCTCTCCCATGCACTGCTGGTGGGGAACAATTGGGGCCGGTGCCAGCAGTGGGTGCAAGTGGCAGCTGCTGCCCCGATTGCCCCTCAGGAGCAGGGGGAGGTGGAGAAGCCCTCAGGGACGATCAGGGCCAGCAGCCGCCACTCACACCCACTGACGGCACCAAGTGATCAGGACTGGTGCCGGGCACCAGCAGCAGGCACGAGTGGCAGTGCCAGCTGCAGGTTTGAATGGGGCTGGCACCAGCAGTAGGTGCAAGCACCTGGCAGGACCATGGCACGCAGGTGCAAAGAATTTTCAGTAACCACCAGAGGCTCATCCCTTTGACAGCGACCAGCACCCCGCCTTGGTCTGGTGCCCTTGCTCATCTGCTCCACCATCCTACCATGGTCGATGTCCCATGCTCTGCCACCTGCTGCCAATGCTCGCCATGTTCTGTGCGCACCCCCTGGTGATCAGCGCACATCGTAGCAACCAGTTGTTCGGTTTTCCGCCGTTCAGTCTATTTGCATATTAGGGTTTTAGATAGATAGATAGATAGATAGATAGATAGATAGATAGATAAGATTAGATTAGATTAGATTAGTTTTGATGTTGCTTGGATTCCATATCCACTTTTCTCTTGGATTCATTTTCACTTTTCTTGATATATCCTAAAATTTTTTTTTTTAGAAAAAGTTGAGAGATAAAATTTTTGCTTTTCTGAAAATGTCTTTTTGGCCAGATCTGAAATTCTAGATTAAAATCTTTCCTTTCAGGAGTTGTAGTTATTGAACCATTATCTTCTCACACCTAGTGCTTTTGATGAAAAGACTGAAATAAAAGTTAATTCCTTTGCCTTTGTAGGTAAACAGTTTTTCCTCTGAAAATTTTTTAGTCATTTTTTTTATTTCCCATGTTCTGAAATTTACCGGGAATATAGTTGGTGTAAGATGCTAAGAACTATTATTCAGCATGGCATTTTATAGGCCCTTTCAATGTGATCATTCTGAGGAAAAAAATTATTTTGTTTTCTCCATCTCTTCTTTTTCTCTATTCTCCATTATTAGAAATTCTATGAGCTGTTTGTTGGAGTTCATGATGGATTCTCCATTTGTCTTAATCGGTACCAACTTCAGCAATCGCATTTGTGCGTACCAGGAACTTGTACTTGTTCTCCAGTAGCTCTTTTCCCAAGGTAGCTTGTTCTTCGTTTCAGCCTCTTCTTGACGCTGGGAAAGTGACCAGATTAAAAGAGATCAAGACTATTGGTATAGATCTTTCATTTGAGTAGTTTTGCTGTGAATAATGGTACAAAACTAAGAGGTATCTAGAGATTATAACACAGTCAAGTTAATTTGCTTTGTTTTGATTTTTTTGATTTTTTTTCCTACACAATAAGAGAGATCCCTGCATTTTATTAAAGTCAGCAAGATGAACTGAGAGTCCTTAGAGGCTAGGAACTCTGTTCCCCACCACACACGCATACCCAAGGCACTGCATACCGGTACAGTTGTAGCAATGTTAAATACCATGCTACTTCCTTACATTGGTAAAGGCCACTGCCACGTCTCCTTTGAATGCTACACTATGTCAGCTTCCCTGAAGCTGCCCCAGAACTTCCCCTTGGAACATCATAAACTTTCCTCAATTCAGAAGCTAAAGTCTGTTTCTGGAACAGGAGATGGACTCCAGAACTCTGCTATAATGCTAATGGAGAACTTCTTCATTACTGAGCACCTAAGCGCATCGCTTCCCAAATTTCCACCTCCTGCACACAGATTCCCTTCAAGTACTGCAGAAGGTTGGCTTCACCCCATCATACCCTCTGCCTAGCTCCCATGAGTTCAAGATTGGCACCACAAGGAAGCCACCTCTGCCCCAACCAGAGCAGGCCTGGATCCCCAACACAGGGTCAAAGGAGACAGCACCCTTCCAGTCAATGTCAAGTGCCACCTGGGCTCCCAAAGTGGTGGTCACCTGCCACCAGCCAGGTGTTGTGCTTAGAAGATTGCTGTGGGCCCTGCACTTCTAGGATGTTGGTTCTGATAGCACAGAGAGAGCAAATATGTGGGGAATGAGGCTGACTCTGGTGGCCTAACTTCAAGAGAAGAAAATGGAAAGAGCCCAAGGGCAGTTGGGGCCAGGAAGGTTCCCCTTTTCACTACTTTAGTTGAATTTCAGCTCCATTTAGCAGGATAAGTTCATTAAAAGTGACCAAGTGCTTGCTTGTCTTAGGGTTTATAAGCATTGATTTTTATTTTTATTTTTTTTTTAGCAATGATAGCATGTCTGAAGAACACAACAATAATATTGAAAAGGAATTTTTAAAAGCCAGACATATACATACTGTATGATTTCATGGATATCAAATTCCAAGTTAGAAACAAACAAATGATGTGAAGTTATATGAAAAGAAGTGGTGAAACTATAAAGGAGAATGAAGTTTATATGAGGAAAGTGGTTTTCTCTCTCTTGGAAAAGGCATCTAAGGGTTCAGAGGTGCTGGTTACTTTCCATTTATTGACCTGGGTAGTGGTTTCATGAGTATTTATTAAAACTGGTTGTTGAACTATACATTTATGTCATATATACTATATGTGCATATTTTATGTATGAATGCTATATATTAAACAATTTTAATAGAAAAAGTTTTCATGAGAATGGTTGAAAGACAGTTTCAGGTAAGGGCAATATCTGAAACAGCATGAGCCTTCCCCTTCTATCCACTGAAGGAAAACATTCACTAAAGGGAGCAACCATAGCCATGTGCTGTCCATGGCTGTGAGCCACCTACATACAGATTTGGCAGACATAAGTAACCTAAACACATAGATAACATCAAAATGTAAAAAAGTTATTGAGTTTTGAGTATTTATTACCTCTATTTTTAAAATAAATTACTTTTAAGTTCTTATAATTTAATTTTTCATTATGGCTGTGTTCAACAGCCAGATCACCAAACTCCTGAAAATTTAGCAAGTAACTGTAAGCCCATGCAAGCCAGCTCCAGCACATCACTGACTATGGACAACAACAAAGGCCTTAATAACGGTAAAAGGGAAGTATATGCAAACCACAGCCCATCCCAGTACGTAGAGGGCACAATTCACTTATTTATGCATTTAACGATTGCATAGCATTTACTGCACAACAGGTGCTGTTCTCAGCACTATGTAAGTATTCATTCTGTCATGTGGCTTTGCCTGAATGAGAGGCACACATTGGAACTAACTACTGAAGATCTTTAGAGATGAATGGAGTCTCAAGTATATCAAGAAATGGGTCAAGGCTCACATACTGGCAGAGGGCACAGGGAGTTTAGCAATTCAGTAGTGGGAAACTGCCGTAACTAAGAAAGATACCTTCCTAAGCATGGCCTCTAATGAAGCATTTACAAAAGAGTTCATGAATGGCTCCAGTTGGACATAGGAGGGAAAAGGGTCAAGTAAAAGAAAGAGAAGTAACTAAGGAGAACGAGGAGGGGTGGTTAACCATCTTTATGGAAGTCTAACAACACTGAGACAATCAAATGTGACAAATAAAGGGTGATTAAGGACAAGCACCACTATCTAGATCACTTTGGCACCCAATAAATGGCCCTAAAGCCAGGAGAAACTCTCCAGGGTTTCAAACACAACTGGAAAAGCAAGCATGAATGAAAATACTACCCTACTGTGATTAAAAGTATCATATCCATTACAAGACTTTATATTACAATATGATGTAGAGACAAAACCAGTTTCATATAGGAAAAAAATAGATTAATGGTACAGTTGTAAATTCTATCTATATATATAAAAGCCTAAGCAACCGAACGACCAGTCAACCGGTCGCTATGATGCACACTGACCACCAGGGGACAGATGCTCAATGCACAGGATCAGGATCGGGCTCCCTCCTGTCTGGATTGGACCTGCGGGGATCAGACCGAAATCGGCTATCCAACATCCCCCAAGGGGTCCCGGATTGTGAGAGGGCACAGGCCAGGCTGAGACCCCACCAGTGCACAAATCCGTGCACAGGGCTTTTAGTTTAATATAATCAATATAATATTTAAAACAATTATGAAATTTTAAATGATGTTTATGAATTCTTACACCTGCCAGATACTAGAATTCTATGTGGTGACTATGATCAGTTTTGTTTTTTTTTTAATAGGAGAAAGTAGATACCAGCAGAACTACGTAAGAAGCTATAGGCTTTGAATACCAATTGGATAGAGGTGTCAAATGATGGGTGTTGGTCAAATTCTAGAAGCCATTGCCACATTTTAAACTGCGCTAAGCAGTATTCTACTGGAATGTTACACTAATTTAAAATGGGGTGTTCAGCCCTAACCAGTTTGGCTCAGTGGATAGAGCGTCAGCCTGCAGACTGAAAGGTCCCAGGTTCAATTCCGGTCAAGGGCATGTACCTTGGTTGCAGCACATCCCCTGTAGGGGGTGTGCAGGAGGCAGCTGGTTGATGTTTCTCTCTCATTGATGTTTCTAACTCTCTATTCCCCTCCCTTCCTCTCTGTAAAAAACCAATAAAATATATTTAAAAAATAGTTCTGAAGACAAGAAATTGCTTTAAAAATAATAAAAATAATAAAATGGGGGGGTCCATAGGAGGTGTTTTATTTTTCTGTTTCTATCTTAATTTCATTTACCAATTTTACTAGGAGTTTCCTGATATTTTCCATTATTTTTTAATATATAGTAGTTGAGATAGCATTTATGTGAAATCATATTCATTTTATTTGTATTTGTGATTTCTCAAGGGCCAATCTTGAGTTGGATGTAATATAAAATGGAGAAGAACGGGTCCATGCCCTGGAGGTTTGTAATCTCAGCATGACGGACAGAACTGTAATGGTCTGGCTAATACAATTCAGGGATGACTGAGTTACAACCACAGCTTTCGTTTGCTCTAGGAACCCTTCCAGTTACTCAAAGAATCATGAGACCAAGAGAAAACTGGCATTTTAAAAAGATGGGTCTTAATGCCTTTTCCACCACCCACCCCTCAATCTTGCCTGGGGAAAGCAGAGAGATCTAACTGTTCGGGAGGTGGCATTTTCTCCCCTCCACACTATGCCTGACTCACGCATCTCTAGTAAGTAGAGCACGAATGCACATTGGGATGGAAGTTCAGAAAGTTTCTTTTTTGTCTGCTCTGAAATTAAAGATCTGGGTAGTAGAGAGCATATTACTTGGATGACATCTAGCCCCAGGGTGGTGCCCTGATCGGAGGCACTGTAACAGTGTATCAAGACTCCTCCAAGGTGATGGGAAATGTTGCTCTGCCCCATCCTCCTGTTGGCACTCATTCCTGCCTGTAGCCCACACTGTAGATAGCAGTGCTGGCCCCTGTTGCATAACATCAACATCTATATGAAAATGTCCAATCTTATTTTTCTGAAACCTTAAAAGGCATAGCCTTCATGAACCTCAGGCCTTTCATCTGAAAAAAAAAAAAAAAAAAAAGCTCTTAAAGTTGCCTCCCCCTTATCTTTTCAACCCTGTCCTGTTATAATCCCACTAGTGGCCTGGTGCACAAAATTCGTGTACAGGGGAAGGGGGGTACCTCAGTCCAGCCTGCACCCTCTCCAAGCGGCGACTCCTTGGGGGATGTCCAACTGACAGTTAGAGAGCTAACACCCTGGAAAAGCAAGCATGTGGGATCGGGCCTAAACTGGCAGTCAGACATCCCTCTCACAATTTGGGACCACTGGCTCCTAATCACTCACCTGCCTGCCTGCCTGACTGCCCCTAACTGCCCTCCCCTGCCAGCCTGATCTCGCCCCCAATGGTCCTCTCCTGTTGACCTGATTGCCCCTAAAGGCCTCTGCCTCAGCCCCCACAACCATGGCTTTGTCCAGAAGAAAGTTGGATGTCTAGAAGATGGCCAGTCGACCCAGTCTAATTAGCATATTACCCTTTTGTTAGTATAGATAAATTATATAGGATAGGATTGCTTAAATGAGGAGGGAAAGACTTTTTCAGCAGGAGGAGATGCTCTTGGCAGACAGAAATACATAATCCCTATATCTGGACTGATAGCCAGCCATATGCACTATACTGCTAAACAGGTCATTAAAAAATTGAACCGCTTTCTTACACCTTACACCAAACAGCTGTTGCCCTTAAAACCCCTCCTCAACCCCACCTTAGGTTCTGCCTTCACATTCCACCCAGATTAGGTTCTGGTTGGTCAGTTTCTATGCTAGTCAGTGTCAAAAGCTCTGCCTCCTAGGCAGCCATTGGCTCCTCAACCTTCACCCAGATTTGGTTCTGATTGGTTGGTTTCTATTCTAGTCAGTGTCAAAAGCTCCACCTCCTAGGCAACCATTAGCTCCTTGCACTTCACCCAGATTTGATTCTGATTGGTCAGTTTCTATGCCAGTCAGCATCTCCGGGCTTACAACAGGCCTGATCGGAGAGGCGAGGCTGATCAGCAGCAGCGAGGCCCGAGAGAAAGAGAGGTGTGGTTGCTGGCCAGGCCTGGAGTGAAAGAGAGAGGCAAGGGCTGATCAATAGCTGCCATGGAGGCTACGGATCAGACCCTTCTTCTCTCTCTTGGGTCCTGATTCGCAGCCCCCTCAGCTGTCAGTGCTGGGTTGAGTCAGTGCTGAATCGCCATGGCAACCCAGCACTGACTTCTGGTTGGTCGAGCCTTCGGTCGTTTTGGATGTTACTGACTCTGGGTTTTTATATATTAGGATGAACTGACCTCACCTGCTCTCTCAATCCCTCATCATCCCACGTTGGTCTCCTTCTGCGTTCCACCACCTTGCTCCCCTTTTTAAAATAATTACTGCTGCAGATTTCCTGAAAGGTGACTCCATTAACTGCTGCTCAGAAGCCTCTCAGGTTGTTTTGCATTCCGGTAACCAGGGATGACTTCAAGTGTCACTGCTATTCCTCTCCTTTCTCCTGGGAAGGCCAAGAACCAGGGTAAAGACAGGGACTCATGGGTCCTGGAAATCATGGGTCAATAACGTTTGAATTTTGAGAAGTAAGGTATTATTAGCACAGCTACCCCTGTCCCCTTTTCTGCCTTGGCACATGGCCAGGAGAGGCAGAGAAGGAACAGCAAAAGGGAGTTTTCAAGGGTGTTAGCTCTCTAAACTGTCCCAGCCTGCCCAGCCACAGCCCCTCCTCCCCCCACCCCACTCCCAGGAGAGGACAGAGCCTTCCAGCTCTGCTTTCATTGCCTGGATGCAACTATGTTGAACAGTCATTAGCTCTCTACTCTCCAGGGGAAGGAAGATCTAATAGAATCAGGTCATTTTTATTTTATTTTATTTACAGAATCAAAAATTAGAGTTGAAATCATTTGGCGTGCACCTGCCAAATACAACACTGCTTCCTGCAGAGAATTCCTGAGTTTAGAACCCTCTTACCTCCTTGCCATTTTTATCACATCAGCTCCCTTGCATTTATCTTCTTCTTTTCCCTTCGGGAGGGTAAAAAACTAATGAATAAAATTACAGGTTACTGTCTCAGGAGGCTGAAAATAAAGCACGGTAAAAAAAAAAAAAAAAAAAAAAAAAAAGCCCATAATTGAAGCTGAAAATAATTGTAACAATGGTACCAACTATAATAAATTTTTTAAAATGTATTTTTATTGTTGAAAGTATTACAGATGTCCCCCTTTTATTCCCCATTGACCCTCTCCACCCAGCCCCCAGCCCAGCCCTTTTTCATGTTTCATCTCTCAGATCTGGGGGGATATTTTAATATTTCTAACAGTTCTTTTTTCCAGACCAACATACTCCAACTCGTGAGCATGGTAGGCCTAAGGGGACTCATGAGTAAAGGCTTATTTATTATTAGAAATGCTTATTTCTGCACCAGGGCTTAAGGAAACATGCATACACATATGAATCAGCATGAAAATATTAAACCTTTAATTGACTTTTTATGGGTCTGTACACTGAATATTAAACCCATGGATTTCTATTTCCAAACTAATGTTGCATACTGTCTTGTTCAGTAACTTTATCTTTTTGTTTTCAAATTCATTTTTAGCTGATTTTATCACAGTGTGGTAGACCGAGCTAGCAGCAACACCCAGATCTGCTGTTTCACACTGTCATCTTGCGCACTGACATGGTTTTGCATATATGGCACGTTTCCAGTTATCTGGGGTAGTGCATGATTGGACGGGCACAGATATAAGCAAAGCCCATGAATAATCCTCAAATCACTTTGTAGCCAGTATTACACTTGCAGGACTTTTTCCTTCACCAAACATTCCACCAAATTTGCTAATAAAATCAATTGGATTTCCAATTTCTCCTCCTGAGCCTGCTAACTCAAGTGATAACGACAATAACCAGGTAAATGGTTGCATGACAGTAACAGGAGAATCATAATCGATATACAGAGGAGTCTACCTTCCACTGCCATCCTGAGAATTGGCTCAATCCCAATCGGCCTTTTTTATGGTTTGCTTACTAATAACTCTCTGGGGGAGAAGGAGGGCAGGTGTCCAAACTTGAGTCTAAACTGTGTTGTTTTTTTTATGAGAACTCAAACATTTGGGCCTGACTGGGGCCTCGAAGGGGTGGCAGAGTGACTTTGGTAGCTCTGGTTCCCTGAATGCCGGGCCCTGGCAGCCAGTAGCATTGGCCAGTGCAGTCATTCAGCTTGGTGGCCAGCCAAGACCTCAGCATCACACATTACTGGGAGCAGCCAGTGTGAAAAATAAGGAAGCAAACTAACACTCCGTGAAAACAGAAAGCACCTGAATCTGAGTATGCATGAGATTCTCCAGGAGTGGGTCTGAGTGGATAAGAGGCAGGAAAAGATCATTATTCTTAATCTAACCTTGTGGCTGCCTTTCTGGCCAGGCTGGAAAAACCTGAGACAAGTGGAATGACAGATATGTTTGGGATCACACACTTTTTAAAAGATGTCACTGTAGTGAGTATGTGTGTGTGTGATTTTTTCCTTTTTCATTTTTGTGGCTAACCATATTTCCTCTTTCCTGACCTCTAGGGTCACTTATCTTTCCCATATTCTTGGGAATCAGTCTTTATTTATGACACAGTGGTCAGGTGGAGTATTGTGCTTTCTCTGATAAGAGGCTGGGATGCTCTGAGTCAACCCAGAGTTGTAAAATACTCAGAGTGGTCTTACAAACACCAAACTTTGCTCAGAAAAAAAAAAGAAGTCTTATTTTGTTTCCAAACCATTAGACAATGTATTCATGTGGAAGGATAAACAAAAAGGAAATGTATCCCTCTTCTCATCTTGGCCCTTCCCCAGCAGGGTAACCTACATATTTTGTATTTAGTGAAGGAGGGGGTGGTAGAGCTATCTCTGAAACACTGCCTAGTGGCCGGGCAGAGTGGGAATTTACTTGTTCTGCTCTGTAGACACGGTTCGCTCCTGTCAGAAGTCGTTCAAACCAACGTTTGGTGATCTGTACGAATCTGCCGAAAAAGAGAAAGGCTGTGAGACTGGAGACAGAAAACAAAAATTTGACATTTTTTTCAAATGCAAGAGGAAGCTGGAGGCTGCAAAATGCAGACCAGCGAGTCTATTTGTTAGGCCAATGTTAGCTACCGAAAACAGAGTAACTTGAGCTTTTTAAACAAATAACGGCAAATTCATTGTGAAGTTGACCTGAAACTGAACCCCAATATAGACATGTTCAAGTCTCTGTGCTGTACCTTCCTAACTTTGTGGATTTAGGCCAATGACTTAACATCGGGGTTTTATTTATGACACAAAGATCATAGTGGCATCTAACATGCAGGTTTATTAGGAAGGTTAACGGAGATAAAGCGCTTATCACAAGGACTGGCATACTGTAAATGGCAGCTATCATTATCACATTAAAAGGCTCATGTGGAGTTATGAATGTTGCCAGCAAATATCTAGAGTGTCCATATGGGAGAGAGAAAGTTGTGTTTTGTATGGTCCTGATAGGGAGAATTCAGAAACAATTTTCAGCTCAGTGTGGGAAAAAGCTATTGAACAATCTGAGCCATACAAGAAGAGAATGATTTGTGTCAAGAGATGGGAAAGCTCCTTCTAGACCCTGGAGAAAGATAAATATCAGCTGTGCAGCTTGGTCATGTTTTGAGAGTGGCAGGGAGGAGATGAAAAGCAAGGAAGAAAGCCTGCTGCTCCCTACTTATTAATGGTCACTATTTCTCCTGAAAACGTGTCATCATCACCACTATCGTTGGCCATTTTCAGTGCTCCTCAAGGTTGGTCAATAAAGGGACTTCAAACCAGAACCCTTCCAGCACCTCTTGAAGGACAGTCTTTATGTACAAACCTCTCAGATAACAAGAATGAAATATTCATTCATTTCTTTATTTATGCAAGAAATATTTATTGAGCATCAGTTATGGATGAGGAACTAGGGGTACAACAATGAACACAATTGGTACAGGCCCTGCAAACCAGAAGCATAGTTGTAAAAAACATAGTTGCAGTTTGTAAAAAGATACTCTTGTTTCCAGTATTTTATTACAAACTAGAGGCCCAGTGCATGAAATTCATGCATGGGTAGGGTCCCTAGGCCTGGGCAGTAATCAGGGCCAATCAGGGCCAATCAGGGCCTTCCGGCTGCCAACCGAGGCCTCCCTTCCCTGGCTGCCGGCCAGGGCCTGCCTTCATTCCGCGCCGCCTCCTGGTGGTCAGCGCACGTCATAGCAAGCGATCAAACTCCTGGTCTCCCGATTGAACTACCGAGGGGACACTTTGCATATTAGGCTTTTATATATATAAATGAGTGCTTTCTTAGGACTATAAGGGGGTTTCAAGATGACTCCTTCTGTATCTTCTGATGTTTAGTGAGCGATTACATCAGGTCAGCTTGGTACTTACCCTACACTGAATGTAAACTGCCTCAACTGGGTTGCCTCAAGCAGATATTCTAAAAACAGAGGTGTGCTGTTAGAGTCACTTATTATCCCATATCAGAAAAGAATTCTCTTGCCCACTAACTGTTCAAGGCAACTACAGACCATTACCAAAAGATGTTATTTTTTTTTAATTTCTCACTATTGCCTCAACACTCTTTACTCATGACATAGTTGCACAATTCCACGTAGAATTAACTAGGAAGTGTATGGCTATCCCACTCTGTGTAACTGTACCCAAAACTAAACAGAACATAGATGCCCTGCAACTTGCAGAGTGAAGGTGGGAATCCTTATGTAATAACCCCTGTGCAGAATCAGATTCTAAATGGTGCTTCATTTTGGTGATCAAAGAAACAGAATCTTCGAATAAAAAGAGATTTTTCCAGTTCAGATGCCTAATAATAAAAAAAAGTCTGCTTATCAAAGGTCCTTGCTATTTTTATCCTATTATGGGCTTTAGCTTTAGCTATTCCAAGCCCAGAGAAAGGCTAGAGAGTTTCATTACATAAACTGTTACTTTTCCTTCTTTCGTGAGTGAAAAAGAAAGAAAAGGAAAATATTCTGGATACCAAGAATCTAGAGACTAAAGGATTACAAAGAATAAAAAGCCATCACTGGGAGACTGGTTAATCTATGATCTTCAGGTAGTCATTACTGCTAACTACTGTCAATTCCATTACTTGGGGATTGGAGTGTGAGGAAGGATTTCTAGGCCCAGGTCCATGATCATTAAACTATTTCCTCTCAAATGAGAATAGGTGCCATCAGATAGTGAGTCTGGGACCAGAGAGAAAATATATGCCATTTTGTGACTTGCCATCAAAGAACAAAGGTATGCCCCTCGAGTGCATACAATAGATAGCTGCTATGGTCATCTCATCTCTTCCATGGCAGAGGAAGAGCCTTAAAAAGCTCTTGGTCATGATTGGCAGCCCACCCGGAATGAGGATGCTGTCTTTGATCTTTAGCACAGTGGATGAAGTCTAGCACTGTGCTGTGTTGTTCAAACATCCCTGATGAAAAGAATCATCTGGGGTACTTATTAAATGCACATCTTTCCGAAACCCCACCTAAAGCCACTGAATCAGAATCTCCAGATGGAGGCCCAGAAAGTTAAATATTTAATAAGTGCCCAGGAGATTCTCATTTTCAAAAAGGCCAGCGGAAAGCACAGAAGAACTATGAGTCCCTGTTCGTAATTCTTCTTGAACCTTCTGGGCTCTAACCAACAAGGCAGCAGCTTGTCATCAAGCTTCCGGGGATATCAAGGACCCTTCATAACAGCCACCACATCCATGTCACCAAATAGTGGAATGTCTGTAATATACACCAAACGACACAATTAAGCAGCATTGAAAGAAACAGTGGTTCATTAGAGCAGTTGTTTCCATTAAGTCTCTCAAAGCGTTTTTAGAGTAGGAAGTTAAAACAAATGTTTTAATTAACATGATATTTGAAAATTACTTTCAGTATACGTTTATGAAAAATAAAAGTTCTTCATCAAATTGTAAATCCAATCCTGCATAATAAAGAGCTAATATGCTAATTCGACCAGACGGCAGAACGACCTTCTGGAAGGACCAGTGGGCAGGGCCATGGGGCCATGAGGCAACTGGGGCTGCAAGGGCTGAGCCCCTCGCACGAATTTTGTGCATTGGGCCTCTAGTAGAAACATAAACATGTAAAACCTCCATCAAGAATTAAACCTAGATATTAACTTATTTTGTACACAAGTATAATTTTCCATTATACTTTTCTAACCAAATACATGGATATCATAATTATTATTAAAATATCCTGATGGATAGATACTATTATTATGTTACACTAGAGGCTCGGTGCACTGGTGGGGTCCCTTGGCCCGGCCTGTGGGGATTGGGCCGAAACCAGCTCGCTGACATTCCCCGAGGGGACCCGGATTGTGAGAGGGTGGTTCTCGGGTGATGGACCCCAGAATCGGAATCGGGCTCCCTCCCCTCTGGTTCCGGGTGCGTCACCTGAGAACCGCTGCTGCCAAGTGACCACGGCTCTGCAGCTCCTGCGTTGAGCATCTACTCCCTGGTGGTTAGTGCACATCATAGCTACTGGCTGGTCGGCTTGTAGCTTAGGCTTTTGTATATATAGATATATCAATTTTGTATATATAGATATATTAATTTTATTATCTTAAATGAAAGTAAATCAAGTTATAATTATTTTACTAGAAAGTAAAAGACATTTTTAAATGAATGTTTGCTAGAGAGGGGATAAATGGTGATGGAAGGAGACTTGGCTTGGGGCAATGAACACACAATACAGTGTACAGATGATGTATAGTGGAATTGTGCATCTGAAATCTATATAATTTTAATGAATGTCACCCCACTAAACTCAATAAAAAGAAAAAGAAAAATGGATTTTTGCTTAAAGAATCTCATTGCTTATTTTGTCAACACCACTAAATAAATTTAAAAAATAGCATGTTGAGATGGTCCCAGATATTTCCCAGGGCCCCATATAGCTAGTTCTGACCATTTGATTAAGTTCCATTCAGTGGAATGTCAGCAACAATAATGTGTCACTTCTGGGTCTCACTCTGAGCACATTAGAACATGAGTCCCTTGGTTCCTTCACCTCTTCCCAGTGGTGGGAGAAGCTGCCAGCTTGGACCAAGTCATTGAAGGCTACAGGCTGAGAAAAGGAAAGCTGCCAGGACATAGGGTAGGCTTTCATCTGTGCTGCGTGTATATGCGTGAGAGGGAGGTGGGGGGGGGGGGGGAGAGAGGGAGAGGGAGAGAGAGTCTCATATTTTGTTTAAGCCACTTAGAGTTTCTTTGTTAGATCAGCCTAGCCTATATCTTAATTAATACCACAAACCAAAAAACAACAAGCTTGAATAAAGGAAGATACTACCAAATAAAGGAAGAATTTTAAAAAATATAGAAAAGATATCAACAAAAACAATCACTTGTCAATACATTTTAACCCTGATTAAACTTCTATTTTTTATTTCCAATTTTTTTAAAAAAAATTAATGGATCTTTTCAAAGGTAACTGTCAACTCTTCTAACATCTAATGCTCTCAATATCTACTCTCTTTGAATGCTATTGTAAGACACTGAGTGACCTTTTAGGTTATTTATGATGTAAAATGAACTATCCTTAAAATTGTTATATTTTAACTGTCAGCAAATCCTTGCAAAGTTCAATAGATTCATAAATAATAAAAGTTAATACTCTGCTACAATATTTATGAAAACTTTAAGGCAGAGACATATAGATTTAAAAATAAAAACACAGTATTTTTGCATTAGCAATGCAGATCAATAGAGACTATATTTCTAAGGCTAAAGTTTTTAAAGCACTATTTCTATATTTATATCTCTCAAAGGGAAAAGTGGTTTCTGTCATTTTATACAAATTCAGAGTCTTAGTTCAGAATTTTTCAACACAGAACATTAAAACTCAGGAGAGATGACTGTTAACATCAAAGGGCCAGGGCACTCTTCTCACAGGTTTTCTGTGTCAGACCTGCTTTGAGCAATAACCAAGGACATTAGTGATATCACAGGGGTCTCTGATTCCCAAAACCTCTGTTAGAAAATATCTGAGATCTCCAGGTTCCTCAGATCACCTGCCTTCGCCTGTTGGGAAGCCAGTCTTCCAAGCCTAGAGTTGTCAGATTTAGCAAATAAAAATACAGAACACCTAGTTCAATTTGAATTTCAGATAAACAGCAAAAACACTTTCAGTATAAGTATGTTGCATGCAACATTTGGGACATACTTATACTTTAAAAATTATTCAATCTAGCCCTGGATGGTGTGGCTCAGTTGGTTGGGTGTCGTCCCATGCACGGAATGGGTGCTGGCTTGATTCCCTGTCAAGGCACATGCCTGGGATTCAGGCTCGGCCCCCTACAGTCCCTGGTAAGGGGCATGCAGGAGGCAGCCGATCAATGTTTTACTCTCCCATCCATTTTTCTCTTTCCCTCTCCCTTCCTCTCTCTCTCTCTCTAAAAATCAATTTTTAAAAAATTATTCACTGTTTATCTGAAATTCAAGTTTAACTGGGCAGCCAATATTTTACCTGACAACTCGAAATCAAGACAACATATATGAATGAATATAGCCATGAAACATTAAACTAACATAGCAGGGGTCCCAAATTCTAGGATGTTGCTGGTCAAGGCATACATGTATGCATAATCCACGGACACAGACAATAGTGTGGTGAAGACCTGGGGTGGGGGTAGAGATGCAGGGGGGTTAGTGGGGGTGGGGGAAGGGGGAACATCTGTAATACTTTCAACAATAAAGATAATTTTTTTAAAAAAGAAAAGGGGCAGGTAGCCAGTGAACATCTACTTGCAACATTTTATTTACACAGTGTGTGGGGGGGGTGGGGAGGCACATACTAAAAGGGAGGAGGAGAGGAAGAAAGAGAAAGAGGAGAGGAGGAGGAAAGGAGAAGAGTACAGCATCTGTCACTTGCCATCTGTCTAATTCCCAGGCCTAGCCCCAGGGACTCACCCTGAGCCATTTTATAGAGATAGACTGTAGGCCCCAGGCTAAATGAGAGATGCTACAAATCACAGGGTGTAAGTCCCACACGGCGTTTGGTATCCAGGTAACAGGTAACACTGGGTACCAATGTGACCCAGGGGTGGGGAAAGAAGCCTCCCCCACCTTCTAACCTTGCTGCTTGGAAACTTCAAAGGCGGCCCTTTGGGAACACTGGATGAGCCTCGCTGACCACACTTGGAGCACCTCCACTGATTCTAGCCTCAGCAGCCTTCAGCAGTGACCCCCATTGTAGTCACAATGACCGAAAGAACCAGAGAGGAAAAGAAGATCTGGCATCATCTTTAGCCAATAGAATCGTTCTTCATCCCAAAAGAGACACATACCAGATACGGCCAGAAGTAAGTGGATGAGGACTAACGGAGCGCTAGGGAGCTGCCCATGACCAGGTGAAGGTAAGAGCCAGAGAAACATGGGCATGACCACCAGTAGGACCCCATGTGCATGCACAGATGGGGAGGCCTGGGGAGCGTGGTTACAGGGCTGTCCTTCCCAGCTCTCTTACCAACTCTTTGCTTGTTAGAAACTAATAAGGATCTCTCTAGGCTACAGCTTATTCTTAGAGATAACGTTTCCTTCTGTAACTTTCCTTTCTCCAAAGATTAAACGATTTTATGAGCAAGGGTTCTTAACTCTCCATGCTCCCAACAAATTCAGGTTATCAAGAAGGTATCCAGAAAGAGGTTATATCTTCTAGAATGTTATACCACGTGAACTTTCAAGCGGGAAGGAATTTATTCTATTGTCCTTCATCTGTCTGTCTTTTATCTCCTGAGAAAACCATCCTCAAAATCTTGGCAGCTGGAGCCAGAGGTTGAACTGAGCGCTCTGGCCCTTCCTTGCAGCTTCTTGACACAGGAGGCACTGCTCTCAGACACAGGGAAACTGTGTTCTGTTCTTTTATTATTATTATTATTACTTTCAGGTGTACAGCTTAGTAGTTAGAAAATCATATACATTACATAGTGTTCCCCGCATTATTTCCAGTAGCCCACCTGGCACCATTCCTAGTCATTACCACCAATATTATTGACTGTATTCCCTGTGCTTTCGTGAAACCCCCTTGACCATTTTGTAACTACCAATTTGTTAGAACGTCTTCATCCCTTTGTCTCAAGGGCATGCCAGCAGGCCTATGACCTCTTTGCATCTGTCCTCCCCGGAGGCCTGGAGACTTAGATGCAAGCAAGCCTCTCAGGGTGACCTGTTCTGAAATCGTAGAAGCAGATGAGTCCTCCACCTTTAGTTCCACTCTCTTTTAAGAAAAGAAAGAAAGCCTTACACTTTGGGGGCCTCAGGAGCATAAATAAGAGGTTTAGGAATTTGGAGATGGCAGACATGGCAAGCGCTTCTCTTGCCTTAAGAAATACATCCGAATAAAAAAAAATAAGGATATCAGGAATGTCCTTAGATTAAAGATGAGGCCACTGAAGTTCAGAGAATGTGAGTGAATTGCCTGAAGTCGAGTAGCAGAAGGGGAACTGGAATAGATTGCTCGCCCTCCGGTTTCATCCTCTCTGTGCTATACCAGGGCTTTCTTTAAAAGTGTCACACGAATGCCTGTGACCAGCGTTTCAGGAGGTGGGTCTAACCCACAAATATCAGTTTGTGCAGAGTATAAAGAAAAAGCTATGCAGAACAATTCATGGTTAATAGGAGAAACTCATTGTTCAAAACCAGCCCCCAAATGTGCTCTTGGAGGGGAGACAAATCTTAGAGGCATGTTTAAGGATTTGCTATCCTACAAGGTAGCCAGGCCAGGGCCCCCTGGAAGAGTAGGGAAGCTGATACTTCCCTGGCCAGGTGTCCCGCTCTCTCTCCATCTTCCCAGAGTTGTGAGTAAAAGGCCCCGTTAGATGGGCCTTTTATTATAAAGCAGTAAGACTCAAGGTTCTCGTTTAGGTCTAAGGAAGAGGAAGCTCCTTGCTCCTCTAGCTTAAGCCACCAAGTCCAGCCTCGTTCGCCAGGTTCTCTCCTAGCACCGTGAGCTTTATTGCTCACTTCCTTGCTTCATTTTACAATGTTTGCATACTCCTTGGGAACTTGGAGAAAAAGGGTGCCCGAAAGCCTGGCAGGAGTCAAGTCTTACTGTGTCCCTAACCACAAAACCATCTTCACAACAATAAAAACTCATGGGAATGGTTAAAAGGGGTGATTCTGGAAGATAACACACTGTTAGAGAGCAGAGCTGGACAAGGAGACAGTAGTGAGGCCCTTTGAAGGGACAGTAATCAGGGGAGTATGGGGTATGCAGGGACTCAACTACAGGGAGCAGGGACAGCAGGCACAGAGGGAGTGCCGAAAGGGAACTGAGCAGGTACCAATGCCCAGCTTTGCCCACCCATGTTTCTGGTGATGGCAGCAACCCCAAAAGTCTATGAATTCCATTGAGCAAAAGCTGTTAAGCAACAGCTTAACAGATTTCTGAGATACTTAGAGAGCTAATATTTTAGAAACACTAATCTTACCCTAGATAATGAACAACACACACCAGGACTCCCAAAGTACTTATTATAATGTGCCAAATAGTAGGCTTCTTTATTTAAGATTTTTTGAATGGATGAATTGTTTCTCTTTCATTGTCTCTTTTGATCTTAAAGAACATGTTGCTTTAAAAAACTACCAAGATAGCCAATATTTTTCAGTCTGCTAAAAATATGTTAAAATCTTTGCGACTTTTTAGTAAGAGGTGCTCCAATATTATTTTATTGCTTTATCACTGCAACTACTGAGAATAAGACCTGTGCAGGGAGGGAGGTTAATGCATAGGCAAGGAAGTAAAGTCTCAAAATTTATATTGGAAACATCACTGGAAAACTCTAATGAAATTGATGCTTTTAAAGTTTTGAAAGAAATCCATTTGCAAAAATAACTCATCACTTCAAAGAGGTCCTTTAGGGAAGTGTTGAGTGTAAAAGGAAATAAAATAATGATGTGCCCATTATCTAGGAGTTGGGGAAGCCCTGAAAAGGCTTGTTCGTTTTCCTGTAAATTACATCCTTTCTCTAGTCAATCCCAATGGAAAAATGAGTCACATGGCCAATTCAAGCTTGGATTTCACGGTGTCACTTTATAAGAAATTTACAGAAGATGCCTCCTCAGGGTTATTTATACATTTTTAATTACAATAGTTAATTTTGTTTACAATGATTTAAGCAGCTAATATTATAATTTATGCAAATTCTTAAATATGGCACTGAATAAAGGGGAAATAATAATGACAGTGTGTGAGGGTACTGTAGTGACTGACCAAAAATCACTTTCACCCCCACCCTAGGTCTCTTTCCCCATGCCCTTCTCTTATGTCACCTGGCTTTTCTTTGAGCAACCCTGCTCCTCTCCACGCTGTGCATGTGACTCTCAATCACGTTCATGTGACTGCCAATCACTATCTGTAACCCACCAGCAGGCAGGCAGGTGACTCACACTGACCAATCACAGCCTTTCCTGAGAATGAAGCAGCAATCAGGGAAGTGAAACCCACATATTATTTAAGCCCTTCAACCTTTCCTATATTTGTGAGCCAGTAAATCCTCCCCCAAACGGTTCCTTTCGTTTAAACCAGGGTAACCTGGTCACATGCATCTGAAAGGGTCCTGCATAATATGTGAACCTTCTTTTAATTTACTTAAACCCCATTTACTCTGATTTTTTTTTTCACATAGTCTGCTGTTCACAGATACTTTTTAAACAAAATCTCCTTGATGATTTTTTTGTTAGACTCTTCTTCTAACGTCTATTTCAGATACACATCTGGCCTAGATTCAGGGAGTTGAGAATACTAATCCATCCTTTATAGCAATGTTTTCTAAGCTTGCCTGATAAAACAACCTGGCAAGGAGGCGTCCTTGTTAAAATCCGCATTTCTGGGTCCCACCACATGAAGCCTGCTGAATCAAATCTCTAAAGAAGGGGATAACAATCCGTATTTTTTAAAATAACCATTACAAGTGAGCCTAATAAGGCAAATTTAGAAATTGCTGCCCCACAGCAACATTTGTCCTAAACCGAAATCCTTCCTTTGGAAAGAAAGCCTCCTTCCCACGGGTCTTTGAATTTGTGAACCGTTTGAACTCTCCTCTGGAGTAAATCTGTGTTCTGGACACCTCCGACGAAGCGGGTCTCTTTGACTATTTTTTTAATAAGCGCTCTGTAGTGAAAGTTTTTCTACTTAGCTGATTCCAATATAATCAATCAAGCTAAAGCTGTGTGAGCTCATTACTTAGGAAATTCATGGAAAGAACTCCAGCCGTGGAATTAGGTCAACCTGGGTTTAAATGCCCCGTTTAGATAAACCTGGGTATGAGTTTCTACTATAGATTTAATAACCACATGAATTTGAGTAAATTTCTTAAATCCATTTACCCTCAATTAATTTTGTTAATCTATAAACTTGGCACATGGCACAGGTAGAATGCCTACACCACACTGATAATGGAAAACAGAGCTGAATGAACACTCTTGCTTAGTGCTTTATTTTTACATAGTAGAGCTTTTTATATTCTTCTTAGCTTTTAAGAATGGGGAAAAGCAAATCAAGGTAACATAGAAAACTTTGCTCAAGTAAAATTGCAAGATAATTTATGATGCTGCCCTCATTAAAAAGAAATAGTAATGCTCAATAAATAGTTGCTTGTTGCTTCACTTATTTTTAAATGTAATTTGGCTTTAAAGAGCTCTGATTTACTTTCATACAAAGCCCACAGACAAAAACAAAGTTAATAACAAGCTGTCAAAGGAAGGAAAATCAAACTGGGTCATTAATCTTCCTAATTGAGTTTCCTATTAAAATAGGAAGAGCTTTTTTATTTCCAATTTCACTCTTTTCTTTCTTACTTCATGAACCATAAACTAATGATAAGATCCATAAATTTCAAAAACTGAAGAAAAGCAGATTGCTTTTTACCTGCTATATGGGCTTTTATCTATCACTCAGTCAGAGTCACCTACAAAACCATTTTGTTTATCTTATTAACTAGAGGCCAGGTGCATGAAAATTCATGCACTGAGCGGGTGGAGGGTGGTGGTCCCTCAGCCTGACCTGTGCCCTTTCACAGTCCAGGAGCTCTCAGGGGATGTGGGGGGGGGGGGGGCGGGGGGACCGGGCCTAAGCCACAGTCTGGCCTCCCTCTACAGGAGGCAAACAGGTGGGCCGATCAGGGGACGACACTGGCAGGCGAGCAGCCGGCCCCACCACCCCCATCGCCCCTCCACTGCCACTGGTCACTGTCACCCCCCCCCCCCCCCATCACTGTCCCCTCCCTCTGCCCACTGGCACACACCTTGGCTGGCTTAGCACCACTTGCTCACCAGCCCCCACCCCCACCCCCCAGCCAACTAGTCGTTCCACCGTTTGGTTGATTTGCATATGATATAGGATTACTTTGATTCTCTACTTCCTCTGGCCAACTGTGGCTCTTTTCCCGTTGGCCTGGCTTACAAGAATTAGCAGGCTTGTCTGAGCTACTGGAAGACTTGCTCACCACCTCCGTAGTCCCTATTTTGCTTACCATGCCAGCCCCAAATGGTTACTTAATGCCCAGTCAAGCATTCTGAAAAATACCTACTCTGCTCAAAGGGTAAGAATTTATGAGGACAATGTTTAACCATTTGATTCATATTATCATTATAAGAAGGTAGATAAAATTTTCTTGAGAAGTAGAAAATAATTTATTTTTGTTGCTATACACTTTAATATTCAAGGCAGCAATGGAGAAATCTGGAAATGTAAACTGTTTTCAAGCCTGCTGTCAATTTTTAAATCACTTCTTGTCTAAGGATTCCTATATGTCCCAGAGCACATCTGTATGAGAGCTTTGCAATCTCTCTCTGAGAGGTAGTCTAAACATATAGCTTACTATATTGTTATTATATAATTACACAGATTTAGATAGAATATTTTTACATAGAGTGTTTATATAATTATCTTGGTTGCTATGCTCCTTGCTGGTGAATGCTAAAAAGCATATCAAGATAACACAGAAAACCTTACTTAAGTGGAAATAAGAGATATTTTGTGCTGGCTCTCCAGTTAAAAACACAAATATTGTTCTATCTGGAAAAAAGCCCCATGCCCTAAGAAGGAGGTTGTTTGGTGAGTATTGAGAGAACTATAGGAACTTATAAAGAAAAATTCACTTTCCAACAACAAAAATGTTTACTATGTACAGAAGAGTTTACCTCTGCCCCAGCAATAAAAAAATCTGAAACTAGGAGAAACTGTTTATCTTAATGTAACACATCACAAAGTTCTGTGTAACCATTTGTCCATTTCCAAGTTAAGCAGGATACTTACAAAGACAAATGCCTACGTATTTCTTTCACTTACTGCAAATTTTTATTCACTGGTTTTTCTCTTTCTAAAATTGTTCTGTTTGACTGATATTGGCAGCCGTTGTTTCTTTAACGCTGTGTTGAGAGGCATGTTGGATTTTTTGCTGTTGCTGCAATTTCCATGTTTAGGTGGGAGTTTCAAACCATGCTAACAGCTAGTATCTAACACCATTTTAGTCACAGTTGGCTAACATAATGTCTTGTAGTCGAGGTGGTTATTTTTATGCAGTGCCTGAGGGGACTGTGTGATGAATGACGGGTTCAAAGCATACAGCACAAGCACAAATAATAATAGTGCAAGGATGCCCTAAAGTTCTACGGCTTGAATTAAAAGTTTTTAATCCATGTGGTGAGCAGAACAACAATCTAAAACACAAAAGCCACAACCAGCCAGGATCCACATACAGTATTTGCTGATCCTTTTATAAGGAAAGCAACGTAATGTGGAACGCATGAACTGAACGAGTGGATCAGAGCAGTAGGTACATTATATATCATGATCATCTCACTAAGAAATATTACATCAGTCATTCATCCTGGAAGATAAATGTGACCATTTTCTCTGCAAACATTTTTTCTGCAAAAAATTAAACAGTTATACCTTACTTAATTAAATTACCAAAATGATAAATACTTGGACTGAAGGAGTTCAGCACCTCACAGCATTGCGTTTGACTGAGTTATGCTTTAACAGTGCCTTCAATGTCATGAAATATGGCTTTAAGAAACAGTCAAAAGAAATTTGCCTTTGCATTTGCTGTTTGAAAAATAGTTGGGTAGATTATCAAATCTATCACTCAGTGTCTCCTATAGAGAAAAGCCCCTTGGACCACATTTATTCTAGGAAATGCGGTCAGAAAAACATTGTCTTTTCTAAGACCTGTCCTTGTTTTTAAATAAGAAGAGCTATGTAGCTTATTATATTTCCTCTTTTGCTTTGACTGCCAGGAATCTCACAAGTAAGCATGAAGTTCAATGTGATAATAAATTAACCCCTATGGCATTTTGCACTCTTTGTTTTTCCATAGGTCTGATTTTCTATTTCTATTTTATTATCTTTTTGTTAACTTTGTAAAGGCCAATTGGGACTAAGTGAGAGGGGCTAGACCAGCCCTGGGCAAACTACAGCCCACGGGCTGGATCCGGCCCCTTTGAAATGAATTAAAACTAAAAAAAAAAAAAAAAAAAAAAGACCGTACCCTTTTATGTAATGATGTTTACTTTGAATTTATATTAGTTCACACAAACACTCCATCCATGCTTTTGTTCCAGCCCTCTGGTCCAGTTTAAGAACCCATTGTGGCCCTCGAGTCAAAAAGTTTGCCCACCCCTGGGCTAGACACACCCTGGGACCCTCCCTGGCTGTTAAACCTCCCTCGTCTCTCTCCCCAGCCCCGATCGTGCACTGGTGGGGTCCCTCTGCCTGGCCTGGGCCCTCTCACAATCCGGGACCCCTCGGGGGATGTCAGAGAGCTGGTTTCAGCCTGATCCCTCAGGCCAGGCCAAGGGACCTCACTGGTGCACAAATTTGTGCACCAGGCCTCTAGTGCATTACAATTAAATAATTGCACATTTTCTAAAGTCTAAGTTATTGAATTTTTAATAACATCCTTTGTAGGGCTTCAACAGAACAGTCCAGAAAAATAAGCTTCAACAACCTCAGTTAAATCATTTTAGGGTCCCCTCTCCCAATTTGAGTTGTCCATCTGTATCCTCTGTGTTATGCCCAGATTTCAAGATTCCCAAGAAGCCACCAGGGAGCCATCCAATCCGATGCAAAAGCAAAGAGTCTTTTATTTTAAGCCCGGGCTTAGCTCCTCTACCTTCCTTACTGACGCAGCAGCAGGTGGCAAAGAGAAAGCAGTCTGCTCGAACCAGGGGTTTCATAGAGGGTTGGAGTAGGGGCGGGAGAGGGGGCTGTGCCCCCCGCCGATTGGCCAGGTGCGAGCTGGTGACCCATTACACAGGATGTGGTCATAGCGATGGCGTGCACTTCCCTTGATTACCATTGGTTAGTCCAGAGAAATGGTGGGTGTGGCTAGCAGAGGCTCCTTCCGAGGGGGAAGGAGCCTTCGCTGAGCACATGGTTCCATACAAAATGGAGGTCCCTTAATGGATGGGAAGCCAGCCACTCGGCTCCCATGCAAGGCCTGCCGCCGTGGGCGTCACCGGGAGGCGGGCCGCCCACCACCCCGCCTGGCCCTTGGGTCGCCCGCTGCTCGGCCCGAAAGTGACTCGGAGGCCGAGGAGGGCGGCCCGGGTCCTTCTGGGCGTCCGCGGTCCTGCGCCTATCTGGTCAGGCGCTGCCTCGGCCATGGCTGCCCGTCATCCTCCCTGCCGGATGCCTGCGGGGCCACGTGCCCCGCCGGCCCTTTCACTCTGTACTATAATGGTGTCTGACCGCTAATCTTTGGCAAATGCTTAGACAAGGACATGAGTGAGAGTATACACTCAGTCCCCACAAAAACAATAATTTTCAGGGATCTACATTTAAAGGGGGGGGGGGGGGGGCGGGAATCTCTAAAGAAAACATCAAGGATACTCAGTTTCCTTGACTATTCATAACTCTCACCACCTCCATGAAACATCCAGTTTCAGTGACAGCACCACCTTTAGGCCTTCCCCAACTATAATGGGGAGAGAGGGGTAGAGAACAACTTTGGAAAGAAGGCTTTCATGTGCATATCTTAAAACCTCAGTCAAGAGATTGTTCCCAAAACAAAGCTGAATTCAAATCGCCTCCAGAAGGCCCCCAGGCTTTTAGATTGACAGGTTTCTTTAGGTTTAAGGAGAAAAAAAGAGTTGAGGTCCAAGCTACAGTCATCCAGTTTTATTAAAAGGTAAGTAATACTTTTTCAAGAGATGTTAAAACAATGTTTCGAAATGCAAAAAGAATTTTGAAATAGCAAAACCTTTCTAACAGGTTTTTAAAGTGATTTTGTGCAGAACTCTGAGCACCTTCTTGAAGAAATGGGTCCCCACAGAACAGCGGTCTCCACAGGGACACATGTCCCATGCAGATGTGACCAATAGAACAGGAGGGTCCAAAAGTGGGATGACTGCTAATGGGTCAAGTGTTCCTTTGTGAGGGGTGATGAATGTGTTCTAAAATTACATAGTAGAAACACAACTTTGTGAATACACTGAAAACCACTGAACTATGTAATTTAAAAGGGTGAATTTATGGTATGTGAATGATATCTCAATAAAGCTGTTATTGGGTTGGAGACAACTGAAAATGAGCCTCCCTTCAATCCTTCCTTGTAGATTTATGCACCTTTGAACTGGAAAGAACCTTAGAATTTTATCTTCATTTGTGCTTGAGGAAAGACAACCAGTAAAATGTATTACTTTGACTAATGAAATGCATCATATAAATTGTCCTAACCTTCCTGTGAAGATCGGATACTATAAGGCAAAGTGCTTTGGAAAGAACTGGCCCTGCAAATACAGGATAGGACATTGTTGTCCGTTTTTACAGTGTTAAAGGGCATGAAGAAAAGATGGCTGTGCCTTTTCTTTTTGGCCTTTTCCACTAGCTTTCCTTGGAACTGTAACAGAATTTCAAGTCAGCTCTTCCTCCTCCTCTAAGAGGGAATATTAGAATATTATATGAGAAGGCTTAAAAGCAGGGAGGAAAAGCCTAGCTCCCTTAAGTCTTCACTGACTGAACTGGTTTTCAAAAGTCCACTAGCCTCCTCTCTTCATCCCTTAAGAGGGAGGGGGGAGGGGAGAATCAATGTTTTCTTTTTTAGTTTTGTCAGAGGCTATAGCTAAATAGTCAAAAGCATAGGAGAGTGCTTTGGATGTATATTTACCTCCTGAATTATTGCATGAATATTAAAGCAGTAATCCAGACATCTTTCTGTGGAGAGCGGCTACAGCGTTTGGACAGGTTCAAGTCTCGGACTGATGAGAGGGCATGGTCCTCTTGTGGCAAAGCCCTCCCAGCACAGTTATAGCCAAAGGCTATGGTTGTATGTAAGCTTGACCTTATAGTCTGACCTTGTAGTCCTAGGTAGCTGAGGGACGCGGGCTACGGGAGGGGCAGCAAGTGCTGCCAAAACAAAGCTTGATAGAGTTCAGAGAATTGTAACAACAGGAAAGAAGTAGATTTGAAACTCGCAAGAACATTGTAAACATCTTGACCACTCCCTTGTTTTGCTTTGTGTGATCTGACTATAAAACAAAGATTCAGCTACAGGCTATGTCACTGTTTCCTCATCTAGGCCCAGTGATCCACCTGGCCCCAACTATATTCTCTTGTCTGTTTTCTTTAATCCTTCACCGCCCCTCCTCAGGTTCACCACTGGCCGTGCCGGATGCGGTTCATCTTTCCTTACATGGGCTTATTGATAAAATAGGAACAGCATAAGCAACACACTCTCCTATTTTGAGGATTTAAGAAACATTCTACGATATTAGAAAAATGATTTAAACATTAAAATTGAGAAGAAAATCTATGGGAAAAGGCCTATGTGATCCCAAAAGGAATGGAAGGAAAAATGAGATTGCCAAGTTAAATACTCTATTCCAGGGGGTAGGGGGGCGGGGGGCAGAACCTACCCATTTCTCACCACTTTGGTCAAGTTTTTATTGAGTGCTGGTGAGATTACTAAAGAAAAAAGCTGGATCAATGAGATGTCTAATATACCACTCTTAAAGAAACTTTAAAATGATGGCTAGTTGCTTTATCCTACCCAAAACCTACTTCTTTAGGCTAGGTATTTAACAAGAGTTCTTCAGAGCTGTTATCTTCTCGTCTCCTTTCTCTAATGTCTTTACTCTGAGAGCGAAATACCAGAAAACTATGAGCATAGAGTTGTAACCTTAACTCACTAGCTGACTAGAAGGAGCATTTTATGAGCCCAACATAACATAGCTACTGTATAGACATTTTAGTAATAACCACTATAGCTGAGTTCCTCCATGTTTGCAAAAAGACAAGACAACATTTCCCTAAGAGGCTTCTTGAATTGATTCTTAAAGAAAATGTAGGATTTCACCAAGACAAAAAAAAAAAAAAAAAAACACAATAAAAACAAAAACAAGTTTGACAGTTGAAGGCAGCCCCTTGAAAGAGAGGAGGCCAGCATCCTAAGGCAGAGAGGCCTCCTCATACAGAGCCTTTTTGGCTATGGGAAGTAGTTTGGACTTCACCCTACAACAGTGATGGCAAACCTATGACAGGCGTGTCAGAGGTGACACGCAAACTCATTTTTTTGGTTGATTTTTCTTTGTTAAATGGCATTTAAATATATAAAATAAATATCAAAAATATAAGTCTTTGTTTTACTATGGTTGCAAATATCAAAAAATTTCTATATGTGACACGGCACCAGAGTTAAGTTAGGGTTTTCAAAATGCTGACACGCCGAGCTCAAAAGGTTCGCCATCACTGCCCTACAGAGTAGCCCTTGCAAGGCCGTTGAAGAGTTTACCACCAGCACAGATAATGTGCTAATTGCATAGGATCGCCTTTTCTGAAATTTCTATACATCTCAGTCAGACTTTATAAGCTATTTTAAAGAGATATTTTTTACTAGACACTTGGAAAATATGACTATCATATAATTACGCTGTAAACCATTGCTCTGTGTCTTAGTACACTCAGACATGCTTCCTCTCTGCTTTACAGGTGCTTAATTGTTTTTGTCTTTGTTGTTTTGTGTGCCTCTTTATGTTTGACAGTCTCAAGTTCCTCTCTATTGTTAATGTAGGCAGTTGTTGGAGCAGGGGCCTGGCTGGCCACATGGCTCTCCCGATGTGCAGGTACTGTTCCAGCCTCAGGAAGCCGGCTGAGGTCTGGGGCACCTCCAGGCTTCCTGATGGTCCCGCAGCACCAACCTCTGGTCAGGGAGCACCAGGGAGTGCCAGGGAGTCTCCCCCATTGGCCAAGATGGTGCAGGGGGGATGTTCTTACACCAAGTGAGCCAAAAGCTAGAAAGACGAATGGACAGGACCCGAGGGAGACAAAATTGGATAGAAAAAAAGCCCTCCCTTTCCTATCCAAATAAGAACTCAGGCCTTGAGCAAGAAGGGGAGATGGTCTTTGAAAGGGGAGTTCACCATTCTCCCAGGTGGCACCTGAATAAAACCTCTTTCCTTTTGTACCTGCACCTGTCTGACGAGTTTGGCTTTTGTGGTGGCAGGCAGCCGAACCTGCATTTTCGGTTACACTATTACTACATTTATGAAAATCAATTTGGGAACTAATTATCTTGTTTGTTCCACAACAGATTATTTATTAGGTAGACACATTGTATTTCATCCAAATAAAATTTAGCCAGATACAAGTATGACTGGAAAAGTTGGCCTTCTATAAACAGGAAGCCAGCTACTTAGGTTTAAAAAAAAAAGGGGGGGGTTAATTTTTTAAAAAAGAAAAAAGCTTCTTCCTTAATACAAAGGTCAGGAAATTGATTACAATCTGGATAGATGCCTGGCATCTATCCAATCTCAGTTCCCAGGTCAAGGATGATATTTGTTCAACATTTATTTAGAAGAAGGTAAATCATCAACCACACCTGGCTCAGCCCCTTAAGGTAGCTTCCAGGATAGGATTAATGACATTTAAACTACAGCAGGCCCAAGCTCTAATGTAAGAGTTTCTGAGTATGTAAAGAAGTCTTGCTAATAGGATTAGTCCAGAACCAACATTTCATCGTGTAAAGTGTTCCCTTCGTCGCAAAGTTTTAAGCTTCCAAATACTTACAAAAGCTACCTTAAGGAAAAGAGAAAATGTTCAGAAGCTCCTCTCCTTTACGAGATAAAGCAAAGTCTAACTACAGGCTACATTGCACCCGCGTGTCTTGGTTTTGTTTTGATCACTATACAAAGAAGTCATAGTTTCACTACTTGAAAGCACCTCAAGATGAATTACCATTAAAGTCACAGGAACAATTCACTCCTGACATTCTCTTAAACAACATTCATTAGGTAACAAACTCGTTCATTTGCACTTGTTACCCACACAACTATTATTCTTATTTTATCTAACTCTCCTGACACTGACCTGTATTACCTCATTGCAAATACAGATATATTAGCAGTGTTTCACTGCAATTTAGAAGGAACTTCTAAGGAAAAACAAAGACCCCACTATTTTCAGTGAGAAATACTGTTCCAGCGAAGCCTTTTAGTCAAAACCCTTTTACAACTGAAAATCATTTTAGTTTCAATTAAGTCATAATTAGATTGTCAGAGAGAAAGACTTTTAACAAAATGCCAAAAACACCGCCCTTGAAAATTTCTCAACCTGACTCCTAGTCCTTTCCAAGCCTTCCTATTATTTATAGTTCAATGAAAATCAGTTTGTTCATCCTCTCCTATTGCTATGTAGGTTATTAGTTTACACCTGTGTTTATTGGATAGAGAATGCTTTGCTTCTCCTTTACAGCATCTAGTCCACTGGGTAGATTTAAAAATAAAATTGGTCTATCAGATGGCACAGCTCAGAAGAAAAGCATACTGTGTTGTAGTTAGAGGACAATGGGCCCAACTGGAAAGCAATGACTGCTTGGTTCTCTTGAAAGGGAAGATTGAAGTGCCCATGAAGTGGATGATGCTGTGGTCTCTGCACAGGGAACCCTGGCCGCGGAGAGTGCAGAGTTCTGCTTGCCTTCACCTGGAAAGAATAATCCAGAGCAGCTGAAAAAAGAAAAAGAGGTTCTTGTCAGAATCACAGGAAGACAGAAAGCTGATGTCCACAAATTAGTTCTCAAGCCCAGCTAACTGCGGTTGTTATTCCCCAATTCTCAGCTGAATCAATACTAGCCAGTAGAGATTTCACAAGGTAAGGACCCATTTTGACTCTTTCCCCTTAAACCAGTGACTTTCAACCATTGTGCTGCAAGAGTTTTTAAAACATGCAATACCTGACTATTTAGTCAGGGCACTAACCTCTTTTCCCTTAGAATCTAAGGAATACCACGTGTGGGCGCACACGTACAGAAGTCAGTATTTTGTGGAAGAGCCACACTCAAGGGGCCAAAGAGCCGCATGTGGCTTGCGAGCCACAGTTTGCTGGCCACTGCCTTAGATTGTCAAATAAAAAGATGGCAACAACCAACACAATAATAGCCATCAGGTGTGAATGAATCAAAATTATACCTTTTTTTTTTTTTTGGCAGTTCAGCAAAAAATGCATTTTTTGGTGTGCCGCAGAATTTTAGTAGTTTGTGTGCCATGAGATGAGAAAGGTTGACAAAAGAAATTATATTTGAGGCAGTGAGTTTATCAAACTGTTCCTAGTAATTTAAACTCTTTATCATAGGAAATAAGATATTTAAAAACAAAATTCAACTGATTAAATTTGGATATCTAATTGGCTTTATTAAGGGATTCATGAATCGGGAAGCATCCTATCTGGCAACTAGAAGGTATCTGAAAGGATCTACAAAATGGAAGGTTTTTTATAGGAAGAAGGGTGAGGCAAAGGGCTATTAACAAAAGAAAGGAAAAGGTTGTTACAAGCCAAGAATTTTCTTTATCATGCAGATTACCTCACTAGTATTGATCAGAAAATTCCAGACTGATTGGTTTAAAATTCCACTCCTGGGAGAAGCTGAAACTACAATAAGGTTAGTTACTAAATTGTGGTTTGATGATGTGGCTTAGCAAAAGTGACTACATTTTGGACTGTTGTTTCTTTTCTAACAAAGGAAAGAAATTCATCTTTCTTGCTATATTTCAAAATTTCCAACAAAACTTCATCCTTTTTAAATATACTTTCTGCCAATTATTTTTATTTCATTAAGATTTCATGATCCCTTGTAAACAATTTCTCTGAATAACCTAGACTGACCTTTCCCCCCAGAGCCTGGGTTTAATGAACATTTTCCTATCACAAACCTCTCAGATTTATTAAGAGCGCCCTCAAATGCATAAGTTTATACTTCAGAGATAGTGATGCTGCCCTCAGAGCTCCATATTCAGAATAAAATTACTTTCAGTATATCAATTCTCAATATTTCAAGTACATGAAGGGAAAACTGGCAATTATTGTCCTAAAGCTGTATCAAATTTGGACAAGTATTCCCAATTCCACCCTAAATCTGTAGCAAGGTGGCATATAAATAAACAAATTACTGTATCCATGATAAATACTTAAAATTTCAACTTGAGATCTTAGTGAGCTGTTTTCAGGAAGCTATGACATAAATAGAGCTTTAAATATTTAATAGGCAAATAAGTGACTGTAGAGGTTTTTAAAATCCCTGAACTAACACCCCAGGTTCCTGGGCCCTTCTGTGGGCTCCTACTATCTAATTTCAGACTGAAATTGGGATCTAGCCCTTTGATGGCCTTGGACTACCTGCTGTGAATAGACAAAGCAAGAGTTTATAGACAAGTCAGCCATGGTCCTCCCCATCAGATACCTTTCCTAGCCCAGAGCTGAGCATGTTACCTTTAAAGCACTGCCATCTATCCTATATAATAAAAGAGAAACATGCAAATTAACCATCCCTCTGCTATGCTCAAGTCACACCCACCAGTCATGCCCACCAGCCAATCAGAGTGACTATGCAAATTAACCCAACAAAAATAGCAGTTAATTTGCATACACAGGTGTCAGGTGCTCCAGGAGGCGACGGTGGCCGCGGCCGCAGGCTCCTGGGATCTTCGCAGGTCCAGGAGGCAAGGCCGCCCGCACCTAGCCATGCCCGTGTGCTCTGGGGACCTTGCCGGCGGGAGAGCAGGAGGTTTGGAGGACTTGGCAGAGCAGGAGACTGCTGGACATAGAGCAGAGCAAGAGAGAGGGCGGCTTGGAGGGCGTGGCTCCCTCTGTCACCCCAGCTTCCTCATCACAGCTGTGGAAACTGACAGCCTGGAGGAGAAAGTCCCACCCCCACTGAATCAGCCAGAATCAGCCTTTGGTCAGACAGCTCTCAGCGGCCTGACAACCAGGACTCTCATTCACCTGCATCTCAGACCTGACAGGAGAGGTGGGACTATGTCTAAAGAACAACTGTTGTTACAATGTAGCTCTGCAGCCGAAAGATGCCGACATTATCAACAGAAAGTGTCTGCAGAGCAGCATGCGTCTGATCTTGAAAGAAGGTGGTGCCTGCGACAGAATGTATCTGAACACCAGCTACTGGAAAAACGTCACTTTGATGCCGAAAAACACCAGCATTACCGAGAGGAAATGTCTAAAGACCAACGTGCCTTTGAAGTTGAAAGAAGGCAGTGGCGACGACAGAATATGTCTAGAGAACAGTCATCAACAAGTACTACCAATACCGGTAGGAACTGCCTTCTCAGCGAAAATGGAGTACATGAGGATGCAATTCTCAAACATAGTTGTGGTGGAATGACTGTTCGATGTGAATTTTGCCTATCACTAAATTTCTCTGATGACAAACCATCCGATGAGAAATTTACTCAATGTTGTAGCAAAGAAAAAGTCTGTCCAAATGATATACATTTTCCAGATTACCCGGCATATTTAAAAAGATTAATGACAAACAAAGATTCTGACAGTAAAAATTTCATGGAAAATATTTGTTCCATAAATAGTTCTTTTGCTTTTGCTTCCATGGGTGCAAATATTGCATTGCCATCTGGATATGGGCCATACTGTTTTAGAATACACTGACAAGTTTATCACTGAACTGGAACTTTACATCCTTCGGATGGTGTTTCTCGGAAGTTTGCTCAACACTATGTTTTGGATACTGCTGAAGCTACAAGTAAAAGATTAGAAATGCTAGAAAACCATCAACATCAACAACCTCATGCATGAAATAAGTGAATTAACAAAATCATACAAGATGCTACATGAGGTAGAAAAGGAAGCCCAATCTGAAGCAGCAGCAAAAGGTATTGCTCCCACAGAAGTAACAATGGCAATTAAATATGATCGTAACAGTGATCTGGGTAGATATAATTCTCCCCGTGTAACCGAGGTTGCTGTCATATTCAGAAATGAAGATGGAGAACCTCCTTTTGAAAGGGACTTGCTCATTCATTGTAAACCAGATCCCAATAATTCAAATGCCACTAAAATGAAACAAATCAATATCCTGTTTCCTACATTAGATGCAATGACATATCCTATTCTTTTTCCACAGATATTGCATTAAGACTCAGAGACAACAGTGTAATCGACAATAATACTAGACAAAATGTAAGGACACGAGTCACACAAATGCAGTATTATGGATTTCATCTCTCTGTGTGGGACACATTCAATCCTATTTTAAATGCAGAAAAATTAACTCAACAGTTTATCGTGGATTCGTATTCAAAAATGGAGGCCAATCGGATAAATTTCATCAAAGCAAACCAATCTAAGTTGAGAGTTGAAAAATATAGTGGTTTGATGGATTATCTCAAATCTAGATCTGAAAATGACAATGTGCCAATTGGTAAAATGATAATACTTCCATCATCTTTTGAGGGTAGTCCCAGAAATATGCAGCAGTGATATCAGGATGCTATGGCAATTGTAATGAAGTATGGCAAGCCCGATTTATTCGTAACCATGATATGCAACCCCAAATGGGCAGATATTGCAAACAATTTACAACGCTGGCAAAAAGTTGAAAACAGACCTGACTTGGTAGCCAGGGTTTTTAATATTAAGCTGAATGCTCTTTTAAATGATATCTGTAAATTCCATTTATTTGGCAAAGTAATAGCTAAAATTCATGTCATTGAATTTCAGAAATGTGGACTGCCTCACACTCACATATTATTGATATTAGATAGTGAGTCCAAATTACATTCCTCTAATTAATTCCCTTTCAATGTGCATGAATTTCGTGCACCGGGCTACTAGTATATATATAAAAGCCAAGCGACTGGAATGGCAAAACAACCGGAATGACTGGAATGACCAGTCGCTATGACGCACACTGCAGCAGCCAACCGGCCCAATGGGGATCCCGATCAGCACCCCCACACCCCAATCGGGGTTGGGCCAGCTCCACCCCAATAGGCCCCCATTGGGGCGGGCTGGCCTGACCCCACCCGTGCATGAATTCGTGCACCAGGCCTCTAGTATTAGTTTATCAAAGGACCCTATCAAAACTATTCTCCAGCCTTAACCAGTTTGGCTCAGTGGATAGAGCGTCAGCCTGTGGATGCAAGGGTCCCAGTCAAGGGCATGTACCTTGGTTGCGGGCACATCCCCAGTGGGGCATGTGCAGGAGGCAGCTGATCAATGTTTCTCTCTCATTGATGTTTCTAACTCTCCCTGTCCCTTCCTCTCTGTAAAAAATCAATAAAATATATTAAAAAAAAAAAAAACTATTCTCCATAGTTGTGGCTCTAGCTTGGCCCCAACCTGACATGACCAAGCTGTAGCTGCTTTCAAGTTTGCTCCAACAAAAAGCTGGCAAGTTAGGGCTTTGGAGAAATTGCTTGCTGCGCTGGAACACTTTTTGGCATTCAGTCATATTTCTTCAAAATTACGAAAGCCCCACTGAGTAGTTGTCTGGCACTTTTCAGGAGTGGGCAAGTTGCAAAACATCATATGAAATTGTCTTTCTTATGTATTTCAAAGACTCGATCTGTTCCATTGTTTTTAATTAGCCTGCCCTGACCCAATTAAATTCATTTATTCATTAAAAATTGCATTTATTAATTCCACTATTAAATTTAAATCCATGTTCAAGCTCAATGGGCAACTAATTTTCACCTCTGCCACAGTACATAGGGGAAAAAAATGAGCCTGGTTAAAACATATCTATATTTATGTTTTTTGTGAATATTTTCTAGCATGGGGCCAGAAAGCCAACAGATTAGAACAAGGTGCTAATGAGGCTAAGGTTGTGGATTCAATCTCTGCATGAGCCAATTAACTTCATTTAGACAAACCACCATTCCACAGATGGAGTTTAAACTCCTAAACCCAGGTGGCCATGCAAAAACAGGCCAGTGAGCTCAAGAGAATATTAAGAGAAAAGGTGTGTTAGCTCAGGACAAGTCACCATCATGGCTTAGAGAAAAGAGGAAAATGGGTGGGTCATTCATTCAGCAATAAACACCCCATATCTGCAGTGTTCAGTATAAGGTGCCAGGTAAGTGGTGGGTGGGGGGAAAACTAAGGTGGGTAGAGCAGTTCACAGTCTGGCATTCAATTTCAAGAGATGTCCTGCCTAACAAAGAAATAAAATCTAGCCCTAGCTGGTTTGGCTCAGTGGATAGAGTGTCAGCCTGTGGACTAAAGGATCCCAGGTTCGATTCCAGTCAAGGGCACATGCCCAGGTTGTGGGCTTGAACCCCGGTAGTGGGCATGCAGGAAGCAGCCCATCAATGATTTTCTCTCATCATTGATATTTCTATCTCTCTCTCCCGCTCCCTTCCTCTCTGAAATCAATAAAAAATATACTTTTTTTAAAAAAGAAAGAAAGTCTAATATAGACATGCGTCACTTAAGGTCAGGGATATGTTCTAAGAAATGTGTCATTGGTCAATTTTGTCAATGTGCCAACAACATAGAGTACTCTTAGGCAATCCTAGATGGTATAGCCTGTTACTCCTAGGCTACAAGCCTGTACAGCATGTGATTGCACTGGATACTGTAGGTAATTATAAGACAATGGTAAGTATTTGTGTATTTAAACATATCTAGACATAGGGAAGGTATAGTAAAAATGCAGCATAAAAGATTTATGAAATGGTACAACTGTATGGGACACTGATGAGTGGATCTTTTAGGACTGGAAGTTGCCCTAGGTGGGGTCAGTGAGTGGAGAGTGGGTGAATGGAAGGCCTAGGACATTAGTGTGCACACTGCTGTAGACTTTATTAGTGCTGTACACATAGGCTACATTACATGTATTAAAAATATTTTTCTTTCTTCAACAATAAATTAACCTTAGCTTACTATAACATTTTCCTTTATAAACTTTAATATTTTTAACTTGTTCACTCTTTTGTAATAACACTTAGCTTAGAACACAAACACGTTGTACAGCTCTGCAAAAATCTTAATAAGTGAGTAATGCATTGTGCTATGACATTATGACAGCCACAGCGTCACTAGGCGACAGGAATTTTACAGCTGCATTATAATCTGATGGGACCCCATGGTATATGCGGTCAGTCTGTCATTGACCAAAACATTGCTGTGTAGCATATGATGTACTGAGGTTGAGACATATGAAAAGAAGCCACAATATCAATAAGAAGTCATGAGTAGGCCTAATAAGATGGATCCTAAGCATAATGAAATTTCAAAAGCTTCGTGGTCTTACAAAGGACAGAGAGTTCATGTTCAGCGTGTATGATCAAAAGTGATTTTATGGAAAAGTGACATTTGGTCTGGAGCTTACAGGTAAAATTGGGAGAAAATTCCAGAAAGATAGGTCAAAACTGGATAAGAGAGAGCCAGGAATACTAAATAAATAATTGAATCTTTATCTTCTAAGAAATAGGGAATTATTAGAATTTTTTTAATACAGCAATAACCTGATTCAAACTCTGAGGGCCTAAAACAGGCAGTGGCATGGGACCCACTGCCAATAGGGAATCTGGATAAAAGCAGCCAAAATGGGGCTTTCATGATAGCTTGTATGCAAGACTTCAGTGAGATTTGAAACACATTCAGGAAAATGGACATAACCAGGATTTGGCAATGGATATGGTGGAAGAAATTACCTATTGAAGGAAGGGAAATTAAAAATACATAAGGATTCAAAATTCAGTGATAGGAAAAATGCTACCATAAGCAGAAATAAATAATAGAAATGAAGGGGTAGGAATGAGTAAGGAGGAGTCAGGAAGGCCGATGATGATGATGATTTTTTTTTTTTGTATACACTAGTTTGAGGTATTGGCAAAACACTCAGTTGGAGTCATGCAGCAGGCTCTTAGCTGTGGGAAGGAGTGAGTCAATAATACCAAATGCTACAGAAGAATAAAGGAGAATGAAGAGACAGAAAAATGTATTTGACTTGGTAATAAGGAAACCTGATAGTTCGATGAATTTATTTCCATTCTTCCTCCTTCTGGGTACACGGTGGGTTTGTACTTTCTCAACTGACCCCTTTATGTTAGATGAGGCCACGTGACTAGATTTGGTTAAGCCAATGAGTTTGAGCAAAAGTGGCATGTCACACATTTCCAGGCCAGAACATATACCTTGCTAGAGCAAAACCTCTTTTCCTTTGTCCAGGCAACCTGCGATGTTCCAAATGCGCTGCCTCATCAGCCTGGATCTCAGTGACCATGCCATGGAGCAGCACCCCAGTGCCCCCCAAATGTCGCAGTGATCATTTGTATTGTATGCATGAGAAGCAAAGCTCTGCAGTTTTTTGTGTTTTTTAAACATGTTTTCATTAATTTCAGAGAGGGAAAGAGAGGGAGAAAGAGATAGAAACATCAATGATGAGAGAGAATCATTGATCGGCTGCCTCCTGCATGCCCCCCACTGGGGATCGAGCCCGCAACCCGGGCATGTGCCCTGACTGGGAATCAAACTGTGATTTCCTCTTTCATAGGTCTATGCTCAACCACTGAGCCACACCAGCCGGGCAAAGCTCTGCAGTTTTAAGTGTCTCAGATTGATCCCAAACTGACCAATAAAGCAGGATTTTGGGTGACCATCAAGAAAGCAGCTTCCCTAAAGTGGTGAGGAAAAGTCTGTCTTGCAAGGTGCTAAGAAGTGACAGGATGGGGGAAAGTGAAGTGTTCCGCAAGATCACCGTGTGAGTAAATCTGGTCATTAAAACACCGAAAGATGCCCTAGCCGGTTTGGCTCAGTGGATAGAGCATCAGCCTGCGGACTGAAGAATTCCAGGTTCCCTTCTGGTCAAGGGCATGTACCTTGGTTGTGGGCACATCCCCAGTAGGGGGTGTGCAGGAGGCAGCTGATCGATGTGTCTCTCTCATCGATGTTTCTAACTCTCTATCCCTCTCCTTTCCTCTCTGTAAAAAATCAATAAAATATATTTTTTAAAAAACACAGAAAGAATTCAGCAACTTTAAAAGTAACAGAAGAAAAATAAATTGTGAGAGCTTTTGCTGTTTCTCTATAGGGAAGCACTCCCATGACAGAAAATAAATATGAGAAGGGAAAAGATTAAATAAGATTTCAAATGAGTTAAAATAGAGTTAAGGTAAAAAGAGTCTCACTCCTTCCTCTGAGACAGGAAAAATGAGTAGAAGAAAGATTAGCCTTAAGGACACTTAAGATGGGAAGGGAAGAAACGGAAAGAGCTCACGTCAGATGGCTTCTTCCAGTCAATACTGTCATCTTCCTACACAAAGGCTCTCATGTCTTAATATTGCCCAGATATCATTGTTTCTCATGAAATACTAAATAAAGCAAAGTCTTTCATAACATGTATCCTGTATTTAGTACAGAATGAATGGCTACAATGCTCTGAGCACCATGCTAAGCAAGATGAGAGATACAGGTGTCTTGGGCGTGCACTGTGATACCTTCAGTAAACCTATCATAATTATATGTATTTTAAATTAACAAAGAGCAGAAAACTTTCTATAACCCAGTGTTCAGTTGTAAAGTATAGAGGAGAGAATGATTATTCAGGTCTAAAAAGGTCAGAAAAAAAATGTCTTTAAAACAGCAGAATGGAAGATATGCAAGATTTGAAAAGAGACAGGAAAATGAAGGAATTCCTTGTGATGACAATGACCCTGGCCAAGTTGGCACCCAGGATGAGCGTGGCATGCTGCTGGAATGGAAAGAATGACCTGTCTGGGGCAGGGTGTGTGTGTGTGTGTGTGTGTGTGTGTGTGTGTGTGTGTGTGTGTGTTCTGTCAGAATTCTTAGCTGTGTACATTAGAAAACAACTCTAGCTAATTTAAGGATTCAGATAGCTCACAGAAGCCTCATGCGAAGCACTGAGCCAGGGTTACAGGCTAAGCAGCCAGAGTCAATGACCAAAATTCTCGTGCAAGACCAATCCAGAAGTTTTTACTGCAGCCATTGATGGGCACAGACACCTCAGTTTGTACTGTTGGCCCCCGTCCTGATGCCTCTGGAAACTGGGCAGGTGTTGCCACTGCTGCTGCTTATCTCTGTGCATTCTGTCAGGGTCCTGTCACTCCGGATGACTATCTTATGGCTCTAAGTCTGAGAGAAGTATGTCAAGGGAGAGAGCCATGATCTTGTGCTGTGACATATGCTGGCACTGCAAGGGAAGCAGAAAAGTGATTGTCCGGTGTTCACTGCCTCTACAACAGGGGTGTACCTCTGTTTTATAAGGCAGGGGATTCCCCATATGTAAGAAGAAGGTTACATTGTTGGTGGCCAAAAGTCTACCATAGTATCTACGGAAAACAGAAATATGACCAAAATAATTATCAAAGGACAGAAGAAATAAACATAGAGGACTTGAAGTCCCTACAGAAGAGTTTGGTTTCCTATTGAAGAAAAATTGGGACTATTAAAAATTTCAGAACCGAATAAAAATATATATTAGAAATAGAGTAAGTGATTCATAAAGATTTGTTGAATAAATAAACAATTACAGCAGTAAGACTAGATGGATTGGAAAATGTGTCGAAAGGATTAGAGGCTGTAATGTTAGGCTGCAGCAGTAATCAAGCACAAGGGAATGACACCTGGAACCAGGGAAGTAGAAATAGAGAGAAAAGCACCAATATGAAAAATACATTGAAGAAAGATCAATAGGCCTTAGTGACCAAGTCTGACTAATAAAAGAGGAAATTGTCTCCAAAATGACTGCAGAAATTTCAGCATAGATCCCTGAGGAAATTTAGATCAAAGCTGATTTGGGTGAATTTTCATTTTGAAGACTTTAAACTTTCTTCTCCCAATCTCCAATCAGTGTTAAGATCTTCCAGTGAATTTTCCATTGAAAATTTAGTTTTCAGTTCTAGAACTTCCATTTGGTTCTCCTTTACAGTTTAAAATTCTCTGCTGAAATTTTCTTTTTTAAAAAATATATTTTTATTGATTTCAGAAAAAGGAAGGGAGAGATAGGAACGTCAATGATGAGAGAGAATCACTGATCGCCTGCCTCCTGGAGGCCCCCTACTCAGTCCGCAGGCCGACACTCTAGCCCAGTGGTTCTCAACCTTCCTAATGTCGCGACCCTTTAATACAATTCCTCATGTTGTGGTGACCCCCAATTTCATTGTTACAAATTGAACATAATTAAAGCATAGTGATTAATCACAAAAACAATACGTAATTATATATGTGTTTTCTGATGGTCTTAGGCGACCCCTGTGAAAGGGTCGTTTGACCCCCAAAGGGGTTACGACCCACAGGTTGAGAACCGCTGCACTAGCCACTGAGCCAAACTGGCTAGGGCCCTGCTGAAATTTTCTATCTGTTCTTACTAAGGTGATGTTTTCCTTTTATTCTTTTTTTTTTAATATATTTTATTGATTTTTTACAGAGAGGAAGGGAGAGAGATAGAGAGTCAGAAACATCGATGAGAGAGAAACATCAACCAGCTGCCTCCTGCACATCTCCTACTGGGGATGTGCCCGCAACCAGGTACATGCCCTCGACCGGAATAGAACCTGGGACCTTTCAGTCTGCAGGCCGACGCTCTATCCACTGAGCCAAACCGGTTTTGGCCCTTTCATTCTTTGAACATATTCATAATAGTCGATTCAAAGTGTTGGCTTTTATTAAACTATTAAAACATTTTTATCTTATTTTTTCAATCACAAACTTTTTCTTAATTATGGAGTTTTTGAAAGTTTATAAGAGCTTTTATTTACCCTGGATATTATGACTATGTCATCGTAAAGCCTGAAATCTGTTCCCTTCCTTTGAAGAGCCGCCTCGCTTCCGTAGGTAGCTCCATTGCTTGATGATTACCTTGAATCTTGTATGAAGACCTGCATGCTTGGCTCATGCTTTCTTAGGGAGGATCTATGGAAAGCACAAGGTGTTTCCCAAGCCCCCCTAACTTCACAGCATTCGACTTCCAAACCCTATCTCCCTTGTCTGTCTCATTGAGGCGTGGTCTTCAGCTTCCCTATGCAGGTGTGCTGTAAGCTTTACTCTGGAGTGTGGTCCTTACATGCATTTCTGGTGTCTTAGCTGAACTTTAACAAATACTGATGAGATGTTAACCAGATTTCTTACTATAGCTGGGCTGGAACCCCAACACTGCTTGACCTCTAATATTGTCTTCCGTAGTCTCACATGACACATATACAGCCCAGTCCTCAGCCAAGATCGGTGAGGAACCCCCATGGACTTCTGAGTTTCCCCCTCTGCACAGGGTTTTGCCTCTCCAGTGTTTGCATATTCAGACTGTTTCTGCTCTCTTGAACTCCAACCTCTGTTTCTTCAGCAAAGCATCACTACTGGGAATTCCAGCAACCTGTACTATGATTAGGAAATATTTCCCAGGCAAACATCTGGACCAGTCCTGGGACTCATCTTGTGAGTGTCCCTTCTTTCAGTGAACACAGTCTCACACCACCTGTTGTCCAGAACTGAAAAGCATGCCACATATGTCTTGTCCAGTTTCATGGCTGTTTATGGCCTGAGACATGCCTTGTACCAGGAACTCTTTCATAGCCAGAGGCAGAGACTGAAGACATTAACCATAAGGAGATGCTGAAACAACAAAGGGAAAATTGAATAGGCTTCTGACATCTGCCTTGTCTCAGACCCTTACTCTGAGGCCAGCTATCCACATTCATTCTTCAGAAAGACCGTTAAGTGCTGGCTTCAGCCGGGCCCCTCTCTGGCATTTATCCAGACTGCTTGCCAGTTTGACACTTAACCTCATTCCTCAATGCTTCAAATTCATTCTTAGGGTTGGTGTGGGGCGGGGGAGGGGGGGCAGGTTTCTCTCCTTAGCTGTGAATTTTTGGATCTGTTATATTGACTGAATTTTAAGGAGAAGCTGCTTCCCTTCCCTCTACTTCTCACTGGCTTCTCCACGGGGGAAGAAAACTTATGTAACTCATGGCTCAGACTGAGAGAGGCTCGAGCTGTTCTAAGGAGGTGGCCCATTCTCTGTGCTTTCTGTTCTCTTAGTCATTCGGGCCGCCGGCCTTCTCTCCTCCACGAGGCACAGGGCTCACCCTGCAGGTGCCCAGCTGCTCTGCCTGCCATGGGCCAAATCAGGCTGATTCATTGGGAGAAAGAGCAGGAACTACTATGCCTTGGGCACAAGGCACATTTCACATTCATATCCTATATAATAAAAGGCTTATATGCAAATTGCCCCCTCGACCAGGAGTTCAAAGAGGGGGCAGGGCGGGCTGGCCAACCACCCGTAGCCCCTCCGTTGTTTGACCCCCCCCCCCCAACCCCAATAGGGGCAGAACAGCCGGAACCCATTCATGCACGAATTCGTGCACTGGGCTTCTAGTTTACTAATAAAACTGAACCCAGGGTAGAAAGTTGTGTGAGTCATTGACTCCCCCAAACTTCAGCCATACCCTCACTTAAGCCCTGCTGCTCATTTTGGTGACTCACTTAGACCCTTTCCTTTAACTTTAAGGCTCAGCTCTTGATTTTCACATTTCCTCAGTTTTATCAAACCTGACTTCATACAAGAGAATTTTTCTGCCAGCTCCAGCCCTGTGGGACATACAACCCTGATTCCTCCTTCACATTCTTACTGAAAATACAAGATTCGAATCTTTAAAAAAAAAATACAATTTTTGTGTCTTAAATAAGCTCTATTTGGAGCTCATGTTTATCTGCTGGTCAAAGTACAATATAAATCATGTGAAATACAAGTGATCAATTCCCACTTGGATTAGCTCATTTAACTTTGTTTCTCCTCATCTTGGCTAACCTTCTAACTCTCCTAACTCTCTAAGCAAGTGGAACCTAAAGAGAGGGCATAATAATTAATGAACCAAAGGACTTTTAGTGGGACAAAGCCTAAGACTCAAGCTGAAGTAGAGATTACTAGCATCATTTTTATGCATCAAGGACAGCATTATTATTACATATATTATCAATAGAAGATTTCTCAAAACCAAAGAAATATTTTTCTTTGATGGGAGACACATAGATAAAAAGGTTAAATGTTCGAAGAGAGCACAGTATAAACTTTTTATCCTCAGAGCAGTCAGGTCAATTATTATAAATTATTTATTATTATTAGCATCATAAAAAATTTACTTGGCAACTATTATACAGAACGCATTATGCCAGTTACCATAATGGAAAATAGACAATGAACAACCTCAAGGAATATACAAAGTAGTTAAGAAAGCAAGACACATTCAACATGAAAATATCACCAACAATATAAAACAATATACACGAATGACCCTCAAAAAAATGGCCTAGGGAATGTGGCAGGAAAAGACCACTGTGTCCCAGACTTTATAAATTGAGTAGGATTTATTAGATTGAATCATATGAAACTGTCATTTTCATAGGCCAAAAAATATTAAATATTACCAATTTCATATGATTCAACCTAAGTCTCTTCTATATGTGAAAAAGAAAGTATGGATTCTGTAGCAATGGGCACATTGGGAGTAGATATGCAAGAATAAGGTTTCAGTACCCACATAAAGGAGGCTGTTTAATTAAAGCTTCTGCTAAGTGAAGTAAATAACTGAAAACTTCCTGGTTTTAGCTATGCATTTTAAAAGAAAACAAATGCATGGAAGATCACCAAAGAGGTGATCTTACAGTCAGGAGCTGCATATCTGTTGTCTCATTTAATCTTCACTACAATCCTGTGAGACACCTATTTCCTCATTTTTCACCTGTGGAAACTGATGGTCAAAAAAGAATCTTGCCAGGTCACACAGTAGTAAAGAGGGTAGCTGGATGCAAACCCAGGTACCTGACACCCTTACTAATTGCTTCCTGCCCACAGTGGAGAAAGTCAACCCTTGCCTCCTTGTAAAAATAAGTAATAGATATTTTAAGGTATCTGTCTTCTATGTGTGATACGGCAATGCAAATGTTTCCTGTAGATGATATATTGCGCATTCATGGGAAATGACAATTTTCATATCTGTTCAGTACTTTGTTGGGTTTTTTGTTTGTTTGTGTGCTTTATTGAGGTATAATTTATATACCAGAACATTTACCTATTTATTTTTTGTTCAGTACTTTGGATTATTCCTTAAAGAACAAAAAAGATTAAGATGAGTACCCTAGCTTTCTTATATGCTATAGAGCTCAAGAGTGAGGCTAATTTTGCTTCAAAATTTGCCTTGAAGAATTCTCAGGCTGTTTCTAGCTAGGTTTCTCTCTCCATGTGATGTCTGTCTAGAAAAGTAGCCCTGTCCCCTACTATTCTTGGCATGCTTTTGATTGCAGTATTATAGATTCAAGAGGAGGATTGTAAAGATCCCAAAACTAGTTCACTAAAATCAAGATTCCCTGTGCACAAGGCTGATATATATTCCCATGTTTTAAATTAGTTTGTATTTTTCCTAAAGCTATGCTAAGTGCCTTCTAACTAATTATGACAAATTAGATTTTTCTCATCATTATATTTTCAATTCAGCTTGAAGACTCACAAGAGCAACTAAACATTTAGAACTTTCATCCTTTTGAAATTAAGTTTCTTTTACATGAGTCTTCTAATTATTTCCAGAAATCGAATGTATTTGAAAAAAAATCATATCAAAGGTCTATTTCTTAATAAGTTTGCAGACCTTGGAAAACTAGTCTCTAAAAAATAATACTGGAAAATGGGAAGTTTAATTATCTGATTTTGGGGTTAAGAAACTTGAAATCAAAGCTACCTTTTTATTCCTATTATAAAATAATATAAAATTACTTCCCCCCAAGCTATAACACATGCCTTTGATATCTCAGAGCAATTCAGGTAAGGCACATACAGGATTTAAAAACATACACCATTGCCTCATTTCTTTAAAAAAAAATTCTTTATTGATTAAGGTATTACAGCCTCATTTTTAAAAAAAAAAAAAATGTTCTACATACCATTTACAGGTGATTCAACATTTCTCCACAAAAACAATTCTAACACCAATTCTCTTCTGATAGACAAATTAGTGTTTCACAGCAACCGAAACATTTTAAATAATTACTGTTTCATAGAACCTGAAAACCATTTTAATTGTTCATCTTTCTCATCATTGGTGAGCTTTGACATGCAATAATACAGAGCTTAAATCTACTCACTCATGCAACATATATGCTCTAGCAACAATCCTTTTGAAATTTGCACTCATAGCTTCTACTTCCTCTCTACTCATCACTCCTTCATCCAATACAATCTGGCTCCATTCTCCCATCCACTCTTCCAGCACCAATAACCTCCTTATCCTCAACCTAATGGTCGTTACTCAGGACTCATCCTTTTTTACTTTCCAGGCACATTTCTCACAGTTGGTTCCTTCCCTCTTTGTTCTCTCCTTTCTCATTTGACTTGGGTAAAAACGTTACTATCCTTGTTCTTTTGTTTCCTATGTATCTTCTCTTCCTCCCCTAATCTGCTAAACAAATGCTTCAATGTTCCACCCCTTCTCTGCTGTCTGGCTTGTCACACCATCTACCATCCTATCAGAAGGGCAGGTTTCACCCATGTCCGGTGACACTAATCTGTGGCTCTAGCTTAGAACATTCTTATTATCTCCAGCCCCGAACATTTAGATGTCCACTCTATATCTACAGCAAAATGTCCCTTCGCTCCTCCGACTTAACACATCACTAATGAAGATCCTCTTATTCTTCCCCCAGACAACCACTCCACATGACCTATTTCTATTACTGATATAACTAACTTTCAGATCAACCTGACACAAAACTTTAAGGTTGTGTTGCTGCTGCCACTGCTGCTGCTGCTGTTGTTTTCCAGAGAAAAGGGGGTTTATTAATATAGAGACAGGGAGACAGAGAGGCTTCAGATAGTCCCTAAGCATGTTAATCAGTAAATTAACAAGAATGTGTTGGCTTGGAGTTTGCACTTGGTAATGAGTTATTTCTCGACCCTGGCTGCACAATAAGATCATCAGGGCCCACAACATGCTTGGGGTGCAGAACGTCTAGGGGTGCAGCCTAGGAATTATTTTTTTATTGTGATAAAATCTGCATACAAGATTATATATATTTCAGGTGTCCAACATTATAATTCAATATTGTATACACTACATAGTGTTTACCACTGTAAGTCTAATTACCATCCATCACCATGCAATTGATCCCCTTCATCTCGTGTGGCCTTCACCCAATCTCTTTTCCCTCAGGTAGCCACTCATCAGTATCTATGGTTTTGTTTTATTTGGGTTTTGTTTTTTGTCATTTTAAAAAAGATTTCACATATAAATGAAAGCATACAGTATGTGTCTAACATATATTACTCAAGATTTCCTTCTTTTTATGGCTGAGTAATATTCCATTGTGTATGTGTGTGTATATCACTCCTTTTTTTATACCACTTCTTCTTTATCCATTTATCCTTCAATGGGCACTTATGTTTGTTTGTTTTTTCCATATTTGGCTATTGTAAATAATGCTGTATTGAATGTAGGGGTGCATACATCTTTTCTATTTATTATTTCTGTATTCTTTGGAATTCTTTGGATAAATACTCAGAAGTGGTATGGCTGAGTCATATGGTCGTTCTATTCTTAATTTTTTGAGGAATCCCTCCACACAGTTTTCAATAGTGGCAGCATCAGTTGAGGAGCCTATGATTTTTACCTTTTGTTTTGTTAATGGAGTATATCATGTTGATTGATTTGCAGATTTTGAACCATCCTTGCATCCCTGGGATAAATCCCACTTGATAATGGTCTATGATCCTTTTAATGTATTATTGAATGCAGATTGCTAACACTTTGTTGAAGATTTTTTGCATCTATGTTCATCAGGGAAATAGGCCTGTAATTTTCTTTTTTGTGGTATCCTTGAGTTTGGAGGCACTCCCTTTTCTCCAATATTTTAGAATAGCTTGAGAAGGATAGGTATTTAATCATCTTTCAATGTTGGGTAGAATTCACCAATGAAGACATCTAGTCCTGGACTTCTGCCTGCTGAGAGGTTTTTAATTACTGATTTAATCTCCTTACTCCTAATCAGTCTATTCAGACTTAGTACTTCTTTATGGTTCAATCTTAGAAGATATTTATTGGAATGTATCCAGTTCTTCTAGGTTGTCCAATTTGTTGGTGTATAATCTACACTAATAAAAGACAAACATGCAAATTGACCGTACCTTCGCTGTGCCTTAAGCCATGCCCACCAGCCAATCAGAGCAACTATATGCAAATTAACCCAACCAAGATGGCCGCCAGCAGCCACGGAGCTGGAGCAAGCAGGAGGCTTGGTTGCCCCAATGATGGAGGAAGCCAAGCTTCCCACCTGCTGCGGCCAGCTCTGAGCTCCACTCAAAGCAACTAAGTTTCAATTATAGAAGCTAAATAAATCCCAGATACCTGCTTTCAGCCGGAGGTGGCCACGGAGCTGGAGCGAGCAGGGGGCTTCCCTCCCGCCCACCCTGGCCAGCTCTGAGCTCAAAGCCTACAAAGTTTCAATTATAGAAGGTAAATAAATCCCAGAATATAAAAAAAAAATAAAAAGAAAAAAAGGAGAGGCTGGGAACTTCGGTCGCCAAGGGGCTTGGCTAGCCTGAAAACGGCCCTCAGCCCCTCACCCAGGCTGGCCAGGCACCCCAGTGGGGACCCCCACCCTAAAGGGGGTGTAACCAGCTGCAAAGCCATCAGCCCCTCACCCAGGCTGGCCAGGCACCCCAGCGGGACCCCCACCCTGATCCGGGACACCCTTCAGGGGAAACCAGTCAGCCCCCACCCATGCACCAGGCCTCTATCTATATAATAAAAGGGTAATATGCAAACTGACCCTAACAGCAGAATGACTGGGAATGACTGGTCACTATGACACACACTGACCACCAGGGGGAAGATGCTCAATGCAGGAGCTTCCCCCTGGTGGTTAGTGTGCTCCCACAGGGGTAGCTCTGCTCAGCCACAAGCCAGGCTGATGGCTCCCAGTACAGCGGTGGTGGTGGGAGCCTCTCCCGCCTCTTCAGCAGCGCTAAGGATGTCTGACTGCAGCTTAGGCCTGCTCCCCACTGGCAAGTGGACATCCCCCGAGGGCTGCTGGGCTGCCAGAGGAATGTCTGACTGCCAGCTTGGGCCTGATCCCCCAGGGAGTGGGCCTAAGCCAGCAGGTGGACATCCTCCAAGGGGTCCCAGACTGCAAGAGAGCATAGGCGGGCTGAGGGACCCCCCTGAGTGCACAAATTTTTGTGCACCGGGCCTCTAGTCCTATATAATAAAAGCCTAATATGCAAATTGTCCCCTTGACCAGGAGTTCAATCAGGAGGTGGGGCCGCTGGCGGCAGCAGGCAGCCACAGCGGCGTCAGCAGGCAGCCGGGGGGAAGGGAGGCACCTCCAGTCAGCAGCCAGCCACTAAGGACCCTACTGTGCACGAATTTCATGCACTGGGCCTCTAGTTCAGTGATGGCGAACCTTTTGAGCTCGGCATGCCAGCTTTTTGAAAAACCCTAAATTAACTCTGGTGCAGTGTCACATATAGAAATTTTTTTATATTTGCAACCATAGTAAAACAAAGACTTATATTTTTGATATTTATTTTATATATTTAAATGCCATTTAACAAAGAATAATCAACCAAAAAAATGAGTTCGCATGTCACCTCTGACATGCATGTCATAGGTTCGCCATCACTGCTCTAGTTGTTCATAATAGCCTCTTATGATATTTTGTATTTCTGTGGTATCAGTTGCAATATCTCTTTTATTTCTAATTTTATTTCTTTGAGCCCTCTGTTTTTTGTTGACTTTGTTGATTTTATGTATCTTTTCAAAGAACCAGCTCTTGATTCATTAATCTTTTCAAATTTGTTTTTAGTCTCTATTTCATTTATTTCAGATCTGATCTTTATTATTCCCTTTCTTCCACTAACTTTAGGGTTTGTTCTTCTTTCTCTAGTTCCTTTAGGTAGAGATAGACTATTTGAATCTTTCTCTTTTTTTGAGGTAGGCCTGGATCACCATGAAATTCCCTCATAACTAATTTTGCTGCATACCATAGATTTAGGAATGTTGTAAGATTAAACATTTTATATTTAATCTTGAAGTATTTTTTACTTCCGCCTTGATTTCTTCATTGACTCATTTGTTGTTCAATAGTTTAGTCTCGCATATCGTGATTTTCCAGTTTTCTTTTTATAATTGATTGCCAACGCCAGGCTAACAAGGTAGAAAGAGAGTGAAAAACTGACACCCATCAAAGCCTCCTTTCCTGGAAGATTCCAAGACCCCGCCCCTATCACACACACTAGGATCAGTCAATGACTCTCCTTCACATATGGGCCTCGGCACTTTTTAAACTGCTGCCTCTGCTCTGGGACTCAAGAATGAGTGAGTTTGTGCATGAATCCTTTAAGAGTGGAGTCTCAGTTTCCTAAAACCCTTTGGTCCTCCCAGACATACGTAAATCCCACTGGTGGAGGTCCCCTAGCCTGGGATGCCTGCTGTGGGGCTCAAACCCTTCACTCATTGGGGAGGAACTGCATCATTTTTATCTCTCTCCTGCTTGCAGGTCACCACACAGAGGGTATGGGTCCTGACAAGACCACATCTCTGCCCTTCCTATCCATCTCAGTATTGCTTGTCTTCATTGTGGAATGGCTGTTCTGAGAGTCTTCGGGTCTTTTTCAGAGAAAGAGTTGTTTTATATGTAATTGTAGCTTTACTGTGTCCATGGGAGGAGACTAGCTCAGGGTCTTTTTCTACACCACCATTTTAAACATGACCTCTGGAATTTAACCCATCGTATTTTTAATTCTTCCTTTCCCTTGACCCATACATTCTTCAAATGAGTCAAGCTTACAATATCTTTCAAATCTTCACGTTTCTGTTAACACTGTTCCCAGCAGATAGCAGTAGTTAACAAGGGTTATTTTCTGATTTTTAGCTATTTGTGTAATGTCATTTCTTTTTTCTAAATTGTATCATTCAAAAGAAAGACTGTGTTTTATTCATGTGGTATAACCCTTTAGGTGCGCCATTAAGTGTTTGTAGGGCGGAAGAAGTAAGCTATAGAATTTTTACAAAGAAGGGGTTGAGAAATCTGGCTGTAGGGGCAGGGAGTACATGGGTGACTTTGTTTAAGGTGTTATTTCCCTGGTTTCACGTAGGCTGCTTAAATGGCTTCAACATTCTGGTGGGGATTGTGAGGGTTATGAAGACCCGAAGATGCCTGAGCACTGCCTCAGCTGAAAAGCACACTGCACACAAATAAATATATTAAGAGAAAAACAAGGATAAACCCAGCATGTAGAGATGCGGAAAACAGCCTTTTACATTTCCTGGAGTCACCGCCAGTTCCCTTGAGTCTAGTTCAGAGGGATGTCAGCAGGTCTCTCTTTCTGGTCTCCTTCTTCCTTTCTCTCTTCCTCCCATTATTTCTTACCCACTTGCCCATCCTTTCTAATTCCACTTCTCTATCCCTTCCAGCCTGTTTTGTGTGCAGAAAGCAGAAACAAAAGGACACTGCCTCTCTCTGCCAGGACCAGAGGAAGCATCTTCATCTAACTGCATAGCTCTGAGGCATTGTCTAAGGAATTTCCTTCTCCTCCCATTGTACCATTTTCTATTATCCTGCTTTATAATAAGGCAGAACTGTGGGAGGAGAGGGTACGCACTTTACCTAGGAAAGGGTAATGATTTTTAAAACCCATCCTGCAATTCACATAGTCCCAAAACTCTCAATACAATCACTAGCACAAATAAATATTTGGTAAGTAAACTAACAAATGTGTTCTCTGAAGAGATTCATGGTTTAAAGAGAAGTAATCTTAAAACCAAATACACCAAATTCTGATTAATGGGTAATGCTTTATAAAATACAATTAAAGAATTTAATCTTTATTTTATTGTCTTTGAATTAATGGGGCCTTCCTAATGAATCTAGGCTGTTAATGAATTTGGCTCAGCTCTAGTAAAATCGGTGAAGCATTTCTATCAAATCAGTATTCAGACTATGTCTCCATTGATCTCAGCATAGTACTTAATATGTTAACCAGAAAACCACAGTTAGTTACAACCCAGTGCTCAAAGATACTTCGCTTAAAAAGATTAAGAAATATGCTGATGTTATAAAGATACTCCAAATTGTAAAGTTCTAAATAACATCAAATAAGATGTAAGCCTTACATGATGCCAGCTGTTTTGGTAAGCCATGTTCTATATTTCCACTAAATAAACCAACTGTAATGTTACCTAGCTAAGAAGGAGCTGTTTGGTTGCCAACACCCATCCCTGCACTTCCCAGCTTCAACATGCATTTGCAGGAGCCCAATAGGACATTGGAGACAAAAAAGAACAATTTTATATATGGATTCCTGAGTCCAGAGAGGAACAAATGCAAAGGACAGTGTCTAGTCCATTTTGCAGCCTGCCACAGGGACTCCATCTGAACTATCACAGACAAAAGGGCTGCAGAGAAGGGTCGAACCAGCTGTTTACATAAGGGCCTCATGAGCTTGGCACCCAGGTTAACAGTCCAAGGCAGAACTGAAGAAAGGGTATTTGATCGTTTCTGCAGATAACACAGCATGGCTCCAATGTGAGAATAAAAATGCAGAGCAACCCAGGAATATTTGGTACATTGGAGATTTTGCAGATTTGTGAGCATTACAAGAAAGTGTGCTATATAGAGAAGCAGAGTTCCCACAGAGGCCACTTGAAAGCACCTTGCTGTCAGCAGCACTCAATAAGCAGACATAAATGAAATAGCATGAAAGGGATGGTATGAACACATGTGAATCCCAGGAATAACTGGGAAGTCTTAAAGGTTATGCAGGTGTGAGTTAACCAGCTAACAGAATAAATCTATAAGCTATCATGGCCTCATTTGAAACCAAAGCTACTGAAATCTGAGGATATTTGGCATCTATATATATAAAAGCCCAGCGACCAAACCACAGAACAAGCAGAACGACCTGTCGACCAGTCGCTATGACACACACTGACCACCAGGAGACAGACGCTCAATGCAGGAGCTGCTTCCTTGTGGTCAGTGCGTTCCCACAGTGGGAGCGCCGCTCGGCTTACTGGGATGAGCAGCTGCTCCCACAGCAGGAGCAGCCACTAGCAGGCCTGGGTTGAGGCCGAGTCTCTGTACCTATCAAATACCTGAGACAATCCAGACTCTGGCCTGACCCCACCTGCTGATGCAGGCCCTTTAAAATGTGTTCTAGAAAGAGCGTGGGGAGCTGGCATAGGCGGATGGCAAGAGGGGACATGACTGTGGACCCCACCGGGGAGGCTGTCCTGATGGCTGAGGATCCTGGAGCACAGCTGCCCTGAACATCCCTGATGGTGTCACTGACCTGGCTTCACACATCAAGGACATTCACTGAGTGGCTTTGGGGTGCAAAGCTCTCCTCCAGGTTCCTCCAGGCCTTTACTCAAGATATTACCCTGAGCCGAAACCGGTTTGACTCAGTGGATAGAGCATCGACCTGCAGACTGAAGGGTCCCAGGTTCTATTCTGGTCAAGGGCATGTACCTGGGTTGCGGGCACATCCCCAGTAGGAGATGTGCAGGAGGCAGCTGATCGATGTTTCTCTCTCATCAATGTTTCTAACTCTCTATCTCTCTCCCTTCCTCTCTGTAAAATATCAATAAAATATATTTTAAAATAATTTAAAAAAAAAAAGATATTACCCTGAAATATTAGCTTAGACTCATTTCCTCACTAGTCTGCTCAGAGGGCGGGTCCACAGCTGCTCAGCTGACTGGGATGAGTGGTGCTGCAACAGCAGGCCGATCCCCACAGGCCACGCTCCCCACCAGTGCACAAATCCATGCACCAGGCCTCTAGTATAATCATAAATGTGTCAATCTATGTTCTTATTCAAAGTTAATCATTCGTGTGTGTGTGTGTGTGTGTGTGATTTCACTTCAGAGCCTAAAGTTTTCAGATATTTGGTCACCAAGATATCACCCACCCTTAACTTAATCCAACTCCCTCTTCTCTTGATTATTCATTCTATTCAAATGGAAAATAGTAATATGCTTTTGGGGAGAGTTTTTTTTTTTTTGAGAAACTACAGTAAGCTGTGTGAAAGAATTTCTTTTAAAAAAAATTAACAGTCTTCCTTACTGAACACAAAATGTATTTGGGTACGTGAAGTGACACATTAAGGATCAAGACTATATGCTACAATATACATAGAATATTTCTGGAAGAATATATAAGGCCAGTGATTTCTCCTGCAAGCGGGGGGGTGGGGGGAGGAGGGGCTGAAAGACAAGGGTGAATGGCGTACCTTCTCTTAAACTGCTAGCTATTTGTAAATTTGAACATTTTTGCCAGGTGTTTGTATTACCCTTTCAGAAGCAAAATAATTGAGTTGTCTTTTTCTAAAGGAAGTGCAGAATGAAGAATTACAACTTAGTTACAACCTGAACAAAAGCAGACGTGTTCAAAGTCAGACAAACCTGACATTGCTAACTGACCTAAGCCAATTAAGCTTTTTGAATTATCTAGTTCTTTTTAGCTGATGTCTTTGATCTCTGGCAATTAACAGTAGATGAAAACTCTATCCATCGTCCTACTAACATGTAGGCTGTTAAAATAAAAGCAAATATAAGGCCAAATAGTGTGACACGTATAAAATTTTATTAGTAAGCACACACTAAAAATGCCATACAACCATTGAGCTTGGTGAAGACCTAATTTAGGCACTCAAGCATGTAGCTTGAAAGAGTGTCAGATGTGAAAATATTTTAGCAGTAAAATCAGCTCATCTTCTGCTTGGATCGGAAAACAGACTCTTCCATTAAGTGGTAGAATGCTGGGCCAAATGGAACCCTTGGCCAGAGTGCTTCCAAAGACTTTCAGGCTAATGGGCTCCCTAACTGTTATTATAGTAGCCCCTCCTTATCCACAGGGGATACATTCAAAGACCTGCCAATGGATGCCTGAAACTGCAGATAATACCAAACCTTATTATATTATGGCTCTACCTATATACATGCTTACGATGAACTTTAGGCACAGTAAGAGATCAACAAGAATAACTAATAATAGAATAGAACAATTATAACAATATACTGTAATAAAAGTAATATGAATATGGTCTTTCTCTCAAATATCTTATTGTATTGTACTCTTTTCACTTGAAGCACTTTTCAGTTTCTCTTTGGCATATCTAAATAATAATAATAATTTTAAAAAGAATATAGGCCCTGGAGTTTGACTACTTGAGATTCAGATCTGACTGTGCTATTACTAGCCACATATCCTTGAGCAAGTTATTTAAACTCTCAGTACCTCTTTTCTCTCATCAGCAAAATAGAAATGCTAATTATGTCTACATTATAAAATCATGAAAATTAAATGAGTTGATATTTACAAAGTGCTAAGACCAGTTTCTGGCAAATAATAAGTGCTATATGAATACTTATTCAATATATTAAATGTTATGCTAATCTATGCTAATTTGGGAACTCTGATGAAGATTCTGATAGTGATATGAGGCTTGCTTACAGCCTTGGAAAATATAGATAGTGACTTCCTCTGGAACAAAGAGCAGATATGATTACTGCTCAGTGAAAAAATTGGGGTTCCCTAAACTTATTCTTCTTCTGTAGTACAACCCACTGCAAGTGTGGGTATTATCTGGCCTTCTGCATGTCCCCCTATGGTGCTAGAATCTGGGGAACTGGTGAAGAAATGCTAATACTCTGATTACTGCTATTTCTGTGAATAATAAATTACCCAACATCTCTGACACAAGAATCTTGTGTCTTCTGCTAGATCCATAAAATTGTAGCAGGCAAATTCATTAACTTGCAAGTGGAGTAAAATTTCAACCCTTCACAGTTTTTTATAATATTAAGGATATATTTAAGAAAACTTATGTCAATAAATTAGAAATCAGATCAAATCAACAAATTTCATGAAAGACACAATCTAGTGATTACTTCATAAAATCAGGAAAGGCCAGGACACACACACACACACACACACACACACAAAAAAAAAAAAACACTACCCAGCCCTAGCCGGTTTGGCTCAATGGATAGAGCATCGACCTGCAAACCATAGGGTCCTGGGTTCAATTCCCATCAATGGCACGTACCTTGATTGCAGGCTCCTTCTGTCCTGGGCCCTGGTCAGGGTTAGTGCAGGAAGCAACCAATCAATGTGTTTCTCTCACATAGATGTTTCTATCTGTCGTATCCTCTCTCTTCCACTCTCCCTAAAAACCAGTGAGAAAATATCCTCGAGCAAGAATTAACAAAAACACACACACACACACACACACACACACAAAACAAACACTACCCATAAGAAAAAAATAAATTAATTAAACTTCAAGAAAATTGTGGGGTGTTTTTTGCTGTTAAAAAATATATATATCATTAAGAAAATAAAAAAGTAAGCTACAGACTAAAAGAAAGTATTTATAATTGATATATTTCACAAAGCACTTGTACCTAAAATATATAAAGAACTGTTCCAGCTCAGTATGAAGTCAAATGACTTAGCTTTTTAATAGCCAAATATTTAAACAGAAACTTCTCAAAAGAAGAGAAGCCGAAACTGGTTTGGCTCAGTGGATAGAGCGTCGGCCTGCGGACTGAAGGGTCCCAGGTTCGATTCCGGTCAGGGGCGTGTACCTGGGTTGCGGGCACATCCCCAGTGGGAGATGTGCAGGAGGTGGCTGATCGATGTTTCTCTCTCATCGATGTTTCTAACTCTCTATCTCTCTCCCTTCCTCTCTGTAAAAAATCAATTAAAAAAAAAAAAGAAGAAGAGAAGCACATGAAATTATTCCCTACATCATTAGCATCAGGAAAATGAAAAATAAAATGATAATGAGATATCACTACATAGCCACTATCTAATGACTATAATTTTAAAAACTGACAATACCAAGTGTTGACAAGGATGTGAAACTACTGAAATTTTGATATATTGGTGGGAATATGAAATGGGGTAAGTAGTTTGGGAAGTAGCTTGGTAGTTTCTAATCAATGGTTCTACTCCTAGCTATTTTTCCAAGAGAAAAATGTATGTAAACATAAGAGCTTCTACAAAATTTTTTATTACAGCTATATTCTAAGCAGCCAAAAAAATGGAAACCAATGACTAGCAACAGGTAAATGTATAAACAAAGTATATGGAACATTACTAAGCATTAAAAGAAAAGAACTACACAACATGAGCGAATCTCAAAACCATAATGCTGAGCAAAAGAAGCCAAAAACCCAAGTAAATATAATATATATTCCATTTAGAAGTTCTGGAACAAGCAAAATTAATCTATGGTGACAGAAATCAGGTCATTGAGCCTGGAATGGAGAGTTCATTGCAAAGCATTATAAGGAAAACTTTTGGGGTTATGGAAATATTCTTATATCTTGTTTGGAATGATAATTACAGAAAATACACACACACACACACACACACACACACACACACACACATCAAAGCTCATCACACTGTACTTTAAAAATTCAATAAGCCCTGACCGGTTTGGCTCGGTGGATAGAGCGTCGGCCTGCGGACTGAGAGGTCCCGGGTTCAATTCCAGTCAAGGGCTTGTACCTTGGTTGCCGGCACATCCCTAGTAAGAGGTGTGCAGGAGGCAGCTGATCGATGTTTCTCTCCCATCGATGTTTCTAACTCTCTATCTCTCTCCCTTCCTCTCTGTAAAAAATAAATAAAATATGTATTTTAAAAATTCAATAGGTTTTAACCTCACTGAAACTTTATCAAAATATATGAATAATACTATCCACTATACTGGCAAGAGAATTACATTAAATAATTCATATAGACCAGTTAGCACAATGCATAGATCATTGTAAGAATCATAATAATATAAACTAAATAACTGCTGAGAAAGTTAAGTAGTATGGATAGTGTTATCTATTAAGCTCCCCTGGACAGGTGATTTCTGAGGTAACCATTAAAGGAAGACATGAATTATCAGGGAGAACATTCCATGTAGAAATGTCAGACAAAAGCACTGAGGTAAAATTACCAAGTGGAGTATAGTAATGGGCATCTATTAGCTATATTCTGCTGGATCAGACAGGCGACACCTAATCATAATGAAAATTGAGAAAGAGGTTATCGAGGAAGAGAGGAAAGGAGGTAATAAGTCCAGACATGTAAAAGCTAGGCTAGGAAATAATAGGACATGTTAGACCAAGTAGAGAAATGATATATAGCGATTTGTGATCAAAGTAGGCTATTCTGAAAATTATGTGTAAAGTGAATAGAAGCAGGGCCAGACTTAAGAAACGAAGTAGAAACCTACCACTTTGCTATGCAAGAGGCAACACAGTTTAGACTACAAAAGAGAGGGGGAAATAAGAACAAACAACATTGTGGGGGAATATTTTCAGATATTGGCCCTAAATAGGAGCAAAAAAAAAAAAGAAAGAGAGAGTTGCAAACAACTTCAAAGTCTCAAATTAAAAATATAGGAAGCTCTTTAATACTAACAAATAAATAACTGTTGTTTTAATACACTAAGGGTTTGGAGTTTTATTTTATTCAACAACAGATAACTGAAACAATCAATAAATGGTTTTTTATGATGATTAGTTGACAAATTATACATAAGAAATTTTTGCATATTAATAATTCCTTGTTCTTCAGTAAAAGGATATCTTAGCATTATAGAGCCAAGATCATGAGCTCTGAAACAGGACAGATTGGGTTAAACTCTGGCTCTGTCATTTATTAGAGACAAAAAACAGCAACCTGTGAACTTCAATTTTTTCATCCACACAAATACCTCCCAGGCTTATTCTAAAGATTAAAGATAATCACTATCTTTATTGAGTCTGTACTCAATAAATCATAATTGTAATTGTTATTATCATTTTTTCATACAGTAGTCCACCCCTTATTCACAGGGGCTATGTTTCAAGACCCCCAGTAGATATCTGAAACCTCAGTACCAACTCCTACATATACTGTGTTTTTTCCTATACATACTAGGACATACCTACAATAAAGTTTAATTTGCAAATTAGGCACAGTACGATATTAACAGCAATAACTAATAATGAAACAGGACAAACATAACAATATACTCTAATAAAAGTTATGTGAATGTGGTCTCTCTCAAAATATCTCATCGTGCTGTATTCACCTTTTCGCTTAAGGAAGCACTTTATGGCTTCTCTTTAGCATATCCGAGTTGCCAGCATCACTACTCTGGCACTTGGGGGGCCATTATTAAATAAAATAAGGGTTACTTGGACACAAGCACTGCGATAGCATGACAGTCAGCCTGATAATCAAGATCATTACTAAGTGGCTAAACCAGTGGGTAGTGTATACCACGTGGATATGGTGAGCAGAGGAATGATTCATTCCCCGGGCAGGACGGAGCAGAATTTATAACTTGTGAACTGTTTATTTCTGGACTTCTGCATTTAATATTTTGGACCATGGTTAACCAACCACAGGTAACTGAAACAGTGGAAAGTGAAACCATGGATAACAGAGAACTACTGTAATTAGTAATTATTCATCAAATGTTTATGGAGCATAAGCTGTGTGATCAGCACATGTCGGGTGGTGAGAATATGGAGATAAGCATATCTCTGCACTGTACTTCCAAGGATCTTATACTCTTTGAAGTGCATTAAGTTGAGCAAAGGAAAGCTACAGGTTTTGTGAGAAAGCCTAACAAGGAGACCTAGTTGAGATGGATGATGTGGGATGGTTTCTTTGATAAACATTGAAACTGAAGCCCAAGAGATCAGGAGGGACTGAGCAGGTGAAGAATGCTAGAGAGAACGCTAGGAACAGAGGAACAGCATCATGATACCCTGAAGCAGGAGAGGACTTGCAAATTCTAAGAGCTGAAAGAAGGTCGCTGTGGCATGGGCCTGGTCAGCAAGCAGGAGAGCCCCATCATAGAGACTGGGAGTTAAGCTCTGTGTTTTTATTAATAGCTAGACTGGGCCCCCGGAGTTACCATTTGCCAACAATGCACAAATACTACCTAGGAAGGTAAAGTTTAATGACCCATAAAGCAATTAGTTTCTAAAAGCCGATCCACAGGTGGGTACCTAGCTGTGAATAAATAAGTGTTTGGAGGTGAGGTAAGAAAAATAAGGACAACAGAGAGAGTTGTTTATGAAGATAAACACATTTGATTTTGAATTTTATAATTATGCTCTTACTATCTTGAAATAATAGTTGGTTTTATTTTCAATGCCTTTACCTAGAAAGATCAAAAGGTCTCTGCTCGATTACACTGAAAAAGTAGCTGTTTTCCACCTGACTTTGGAGCACCCCTTTGTAGTCTGTGAAATCGAAAGTCTAGGAAGAAGGCCTCACAGGGTAACAGTGTCTAGATTTGTTCTTATCTTAAACTAGAGGCCTGATGCATGAAAATTCATGCAAGAGTAGGCCTTCCTTTCCCCAGCTGCCGGCACTGGCTTCCCTCTGGCACCCAGGACCTGTAATGCTTCCCTCTGGCCGCTGGCAGGCACCCGGGACCTGGACAGCTTCCCTCTGGCTGCCTGCCAGCACCTGGGACCTGGGTGGCTTTGCTCGGACCCCGGCTTTGTCCGGAAGGACATCCAGTCTAATTAGCATATTACCCTTTTATTATTATAGATAGCTGGCAGTAGTACAGAACAGCCAGCAGGGAGAAGAGGTGGCGCCTCTTGTGTCTTCAAGCTGAGACTATTTGTTTGAAACTTTTGCTCATTAAAATAAAGGATAGTACATCAGGGACTGTAAATTAATATTCACCGACACACACATATAATATTCTTTATGTAGACAATGCCTTGAGAAAACAGCACTGTAATTTTTTTCATGAAATATAAATGCCAAACTCATACATAATTTACACAACATAAAACCAACAGACCATGTAGTTTTGGTGTTTAATTATGATCCCTTGGTTCTTCCTGATGAACGCCATTAATCAGGCCAATCAGTGTTTGAAATGTCTTATTTCTGTCTACAAATAAACGCCTAAGTGGAGGTGTTAAAATAATTTAATTGAAATGTGTTTTTGTACAAAGCATTTCTCAGCCTAAATGCAATAATTGGAATTTCAAAGCAAATAAACAAATGACAAAAACAATTTTCTGGGATTTTTATAAGTACATGGATATTTTAAAAGACATATATAAGCATCTTGACCTTTTGGTCAAACAAAACTCTGCTGTTTAATTAGTTTGTGAGTCTTTCTTAAAGGAAATCTCTCAAGTTGCTGCTTTAATACTGATACACTTAGAAGGGATCTTCATGCTTTAATTTCATTGTATTCCGGGCTATTTGACCCCATGAATATCCAAAGGCTAGAGCAACCTCTCCATGGTTTTGAATGTTCCCCCTTCCCAGGAACCCCTCCAGGTTTTCGAAGAGAGATGAATGAGACTGATAGAACAGGCTGTGAGCATTAGGATTGGATTTTGTTTTCCCTTCACAAATCTTATTCTACAGCTGCCTCATTGCATTGCCATAACAACATACATCTATGGAACATTTTCAAATGGCTCAAAAGGACATTTTCTCCTCAGAGGCTACAAACATTTATAAGGTAAACATTACCATTAGTTCCCACAAAAGCAGATTGAAAACCTGACTTTAGCCCTGCTCCTGTCACACTGGAAGCAGCCTTGTCATTTGTTAAGATGGCCATTGTTCCCCCTCTCGTAGCAGAACAAGCTCAGTCAGAGGCTCCTCCAAGCCACGCCCTCCACTTCTCGATGGCGAGCCTGCTCCCATCAATCACTGCACACTCGGGGATCTCTACTCGGTAATCCCTCTCTATAGCACGCGGCAGTACTGTGCTGCATTCCAAGCTGCCTGACAAATATCACCTGGTAATTTCATCCATAAACATGTTTCAAATGCCAAGTAGTTTATAAAGTTGAAGCAAAGTACTATTCCTACTATTGTTCCTTATTTTCCAGTAATTTTATTCACTTTATATTCTTTTACATACATGTTTTTATTTACTTCAGAGAGAAGGAGAGAGAGGTTAAAAACAAATCTGAACTTTATGTGAAAGGATCATTGCAAAGGGGAGGGGAGGGGAGGGGAGGGACTATTGCAATGGAGGAAGAACTGTTGCAGTAAGGACATTCTGACCATAAGATCTGCAAGTCTCAGGCAGAAAGGGCTTTCTTCCATAGAGAGGAATAAACAAGACTAGAAAAAAGCAGGCGTAGGGAAGTGGGATGAAAGGGTGGCGAGGTTGGATAGTGGATCAAGCAATGTTTTACCCTGAGTCCAGTCTATTTTCTGGGAGAGACCAAAAAGGAGGGCTGTGTGCTGGCTCAGGCTGAGGGCAGGCCAAAGTTGAGGGGCCTAGGGGAAGGAGGAAATCTTCATCAAAGCTTGGTTAATAAGCATTTTGTTCCCATCGATCACTTGAGACAAACCAGTTCAACTGATCATTTAGGAGGCAAAGAATGGGAATTTGGAGGGTCTGTGTCTGGCCTTGTCATTCGTATACAAAAGGGGCATCCTTGAGTCTTATCTGAATCATGGGTAAGGGTGGTTCTGTGCAGTAAGCTGTTTCCCAGGACACAGAGTGTGGGGGGATTTCTTTAACCATTGCTGTTTTCCAGTATCACAGGGCTCAGGGGAAGTTTAACATTGTCAGAACCTTAAATGAAACTGCTTGCCCTGTACTTCCCCTTTTACCTCTAGGAACATAGGCCTGGTGGTGATGAGGCACCGTAAGGAGAGGTCCAACCTAAGGGTGGGAAACATCGGGCCCTGGATGACTTTGTGGAACCTACCCATCTACTTGCCCTGGTCAGCTCACCTACCTCCAGACCAGTAGGAAAAAAAGAAATGAGCTTTGATCTAACTTGTGCCACTTTATTTTGAAGTCTCCAGGTTATAACCACTTAGCTAGTACCCTAATGAATACAAATACTAGTTGCTGAAAACAGGAAAGTTTATGTGTGTTTTTGGCATCATGGTCAACCTGTCAAGCATTGTCTTCAACTATGAGATTATCTTAAATGCAGAACTCCCTTAGGGTGTTAAGTACTCACATAGGAAAAGAATTCTATTTCAGCTCCTGAAATGAGTTTAAAACTTTCCATTCGTCTAGCATTGGAACATTAAAAAAGTGTGACTGCGTGCACTTATTTCTGTATAATAATATATGCTGGGGGGGGGGGGGGAATAGGGGGATAAGGACACATATGTAATACCTTAATCAATAAAGAAAAAATAATAATAATAAATGCTAATGTTCACATTTGTGGTATTACTGAGGCTGTTAGAAAGTCACTAAAATGATATAACGTTCCACTATTCAATTCAAATGGCCTTTAAGTCAGTAAAACCTTCTTTGTTGGAGATATAGAAGTTTAACCAGGGGTATTTAAAAGAACTAACTAATCACCACAAAACAGGTATTGCTTGTGTGAGACGATGTAATGCACTCATCAAAGGCTCTGAACGGGAGCACCCCTGTAGTGTACTTGGCCAGAGAAACAGCTCCATGCATGTCTATTGTTAGTGACACAGCTCTTTGAATTCCAAAGGTCTTTCCTTTAATTATTTAAGTGTCTAAAGCAGCCCTAATAACTTAGATAATAGGTATTGATTAGTCTATGTTCCAGTAAGTGAAAAAAAAAAAAAAAGTCCAATATCAAAACCACCTAGGAAGGCTGTTTGTTCATTTTAATTTAAAACAAAGAATTGGTTAAAAGTGATCACTGAAGCCTCTTTGATTCACTGGATCATTGAATTCACTATGTCAGTTGAGTTCCTAATGATTTTCAAGTACATTTTGGAAAAGTTACCTAGCCTAGCAAAAAAAAAAAATAGCTTTATGGTTTTAATTCCTTGGATAGTCCCTCTGGTGGTTTTTCTTTTTTTTTTTTTTATGTATGACTTTAGTATGTTGTGAAATTATTCCAAATCTTTATTGTCCACTAGGGGCCCAGTGCACAAATTTGTGCACCTTGAAAGGAACTGTTGGGCCCTAGCCAGTTTGGCTCAGTGGATAGAGCCTTGGCCTGAGGACTGAAGGGTTCTGGGTTCGATTCAGGTCAAGGGCATATGCCCAGGTTGCAGGTTCAATCTCCAGTGGGGGGCATGCAGGAGGCAGCTGATCAATGATTCTCTCTCATTATTAATGTTTCTATCTCTCTCCCTCTCCCTTCCTCTCTGAAATCAATAAAAACATATATTTATAAAAAAAAAAAGAAAGAAAGAAAGGAACTGTCGGCCACGAGGCTGCAGTGGGGAAAGGGATGGGTCTCACCCATCCTCCATGCCCCCCCCCCCCCCGCCCTGACCTCTCCCACCGACGCTCCTGGTCCCCTGTCTGCCAGCAGCCCGGCTCCCCACCACAGCCGCTCCCACGTGCTGACAGCGCAAGTCCTGCTTGCACTGGCTGATGGCACAGAGCGATTGGGGCCAGAGCCAGCAGTGGGTGCAAGTGCCGATCGCCCCTCAGAAGCAGGGGGAGGTGGAGAAGCCCTCAGGGGCAATCGGGGCCAGCTGACAGTGCCGAGCGATAGGGACCAGCGCTGGGTGCTGGCAGCAGGTGTGAGAGCAGGGCCAGTGCAGACAGCGGGTGGAGCGACGGCTGCCAGCCCCAGTCGCCCCTCAGGAGCAGGGGGAGGTGGAGAAACCCTGAGGGGCAATCAGGGCTGACAGCTGCTTTTGCATCCGCTTATGGCGCCAAGCAATCGGGGCCGGCACCAGGTGCCAGCAGCGGGTGCGAATGCCCAGCGGGACTGCAGTGCACGGGAGCAATGAATTTTCAGCAACCACCAGATGCTTGTCCTGATGACAGCGACCAGCGCCCCGCCTTGGTCTGGCACCCTTGCTCACCTGCTCCACCATCCAGCCGCGGCCGATGCCCGCCATGTTCCACACTCTGCTGCCTGCTGCTGAAGCCCACCATGTTCAGCGTGCATTCCCTGGTGGTCAGCACACATCATAGCAACCGGTTGTTCGGTTGTTCCACCGTTCAGTCTATTTGCATATTCGGGTTTGATATGTATAGATTATTCCCTTTTCTAAAAAAATACATATTTTATTGATTTCAGAGAGGAAGAGAGATAGAAACATCAATGATGAGAAAGAATCATTGGTTGGCTGCCTCCTGCATGACCCCTACTGGGGATTGAACCCACAACCTGGGCATGTGGCCTGATCAGGAATCGAACCATAACCCTGGTACATAGATTGATGCTCAACCACTGAGCCATGCCAGCCAGGCCATTGTTCCCTTTTTTAAAAACAGACCCAAGAAGAGACAGGAGACATAGCCAAATATATGGCATCGCTTTTCACCTGTTAAGTACTCAAAGTTTCAAAAGCATTCTTTCTTCTCCAAACTCCCCCTCTCCCCTGTGGCTTCTGAAATGTTATTCTTAAATGGATAAGTTCCCCACTGGGAACATTATCAATTAAGAAGTTCTCTCTGCTCCAGTCCTTGCATTCTGCAGTAATTCAAAAATCTTTTACATAATAAAAAAAAAAATCTCGCTTCCCAAAGATTTGGTGTTTCTTGCTGATGCAAAACATCACTAGAAAAGGTCATCTTTTTTGTCTAGTGGTAGCAGTGAAGGAAAAGGGCACTAGCAGAGCTGTAAGAAATTCATTAAAATTTTTCCCCTCTCCATTTAAGCTTAAAATCTTATCATTACAAAACAAAAATTTACCTATCATTAGACTGAATTTGCTAATAAGTAAGTACCTATCTGCTTTTGAAAATCCTTTACAAAGATTAATTAAAGTAGTTCCTACAAGATGATTAACATAAATGCTTTTAATTTTTAGAAGAAACCAACTTCCCATATTCTTACTTTGATAATCTAATACTAAATACCACGAAAAGAAATCTCGTGGAAATGTGGACATAATCTGAGTTAGAAATATCCAATACCTTTCTCAGATGTTATGATTCTTATACATCCTGGGGTTGGTATGTAATCTGAAATGAAATTGGGTAGAAGACTATTTGAAGATCCTTTGTATGTATGACTCTGTAAAAGTAAGTGTACAAAGTCAAATATCTGTACAGTGTGCATGGTGCAATAATTTTGTAGGTTTATATAACAAAACGGTAGAATTGATTAGCTATTGTTAACCACTATTACGGGGGGGGGGGGGGGAGGGGCGGGGGGGATTTTTTCCTCTACCCTTCTAGGTTCTTTTGGCTGGTGTAATAATGAAATTGACATAAGACAAATTAACAAGAGAAAACCAAATTTCATTTTTTAGTTATGGGAGCCTCAAATAAACATGAGAGGCTCACAGACAGATACTTGAGGCTTATTTATCATCCTGAGCTAAGGAGAAGAGGGGAAAGTTTGGGGGCTTCAAAGGAAAGGAAGAAAATTCACAGAAATATGGGGAGAGCAAATATTTGGTAAAGACAATAGGACACAGAGAGGGCTTTGAATAAACAGGCTCAGCAGAGCTCCCCCAGCTCACCATATCGCTGTGACAGTTCTCTTCCTGGATCAGGCTCCCTTTTAGGCAGCCAAGGGGGGTTAAAAGCTCTTTCTGAGCCATTTGGGCCTTGTTTGTCTTCCGTTGAAAATAAGCCATATGCCAAAATGGAACATTTTGGGATGGCCTATTCTGCTCCCTTTTACTATGTCCCCAGCACCTATTTTAACAGAATATTGGGTAATAGACATTCAACAAACAATGATTAAATTGAAAGGATTGTTTGCCTGTAACAAGGGTTACATGTATCCCTTGTTTTAAAATGCCTGCTCTCTTAAACAACTGATTCTCAAAAGAAGTGAATATAGAGCTATTGCTAAATTGTTGAGTTCATATAAAGGGGTGTTTCAATCAAAGAGATGTGAACACTCAGCTGATTCCTACTGGGCAAGTTTTCTAACTTCACTGAGGTCATTTTCTCCCTTATAAAATGCAACCAATATAATGATAAAAATTAAATTAGATAATGCACACATTGTGCCTAGCATTGTACCCAGCACATAGTAAATACCCATTAGATGGTAATACTCATTTTACTTGAGTGAAAGGAAAAGTTTATTCTACTTGGTGACACAGGTCTGATTCTGAGGCAAAGTAGCATATTTTTATTATATGCATGAACTTTTCATCTTCTATATAAACTTTTCCTTCTCTCTCTTATTTTTTTAAAAGAATGAGTTAGAGGGTAGCCAGATACCTGGCCAGAAAACAGCTGTATCCTTATACTTCACCTTCCAGAATACCCCCTCCCTCAGCCCTGCCACCTTCATCACTCTGTGTTATTTCTGCACCTTGCTCTCCATCTGGCTTGGCCTCTGCATGGGGCCATCTGCAGGACTTGTTTCTCTACCTATTGAGTCTTCTTTGAGCAAGAGAAAAATAAGTTTTACATAGTTCTGACCAAAACAATCTTTTTTTCTCAGCATCTAGAGTGCATAACAATAAAAGAGGCATGAAACTATTTACCAACTTCACTTACATCCAATAAAATTACCATTTACAGGGGTGTTACATTAAGTTGATTGCTTTTAAGGACTTAAATGTCAGCTCACTGATACCAAGCAGCTGGTACAATGATCAGAGCAGAGCCTGACTGGGGATGTTAAGGGCAGGGTGGGAAGAAAACAAAACTTGAACCAAGTGATTTTAGGGAGGAAGGGATTTCAGAGAGGAAGGGAGAGAGATAGAGAGAAAAATCAATGATGAAAATCATTGATTGGCTGCCTCCTGCACACCCCCTACTGGGAGGCATCGAGCCCGCAACCCAGGCATGTGCCCTTGGCCTGAATCAAACCTGGGACCCTTCAGTTCCCAGGCCGACACTCTATCCACTGAGCCAAACCAGCTAGGGCGAACCAAAATTTTTAAGGCATGTTTTATTTTAGAGTATTAATTAATCAAAAATACACTAAATGTCAAGATCCCTTTGATTACTATTCTCCCAGCCATGAGGCCGCTTTTCATTGTTCCATGGGATGATCCTAAATAGAGATATTGTACACTCAAGCGAAGGAGAGAAACTGGTTGCTATCAACTCTGATCACAACAGATGTTAAATAACAGATTCCAGTATTCTTTCAGAAGCTTTGACTTTGTTTTTCTGGAAACTATGAAAAGAAATCTTTTTTGTTGCTGCTATTTTGCTGTGTTAGGTAGTTTGTATGGCTTCCATTCCACCTTGTCTGAAGAGAAAAGCTTTGTCTCATATACCTATGATTAACAAAGAAAAAGGTCTTAGAAGCCCTAGACCAGTGGTTCTCAACCTTCCTGATGCCGCAACCCTTTAATACAGTTCCTCATGTTGTGGTGACCCCCAACCATAAAATTATTTTCATTGCTACTTCATAACTGTAATTTTGCTACTGTTATGAATCGCAATGTAAATATCTGATATGCAGGATGTATTTTCATTGTTGCAAATTGAACATAATTAAAGCATAGTGATTAATCACAAAAACAATATGTAATGATATATGTGTTTTCCAATAGTCTTAGGCAACTCCTGTGAAAGGGTCGTTCCACCCCCAAAGGGGTCGCGACCCACAGGTTGAGAACCGCTGCCCTAGACAAAAGAGTGATTCTGTGGAGGTGCTTGCTATAGGTTTACATTCGTTCCCAGTTCCTCAATCCCTCATAACAGAGTTTTTAAGTGTGGATGAAAAAGGGGCCACATACTAAACCTGACAAGCTCAGGCGAGGCCTGCATTGTGGGCCTTACAAACCAAGACCTAAAGTAACCACGGAGAACTGCCTGACATTAAAACATACTCACTAAAAGCAAGCCATGGCAGTGTCATGTCCTCGTCCATCTTCCTTGACAAAGCTCAATCTTGACCTTAACTGAACTTGTCTATTGTCTTTCTGCATCTACGATAATATGCCTTTTGAATGTCAGAGCAATCCGCATTTTCCAGACCCCTCAGGGCACACTCTCCCACAGGAGCATTAGACAGCAAAGCCTCTCATTATGATCTTGTTCCCTGAATCCCATCGCTCTGTGCTGTAAATGTGGATTGTTAACTGTCCTATACCCACCAATCTACACTAATAAAAGAGAAACATGGTAATTAGCGTACGACCGCTACCCTTTTCATTGGCTAATCAGGGCGATATGCAAATTAACTTGCCAAATAAGATGGTGGTTAATTTGCATATGTAGGCACAATGCAGGGAGGTGAAAGGGAAAGCACGGAAGAAGCCCCCTGCCACTGACAGTGATCGGAAACCCAGGAGGGAGCTAAGAGCCAGGGGGGGTGGGGGGGGGGCAGGGCAAAGGTGGCCATGGGGGCCACCTTTGCCCTGCCCCCCAGCCATGATCGGAGAATCAGGCGCCTTTGCTGAACTGGCCAGTAATAGCGGGAAGTAGGGGTGGAGCCAGCGATGGGAGCTGGGCGGCTGCAGCTGTGGGTCGCTGCTGCCCGGGCTTAACGCCTCAGCCAGAGGCGTTAGGCCTGGGCAGGGGCGGAGCCCAAGATTGCGGGGCGGCTGCAGCTGGGCAGGGGCGTTGCCAGCGATCAAGGGGCGGCGCCAGCGATCACGGGGCGGCTGCAGCTGGGGGGGTCCTTTGCCCGGGCCTAACGCCTCGGCCAGAGGCGTTAGGCCTGGGCAGGGGCAGTGCCAGCGATCATGGGGAGCAGGGGCAGAGTTGCCGATGGTGGGAGCTTGGGGTCCCCTGCCCAGGCCTAATGCCTTGGCCACAGGCGTTAGGCCTGGGAAGGGGTGGAGCAGGAGATCCCTTGGAGAGCTGTGGGTCCCCTGCCCAGGCCTAATGCCTGGGTGAGAGGCATTAGGGCGGAGACGGCAATCGCAGGGAGCAGGGGCCGAGTTGACGATGGTGGGGAGCTGGGGGTCCCTTGCCCAGGCCTAATGCCTTGGCCAGAGGTGTTAGGCCTGAGCAGGGGCAGCGTGGGCGATCATAGGGAGCTGGGGGTCCCCTGCCCACCCTGATCCGGGACACCCCTCAGGGCAAACCAGCTGGCTCCCACCCGTGCACCAGGCTTCTATCCTATATAATAAAAGGGTAATGTGCACATGCAATTTTTTTTCAAATATATTTTATTGATTTTTTACAGAGAGGAAGGGAGAGGGATAGAGAGTTAGAAACATCGATGAGAGAGAAACTTCGATCAGCTGCCTCCTGCACACCCCCTACTGGGGATGTGTACGCAACCAGAGTACATGCCCTTGACGGGAATCGAACCTGGGACCCTTCAGTCCGCAGGCCGATGCTTTATCCACTGAGCCAAACCCGTTAGGGCAGTAATGTGCAAATTGACCCTGGGAATGACTGGTCACTATGACACACACTGACCACCAGGGGGCAGATGCTCAATGCAGAAGCTGCCCCCTGGTAGTCAGTGCACTCCCACAGGGGGAGCTCTGCTCAGCCACAAGCCAGGCTGACGGTATCACAGCAGCAATGGTTGGAGCCTCTCCTGCCTCCTCAGCAACTCTATGGATGTTGAACTGCAGCTTCGGCCCACTGACAAGTGGACATCCCCCAAGAGATATATCACTGCCAGCTTAGGCACAATCCCCTGGGGAGCAGGGGTCCCAGATTGCGAGAGGGCACAGGCTGGGCTGAGGGACCCCCGAGTGCACAAATTTTTGTGCACCGGGCCTCTAGTGTAACATAAGTGTGTGTCTATCTGTTTTGCCTTTATTCCAATTTCAGAGATTTCCCCTCTTTGCTTTCTCCCACCTCTCTAATCTACCACCAATGGATTTCATGTGCCCCCCTTACGTGTTCCCCTTTGATTCTAATGTATAAAAAAGGTGCAAAGCTGCCAGTCTCTGGTTCATTTTCTCAATCCATTGAGATTTTGCTTCCAAGCAATTGTCATCGGTTTGGCTCAAATAAACTCATAAAAATTCTCTACAGGTTTGAATGTTTCTTATGTCCACAGAAGCAATTAGGAGAAAGATGGTGGGATTAAACAATTTTAAAGCTCACTGAATCCAATAACCTGAGAACTTTAAAAGAAAAAAATCACGTATTAAGAGAAATGGCGTGGTTCTCTAAAATAAATAAAGGAGGATCTGCCTTAATAAAGAAGTTGACAGCTTCTCCCCCTCTTTTCCAGGCTCAGTCACTGGCAACAAAGAAAAGCCTCGTTTGCACAGCTGTTGCCCTAAGAACTGAATAACAAAGGGCTGAAACTTTAAATTGAATTTGGGTTGGGAGGGGAAGCAGGGAGTCAACTGACCAGAAAAAAAAAGAATTAAGTATCACAGAAGTCAACAAAGAAGCTAGAAAGTCTGTGAGATCAGGAAGAAGAATAACCTAAAGGCTAAACTTCCAGTGAGCACCAAGGAAACTCCTCTTTCTGCTGAGTACTCAAGTCTGATATAAGGCCGGGAGGCGGAGCTCTGAAAGCTCCCATCAGGCACAGTCACTGGTGTGATGCTGGCTCTACAGCAGGGAGAAATCCATTGCCTGGGGCTGTGCGATGGACAAGGAAGCAATTTTTTTCAGAGTTCTGAAACTGAAGACCCACTTGGTTCTCACTATGAAAAGCTAGGGCCTACTGAGGGATAACGTCAAGAAAGTGCCTGTCTGATATTATTTCCTCTAACTTCTGGCATCCCCCTTAGAATGTGACCCTGTAGAGGGAAGAGGGAGGATCCAGGGAAGACAAAAGGGGGTGGTAGTTCATTTGCATCCTCCTTATTTTAAATACTTTTGTTGTCCTTTAAAAAAACACACACACAGTATTTAGTCTCACACAAAAAGGCAATATTTGACAAATAAAATCTTTTAGGAAAATAAGCAATATGCTATTTAGGCTATGCTATTTATTATTTATAAACCACCAATTTTAAAAAAGGTGGAGGCATTCACACAACAGAAGCTGAATACACAAGCAATTAGGACACTAAATCAGGAGTCAAAGAACAAAGTGGTGGGATCTAATGGGGGTGGCGCAGGGAGGGAGAAAAATTAAACTATAATAAGAGCTTTACTCTTTTGCCATGACAGCTTCGATATGCGGAACTGAAATTAAAGTTCAATTGCAATGAATTCACTTATTTTTTGTATTCACCTTCCAGTTGCAATAAGAAATGCAGAAGGAATACCAGGTACAGTTCTAGTAATCAATGAAATAAATATTTATGGCAATATGTTCTATACACTAGGCTCCCTTGAAGAGTCTTGGAGTTTACTGTGAAAGAGAAAGATAAACAAATAATCCCATTGTAATAGGATCAATTTTCCCTTAAACTTGGTTGGGAAATAGAGGAAAAGAATTATAACACTTCAAGATCAGTGACTTCATTTGAAACAGTTTGAGAATTGGAAATGATACCATTGTACTTAGCTAGTTATTAATAACTAGAGGCCTGGTGCACAAAATTCCTGCGTGGGGGTGGGGTGGGGGGTCCCTCAGCCCAGCCTGCACCCTCTCGAAATCTGGGACCCCTCGGGAAATGTCCGACTGCTGGTTTAGGCCTGAGACCGCTGGCTCCTAACCGCTCACCTGCCTGCCTGCCTCATCACCCCTAACCACTCTGCCTGCCTGCCTCATCGCCCCTAACCACTCTGCCTGCCTGCCTCATCGCCCCTAACTGCTCGCCTGCCTGCCTAATCATCCCTAACCGCTCGCCTGCCTGCCTGATCGCCCCTAACCGTCTCTGCCTCAGCCCCACCCGCCACAGGAAGGACATCCAGAAGGTCGTTTGGATGTCCAGTCTAATTAGCATATTACGCTTTTATTATTATAGATAGGAAAGAAGCAAAGGGTGAAACCAGACATTATAGGCATATCATTTGGGCAGTTTCACCAGGGAGCTTCAACTTTGAACTCCCCAGGGAACCAATAAAGGGAAGACAGCCACATGCTCAGTAAAGCAGGGGTGACAAGGTACTTGTCTGTCAGTCATGCTTGGGAACAAAGATCATTGGCCAGAATGGGCATGGCCACTGCAAGCGCATGAAAATTTGGGAATACATAATCTCCTGAACAAAGGAGTGCTCCCTTGTTGCTCTTGTTGTGCTTGGCTCTTGTCTTGTTCTTGGCTTCCTTGCATTTGCCCATGTTCCCTCCTTAACCATGTAGCCCTGCAGACACCACATGGATTGATGGGCTACAGCAGGGAACACAAACTGTTGCTGGACTGATGCTGAACTGAACTCTGCCAACATGGAAAGGAAACTCTGGACACTGGCTCTGATTTTAGCTCTGCTGAAGCCCCACCTACACTTCTTCTATGACTGGACCAAGGGAAATGGGACTTTGGAAACTCAGGGTTTTAATTCCTCCGAAATAAAAATCACTCCTTTTCTCAGGGGAGACAAGGACCTCTCCCCTCCACTGACAAAAGTAGATAGCTACGTGATAAATCAAAGGAAAACAGAAAATCAAGTAAATAAATTCTTTCACAAAACCCCAGAAGGGTTTAGCAATTGGAGAAACAGTTATCTTGAAAGGAAGGGGGATATGTTCAAGTGAGGCAGAAAGCAGGACTATTTCTTGAAAGGCTGATGCAAAAATCAATTAAATCTCTAAATGAATTCCTGTCAGCAACTCCAAAAGAAGACTGGAGATTTTTCTCTTTGGAGAAACTAAATCAAAGGAAATATAGACTTGAGGACAACAAGCAGAGTTGGGGCAGGAGATGTATGCCATAAGGAAGGCTAGGACTGGGTGAAAAATCTTCAGTCTGGATGGCAAAATCTTCAGTGCCTTTTCCCCATTTCTTCCCAGAAGGTGGTAGCCTTGACTATAATCCTCAAGGGAGAGATAGGAGAGTCTAGAGAAACTTACCAACCCAAGGTAAAAAAACAAACAAACAACAAAAACACAGAAGCTGACAGTTAGACATTCCCCATTGAAAGAGCCAGGCTTCATCTTAATCGCCCAACAGTGAAGACAGCCCTGGACAAGCCCCTCCAGTGCACACAGAGCTTTCAGTCAGCATTTCAGTGCCTTACTGTAAAATATAAAAAGATAGTGAAGGATCATTGGGCATGACGAAGGCTTTTAATATGGAAGTAGAGGCCAAAACAGAAAAAAATGAAAAGTTGATGACATACAACACAAGAGGTAAAAGAAAATCTCATAAACAAGATACTAGTATCTCCAGATAGAGAGGAGAAATTATTGCACCCATTAAATAAGAACAGGATGCTTTTTAAAAGGTAATACTTAGAGAAGATGAACTCTTAGAATTAAAATATGGTAGAAATAAAACTGTCAGTAAAAGTGTTGGAAGATAAAGTTGAAGTTGTCCAAAAGAAAATAAAACCACCAATAAGTAAAAAATATAAAAAGAAGTTGAGAAAATCGGTAAGAAAGTTCAACATTCAAGGGACAGAAATTCCAGAATGAGAGAACAAAAAAAGTGGGTAAGAGGACATTATCAAAGAGAAAACACCAAGAAAAGTTCCCAGAACGAAAGGAGGTGAGTTTTCAGGTTGAAGGAGCCTAGAAGCCCAATGCACACCCAGCCCAATAAGACACACATTCACACACCAAAGCATATTATAGAAAAACTCCAGAATATTGAGAATAAAGAAGTCTTAAAAGTTCCCAGAGAGAAAATGCAGATCACATACAAAGTGATCAGGAATGAAAATAATATTGACTGTTCAACAACTCTGGCAGCTACAATGCAGTCAAAAATAAAATCATTTCAACTTAGAATTCTAACCCAGGAAAATTACCAATCAGGTGTGAGGCTACCTAAATGCAACCAGGGAATTGCCTGAGTTAAAAATTGAAGTGATGAGTTTGCTAAGAATTGACTAAGGTGGTTACCGCCATCAGGAAGAATAGGGTCTCTAAATAGATAATAAATTGGAATATAGAAAAAAAAATCTAAAACTTTTCCTTTCTTGTACATCTGAGTTTGGGATTCTGAGAAAGCCATTTACTATATGCCACATGAAAAAGAACAATTCTGGGTCTCTCAATTTTTCTCTCCAAGACTTTTATTTCAAGGCTTGACATTCTCTGTTACATTTTCTCCTCCAGTAGCTCTTTAGGAGTGACCCCACTGTCCCCCTAGACTCTTCTTAGTGATTCAAAGTCTGCTCCAAAGCCCAAGAGAGGAATAGTCATGCCTTGCTGAAATGTCTATTTAAATTAAGGACAAAAGAAAGGCAGCATCTTGATTATGTAGGTATGTGTCTTAGTCAGCTTGACTTCTATGACAAACACCAGAGATTGGATAGCTTAAACAACAAACATTTATTTTTTTACAGTTCTAGAACCTAGGAAGTCCAATACTGAGGTGCCCACAGATTCAGTGTCTGGTGAGAAGTTGCTTCCTGGCTTATAGACAGCTACCTTCTTACTGCATCCTCACGTGGCAGAGAGAGACATCATCTCTCTTACATCTCTTCTTATAAAAGTACTGATCCCATTCATGAGGGCTCCACCTCCATGACCTAATTGCCTCCCAAAGCCCTATATCTCCAAATATCATCACATTGGGAGTTAGGACTTCAACATTTGAATTTTGGAGGGTAGGGGCACAGACATTCATTCTATATTGCAGTTGGGAGAGAAGTTGTGGTGAGGAATAAGTTATGTTGAGTTCACTCCTAGGAATTTTACTCCTGAGAGAAGCAGATAAAATCATCTTGCACCCAGCAAACACCTAATTATAAGACAGCTATTGTGTTGGGAACACACTAGTTTTCCCAAAATGAATAAAATATTTTCTGACATCAAATAAGGAGACTGACAATACAATGTGCTAAGTGTTATCATAGGCTTAAGTACAGAGTCAATATTGGGGGATGGAGATAGCTGGGCTCTGATTAAGGGAGTCTGATAAGCCTTCCAGAAGAGATGACATGCAAACTGCGTCCTCAATTTCACTAGCAGAGAATGGCCTTTCTACTCAGCACTAACAGAACATGCCAAGGTAAAAGTGAATGACAAAGCATGGAGTATTGGAGAATGGTGACAAGTCTCAGGGCTAGAAAGTATGTGGGTGGACTAGCAAGGTGTTATGCTAGAAAGATAAAGTATGGTGAGATTATAAAGACTCATGAATGCTTTTCTGAAAAGATTGATCTTTATGCGGTCAACCAGGTCATCCAGTAGATTTACGTGTTCTAAAGAGGTGCCCTAATGAGAGCTCAGGATGGGTCAAAAGATCAAATCTCTAGCCCCCTCCATCCTACCTCATCCCACTTCTGTTCTATGTCTCATTTATATTTTTAATTTAAAAGTAGGACCCAGCTGTTATTTTTTAAGTTTTAAACTTATTAATATAAGCAACTGGAAGTCATAAAAGATCTTTAAGTGGGGAAGTTAAATGACCATATTTCAGAAAGTTAATTCTGACAATAGGGTGGGAGGAAAGATTAAAGAAGGGAGACATAAAAGACAAGAAAGACATTCATTAGACTGTGATAATAGCTCAGGCAAGGGATGACAAAGGGTCCAAGCCATGGGAGTGATAGTAGAATATGAATGGAAGTAGGAAGAGAGAACAGATTTTAGAGACATTTTAGAAATTGAATGAACAGCCACTTTCAATACTACTATACATATAGCAGTTTTTAACAGTGTTTGGGCATAGCAAGCAGGAAATCCTATATACACTTTACTCTTCCATTGGTGAACCTGTGTAATATCAGTTGCTTCACCTCAACTCCAAGAAGGTGAGATAAGGGCCTCTTATAACATTCCAAAGTTTCTAGACTGTTGAGGGTAAAACGGTTTATTGACTGATGTGACATTGTGGAAAACATAGTGGCTTATGGATGAACATGGAAAAAGTCACCAATACAGCATGTCCATTCAACTTATCAATTGAAGAGTGCTCATGTGGTATTTTGTTGTCTCTTCTCTTTCTTTCATTTTCTATAGGTAATGTGTTTTTTTCCAACTCAAAAAAAAATGGAAATTTAAAAACATTAATTTAGTGGTAAGTAAAGTGAGTCATAGATATGGTCCATTTTGTTGTTGTTATGTTGTGCTGTTTGAAGTAATATTATGTGACATGATGCTTTACTAAGACCTATCCTTCATTAAGTCGACTGGCCACATCAGCAAGTGCAGTAGACTATTAATACTATTGTGATTTACAACCTGCGGACGAGATACTCAACCCTCATTCCAAGTACCCAATCATTTAGTCACTATTCAGTAAGCACTGACTTTGCAAAGAGGTCTTATGTTAGGTTGGCACAATGAAGTGAAACACAGATGTGGTCTTCGTCTAGGAAAGCTTTTGGTCGCTAGTGGAGGCAAACAACCAATTGCACAGAATTATTTGCTCACTATTGGGGTAACTGCTTTGAAGATGAAAGAAAAGCTATATGAGAGTTGAGATCTGGGGTCCTCACCTAGTCCCCACTTCCATGAGGAAGTGACCTTTGGCTTGCAAGTTAGAGGACAAGCTGCTGCTTCTTCAAATAAATGGGGAAGAGAAATTCTGGTAGAGTAGGCACTGTAAAGCAGGAGCACAGGTGCTGAACAAACAGCTGGAGATGCTTTTATCGGTGGCTGGAGGGCAGAAATCAACAGGGAGAATGGCTAGATGAATCCATAAAGTGCGCTCATGTAGAGATAGGTAGGCCATGATCAGTTTGCTTTTAGCCCGAAGGCCAAAAGGAACAACACTGCTATGGAATTCAAATGGGGTAAAATTATCAGACACATTTTTAATGATTTCCTGACTTCTTGGTGAAAAATACAGGGTGTCCCCCAAAAATGTATGCACACTTTGATTAATTATTCATTCCAATGGGTTAAGTCTGAAAAGAAAGAAACATTGGAATCAATAATTATTCAAAGTGTGCATACATTTGGGGGGACACCCTATAGATTGGAATGGTCCAGAAGCGACTATAAGGAGACCACATAAATGGTCCTTATCAGAAACGTCACCAAATTTCTCACTGGCAGACCCTGACCCAACAACTTGAGTTCCAGGGATACTCCTTATCAGAGCAGACTGCATACAGACTTGGACCCCAGGTAGCAGAGCCTAAAATGTATCTGGCTGCTAAGTTTGATGTCCTGTGCCTTGCATGTCCCAAACCACTAGGCCACAGCCTCCCCGACCACAGCTGTGTTAACCTGGGCCATGTATCAGCTCCTGTTTCTGGGTTGTTTTGGTTTTTCCCTCCTTTGCTACCCAGGAACCTTTTCCTAAAGCCTTCTTCTGACCTCTGCCTAGCTTCACCAGTCCCTAAATTCTGCAGGTTGCTGTATATTAGGTTGGCTTCCCAGGATAGCACTATCTTCCCAGATAGACCAATTTTCTCCCAGCTGCTTCCACCTCAGCTGTTGATTACCTCACTGGTTTCAGCTCTGTCTTAGGTCAGGGTCCTCACATAGTCCCTTCCCTCCCCTCTCCTGAAGTGCCTCTATGGTGAGTCTGCCAGAATTATAAAAAGAACCTGCAATGAATAACTTACCGTGGTGAGGTATTTATCTAGAAGATCTTCCCTTTAGCAAAAGAGAGCCTCTTTTCTTATTCTCATGAGATTGCAAGATAAGATTTATTTTTTCTAACAATTCCACTGAAAGTTCTAGTGTTGTTGAGGCATTGATACACATGGTTATTGTTATGCCCAGATTTCAGGATCCCCAAGAGACCACACCAGGGAGCCAGCCGAGTCCGATGCAAAAGCAGAAAGTCTTTTATTCAAACCCAGGCTTGGCTCCCCTACCCTCCTTACTGGCACAGCAGTAAGTGGCAGAGAGAGGGCCAGCCCTGTGGGGAGAGAGGTTTTATAGTAAGGGGAGGAGAGAGGACTATGGGCCCTGCTGATTGGCCAGGTGCAAGTCGGTATCTCGTTACACAGGATGTGGTCGTATCTATGGCGCGCACTTCCCTTGATTGTCATTGGTTAGTTTAAAGAAGTCCTGGGTGTGGCTAGCACAGGCTTGGGCTTCCGGGAAGAAGCCTTGCCGAGCACATGGCTGCCCAAAAATGGAGGACCCAGGGTAAGATGGAAGGCGTAGTCCTCACCCTTTCAGTTATCAAAAGAATCAGGATCATGTTTTATGGCAACAAGTATCATAAGCTTTGCAAGCTCAAATTTTTTCTTCAAAATGTTTAATTGTCTAGGTTTCTTTGCTTTTAACTGGTCTCTACATATAACACCCATATTTCTCTGGATTTCCTGCAGTAAAAAAAGATGCACCTCAGTTAAGAGAGATATTGGGATGTGAAAAGAAGTGTCTTGAGTCAAGGAGCCACTAGCATTTAATCCATAGCAGATATGCTGTTAGAATTTTTAATAAGCATTTCTCAGTATTTGGGGTTTTTATCTTTCTTTATGAAGAGGCTTCGAAGCACATGAGCAAAATTTAATTCAATATATGAACTATAATCCTAGCAGGATACAGTAAATAATTCTCTACCCTTATATTTTCTCTACCCCTAAAAGAAAAGAGAGGAACAAGTTTTCCCTAAATTTTCTAGGATACAGTGCTTTTACTCCTCCCCCCCCCCCCGCCCCCCCCCTCCTGCAGTCCAGGCAAGATAGGACTTTTTCCACAGAAATTAATTAGCATCTCATTTCCTGAGACTGAAATCTGAAAACATTGATAAGTTCAAGACAGCGTATTTTAAAATCTGTGTTGTGGTACTTTTTCAAACACCTTTTTCTAAAAATAGAATTTTCAATGTGACCAGAACAAATACAGATTGGGTGAAAATGTTTCTGCCAAATTGTGAGATTGATGTGAATTAAAGTAGCTGAAATGTAAGTCCATGTTATTGTAAACTGAAGTGTTAAAGTGTGCCCTTCATCTAAGAGAAATGCAAAATATTTTCAAAAGAAGCATCATGTGACAGTAGGCAGATTGTTACAGCTCTCCAGAGGAGGTAATTTGATGTACAGAGACTTTTGGATATTTTGCTAAAAATTGACCCATTTTTAAAAATATATTTTTATGGATTTCAGAGAGGAAGGGAAAGGGAGAGAGATAGAAGCACCAATGATGAGAGAGAATCATTCATTGGCTGCCTCCGGCACATCCCACACTCAGCGAGTTTGAAACCCAATCATGTGTCCTGACCGGGAATTGAACCATGACCTTCTGGTTCATAGAGCGACACTCAACGACCGAGCCACACCACCCAGGCCTGACCCATTACCAAATTTCTTAATGAAGCTCAGAATTCTCAATTTTTTAGGTACTAGTTTTACATTTTTTTATTAACCTGATTGCTGTCAACATTTCAAATAAATCTTATTATTGCTTAAGATAGGAGGGATTGTAAAAAGACATAACAGTGAATGATGCAGCTCCTGATGTTTTAGTCTATTAGCTGTTTATGCTATTTTGGTGATCCCAATCAGACTATTAACTTACCTACCTTAGCACTTGGTATCCTATCCTCCAATTGGGGACATTTTTTAATCCTTTCTACCATGTACTCTTGTGGTGCATATTTCATAATCTGTAGATTAGTGTAATTGTTCTGCAATAATGAAAACATCAAAGAGCTTCAGACACTTGAGCTGCCAGTTGGAAAATACAACTTCTAGCTCCACCTAAGCAGAAATAAATAAGCCCCAAAAGGAAAGGTGAGTAGGAGCTTCAAAGAGATCCAGTGGCAAAGCCTCTGTGGGAATTACGGGAGAACAATGTTATTCTGCTCACTGGACATGTGAGTACACTGAAAGGGAGACCAAATCTAAGGCTCGACAAAAACAAGTACCAGGGGCTTTGACTCCTCGTATGGGAACTGGGCAGGAGGGAACCAATTGTTCTTTTCAAATAATTTCCAAGAGACCTTCCTACCTAATGATACACCCTCCATTCAGTTCATCTTTTGTCTTCTACACCCTTTATTTCTTGTGGGGTTTTTTGTTTATTTTGTTTTGTTTACATAGATGCTTAGCTTTTGCCTGTCATAATTTCTAAAACTCCAACTTTCTTTGATTCTTTGTATTCAGTTGTTATTCCTGGCATCTATTATCATATCTGTATATATTTAGATGAGTCATTTTTTTCTTTCTTCTAAGTTCATGTTCTTTCTTTTTGAATTTTCTTTTTCAATTATAGTTTACATTCAATATTGTTTTGTACTAGTTTCAGATGTACAGTGTATTGGTTAGATAATCATATATGTTACAAAATGTTCCCCTGATACTTCCAGTACCCTCTTGACATCATACATAGTTATTACACCACTAGAGGCCCAATGCATGAAAATTCGTGCAAGAGTAGGCCTTCCTTCCCCTGGCTGCCAGGACCAGTTTCCCTCCAGCACCCAGGACCCAGGCTTCATCCTGGAAGGACATCCGGAATGACGTCCGGAAGGACCTCCGGTCTAATTAGCATACTACCCTTTTATTATTATAGATTATTGATTATATTCCCCATGCTGTGCTTTAGATCCCATCACTATTTTGTAACTGCCAATTTGTACTTTTTCATCCCTTTACCCCTTTCATCCAGTCCTGCAACCACCCCCTCTCCTATGGCAACCATCAGTCGGTTCCCTGTATCTATGAGTCTATTATAATTTTGTTTGTTTATTTTTCTTTAGGTTCAACATATAAGTGAAAGCATGTAATATTTGTCTTTCTCTGACTTATTGCACTTCTTCTAGCTATATTTTTAAATTTTTTTCAATATATTTTTATTGATTTCAGAGAGGAAGGGAGAGGGAAAGAGACATAGAAACATCAATGATGAGAAAGAACCATTGATCAGCTGCCCCCTGCACGCCCCGCATTGAGGGTCAAGCCCACAACCCAGGCATGTGCCCTTGACCGGAATCAAACCTGGGACCTTTCAGTTTACAGGCCGACGCTCTATCCACTGAGCCAAACCAGATAGGGCCTAGCTCAGTGATGGCGAACCTATGACACGCGTGTCAGAGGTGACATGCGAACTCATTTTTTTGGTTTATTTTTCTTTGTTAAATGGCATTTAAATATATAAAATAAATATCAAAAATATAAGTCTTTGTTTTACTATGGTTGCAAATATCAAAAAATTTCTATATGTGACATGGCACCAGAGTTAAGTTAGAGTTTTTCAAAATGCTGACACACCGAGCTCAAAAGGTTCGCCATCACTGGCCTAGCTATATTTTTAATACCTTTCAATAGCAGGATTCTAGCTATGTTCATTTTTTAAAATTTAGTCCTCCATCCAACCCCATTTCCCTCTGTTATTCTGACTGGCTCAAACCACAATTCACCTTTCATTAGATGCTGCCTACCTTCGCCAAGGAAAAAGAAAGGGGGAAGGATTACAAGTTCTCCATTGGCCCAATTTCTGTGAATTCATAATCCAAACATATACAACATAAACGAAAGCTGAATGGTTACCTCATAAATATTGGAGAATATCGTTGAGAAAGGGCAGTATGTGTTTTTGTTTAATTATCTGTATGATTAACAGTAAAACACCTGACTTTTGTTGGACAGAAACATTTTTAGCTTATCTAACCTTAAGAAGATCAAGTTTTTGTGGGTCCTCAAGTTTTTCAACTAAAAGGGGCACTTTTTAAGAAAATCACAAATGTAAGATTAGGAACAAAAGTGAATATATGTTTAGAAAGAGAAAATAAATGACAACAAAATACAATTTTAAAATGAATAAATAAATTAAACATCACACAACATAGAAAAATAACATAATATTTTATTAATTGCCTGATAAACTTCTCTAATAAACATTTTCTATTTTTTTGGCTTCTTTGAAAAAGTATACAAAAAGGAATTAAAATATAGTGTTAAGTTTTTGCAACATTATATTGGGCTGCATAAATGTATACTCAAAGTATTCCCATACTACATACAGGTATATTGTCATCAGAGCACTTATTTTTTTTTCAGTCTGTATTTCCATGGTTGGCAATTTTATGTACTATTTCATCTGGAACTACCTAACTTTCTAAAGACAAGGTATTTCAGATACCCTAAGAAGTAACCTGGCATGTTAGAATGCTATATGCAGTATGTCTAGAGACTTACTTGTAATATTGCTAACGTTTATGACCTATAAATACAGAAATGATTGGATAAATTTTATTTTGTGTGATCTCCTCCAAAAAAAGAAAAAACTGTGGCACATTATAATTGTGGGCACTACATTAAACATTAATTATATTCCTGACAGGAGAAAACAACTATTTTGATTAGGTGATGATGAGAAGGGGATGCTCTGCTTACAATTCTACAAATCTGATGAGTAAAAGTGTCTTCCATAGACTAGCTTCTGGCTTCTTATTCTTAAAAGCCTTTCCTTTTCCACTGTCCACATTAGGACACATTTTATATCACAATGGCACTTCTGATCTTACGCGTTTGTGTCAGTGTCAGGTGGGCAGCAGAAGTTTCCTGGTCAGTTATTGCATCCCTAAAATGCCTGACATCAGAGGACGTGTGAGGGAGAGAGAGGCTGAGTAAAGACAGGAGTCTTAAACAAGATAAACGTTTGCTGATCTTACAAAACCATCTGACCGTGTGAGCACATTGCTAGGGCCATACCCAGGACCTTGGAAGGAGCCGTGCAAGGAAGGACCTTGACATGTAAGCTCCATTAGCTTCACAATAAGTTGCTTCATCATCTAACTTATTATTATTTGTTTAAATCCTCACCCGAGGATTTATTTATTGATTTTAGAGGAAGGGAAGGGAGAGAGAGAGAAACATCAATTAATTGTCCCCTGTACGTGCCCCAACTGGCCAAGGATCCAACCACAGGCTTTCTGTGCACAGGATGAGGCTCCAACCGAGCCACACCAGCCAAGGCCATCATCTAACTTACTGATCTTTTAAAACAGAATGGTTAGACTTCCCGTTTTTAACACATAAACAGCTTAGAAATTGCTACTCTATCCCGACAACAAGTAAAAAGCTAAACAAACTTGGAAAAATCAACTCATTGAAATGAAATCACAGAGCAAACTGCTGCTGGGAAACAACAGGTTGAGATACCAAGAATCATAACTTAACATATCAGAAACCCTCAACACAAAACTCCACAGAAAACAGAAGAAAACCTGTATGGTAATTCACAAGGCTAACAGTTTAAAATTTCACAAAACCCAATAATGGGGGTCAAGGGAAGGGCACACTTTTATGAGTTTTACCTTCAGGAGCTCTACCAGGTCCTCACAGTGCATACCAGGAAAAAGGCCCCCTTGTGCTTCTAGCAGGGGGAAGGGGAAAGGAACCATTTGAAATACACCCAAGTAATCTGTTTTTTTAATAAGGTCTGCCCTCAAGAAAAGACGTTTTACCAAAGCCTAACTATTGGATTTTATCAGAGCCTACCTGACCTGAGGGAAGGGAAACACACAACTCCAGCACCCTCTAGCCATCCTATCTCATCTAAGGATGCAGGGGAGGGGGAAGGAGAGGCAGTAGTGAAGTTTACAGTCCAGGGCTCAGGCTCCCCAAAAGACTGAGACCTATTCACAGAGAGCACTTCCCCTCTCCCCACACCTTATGGCTACATTACTCAAAGTCTGTATACCACAGTTCCTTTTACTAAGTACATCATGTTCAACTTTCAACAAAAACTTTCAAGACATACTAAAAGGCAAATAACACAGTTTGAAGAGACTGAACCGTATCAGAACTAGAGTCAAAGTATGGCAGGAATATCGGAATTATCAGACTAAGAATTTAATAACTAAAATTAATATACTAAGGGCTTTCAGAGAAAAAGTAGACAATGTATAAAAACAGATGGATAATGTAAGCAGAGAGATGGACATTCTAAAATAAAAAATAAAAAAAGAAACACTAGAGATCAAAAATATTGTAACAGAAATGAAGAATGATTTAATAGGGTGGACATGGCTGAAGAAAGAATCTCTGTGCTTGAAGATATAACAACAGAAACTTCCAAAACTGAAAAAACAAAGAGCAAAAGACTGGAAAAAACAGAACAGAGTATCTAAGAAATGTGAAGCAACTACAAAAGGTGTTCATAATAGGAATACTAGAAAGAAAAGCAAGAGAACAAGGAACACAAACAATTTTAAGCAATGAAGACAGAGAATTTTCCTAAATTAATGTCAAACACCAAACCATAGGTCCAGGGAGCTCAGAGAGCACCAACAAGATAAATATTTTTTAAAAGAACAAAAAACTATATATACATAGGCATATTATATTAAAACCAGAAAATAAAAGGTAAGGAAAGCATTGAAAGAAAACAAAACCCACCAACCTAGAATCTGTATCCTGGATTAAATATTGGACCCAATTTTTTTCTTTTCTTTCTTTTTTCATTTTTTAAATTTAAATAAAGAACTTTAGCTCCTCAAAAGATATTAAGAGAATAAAAGACAGACAACACACTGGAAGAAAATATTTACTAATCACATATTTGATACAGGACTTGAATACAGATTATATAGAGAAGTCTCAAAACTCAACAATAAAACAGCCAATCTGATTTTTTTTAAAGAGGCCAAATGATTTGAACTGATACTTCACTAAAGAAGAAATATGGGTGGCAAATAAGCACATAAAAAGACACATTACTAGTTATTAGAAAAATGTCAATTAAAACCACAATGAGATGTCATTAAATATCTACTAGATAGAATTGCTAAAATTAAAGAGTATAAAAAACATTAGCAAGAATGTGGAACAACTGGAGGGTTCACACACTACTGTTGGAAATGCAAAAATGGACCAACCACTTTGGAAGAGTTTAGCAGTTTCTTAAAATGTTAAATGTGCACTTACCATGTGACCCAGCCATTCCTTTCCAATGTATTTATACCAAAGAGAAATGTAAGCATATGTTCATACAAAACTTGTGCATGAATATTCATAGAAGTTTCATTTGTAACAGCCAACCACTTCAAAAAAATCCAGTCCAAGTCACATTTTTCCAGCTTTATTATAATCCTCCCTGCAGTGGACTAAATATTTATGTCCCCCCAAAATTCATATGTTAAAATCCTAATGCCTGATGTGATGGTTCTTGGAAGTGGAACCTTTGGAGAGGTCATTAGGTCATGAGGGTGGAGTCCACCTGAATGGAATTAGTGGTCTTATAAAAGGGACCCCAGAGAGCTCCCTGTCCCTCCTTCTGCCATTTGAAGATACAGCAAGACAGCAAGCACTCTGTAATCCAGAAGAGGGCCCCACCAGAACCTAACAATGCTGGTGCCCTCAGACTTCGAGCCTCAAGAACTGTGGGAAATACATTTTGGTGGTTTATAAGCCACTCAGTCTATGGAACCAAGACACACAACCTGTCATTGGTCTCCCTACTTCTCTGTCCCTAGCCCCAACAGTGTATTCCCAACATAGCAGCCAGGTGATCTTTTAAAGCTTTAATTCCTACATGAGTACTTACATAATCTGACCTGCCTGCCCCACCCACTTACCTATCTATCTTACTTCATCTCCTACCACTTTTCTATTTATTACTCAGGTCCAGCCACATGAACTCCTTTCTTTTCCTCTCAAACACTAAGCATGCTTATTCCTCAGAGATTTTGCACTTGCTGTTTCCTCTGCCTGGACACCCTTTGCGCAAATATCCACATAGATGACTCCACTCCCTTACTTCTTTCATGTCACAGCTCAAAAGCCATATTCTTACCGAGGATCCTCTTGGGTAATCTACACTAATAAAAGAGAAACATGGTAATTGGCGTACGACCGCTACCCTTCCCATTGGCTAATCAGCATATCCTTATGCAAATTAACTGTCAGCCAAGATGGCGGCCGGCAGCCCTGCACTGAAGCAAACAGAGAGGCTTGTTTCCTCCAGGGACTGCAGACTCCAACGTTCCCCGCCTCACTTGCTGGCCTCTCAACTGCAACTCTAAGCAACTATTACTATGTTGCAAATAAGAACCTAAACAAAACTGGCTTTCAGTCAGCCCCGAACCGCAACATTGTATCCATGTTTTCAGCAGCGAGGCCTCAGAGCTAAAGCTGGCCCAGAATAAAAAAAAAAAAGAAAACAAGGAGCGGTTGGGAGCTTTTAGTCAACTGCCAGCGGGAAAACAGCCCTCAGCCCCTCAGCCAGCCTGGCCAGGCACCCCAGTGGGGACCCCCACCCTGATCCAGGACACCCTTCAGGGCAAACCAGCCGGCCCCTACCTGTGCACCAGGCCTCTATCCTATATAGTAAAAGGGTAATATGCCTCCCAGCACCGGGATCAGCAGAGCAGCAAGGCTCCTGGCACCGGGATCAGCGTGACAGGGGGCAGCACCCAAACCCCCTGATCGCCCTGCGGCTCTGTGTGTGACAGGGGGCAGCGCCCAAACCCCCTGATCAGCCCTGCTCTGTGCCTGATGGGGGGGAGCTCCCCAATCCCCCGATTGCCCTGCGGCTCTGTGTGTGACAGGGTAGAGCCATAACCTCTCCATCGGCCCTGCCCTGAGTGTGACAGTGGCGGTGCCCCAACCCCCTGATCGGCCCTGCTCTGTGGGTAATAGAGGGTGGCGCCCCAACCCCCCTCCACGGGCCTTGCTCTGTGTGTGACAGGGTAGAGCCATAACCTCCCCATTGGCCCTGCCCTGAGTGTGACAGGGTGTAGCGCCCCAACCCCTTGATCTGCCCTGCTCTGTGTGTGACAGGGGGCGGTGCCCCAACTCCCCTATCGGCACTACTCTGTGAGTGACAGCGGGGAGCTCCTCAACCCCCTGATCGGCCCTGCTCTGTGCGTGACAGGGGGTGGCGCCGCAACCTCCCCATCGACTCTGCCTTGAGTGTGACAGGGGGCGGTGCCCCAACCCCCCAATCGGCCCTACCCTGAGCGTGACTGAGGGTGGCATTGCAACCTCCCAATCCGCCCTGCTCTGAGCCTGACCAGGGGCTGCACTTAGGGATTGGGCCTGCCCTCTGCCACCCGGGAACAGGCCTAAGCCAGCAGGTCGTTATCTCCCGAGGGGTCCCAGACTGTGAGAGGGCACAGGCTGGGCTGGGGGACCCCCCCCCCCCCCGCCAGTGCACAAATTTTTGTGCACCGGGCCTCTAGTCCTATATAATAAAGAGGTAATATGCAAATTGACCGTCATGTCCTCGCACAAGATGACTGCCCCCTATGGTCACAAGATAGCCGGCAGGGGAGGGCAGTTGTGGGCGATCAGGCCAGCAGGGGAGGGCAGTTAGGGGTGACCGGGTCAGCAGGGGAGGACAGTTGGGGGCATTCGGGCTGGCAGGGGAGCAGTTAGGCGTCAATCAGGCTGGCAGGGGAGCAGTTAGGGGGTGATCAGGCTGGCAGGCAGGCAGAAGTGGTTAGGGGCAATCAGGCAGGCAGGCAGGCAAGCGGTTGGGAGCCAGCAGTCCCAGATTGTGAAAGGGATGTCCAATGTCCAACATCCCCCTAGGGGTCCCAGATTGGAGAGGGTGCAGGCTGGGCTGAGGGACACCCCCCCCCCCCAAGTGCACCAATTTTGTGCACCGGGCCTCTAGTTCTGTATAAATAGCTGGCTCCTACCCACTACCATCATTTCTCTCACTCTTCCCAATTTATTTTTCTTTGTAGTACTCCCACCATCCAATACATTGTATATGTATTTGTTTAGTGATTTTCTCTATGTTCTCATCACCAGTAGAACATAAGCTCCTAAGAGCAAGGTATTTGCTTTGTTTACGGCTATGTTTTCCAGCCACCAGAGCAATACCTGGCAGGTGGTCATTCAGTAAGTTCTTATTGATTGGATGTGTTCATAGTATAATTGCATTATGTTTAATCATTTGTTTGACATCTATAAATTGATAACAGTTTCCTGACATACAGGAAGTAATTTTCAATGAGAACCTTACATTAAATTTATTTTGTGCCTTATTTTTATGTGCTTTGTTTTAAAGTGATTTCTCATTGGCCTAGGCTGGGTAACTCAGTTGGTTATAGAGTTATCCCAATACACCAAGGTTGTGGGTTCGATCTCCAGTCAGAGCACATACAAGAATCAACCAATGAATGCATGAAATAAGTGGAACAACAAATCTGTTTTTCTCTCTCTCTTTCTCTTTCTCTTCATCTGTCTCTCTAAAATCAATGCTATTTTTATGCTTTTTTTTTTTTTTTTTTTACTTCATTTCTCAAGACTTGTACTACCTGGGTTAGGAAAGAAAATCAGATCTAGTAGGCATTTTCCTAGTGGTTTGGGAAGGAAACAGAAATTTTTGAAGTTAGAGGCAAGGAATAAAGAAAAAAAAGGCTCTTTCCATCATCACTGATTTCTTAACCCTAATTCTTTGGTTACTCAGATAGTATGGGGCATTTTATAGCTGCTGCTTTCACAGTGTCCTCCTGTGTTATCATGATGATTGAGAGGCATAATTTGATCACTTGTAGTTTATTATTAAGGATGTATAGTTGCTATCAAAATGTATAACAATTAATAGAGCAGGAATTTTTCCAAAATAGCTACCACTGTTGTTTAGTCTCCTATCTCTGATTTGTACTACTAGTAGTTAAGTACCGGTCATTCCTGGTACTTAACTAGCGCAATATAAGCTTCTTGCTATGATGCCATTTTTCACTCCATCCTGCTGAGATAACTTAGTTATTACTGAAGGAGAGCTGCCTCAGGAGTAGATGAGATTATTTGCTGTTTTAAAACTAATATTTATAGACTGGCCGGTGTGCTCAATGGTTTGGCATCAACTTAGGAACCAGGAAGTCACAGTTTGATTCCCAGTTGGGGCACATGCCTGGGTTGTGGGCTCAATCCCCAGTGTGGAGCATGCAGGAGGCAGCCAATCAATGATTCTCTCTCATCGTTTATCCTACCATTCATTTAGATCAGCGGTTCTCAACCTTGTGGGTCGCGACCCCTTTGGCGGTCGAACGACCCTTTCACAGGGGTCGCCTAAGACCATCCTGCATATCAGATATTTACATTACGATTCATAACAGTAGCAACATTACAGTTATGAAGTAGCAACGAAAATAATTTTATGGTTGGGTCACAACATGAGGAACTGTATTTCAAGGGCCAGAAGGTTGAGAACCACTGGTAGAGTTTTCTGCCTAGTGGATCAAGCATTTGAATAGGTGGAGAAGCCCAGATATTTTTATCATCCACTTTCCTCTCTAGCAATTTCTCTTCATTTTTTGCATGTTGCACATGCATTTCATTAGTAATAAAAAATCTATTCTTCAGGAGAGAGCATCAAAATTAAGAGAACTGTAAAAACCATTCAGCATCCATCAATCTTCTTATAATTAGCAAGGAATGGGCTAAGGGCACGATAGAGTGTATATATTTCTGACATCCTTTTTTTGGTTTACTCTTTTTGCAAATGACAAGGAAGATTGGGCTGTTTTTTGTCTAATTTGACAAGCTGAATATTGTCAGGCAGATGTCTTCATTAAGTGTGTGTAGGAAGAGGGAAGAACATCAAAGGGAAGAAGCAGTAAGTTTTCTTTCTGGTACTTTGGATGGAGGTCATGTATCTTGCAGGATAATCTATGAATACAAGAGTAGTTTATAGCATTTTGTGTGAAATGGTTAAAAAAAAAAAAAAAAAAATAGGATTAAAAATAACCTGTGGCAGCCCTGGCTGATGTGGCTCAGTTGAATAGGTGAAGAAGCTCACATATTCGGCCCATGCACCGGGGTTCAATTTCCCATCAGGGCACATACCTAAGTTTCAGGTTTGATCCCTAGTCAGGGCATGTGTGAGTGGCAGTGGAACAATGTATCTCTCTTAGATCAAGGTTTCTCTCTCTCCCTGTCTCTCTCTCCTTTCCTTCCTCTCTAAAAATCAAATTTAAAAAATTAAAAAACAACAACTACCTATGGCAAATATTTGTTGGGTCTTAACATTCTATTTTACAGTCTTAGAATGTGCAGGTTCTATTTATCATAATTAGTGTAATTGAAAGAATACCCTAGAGATAAAAGCGAGCCTTCACAAGATAATTTTCAATGGAACTACATGTGAAAGGAAAAGTCAATAGGGTGTTTCTCTGCTACATGGAGAAATAGACCACAGAACTTGTAAAGAAACGTTTTTAAACTATTTTCTCTTTTAAATAGGGTGCTCTTGGAAAATGGTAGCCAATTTTTAAAAGAAAAGAATTATAGTTATTGATGTGACAGACTTCCCTTTAGGACAGAGCTAGTGAGAAGGATATTAATAGGTAAAATCAAGGGTTTTACACTTGACATATTGTGAAGCCTAAAAAAATTTTTAAATTTTTCTAAGTGAGGGAGAGCTCTGGATAAAAGACCAAACAATCAGAGTAATGGCAGTGGACTGAGTGGATGTGACAAGAGGACGTGTCATCAACGGCCCCAATTAATCTTTTTGTTGACAGGCAGCTGAGTCATGAAATGACAGTCAGTGAATAACTGTAAAAAAGTAGAGAGAAGCCTATGGATGAGAGAGGATCACATAAGAAGGATGTGAGAGTGATCTGGCTGTGACATCTGTCACCCCATTGATGGCCATGGTTGATTCAGCCAATCTGGCTGGCTAGGCAGGTGTCCCCTTCCTCCCTCACTGCTCCATGTGCATCCCTTCTGAAGCTTCAGGCTGCAAGCTTGATAGTAGAGGATGACCTTACCCGATAGAGGAGAGGATCTTCTTCAGTCAAGGGTATACGAGCAGCTGTGCTTCCCTACTAGAACCTCCAAACAAGCTCTCCATGTTCACTTGTAGGAGAATGTAGGGTAGTCAAGCTTCCAAGGCTCCGGACACATGCAAATGAGAAGCTGCAAGTGGCAGTCTGCATTTCTGAAAAATCAAACATAAGAAAACGAAACTGTACACTCACAAAGTTTGATAATGGCTTTAATAAATTAATACTAGTTATTAATTTTACTAATAAACTTTACTATGTATCACTGATTTTATTAGGAATCTAACTTCCATATATCCCTATCACTTTATTTTACTTTTTTATTGATTGATTTGAGAGAGAGAGAGAGAGAGAGAGAGAGAGAGAGAGAAACATCAATTTGTTGTTCCACTTATTTATGCATTGATTGATTGTTTCTTGTATGTACCCTGACAGGAATCAAACCTGCAAACTTGGCATATCAGGACAACATTCTAACTAATTGAGCTACGCTGCCAGGGCTCACTTTAATTTTTTAAAAGTTATAGGAAAAAAGTATGAAGTTATGAATTCTTTGATATAGTAATTTCCCATACTATGGGAAACACAGAGATTGGACTGAATGGGGTGTATGTGTTTATGTGTGTATGAGAGACAGGCATAAGTATACAGAAAAACAAGGGGAGAGAATGGATGGAAATTCAAGTCTACATTGCCTGAATCCAGGTTCATGCTGTAAAGAAATAAAAGCCTACATAAAGATTGCAAACACTTAAGGAAAATTGGGAAAGAAAAACATAACAGAATCCTTATATAAGAGCTTTGGGAGGAACACATGTTAAAGAGAGAAGAACAAGCAAAAAAAAAAAAAAAAAACACTGAAGAAGGAGCAAGAGAAGTAAAAACATACACTATAATGGAAGTAAAGAGAGATTCATGATAAATGCTGCACAATGTCAAGAAAATTGCTGATGAAGAAAAGGACTTCAGATTGAGTCATACATAAATGTATTATAGCAGCATTAATTTTTTCTGATTTATAATGAAACATATTCATCATTAAATTTGATGAAATACTGAAAAGCATTTGGGAGATACCAAAGATGTATTGATGACATTTCACCACAACATAATTATTTCTGGAGAACATGCTGAGTATACACATGTCTATTTTAGTTACAAGAACTGCAGAGTCAGGAACACAGAGACCTGTTAGCATCAAAAGATCTGTGCTCAACCAGTAAGAACGAAACGGAAGGAGGTGAGTCCAAAGTTAATCCTAGGGGAAGTTTTACATAATTAGGATTTGTTAAAGAAAAGCACTTTGGCGTGGCTCAGAGGTTGAGCATTGACCTATGAACCAGGAGGTCACGGTTCAATTCCCAATCAGGGCACATGCCTAGGGCGCACATGGCTCCGGCACGCCCAATAGGGGGCGTGCAGGAAGCAGCTGATCAATGATTTGATTCTCTCTTCACTGATGTTTCTCTCTCTTCCTCTTCCTCTCTGAAGTCAATTTTTAAAAAATATATATATATATATATTTTTCTTTTTTAAGAAAAGCACCTTTGGAGTCAACCAAGCGTGGGTTCAAATTTGAGCTCAACTCAAGTCTTTTCTGGCTGTGTGACTTCAGATAATTATTTAATCTCTTCGAGCTTCAGTACAGTAGTCCCCCCCTCGCCCACGATTTCCCTTTCTGAGATTTCAGTTATACATAGTCAACCAAGGTCCAAAAATATGAAATGGAAAAATTCAGAAATAAACAATTCATAAGTTTTACACTGTGTGCAGTTCTGAATAAGATGATGAAATCTCATGCTGTCTGGTTGCATCCCGCCTGGGATGTGACTCATCCCTTTGTCCAGTATCTACACGTATACAGTCCCTGCCTGTGAATCACTTGGTAGCCATCTAGGTTATCAGACTGAGTGTGGTGGTATCACCTCAGTGCTTGTGTTCAAGTCACCCCTATTTTACTTAATAATGAGCCCAAAGTGCAGGAGTGGTGGTGCTGCCAAAGAGAAGCTGTAAAGTGCTTCCTTTCAGTGAAAAGTATGTACAGTGAGTACAGTACAATAAGGTATTTTGAGACAGCGAGAGAGACCACATTCACATAATTTGTATTACGGTATGTTGTTATAATTGTTCTATTTTATTATTGTTTTTGTTTTTAATCTCTCCCTGTGCTTGACTTATAAATTAAACTTTATTATGGGTATGTATGCATGTGGGAGGAAAAACATAGTATCCATAGGGTTCAATACTACCCATGGTTTCAGGCACCCACTGGGGGTTTTGACATATCCCCCGTGGATAAGGGAGGACTATTGTACTCTTTTCTATAAAATGAAGAAAGTCCTACCTACCTGCGAGTTACATTGAATAGTATATAAATGTGGTTGATAAAGTGCTCAATACTGCAGTTATTTTTTAATACCTGCACCTACGCAGTAAGATTTCAGAAGCTCCAACTTGCTATTTCCCTTCTTTCCTCACCCCTACCACCATCAGAAAGAAAGAAGAAGAAAGAGACACCTCCTCCTGATACTTAGATTGAAACTTGATAAATCTCATTTTAGATCAAACCACTTGGCTAAAGACTGTCTTCTATTTCAAAACTTAAAAAATACTGAAAGAGAACACATTAGGCTTGTGTCCCTCACTTCTACCTCATTGGAAACATTTATGAAATCCTTAGCTGAGAGGGTATTCAGTAGAAAGTCCATGAAACCCCTGAACTTATTTGCTGGCACAGGTGCATCCTCCTGAGAAGGAAAAGGGGGACCTGGGAGCACAGAGACAGGTTTTATCTTCTTCATGGCTATTTCCTAGGGACTAACTTAGAGTTTGGAAAGTGTTATTTGGGCGGGTAGCGAGGTCTGCTTGATATTCAACAGTTGTGACTTTGTAGAGTGTCATCAGGGTAAAATAGAAAGGCCTTTATTAATATTCGGGCATTCATAATAAATTTTATTTATCCATAGCCTTTATTCCCAGAGCTCTTGGCACTTTGCAGATACATTACCATTCAGCCTCAATTTGTCTTCACGAGTGTGTCACTAAAGTGTGTAAGGAGGAGGTATAACTCTATTATCTTCAGATGACAGATACAGAAAAGAAAGCAGAGGCAGATAAAGCACTTATCTGTGGTCTCATTACACGTAAGGGAATAGAGCTGGTTATATAATAGATATCTCTCCTGTCAGATAAGGACACCAGCATCCCATCCCAGCTGGAACCTGCTCTCTTCTGAACCCTTAGCACTGAGTGATGGAAGGCTGGGAAGATGGGGTCCCATTAAGAGAAGTAAAAAATGAAGAGTTCAGTCATTCAGACAAATCATTGCAGTGATGGTTGCTGTGGATTTGGTGGCTGTTAGCTGAGACGGGAGTGGAGACTAGTCTAAAGCCCCGAGCATCTTTCTGTTCGTTAGATGAGCATCTGTGTACTGTGTATAAAGCCTTCGGGGACCCTCCTCTGCTGCCCTTGCACCATACCCTCCTTTAATTAGCTTCCACCCTAGCGTTGTTGAGCAAGTCACTTTGCAACTCTGGCAGAGCTAAATGTATCTTGAATCTTAATGTAGCATCTCCACCCACCAAACCAGAATCACACCACAGCCGTTCTTAAAGATTAGAACACATGCAGCTCTGCACTGAGTCAGTTCTGATGCAAGACTTTCACTTGGTTTTTCCATCAGTTTTTGTTTTTGTTTTTGTTTTTGTTTTTTTTTCATTTCAAATGTCATTGTTTAAAAGAAAACAAAGGAAACCCTAGCATGAGTATTTTCACAAAAAGATGATAAACAGGCTCTCATTCATTATTTTTGTTTAAAAATTTCTACTACCTCCCTGGCTTCTTCAGAAAAATGAGATGAGACGTTAGAATAAACATTAAAACTGAATGTTTAAGATTAAATGCTTAAGATCGCTTATTGTGGTTAAATGTGTAAAAAAGATGTCTAAGGCCTTAAAGTCTCCCTTATTGCTTGTGATTATGACCAGCTTGAGTTTAGGAAAGAAAAACTAGGTTCAAAATTCTCTGAATGGCTTAAATGCAAACACTTCCCTCTAATGCTTAAAGCCAACCAAAATAAAGTTTCCATCTTTTTTTAAAAAATTAAGACTATCTTTTAGAACAATTTTAGATTCACAGCAATATTGAGGGAAATGTACCGAGATTTCCCATATGCATAGCCTCCCCCATTATCAACATCCCCACCAAAGTGACACATTTGGCAAAATTGATGAACCTCCACTAATACATCATAAGCACTCAAAGCCCATAGTTTACATTACCATTCACTTACAGTGGTGGACATTCTGTGGGTTTGGACAAATGTATATTAACCTGTAATCTTCTTATGTTATCACACAGAGTATTTTCACTGCCCTAAATATTCTCTGTACTCGGCCTTTTCATCCCTCCCTATACTCCAACCCCTGGCAAAACCCATTTTCCGGGATCCTGAATAGTTGAAATCATACAGGATGTAGCCTTTTCAGATTGGCCTCTTTCACTTAGTAATATGTATTTAAGCTCCTGTCATCCTTTTGCATGGCTTGATAGCTCCTTTCTTTGTAGTGCTGAATCATGTTCTATTATCTGGATGGACCACAGTTCATTTATCCATTCACCTACTGAAGGACATCATGGTTGCTTCCAACTTTTGGCGATTATGAATGAACAACCATGTGCATGTTTTGTGTGGACATATGTTTCCCACTCCTTTGGTAAATACAAAGGAGCACAATAGCTGGATTATATGGTAAGAGTATGTTTCGTTTTGTAAGAAACCACTAAACTGTTTTTCCAAAGTGGCTGTCACATTCTGCATTCCCACTAACAATGAGTGGGAGTCCCTGTTGCTTCACCAAGGACTCTCATTCTCACCAGCATTTGGGTTGTAAGTGTTTTGGATTTTGGCCATTCTAATAGTAATATCTCATCATTTTAATTTTCATTTCCCTAATGACATGTGATCTGGAGATCTTGTCATATGCTTATTTACCATCTGAATATCTTCTTGGTGAGGTCTCTGTTTAGGACTTTTGCCCATTTTTAAATCTGGTTGTTTTTCATATCGTTGAATTTTAAGAGTTTGTCTTCTCATTCTCTTGACAGTCTCCTTCATAGAGCAGTTTTTTCATTTTGATGAAGCTCAGCTTATAAATTATTTTGTCCTGGTGTTGTATGTAAAAAGGCATCACATACACAAGGTCATATAGATTTTCTCCTATGTCATCTTCTAGGAGTTTTAAAATTTTATATTTAGCATTCAGGTCCATGATCCATTTTGAATTAATTCTTATGAAAGGTATAGGATATGTATCTAAATTCTTTTTATTTTTTTATTTTATTTTTTTGCATGAGGATATCCACTTGTTCCAGGACCATTTGTTGAAAAGACTATTTTTGTTCAATTGTATTGCCTTTCCTCCCTTGTCAAAGACCAGCTGACTACATTTATGTGGATCTCTTTCTAGGCTCCCAATTCTATTCCATTGATCCATTTGAGTATTCTTTCATCAACAGCACACTGTCTTGCTCATTGTAGTTTTATAATAAGTCTTAAAGTCGGGTAATGTCATTCTTCTGACTTTGTTCTTCTCCTTCAATATTGTGTTGGCTAGTTTGGGTCTTTTGTTTCTGCATACAAACTTCAGAATCATTTTGTTAATATCCACAAAATAATTTACTTGGCTATTGATTGGGATTGCACTGAATCTCTAGATCAAATTGGGAAGGAGTGGCATCTTAGCAATATTGAGTCTTCCTATCTATGAACAGGGAATGCCTATCCATTTCTTTAATTTTTCTTTTGTTGTTTCCCTCATAGATATTGTACATATTTTGTTGTTTATATCTATTTTATTGTGGGGGTGATAATATAAATGGCATTGCGTTTTTCATTTCAAATTCTACTTATTCATTGCTGGTATATAGGAAAGCAATTAATTTTTGTATATTAACCTTTCATCCTATAATACTGCTATAATCAGTTATCAGGTTCAGGAGTTTTTTGGTCAATTATTTCAGATTTTCTACATAGATGGTCCTTCTTCTCAGTCTGTATTTTATTTTATTTTCTTCAATTATTACATTAACTAAAACTCCCAGTAAAATATTGGGGGGAAAAAGTAGTGAGAGTGGACATCCTTGCCTTGAACCTGATTTTACTGGGAAAGCTTCAGGTTTCTTACTATTAAATATAGGGTTAGTTGTAGGTATTTTGTAGATGTTATTTATAAAGTTAGGAAAGTTTTTATCATGAATGGGTGTTTGGTTTTTCTGCATCTAGTGATAAGATCATGTGATTTTTTATTTTATTTCAGCCTATTGTAATGGATTGCATTGAGCTTTGAATGGTGAATCAGCCTACATACCTGGGATAAATTGCACTTGGTGGTGGTGTATAAGTCTTTTTTATACATTGTTGGATTTGATTCGCTTATAGCTTGTTGAAGATTTTTGCATCTTTATTCATGAGAGATACTGGTCTGTAGTTTTCTTTTCTTGTAATGCTTTTGTCTGGTTTAGGTAATTAGATCATGCTGGCCTCATAGAATTTGTTAAGAAGTACTCTCTGCTTATATACTCTGGGAGATATTGTAGAGAATTGGTATAATTTCTTCCTTAAATATGTGGTAGAATTTACCAGTGAACCCATCTGGGACTGGTGCTTACTCTTTGGAAGGTTATTAATAATTGATTCAATTTATTTAATAGTTATAGGCCTATTCAGATAATCTATTTCTTCTTGTGAGAATTTTAGCAAATTGTTATATTTCAAGGAATTGGTCCATTTCATCCAAATTATCAAATTTGTGGGTATAGAGTTGTTCGTAGTGTTTATTATTGTTGTAATGTTCATAGGATCTGTGTTAATATCCTCTCTTTCATTTCTAATATTAGTAATTTGTGCTCTCTCTTTTTTTCCTAGTTAGCCTGGCTACAGACATACCGATTTTATTGATCTTTTCAAATAAACAGCTTTGGTTTCATTGATTTTTCTTTATTGATGTCCTGTTTCTAATTTCATTGATTTCTTCTCTAATTCTTTTTCCCCTTCTGCTTACTTTGGATTTAATTTGCTCATCTTTTTCTAGTTACCTAAAACAGAAGCTCCAATAATTGATTTTATATCTTTCTTCTTTCCTAATACATGCATTCAATACTATAAAGTTCTTTCTAAGTGGTGCTTATCTCTGCATCCCATAAATTTTGATAAGTTGTATTTTCATTTTTTCTTAGTTCAAACTAATTTTTTATTTCTCTTAAGATTTCTTGCTTGATCTAAGGATTAAGTGTGTTGCTTAGCCTGGCCGGTGATGCTCAGTGGTTGAGCATTGACCTATGAACCGGGAGGTCACAGTTCAATTCCCAGTCAGGGTACATGCCCAGGTTGCAGGCTCGATCCCCAGTGTGGGACGTGCAAGTGGCAGCCAATCAATCATTCTCTCTCATTGTTGACGTTTCTACCTCTTCCTTCCTCTCTGAAATCAATAAAAATATATTTGAAAATAAAAGTATGTTGCTTAATCTCCACATATTTTAGGATTTTTTTTTGTTATCTTTCTGTTATTGATTTCTAGTTTAATTCCATTAGAGTCTCAGAGAAAATATTGTATTATTTTTATTCTTTGAATTATTTAAGGTTTGTTTTATGGTCTGATTTAGTGAATGGTTCATGGAAGCTTGTGAAGAATGTGTATTTTTTTGCTAGATGAAATAATCTGTAAATGTCAATTGTATTCAGTTGACTGATGGTCTCTTATAATTTTACAGCTTCCTTTCCCCTTTTAAGTGGACCTTACAATACAATTAAGTGGTATTATTTCCTATCCCAAAATATATTTCACATTTTCTTTTATCTGTGCTTTGTTTAGTGTTCCACTACTTAGAAGGTACTTCATCATCCCAATTAATAATGATAAAAGATTCAACTTATCAAAAAGGTATGACAATTCTAAATTTATATAAATCTAATAACATAGTCTCAAAGTACTACTATATAGAGCAAAGCACTATCAGAACTATAAAGAGAAGTATTCAAACCCACAATAAAATAGATTTTTAACACAACTCTTATTAATAGAATAAGGAAACAAAAAATCAGTAAAGATATAGAACATTTCCAATAACATGAGAGTAAATTTAATCTCTTCCAATATACATAGACTATTTACAAAAATTGGCCTCTCAAGAAGATAATTGAGAATAGGAAATTAAATCAAAGAAATAAAAGGGAAGGAACTATTAGAGCAGGAATTAAGGCCTTTGTCAAATATTTGTGTGTGTGTGTGTGTGTGTGTGTGTGTGTGTGTGTGTGTGTTGTTGTTGTTGTTGTATGTTTTTAATAGCCCTTTAAAATATAAAAATCATTCATAGATCATGGGTTCAAAAAAAGGCAGGCCATGGGCCAAATTCGACCCGAGATCTATGGTTTCCTGGCCCCTGCCTTAGATCCTACAGACATTAAAATGATCTCAATAGGATGTTATGAAAAGCTTCATGTAATAATGTTTAAAATTTAGATGTATGAACAAAAACATAATTTTCCACATCTAACATAGTAATAGAAAATTGAAAATTTTTCATAACTATTAAGAAGCTGGATTCTCAGTTTAATTCCTTCCCACAGAGGAAAACAACAGGCCCAGATGGCTTTGCTGGTGAATTCTACCAAACATTTAAACAGACTTTTCTACAGAACAGTAAATGAGGGACTATTTCCCATCATTTTTGAGGGAGCTTCATAACCTTGAAATCAAAACATGACAAAAACATTATGAGAAAGAAAAACTCCAAGCCAGTATTACCGAGAACACAGATTGAAAAATCCTACAAAAAGTATTAACAAATCAAACTTAACAAAATATATTATTCCAGAATTGCAAGACTGGTTGAACTTACAGAAATTAATCAATGGAATGTATCACCTTTTTAGAATAAAAGAGCAAAATGATATGACCATCTTAATAAATGGAGAATACATTGGAATAAAATTCACCATCTATTAATAATAAAAATTCTTAGCACACCAGGAAAAAGGGGAATTTCTTTATTTTGAAAAAGTATCAACAGAAAATACACAGCAAGCATTAAGCTTAGTGGTGCAATAATGAAAGTTTTGCTACTGAGACTTGAAACAAGATGAGTGTGTCTACTATCATCACTCCCATTCACAGTGAATTGAAGGTCCCAGCCAGTGCGGAAAGGGAACACAGCTAATACAGAAAAAAGAAAACATAGAGGAAGAAAACATTGGAAAGAAAGACATAAACCAGTAAAACCTTCATTATTCATAGATTATATGTGCGTGTGTTTATTAAATTCCAAAAGAAAAAGGTAAATTTTGCAGCCACTGTAGAAACCAGTATGGGGGTTCCTCAAAAAAATTATAAATAGAACTACCATATGATCTAGCAATTCCTCTTCTGGATATTTATCTGAAGGAAAAAAAATCATTCTCTGAAAGAGATATCTGCACCCCTCGGTTCATTGCAGCATTATTCATAATAACCAAGATATGGAAACAACCTAAGTGTCTGTCAATAGACAAATGGATAAAAAAAATGTATATATACACATCTATCAAATTATGACATTGTACACCTTAAATTTACAAAATGTTATATGTCAACATTACTGTTATATGTCAACAGTAATGTTGGGGAAAAAAGAAATTCCAAAAGAATTATAAATAGTTAGCATTAACAAGAGAGTTCAGTAAGGTTGTTACACAAAAATACACAGAGCATATTTTTTTCCTCCCCAAGGTCATGAAAAATATTCCCCTGTTCACTTTTAGAAGCTACAAATGCACTAAAATGCACTTCTTTATATCACCAATTAACAGGAAAAAAGAATTTTAAATAATACCATTTATAACAAAGCAGAAAATATAAGATTATCAAATCTCACAAAATATACACAGAATCTCTATGAAGAAAACTATAAAATATTACTGAGACACATTAAAGAAGACCACATTAAATGGAGACATACCCTGGTGATGAGTGTGAAGACCAAGTGAAGATGCCAATTTTCTTCAAACTGTGCTATACATTCAGTGCTTCTGAGCTAAAATTCCATGTTTTTACATTTATTTTATGTGTATGTTTATGTATACTGTGCATGTTTATGTGTATGCGTGTTTGTTTTTTGTTGTTTTATGCAATTCAGAAAGCTGATTCTAGAAAATATATTAAAATGTAATGGGTTGGCCTGGTTCCAAAATAGAAATGCAATGGACTAATAATAGTGAGAACACTCTCGAAGAAGTTCATGGCAAGAGGACTTATTCTACAGGACATTGATATTCCCCTTAATGTGCAATTAAGACATTATGGTAATGTTAAAAGGACAGACAAAACAATGGGATAAAAACAAGATTCCAGAAATAGACCTATGCATATAAAGATTCCTGAATGACTAAGATGGGACTTCAGAAGGGAAAGAAGAATTTTACAATAAATGTTGCTGAGCATATTGGATATCCTGGGGGGAAAGGGGTAGAATTGACCTTGAGCCCAGACATGTACAATTCAGAAAAAAAACAGCTCCAAATGGATTACAAATTTAGATGTGCAAAACAAAATTCTGAAGCTTCTAGAAGATAATATAGGAATCGATCTTTATGACCTAGAGCAGGGAAAGTCTTCATAAACAAGACACTAAAGGCATAATCATAAGAGAAACATTTATATTAAATTTTACTATATTTATATTAAAATTTATATTAAGTTTCTCAAGAATCCAGTATGATAGTAGAAAGTAAGCTACAGAGTGGAACACAATATTTTGACACACATAAACAATTCTACAAATTACTAATAAGAAGAAGAAGAGTGAGAAGAAGAAGAAATAAAAATAATCAAGGCTGATAACCAAATATGAAAATGGACAAGAGACTTAAACAGCCACTTTACAAAAGATATCCAAATAGCCAATGACTACATAGCCCAGCCGGTGTTGCTCAGTGGTTGAGTGTTGACCTATGAACCAGGAGGTCACAGTTCAATTCCTAATCAGGGCACATGCCCAGGTTGTGAGCTGGATCTCCAGTGGGGGGCATGCAGGAAGCAGCTGAACAATGATTCTCTCTCACCATTGATGTTTCTATCTCTCTCCCTCTCCCTTCATCTCTGAAGCCAAATATATATTTATACTAGAGGCCCGTTGCATGAAGAGATTCACACAATAGGATTTCCGTCCCCTGGCTCCTAGCACCGGTTTTCCTCTGGCACTTAGGACCCAGGCCTTTGGTCCGGCTGCAGCGGAGAAGCCAAGCCTCTTCAGTCTTCAGTCTTCAGTCTCCAGTTTTCAGTCTTCACTCCTCACCTGCATATGCAAATTAATTGCCATCTTTGTTGGGTTAATTTGCATAGTCAGTCACTCTGATTGGCTGGTGGGCATAGCTGAGTGACACCAATTTGCATGTTTCTCTTTTATTAGTGTGTATATATATATTTATTTAAAGAAAACACATGAAAGCACTCAACTCATGAGTTAATATAAACCCAGGGAAACGTAAACTAATACTAAATGAGATAACACTACTATAACATAATAAAAAATATATATTTGGTTTCTGCACCTAGTTCCTGGCAGAGAGCTCCTAAAACCCTTACGTATATTTTGAGAGATGAATACCACAATAGTTCAGTTAGCATCCATCACCTCAGACATTTCAATTTTTTTTTTCTGTGATGAGAACTTTTTAAGATCCACTGTCTTAGCAACTTTCAAATATACAATACAGTAGTTACCATGTTATACATTTCATCCCCAGACTTATTTATCTTAAAACTGGAAGTTTGTACTTTTGCCCAGTCCACTCCCCAGCAAACACCAATCTGTTCTCTGTATCTATGGGTTGGGGTTTGTTTGTTTATTTTTCTTGTGTTTGTGTGTGTGTGTGTGTGTGTGTGTGTGTGTGTGTTTAAGATTCCACATATAAGTGAGATCATACAGTATTTGTTTTTCTCTGTCTGACTCATTTCACTTAGCATAGTGTCTTTAAGATCCATCCATGTTGTCACAAATGGCAGGATGTCATTGCATGTGTTTTAAATTTCAAAATTTTAAAACTTAAGGAAACTGGCCACATGAACCAGTTGCTCGTGTCAATGACACTGTTACTTGCAGCCAATGACCTGTTAAATTCAGCCCTGGCCTTGGTGTTGTACCCTCAGTAATGTTATATTAAAGCCCAACACAGCAATACTTACTAAAGCTATCATCTCACAGATTTAAATAAAGGACATAAGTAAGAGTTTTCTCTTTGTGAAAGGCGATTTGCAAGGATTATCAGAAGAAAAAGAACAGCAACCATTCGAACCACATGTAGTTTTAATTAAACTCTCCTAGTAGAAAAAAAAATTTCTCTTCTGCTGCTCCATCTACAGGCCCTCTAGGACCTCCACTGGAGGCTCTGCTTTCTGGAAACTAACTGTCAATATGCACATTTAAAACCAACGAGAGCCAACAGCAAGGACGCATCCCTGTGGCCAGCATCACAGGAGGGAGCACCATTGCTGAGTGAATTATCTGTTACCACTGAGCAGCCTGCTGTCCTGACAGGCATTTAATGTATTGGTTTTGGCAACCCTCACCTCCTTTGTCATTCCAATTAAGTTATGAAAATTAAAGTGCTTAAAGCTAAGGCATTTGGTCGTTCTTAAAGGGCTCAGAAATCTGTGCCCTGACTTCTTAGCAAGATGCTTTCCCAATTTTTTTACCTCAAAGAGAAAAAATTCTAAAGGTTCACATCTCTATTTTTGTAGCTTTATTGGTTTCCTCAATTTCCATTCTACCAGATTAAAGTTTAACCTCTCAATGTTTAAAAAAAATCTCTATTTGATAGGAGAAAATAAAAATTTACATTTAAAAAGCCTCTTCAGTGGTCCTCTCCCTCCCCCAACTAAACCTCAACTTTTCCTTGAGCAAATTCTCAAAACTAGTATCTAGACCAGGACACAAACTTAGAGCAAAAGAAATCAAAAGGGAATTTTTATGTGCTCAGTACAATTGAGCTAACATTCACTTGTTTGATGAAGAAATGGCAACCATCTTTATCATGCTAGAGCAAATTGGCTCCTTGAATAAAGCTCAGTGGCCATGGCTGTGGGAAAAGGACATATTTTTTATGCCAGGTAAGACAGAATAACAAAATTCCAGATTAGGCCTGGCCAGTGTGGCTCAATTGGTTGTGTGTTGTCCTGGGCAAAAAAAGGTTGCTGGTTCGATTCTTGGTCAGGGCATATACCCAGGTTGCAGGTCCAGTCCCTGGGTCGGGTTGCCACCAACTGATGTTTCTCTCTCTCTCTCCCTCTCCTTCCTCTCTCACTCAAATCAATGAAAACATCTTTTTTAAAGTGATTTTTTTTTAATTTCCTGCTTAAATACTACAGAGCTTTCTTAATGAAGATAATTCCCAGACTAGAGCAAACTCCAGAGATAAATGATTCAGTGGTTCTCAACCTTCCTAATGCCGCGACCCTTTAATACAGTTCCTCATGTTGTGGTGACCCCCCAACCATAAAATTATTTTCGTTGCTACTTCATAGCTGTACTTTTGCTACTGTTATGAATCATAATGTAAATATCTGATATGCAGGATGTATTTTCATTGTTCGTGACCCACAGGTTGAGAACCGCTGAAAGTGACATCATATGAGACATTTAAATTATAGTGTGTAAAATACTCAAGCCCACCATGAAGAAACACTCTTTGTAGAACTCATGGAACTACTACTGGGATTTGTGATTGGCCTTTTCTAGGAGGAGGTGAGCCGAGGAGGCAGACCTGCTGTGGAATAAGTATTATTTTAAGTGGAGTGTGACTGTATTGTAACTCAGTTCCTCCTTCTGTGGAGAAAAACATAAATGGTTAGGTTAGCCAAAAATTAATAGGTATTTTTAAAAAGCAGTGGATTTCTTCACAAAGCCTCTCTAATTATGTGAGTTTTTCCTCAAGGACATGTTTCAATACTCATTTTCTTTTAACTATTTTTGAAAAATGTATCTACCCTCAGGGCTTCCAATCCCCTTTCTCTAACAAATCAGCATGTAACAGAGAAGAAAAATTCTGGAGTGACACAGCTTTGAATTCCAAATGCTTAAATTCAATTCCACTTTTCCAACTAACATGAAGTTAACAGTGACCCTCCATGGTAAGGCTTTCCCGTTGCAGGGTTGACCCAGCACGGCCCCAATTAAGCATAAAGAGTTCCACAATGAGTAGTAAGTAAATCATTTATTTGTTTGAATCAGCCCTTATGAGTTAAAAAAAGAAACAAAACTACCTCCTGCCTTCATTTAAAAGTGCAATTGCCAGCTCAGCCAGCATGACTCAGTGGTCGAGCGTCAACCTATGAACCAGGAGGTCACGGTTTGATTCCTGCTCAGGGCACATGACTAGGTTGGGGCTCGATGCCCAGTGTGGGGCGTGCAAGAGGCAGCCGATCAGTGATTCTCTCCATTGTTGATGCTTCTATCTCTCTCTTCCTCTCCCTTCTTCTTTGAAATCGATAAAAATGTATTTAAAAAATAAATAAAATAAAAGTGCAGTTGCCATTTTCTAAATGCCTATTGATTTTTCTTCATTGTTGAGATAAAGAATGTCAACAGAATGGCATATTTACTCGTTTGATTTTCTGATACCTTTGCTCCAAGAGCTCTACACTTCCGTCCTACGTGTAGGAGAGGCTGTGATTTCCAGAGCTGGTCCACAGAGATGACTGATGAATGACCAGACAAAACTCTGATTAATGCTCCATAACTAGGAGTCGCCTGTACTTCGACAGCTTTTTATAAATCCACGGTTTTGACCCCACAACCTCCTTTTCCCTTTGGTAATTGCTGACGTTTGCCAGCTACTGTGTGTGCTGCCTGTAACATATGGCTAATTGAATCCGAGTTGGGAAAAGAATGACCAGACTCCTAATTATGATCCTCTCCACAGGTCTGGAGCCTGAATAAATAAGAAACAAGGAAAAGGCTGCTGAGCCAGAAAACATATTATACAGTGATTATAGCAGGCTGCAAGTATTGCCAGAAATGCCTGGATATATCACTTTATGGTTTGTTCTTTCTGTCTCTTAATCACAGAAGGCAGATACAGAGTAGACAGACTTTTGCTTTATCTATGTGTTTGTTTGGGTTTTTTTGCAAGTCTGGGCACCTGACACTGTCTCCTGAAATTCACATAATCTTATACTCGAACACTTTGCATTTCTAATAAGGCAAAGGCTGGATTTTCATATTGTAGATTCTTCTCCATCCTCACCACTCCAGTAATGAAGATACACGCACATATTTTAAAGGGTGTGCTTCGATTTTAAATGAATTTTTCTACAGCAGTTAACTTAATGGTAACGTACTTGCTTGGAATTGCTTCTCTGGAGGAAGGGGGAAGGCAGTAACTAAAACACACCAAGAATATTCACTCATCAAATATTTTTGCTGAACATATAACTAACAGTGCGAGGCACAGTAGTAGGTGTCAAAAGGATATACAGATAATCAGACACAATTTTATAGGTTGTTGTTTTTTTCAGTGCTTAAAGCACTGAAAGCAAGGTTATCAAGATGAACAATAGAAATACAACGTGGTATATACCTAAGAAAATATTAGTTGATTAATGTCCCACACTAGGCTGTCAATGTCATGAATGAAATGTAGCACAGTGACACATAGTAGGTATTGGGAATTAATAAAGGAAAGAATGACTATGGCATCCAGTTATATTGGATTTAAAGAAATCACTTGTGATTGTGGGATTCTAGAGAAGCTTTTTTAAGGAAGTAAATTTTTGAGGGATTGAGAGAAAAAAATAGAGAAAGAACTCATGAATATGCACAACAGTGTGGTGATTACAGTGCTGGAGGGAGGTGGGTGAAGCTGGAAGAGGGTCTAGGGGATAAATGGTGATGGGGAAAAAATTAAAAAAGAAAGAAAAAGGGAATAAATCTTTGTTTTAAGTCTTAGATGAGTGTATAAAGTTAGATTGGGTATGATGGGGGTCACTCTACTGAGGTGGCGTAAGCATAGGCAAAAAATTAAGATATAGGATATATTTGGGTGGCACAATACATCTAGTTTCTTTGAGAAAATCGTATATAACACTTGACATTTTGCAACATGTCATAAATTTTATAAAGATACATGAAAAAGAATTGTGTGTGACAGGCCTAGAAAGGTATATTGGGGACAGATCTTGCATAACCTTCATTACAGGCTAACGATCTTGATAAAAAGCAGCAATCCATCCATGTCTGCGGGCTAATTCAATCTGAGCCATTTCTTCATAACAGGAAATGTTCAAATCTCTCAAGAACCCATGTGCTAGAATTAACCTATTAGAGTGAAAAAGATAAAATATGGTTCTCCCTGGAATTCATTTTCAGAATCAACCTGGAAGGTGGTAGATGTAGATAACCCCTTTGAGATTAAATAGACATGATAGAAACTTCATTCCCTCTCCCCTTCCCTTTTGGCAGCTTGCCGGCTATCACTAAAAATAATTCAGAAATTTAATTTAAAGGATGATATCTATGGTGTCTTTATTTATTAACAATTATATTTTCATTTTAAAAACCTGGAAGAAGAAATTAAATGTCGCTTTAAAGACTAGGTAGTGCTGAGAATGCAGTGTTTTTGGAATTTTGAGGCAAAGACTACCAATTGTTTGCATTAACAGCTGTTCTTCCCCAATCGTATATTAACATCATAAAATCCATTATTTTTCACAGGAAACATGGCCACCTAGAGACTTCCAAGAATAAAGTATAAATTTTTATCTTCCCTTGCTAGCATAATTATGCAAATAATTTCTGGCCAATAAGATGTAAACAAAAGAATTATGTGCAACCTCTGGGAAGAGAGGAAATGTAACTTTTTTCATTCTCTTCTTCATCTTGCTGTCTGGAGAGTGAACTTAATGGCTGAAGCTTGATCATCCATCTGGGGGCCTAGAAGCAGGAATAGAGCTAGGGAGAAGGCACTGGATTCCTAAAGATTATGGAGATACCATGCCATTCTAAGTTGCTTTTCTTTCTTATTTTTAATGGCTTCATTTATATGTACAAAACAAAATTCTATATGGTTTAAGCTACTATTATCCAAGGTTTTTTTATCATTTAAAATTAAATCTAAACTTAAGTAACTTAAAATTTGAGGAATAAGAGAAAGTAATAAATAAGGCATCTTATGGTAGATTAGATTGTTGCTAAGAAAATACTTACTCTTGACCTTTCCATGGGAGAAATATACTTCTATATCCCATTGATGTTGGATCTGACCATGTGACTTGCTTTGACCAATAAGATGGTAGGATACATGACACGAGCAAAGACTTGAACTGAGCCTCTGTAATTGGACCTGCCCTCTCACACTACTTCTCCTTGCCATGAGAGAAAACTTCTGCAGGATCCATTACCCCTTTGACCCAAGCCCCGGAATGAATATTCAAGGAGACCTAAACCCAACCCTCAGCCAGAGCTTGGAGCAGCTGAACTCGTTGGCCTGCAAATGGGTAAACATAAAATAAATGCTTGCTGTTTTATGCCACTAGATTTTATGATTGTTTGTCATCTAGCATTAGTTGAGTAATGCACATCTTTTGCAGACTCTGTTCAAATTTTTAAAAATTTTATGCATTGAGAACTGTAATCTATGATTTTCAAACACCCCAAAATCATCATTATAGTTCATGATAGCATTAGACCAGCAGATTGCTAGCCTTTTAGTGCCAGTAAAATGACTTGAAGAGATGAACACTTAACTCATATTTACCCTATAATATACTCCATGTAATTAAGGTCAGAATTGAGTTACATGGAGTGGCATGTTCTTTCTGTGCTCATTGGCTTTTACAATTGTGACAGTTTCAAATTGAATTCATAAACCCAGTTTGTCTGGAAATATGGCAGTAGAGCAATCGACTGCCTTTCCTGTGACCACCAGGCATTTGAAGGTTTCCTCTTGTATTATAAACTTGAAAATAGGAATCTCTTCACACCACTTAGTCCTGATTTCCCTTATTTTTAGCAACTGACACGACAATCATTCTTATGGAGGACATTAATAACTACTAGAGGTGCAAATTATTGCAAGAGAGGTAATGCTTCTCAAGAGAGCATGTTTAGCTTTATTATTCTGTCTATAAAACTTTCCTGTCCACAGAATCCAATGTGGGTTGTTTTGTTTTGTTTTTCTCTTTTGGGGGCTATTTGCTTAGCTATCTGAAAAGGCTGCCTCTCCTGATCTTCCTAAATAAAACTCTTCTTTATTTGTTCGGCTTTCCTCCTAATTCTCTCCAACCATCATCACTGCACATATGTGGACATGTTTTTTCTCTAGGATCCTGCTTTACTAACAGTGACTCCTGAAAGGCTGTGGACCCACAGGGCTAAATTTTCTACAGACTTCTGCATGAGTTCATGCTTCTTTTCTGTGTGCTTGGCTTCTTGGATTTTCCTGCAGTCTTTTTTTTTTTTTTTTAGTTGATTTTAGAAAGAAAGAATGCACTTATTGATGCATTCATTGGTTGTTTCTTGTATGTGCCCTGACTGGGGATCGAACTCACAACCCTGGCATGTTGGGATGATGCTCTAACCAACTGAGCTACCTTACCAGGGCTCCTGCAGTCTTTGACTTGTCACAACAGATTGATTAAAACCTATTCCTCTCATTCCCCCCTTCCAAACCTTCACTTCACCAAGCTCCTTCCCTTCACTATAATAAATCCCTTGTTCCAATAATACTTACAAGGGCTCTGATTTCCTGACTGAGCTCATTTGTTTTTATGGCATTTGCTTTCCACTATGTTCTGCTCCCCTGCTAGCAGCCCATCACTCACAGCTGCCAATCAGACAGGTAGCCTTTCTGAGCTCCTGTGCATAGGAAGGCACAGAACAGCAGAAAAGGGGCGCCTTCTTGGATTTTGTGTTTCAGTAGCCTATGTCCGCAGCACCCTAGGCACCATGGTGAATTTACAGGACCATTGTGACATATTTGAATTTTTGAGCTGTCGATGCACCAACTACTGCTATTAAATTGTTTGACTCTAACTATTTAATAAAGAAAACCATTAAGTTTTTAGGTATTTTATTTGTTTGGTCGCTTGTTATTTATTTGTTTGTTTAGGACTAAGGATGCCATAAAAAAATTATTATCATACTAAGGATATCATGAACCTAGACAGGTGCGGAACCTCTGTAGACCAGGAAAGACTCATAGCATAAAGAGAAAATATAAAGCGTAAGAGCCCTTCGCCTAGGCTCCTCACTATCATAAGACTCCTTGGCACATAAAGGGGACAGAGTCACAACCTAGTGCTCTTTTTTTAGAACCAAGCTGTTTGTGGAATCTTAGAACAAAGGAAACTGGTCCCTATATTCTGAACAGGCCCCTAAAATTTGGCACAGAAGGTCTTAACAGCCTCCACTGAGCTTTACAAACCCCAGAATGATATGGAGCAGCAGTATGATTTTTCAAGAACACTAAAAAGATGTGAATGTAGGTAAGAGCCCTGCCAGATCTGAAGGCCTCATTCAGGCAGAAATAAAGAATGCATGCATGATGAGGTACCTGAACAGGGTGGAGCAATGGGTATCTCAGAGATTCCTGTGTGACCAAATGTCCTTTTTAGCCCAGAGGGCTTAGACGTAAGTCCTGCAGATATTAAATGCAACTAAAGGGAATGAGAAATAGAGGTATAAGGGAACTGACCACATTAACAACAGTTAGTAGTATAGGAATGGGTGTTTAAACAGAAATTGAGTTATTGAAAAGTAAAGGTACACTTCTTACATACTTTGACCTGTGGACTGAGATTTATAACACCATGACCATATAAAATGGAAATGATTTCATCACTATTAGGGCACTATTATTTCTAAGAGACTTTGCTTTCCTTTTCAAGAAAAATATCCTGTCTAAACATGAAGAAGAAAAAGTTTGATACTGCTAACAGAGAGAGAATGTGGTTCAAATCAAAATCCACTTAAAATCTGCCATGCCCACTGTGACATATTTTATAAATATTGGAACTAGAAGAAGACACTAAGAATATTTTCCAGTGGTGTTCAAACATTCTTAAGTTCAGGAACTGTCTCCCAAATAGAATATTACAAGTAAAATATTATTAGAGACCCCAAGGGATAAAAGTGATGTTATAGTAACAAAATTTCACTCTTAATTCAAATTTATAATATGCATTGATCATTTAAAAAAACAACCAGTAAAAACACTACAGCTATTTTACCAAAGCAAAAATATAAAAAATTGAAGGTTACTGGTGTCAGTTGTAGTCTTAAATCAAACAAGTGATCTTATATCAGCTATGTTGCTCAGTTTATTTCTAGTAGGAGAACAGAACATAGTATTTTGTATTCCCCATTTCTGTTGCCTGATTCACAAGATAAATAGATGGTAGTGGTAATAACTTTTTAATGGTTTATCTTTTTGTCTCAGATTATTCTTCAGTGTTCTAATTACCTATTTAAATGTAAAAAAAAGACTACTCTAAAACCTAGTGGCTTAAAAATCACAACAATTCTTTAAATCCAGAATTCGGGCAGAATTTGGATGGTTGACTTCTTCTGCTTGGTGTGGCAGTAACTGGAGTCATTCTTCAATGATACTCAGCTGATAGATGATCTTGTCTTGAGTGACCAAAATGACTTCACTTACACGTCTGATGCTTTGGTGGGAACAACTGGAAGATGGGCTCAGCTGGGCCCTTCCTCCTCTCCATACAGACTCAGGGCCTCTCCATGTGGTCACTGAAACAGACTAGTGAAATGTTTTGTATGATGGTTCAGGGTTCCAAGAATGAGCACTCCCAGAGGCCTTTCCAGAAGCTACAAGTCATCTTGTAACCTAGCTTCAGAAATTCAGAACATCCTTTCCGACATGTTCCATTGATCCAACAAGTCATTAAGGCCTTGTGAGGAATGGACTCTACCTCTCAATGGGGGGAATGGCATGTGCATACAAGGAGTTGAAGGAATTGATAGTGGCCCCTTGTAGAGACAAGCTACCATATTCAGGGAAACCAATCAAGGCATTTGAAAGAAAAGTGCCATTTCAATATGTCATAAGTAACAATATCTATAAACAGTCCTTAATTGGCAAATGTTCTGTGTGGAGAAAATCAAGATTCTTCAGAATGTCATTGTTAGGTGGAAAAATAATTTTCAAATTATGACATGGTTAATGGTGTATTTTTTAAATCCCAGAGACTGCCCGGCTGGTGTAGTCAGTGGTTCAGGGTTGACCTATGAACCAGGAGTTCACGGTTTGATTCCCCATCCAAGCATATGCTCAGGTTGTGGGCTCAATCTCCAGTAGGGGGCATAGGAGGCAGCCAATCAATGAATCTCTCTCATCATTGATGTTTTTATCACTCTCTCCTTCTCTCTTCCTCTCTGAAATAAAAAAAATACTACATATATATATATATTAAAATCTCAGAAACCTGAGAAAACATGTTGTCAGATATTTCCTTAAATTTTTAAGATAATCAGATTTATGTTATTGTGTACATTGAGTCTAAACTGTTTTCATTTCTTTACTGACACTTTTATCTATAGTTGTAAATCATCGGGATCTTGAATTGTTGAACAAACATGAGCTTGTTCAGGTTCTAGAATTTACTACTCACATCATTACCAATAATCCTGAAGATCCTGTAATTAAAAATTTAAGCTCTAATAAAATTGAGATTTGCTTGCACTGTATGCAAAGATGCTAGAATCTTCTTTTCTTTTAATAGCTAGTGATCGTCTTATATAACATATGATGACTAATTAAGTAAATTTTGATAACAACTTTTCTACAAGTCACAAATTATTTGATGCTTTTTCTGCCCTTACCACTGCTCTTGCACAGTGATTGAAGACATTTTTACATTTGGAAACAGCTTTTTACTCATCTTTTCTTTCTAGCTTCTATGAATGATGTACTTGATGGAATACTATGTCGTCTTTACTTCTGTATGCCAGAACATACCATAAATTGGGCAAAACTGAGAGATCCAGAGTATTTGCAGTATCCTTTGAATTGTAAAGAATTCTCAGCTTTTTTTAAAATTAAATTTATTGGGTGGGGTGACAATCCTATATAATAAAAGGGTAATATGCAAATCGACTGAATGGTAGAACAACCAGTCTCTATGACACACACTGACCACCAGGGGGCAGATGCTCAACACAGGAGCTGCCCCCAGCCCGCAGACTCTGATTGCTGGAAATGGGGAACCAGGGGTGGGTAGTGTCCCTCCCTCCCCCCGCTGGTCACCCCACACACAGAGGGCAACCCACAGCAGGGGGGCGGGGCAGGTGAGTTGATGGGCACAGCCAACCTCTTGGTCCCTCCCCCGGCCTGCAGGCTCCAATCACCCAATAGCAGATGAGGAACCCGGGTGCATGACGGTGAGGGGCGGGGCTGGCTGCTGGCAGCCAGGGAAGATGGCCCTGATCACAGGCCAGGCCTAGGGACCATACCTGTGCATGAATTTTGTGCACCGGGCCTCTAGTGGTTAATAAGATTATATATGTTTCAAGTGTAGATCTGTATGTTTTCTTTATTAAATTTCAGCTTCTTAACTAATACAAGTTCAATATACATTCTTAAATACATTCTAGAATATGTATGTTATCAGATAATGTTACTGATATGCTCCCATAGTTGTTACTATATCAGTAACTTACAAAATAACTTGTTATTTTTTTTGCCAGTCCACTAGTTTTGCCTGAATTCACTCTTGTAGTTGCATTGGTCAGGTGACTTGCCTGGGCCCAGGAGGTCTAAAAGGTCTCACTCATATGTCTTGGGCCTTGGTGCTGGCTGTTAACTAACCCATAATTTCTGCATCATTTCTCATCATTCAGTTGCTTGACTTCTTTTCATGGTAGCCAGAGCATTTCAAGAGGGAAAGAAAGACAAGACCTCCAAGGCTTTGGAGGTCTACCTCTGAACAGTGTAACTTTAGCAATATTCTAGTAGTAAAAGCAAGTCAAGAGGCAAGCTCAGATTCAAGTGGGAAATATATTCTATCTCTGGATTTGAGGAGCTCACAATATTTATGAAAGAATCTGGAATTCTTATTTTTATATTTACAAAACTTTATTTCAAAATGGTATTATAACTTGTCATAGAACATAGAAGTATCTTGCAAAATTTCAATGTGTATATCACATTGAAGATTTGGGCATTTTTATTACCATAAAACCAAATCCTAGGGATAAATAATGGTTAAAAAAAAATAGTGCTTTTAAGTTTTCATTTCTTTACTGACACTTTAATCTGGAGCTGTAATTCACTGAGACCCTGAGTTGCCAAGCAAATATAAACTTGTATCATAGTGACTTTAAAGAGAATTTTTTGCATACTGCTTTCATTTGCATACTGCTGTCAGTTTGGTCGATAAGATTTGAAGATGCATTTGGTAGTTTATAGTATGAGTTTTTTTATTCTGAGCTTAATCAATACAGCACATCTATCCTAAAATGTGAACCTGATCGATATTATCATTTTCATCTTCACATTTGCTTTTTAAATGTCCTTCTTTTAACCAGTAATTCATTTCTAGTTGCAGGTACTTATTCCACTTCACCTAAAAAAGAAAAAAAAAAAGTATGTATATATGTAAAAGTTAAGCACAACGCTTCTAAAACATAGTAACAAGCATCTAAAATAAAAACAAGCATTAAAACACGCGGCCATATGCATTCTCAATAGAGGCAGTCACTTAGATTGACACCACTGAAGCTTGCATCGTGAATAGAAGCAGGCCAGACAGATGTGCATGCATCTGATTTGTCGTTTGTTTGATGGCAGCCTCTGTATTCACTTGTATAGTTACCTATGAGAGGACATGGGCCTGAATTTGCAGGAAATGTGCAGAATTTTCAAGAACTAGATTCTTCTTAGTCAATGACACATTTATAAGGCAATCAAATATAGTCACAGGAGGCTTTATTCCAGGATTAACACAGAAAAAGAGGTTAATGTAACAGTGTTTGGGTGGTTGCAAGTATGCTAAAATTGGGTGCGGGGTTGGAGGGGGTCAATGGAGGAAAAAAAACAAAGGGAACATCTATAATACTTTCAACAATAACAATAATTTTTTTAAATGCTAAAATTGGGGATTTCACATCTTTTGTTTATACCAATTGAAATTTTTTAACAGTCCAAAAAATGCCTTTTAAAAGTGAAATTTGAATCAAATGTTCTTAGAATGTCTGTAGCGGTGTGAAAACCACTAATTTGGTCAAGTAGACAATATAACCTAAAGAAGTTAAGAATCTTGCCCAAAGGATTAAGGAACTGGAGCAAAATCCAGGTCATGAGATTCCCAGTCATCATCTTACTAGACTTTGCTGTCCCTCAGCTCTCTCTAATTTTCATCCAACCTTGGTTCTGCTGTCCTGAGATCTCAAATAGCTAAAGTTTAGGAAGAGAAGAGGAAACGTTTTATTAAGATAAACAATAGCACCATATTCACAGAACTAAAAATGACATTGAAAAATCATTCTTTTTCTATCAAGTTTGTATGCATGTGTATAATGTAATATATCACAGAGAAGATGTATTGCCATCAAAATTCCCCTTGGAACAAGACAAAGCAAATCCTCCTCATAGTTTTTATTTGCTTTAAGTTCTTCAATAAATCAGAGGGGGGAAACTCTTGCTAACATAAGTTTTCAAAGTACTGATTTGGGGGCTCCAATTCCTCTCCAAACGATTTATTGATTTAATTGCTCAGATACAATACCATAGATGGAATCAAGATCTAGTCTGCCCAATTTTCAAGAAGGACAATCTCCTACTCCCTCAAAGTAATAGAATTATTACTTTCGTGGGCACAACTTGAAAACTTTATGCTAAAAGCTGAAGAAGAAACAATATCTAGTGTTGAGGAGATTTTAGAAAACTAGGTATTATAAATTGTTTCAATATTTCCAGAGGGCAATTTGGCAGAAAGTGTTTAAAAGTCTCTTAAAATTGTGCAGTTCTTTTGACTGAGCAATTTTACTTCTAGCAATTTAACGTAAAGAAGTAATCTCCCTATGTATATACATTTCCCATTAAATATGGTAATCATAGTATGTTTTTTTCACATCATCAAATTAGCAATCACCTGAAATCACCTAAATGTCCAAGAACACAAAACTGGTTAAATAAACTGTTATTTCCATACATGAGCCAATCATCTATAGTGACTAAATTCTTAGTATTTGGAATGATACAAATCTCGGTTCATGTCACATACTACCTGTGGACAATGACAAAGTTGGTTATTTAAATTTTCTCAGTCTTAGCTTCCTCATCTATAATATATAAAAAGCCAGTGTCCGTGATGACCAGGACGACCAAACGTCTGGTCACCATGAGGTGGCATTGACCACCTCTCGGTTCTTCCCCCAACCCCGGCCCATGAGCGGGGCAGGGCGGGACTAGGGACTGGCAAGTGGACTGAACCGCTGACCTCTTGGTCCCTGCCCCGGCCCGCAGGCTCCGACGGATCAGCGATGGTGAACCGGGGAATCGGAGTGGGTGGCAGGAGGACTAGACTAGCTCTCAGGCCGTTTGAATCACCAGCTCATCCCCGGCTGCTCAGGGCTCAGGCCTGTGGAAAGCGGCGCTGGCGACTTCACCTCCATGTGCGTGTGCCGGGCCGGCCACTGATGGAACACGCTGCGCGCTCAGGGCCGCTCATGCCGGAGCGGGTAGGTCGCAGGCATGCCCCACAGCTTCCGTCAGCACCTCAAGCCCAGCAGCAGCGGCATTACTTGGGAGCTATTAAACATTGTTTTATAAAAGAATCTTTAGTCTTATTGAGACTAAAAGATACAAAAGAGTATATATGATGATGCCAAGTTTATGCACACATTCCTTTTTACATTGAAAAAAGCATTGGAAGATCATCATCAAAGTGTTAAAAAATTATACCTCTAAATGTTCAAATTCTGGATGATTTTCATTGTTTTCTTTTTCATATAGTCCAAATTTTCTACAATACAGTTTTTATTTTACATGCAGGAAAAAAACACTATTTTTTAAAAATAAACAAACCTTTACTAGTATATCAGTTGCTATTTAAACTGCATGCTGGGTTTTCTTAGTTCCATTTTTACCGGAGAGGAAAGCAGACCTCGGGCTAAGTCCCTTGTTGAATATGACTGCTCCCTACCACCCCTGGAGGGATCTCCCAGCCTCACTGTAAAACCAACTAGTTATTGTTTATACTTTATTACCCTTAGATTCTGTAGGCAGACAGTAGTTTTGATGCTCAGGAATGTGAAATTTTAATAATTTTTTAAAACTGTGAATAGTCAAATCATCTCCAAGGGCATAAAATAGGGTTTTCTTCTGCCTTCCCTCATCCTTTTTTTCTACTTTATGAATAAACAGATGTTTCTTGCCTACTACTATGGTGAAGACATGGGATTTAGAGCTCAGAAATAAATAAGATATATTTCTTATGCTGAAAGTGCTCATAATTTTTTTTAAATAACATTTCTATAACAATTTACAAAGCACTTTGCATTTATACCTCTGTTTAATTTTCATAGCAAAATTGTAGGGGGTGAAATAGTATTACTATAGTGATGATCGATATATGGTTGAAGATATGAAGAGGCATAAGTAATTTATTCAATTACTGGTGATCTTGAGACAGATCCTACATCTCCTTATTTCAAGTCTGTTTTTGCACTAAACTGCCACTAAAATGTATTAGTTAGGTATATGTGTGTGTTATATGCATTATCAATTATATGCATTATCAGTCTCTGGTCTGTTTTGAATCTGCTCAAAGAGGCCATCTATCTGGTTCACATATCAGAACATATAAATTTACTACTATGAGTTGTTAAAGACATTCTCTTCTGATGCACTGTCTACTACATCAAGTGCTGTATAAATGTTTGTGCTTTCATTGTTGTTGCTTTATAATTTATTACTAGAGAAAGCTTTATTTCCCCAGAGGAAACTATGTATTTCCTATGTAATAATAAGAATTACCTAATTGATGATACCTCTTTTGTTGACTTGGCTTTCCAACCAACTCAAAGCCATATTTGAACCCATGTATGGCTAGTAATAGTCGGTATCCACTAAATATTTGGTGGGTGGCCCCAGACAGTGTACACAATGGTTAGAGCATTGGCCTTCACAACAAAGAGTCACAGGATCGACTCTAGGTCAAGGGCACGTACCTGGGTTGCAGGTTCAATCCCTGGAGCTGGTCAGTGTGCGTGCAGAAGGCAACCAATCAATGTGTCTCTCTCACATCTCTCTCTCATTTTTCCCTCCTTTTCACTCTCTCAAATAAATAAATAAACGAATATTTGCTGGATGAATGAAAGAAAGAATGTGTAAAGCAGCTATGTTGACCTTTATGATTTGCACATTTGTGTTGTTTTGCTTAGTCCTTCTATTTCTGTCTATATGTTATTATTATTTGACTATATGTATTCTTTATTATAATCAGCCTCAAATTCTTTTCAGAATAAGCCAGGAAATAAATAAATCAATAAGCAAATATCTACTGTACAGACTGCATATTAAGGCCTTTACCCAGGACTTCTAATGCAGGTTTCAACACTTTCTAGAAGTAGGACAGTTCCTGAGAACATGTAGATATTCACTCATAATGTTTCCATAGGCAGTAAATCAGAATATAATTTGATGAGAAGAAAGCGGTGGCCTTGTCAGCAGATGCTAAAGACAATAAAGGCTTATACACATTTTAAGGGCCCATTTACTGCAGTTCTCAGTCTCCCAAAGCAAACATGTAGATTTGCCCTTCAACCCTTCACAATCACATGCTTCAAGATGTCCTTGATGTCTCTCTTCCTTCTCTTTGTTTTCTTACATATAAACATTTGTACCTGATTTCACCTGTGTAAAAACTGTAATAGGAAGTGGAGAGTGAAGATGAAGAATTACTTGTCTAGCTCTCAGATCCTCCCCGATACCCAAACACCTCTTTCACAATCGCCTTCACAATGCATGTGTACATATCAGATTCTGTGCAACATGGCTTTGTGACATGGTCACTGTACAAGAAGTTCACAGTCTTGATGTTTATAATACTAATGTTGAAAGTGTAAAGAGAGCTATTTTCATCTATTTAGGAGGCATAGAACCAGGTATTTAGGGTAAGTGTAAAGCAGATTCTTTTGGAGAAAATCTGAGCTAATTTTGAAGGATGATAGAAATTAGCCAGATTGGGTTGGGGGCAGGGCAAGTGTAAAGTTGCAGATAGGAAATAGTATGCCATGTGCAGCAGGTACACACCTGCAGCATAGGTTTCTAAACTACTGAAACTGCCAGGAGTCATTCCTTGAGCCCAAGAGTCCTCCTTGGAGACTCTAGTTGCCCAAGTCTCAAGGATCCCCAGGTGGGGATTAGAGTCCCCAGTGGGCATGAAGTCGGAGACAGCATATTTGGGTTTGTACATTAGTTATTTAACTAGCTGCTCTGTGGAGGACTGTTCAAGAAAATATAACTAAACACGGGGAGAAAAACTGGAAGCCTCTTCAGAATTTCAGATCAGAGAGGATGAAGACCTGGACCAAGTCAGTGATGCAGAGAGAAGCACAGACAAATTCAAGAAAAGTTTAGAAATTAAAATCGCTAGAATTGGTAAATGTAGAGAGGAAGATAAGTAGAGGAGTCCTAAGCCGTTGGTGTGGGTTACTACAAGACTGTTAGCATCACTAACTGAGGGAAATCATAGGTGAGGATATGGGGTTTCATTTTAGACAGGTTGAGATTGAGGTGCCTGTGGGACCTTTAACTAAAGATGCCATCAGCATATACAACTCCAAGGCTTAGAGAAGTGATGAACAGATAGAATAGCAAAAACTGCTGCTGATATAACCACCTAGAGATGGGAGAATGGAAGTGAGAAGAACACTGGGTTTTGTGAGGCCACCAGCATTTACTGTTTTGGCAGAAAGACAGGAGGAGTCCATGTTGGAAATGGAGAATGGTAAAGGGATATTAAAAAAAAAAATTAAGAGACAAAAAGTTTCCAGATGAAATGCTTCATCCTCAGTGTGAAATGCAGCAGAAGATCCAGTAACATAAAGACAGAAAAGCATCCTCATTTGTTTTTTATTTTGGTTTTTTGGGATTTTTTTGCAGTTAAGAGATCAGTGGTAACCTAGAAAAAAAGCTTCAGGAAGTAGAATGTTGGTTGCCAGAAGCTGGAGAGAGGGGAAAATGGGAAGTTGCTGTTCAATGGATATATTTTCAGCCATGTATGACTGAAAAATAAGAATGTGCATATAGTTAATAGTACTGTACACTTGAAATTTTGTTAAGAGAGTAGATTTCATTTTTTATTTTTATTTTTTTACAGTAAAGAGTTGATTTTATTTTTTTTTTACAATAAAAAGAGAAAAAAGCATTCATAAAATAGCTAAAGAGTAAAACAATTATAAAATGATATTTAAAAAAAAAAAAAAAAAAAAGAAGAGCCCTAGTCAGTTTGGCTCAGTGGATAGAGTGTCGGCCTGTGGACTAACAGGTCCCAGGTTCAATTCTGGTCAAGGGCACATGCCGGGGGTTTTGCAGGCTTGATCCCCAGTAGGGGGCATGCAGAAGGCAGCTGATCAATGATTCTCTCTCATCATTGATGTTTCTCTCTCTCTCTCTCTCTGAAATCAATATATATATAGTATTACATTACATTATATATATTTATATAGAGAGATATATTATATATTTTTTTAAAAAGGAGAAGAAATAGTCCCACTTTTATTGTAATATTGGAAGCCAGACTGAGGTGGACTAAAGGAACATGAAAGGGAATTGAAGGTGTGGACAGGAAATGGACAAACCTTTTTGGAGCCAGGTGCAATGAAAGTGATATGAAACTGGGTGGCAGATAGAGGGTGGAGGCTTGGCTATCCGTGGAATTTGCTGTCAGCATTTTCTTATCTGAGAGATAATCCAAATTTTCAGCCTATCTAAACTCCACGTATGGCTCTGCTAGGAACAATAGTTTTCTACTTGTCTCTAATGATGTTGCTGTGGAGCTTTTCAAATTGTTTTCAGCACATCCTTGAATTGCTCCCTGGACTGTTCCAGTCCACTCTGTTAACTTGGTTGTCATCTACCTCCTTTCATGAGCCCTACCCAAAGAGCTGACGCCTGATCATTGTGGCCTACATTGTTAAGGAGTGGCACATTCCACGGCCTTCTTCTGAAGATGAAGTTTTCTGATTTGTCAAGTGATGCTAATGGCATTTCTGGGTAGTCGTATTTATAATGGTACACCATTCTTGTAGATATTTTAGGAACATTAATCTTTATTCAAAAGAAGATTTAGGCCCTTACAGGGTTTTGGTTTTTCTTGACTTTGATGAAAAGTTGTAAATTATATATTGATGTTGTGCTGTTGTGAATTACATTCTTTGAAAGTCATGGGAAGGTCTTCAGAGTCAAAAGTGATGTAACATGCCTGGATGGTGTGGCTCGGTGGTTGAATGTTAACCTATGAACTAGGAGGTCATGGTTCAATTCCCGGTCGGGCATATGCCCGGGTTATGGGCTCAATCCCCAGTGTGGGGACTACAGGAGGCAGCCAATTGGTGATTCCCTCTCATCATTGATATTATATCTTTATCTCTCCCTCTCCCTTCCTCTCTGAAATCAATTTTTAAAATATTTTTTAAAGTGATGTAGTTATATCTCAATTTTAAAATCAAATTTTGTTTAGGAAAGTGATATCAAAAGACTAATTATAAACTGCGACTCACTTTAATTCAGCAGTGTAAACAGAAATAGGAAGATATTCCCCAAAATCTTCAGAATAGAAATTACTCTGTAGGACTTGCTTTATAAATTATTTGATTAATTAATTTAAATACTCAAGGCCGCCTCCCAAGGCAGGCGGCTGGGCTGGGTGGAAACCACACCTGGTTCCCCTTCAGAAGGGGTAAGGGGGAGGCTGAAGGATGGCTTTGGGGCCAGGTGGGCACCCAGCTGCCCTGGGAGGCCTGTTCTGCCTGCCACTCTGTAGATGGGTCCCCTCTGGTGGCCACAGTGCACAGGCTGAGCCCCTCAAGGTGCTGAACGTCAGCACAGACTCAGTGCTCACCGTGTTTGGGGGGTTAAGGAGGGGTGTGAGGGTGGGGGGTTTGCCCACCTGGTGTCTGCACCCTTCTGTCTAAGGGGTCAACCCACCAGCCCCTCCCAAACTGGTTTGAGGACCCTGGGGCTGTAGGCAGGACCTGGGAGACCTGTGACAGGCTGGGGCCCCGGGCTCAGCAGGTCCCTGGGGCTGCAGGGGAGCGCTGAGGGTGCTGCGTGCTGAATGGGGGCTCTAGGGTATGAGAGATGCTGACGCCGAGGTGGGGTGGCATCAGGGACTTGGACCAGGCAGCACTGGGGCAGAGCCACATCTCACAAAGTGAATGCAGGAAGTCAATTGGTTTGCAGATGCTGAATCAATTTCTTTTCGAGGTAAAACAAAATCTGCCAGGGGAGGCAGGCGATGGAAACCAGATACAGGAAAAATAATGGTACTTTGTCATCTAAGCCACAGATGGCGTTCTCCACACAAGGCCCTCGCCCAATGCAGCGGGACTCCGCCAAGGTTACCAGCTGGGAGGGACCGTGGGATAAAGAGAGCAGCCGCCCAGAGGCACTGTCCCCTGTGGGTGGAGGAGGGAGGTGGGGGGAAGAGTGAAGTCCATCAGAGAAAATGGTCACAGGGTGAGGGTCTGCTTGCCCAGAGGCCACAGGTAAAGGAGACAGAGGCTGTGGGCAGCCCAGGGCTCCATTTTAGTTCTGTCCTTTTAACTGCTGTGTGCCCTCGAGGAAGTCGCTCGCCCTTTCTGTGCTACAGTAGCCTCACCTGTACAGTGGGCCACAGCTGCTCCTCACGGGAGTGTGAGGTGATTGTGTGTGTGTCCCACTTGCCTGAGGGCTTTGCACTTCCTAGTCAGCACCCCTGCCTCACCACCCTTCCCTCCCCCAGCCTTCCAGGGACTTCACAGGCCTCTCTGGACCTCTTGCATAGACTCTGGACAGGCCACTGCTCTCCTGTCTCTTTTTCAATCCCAGCGGTCACAGTCCCAGCAGGAAAGAGATGGCACACACTAACGATTTTCCAGATGGACTTTGGCAAAGGGGCTATTGATAGGTGTGAGAGCAGGGGCAGACAGCCAACCAGGGAGGTGGTACCCGGGAAACAGAGACTATCCAGGGTCTCAAGGGGGTGGAACCAGGTGATCATGTGAGCATGGGCCCGTGAACAAGGGGGTAGAGCCACGTGATCACACAAGAGTGGGCATGTGAACAAGGGGGCTGGGCCACATGATCAAGCGGAAGTGGTCATGTGAGGACAGAGGAAGATTGAAGGGATGCAGCCAGGAGCCCCCAGAAGCTGAAGAGGCAGGAAGGGCCTTCCCCTAGAGTCCTCCCAAGGAGCACTGCCCCAGACACCCTGATTTTAGATTTTGGCTCCAGAACAGGGAGAGCACATGTTCCTGTTTCCTTAGGCCAGTCTGTAGTCATCGGAGCAGCAGCCCCAGGAAATAGACCCCTCCTTGACCTTCCTTTTGTTCCAAGGACCAGGTTCTGGGAACAGCTGAGCCCTATGCCCCAGCAGGGGAGACCCCATAGACCAGTGATGGCAAACCTTTTGAGCTCAGCATGTCAGCATTTTGAAAAACCCTAATTTAACTCTGGTGCCGTGTCACATATAGAAATTTTTTGATATTTGCAACCATAGTAAAACAAAGGCTTATATTTTTGATATTTATTTTATATATTTAAATGCCATTTAACAAAGAAAAATCAACCAAAAAAATGAGTTTGCGTGTCACCTCTGACACGCCTGTCATAGGTTTGCCATCACTGCCCTAGACCTCTCACTGCAGGGGCTCACAGGGAGATTCATCCCTGTGTCTGTGCCTTGGCCTTGTCTCCCACTCCCCTGGGGGCTCCTCAGCAGTGATCGGGCAGTGGGCACCTGTAGAGAGCGCCTGGGAAGGCACATGGGCATTTCTTCAATTATTGTCAGTTGAAGCCAGTGGTGTTGGCAAAGCCACATTCTGGAAGCACGTTTTGCCAAAAGGCAAGAGTGTTGTCAGCTTGACCTTCAGCCCAGGTGCCAGGGGGTGGGATTTGTTACTTAAATCCAGCCAAGCACCAGGAATGAATACGACTTGGGCCCACCCAAGAATGCACATAATCTCCTTTGTCTTGACTTTTAGTAAAACTTCCTGTTTTTTGCTGTATAAAATAAACACACTGTATCTGCTCAGGGTCACTGCCTCTGTCCCTGGGTCCCACCTGGCCCCAGCTTTTTCCTTCCATCTCTGTGTTTGTCTCTTTCTTTCATTTTCTCAATCCCCAGCCGCCCCTACTCAAGAACCGGACCGCTCTCTAGCCACACTGGATGTGGAGAAGAGAGACATATTTACAGGCACCAGGGCAGGCTGCTTGGCGGGAAGTGCAGGCTACGTGACTCCTCACAGCCTTGCTGAGCCCCCAGCTGCAGGATGATGCAGGGTACTCCCCAGCCCCACCCTTACCTCCCAGGCTTCCCCCTAATGAGTCCAGCCTGGCCCGCCACTTCCTGGAGCACTTGGGTTGACAGGAGCCAGCCACTGGGTTGTCGTGCCCTTATTCTAGATGCCAAAACTGAGGCTCAGAGAAGGGGAGCAGAAGTCTCTACCCCCAGCCCACCTCCCCCTCAACTCAGCCCAGCTCACAGGTGGCTCCCCCAGTTGCCATGGTGTTGGAGGAGGAGGAGATTTCTGAGAAGCAATCCAAAAATACACACCAGCTGGCCCCTCCTTCCTCACTCCCTCTCTCTAGTTTCAAAGCCTCTTTTTGTGCAGGTAGACAGGGCCTCTTCCTGGCCAGGCAGCCGAGAGCAAAGGTGGTCAAGGAGGCAGAGGGTCCAAGTGGTGGGTTCTGGGACCTCACCTTATCCAGCAGATTTCCTGGACTTGAGCTCCATCGCCCTCCCACAGTTCCCAGACCAGGCGGGCTCTTTCCTGCCTCCCTGCCTTCACACATGCAGTTCCCTCCACCTTGAATGCCCTTCCTCATCCTTCAAATCCCAGCTCAGCTTTAGCTCCACCAGAGAACCTTCCCTGAATCACTTGGGGCTTCCCCTGCATCCTGCACCCATGCCAGTCACAGCCATTTTCTTCACAGGGCATTGAGGTCTTGGGGTTGCTAGCTTTGCCTTTGTACCCCAGCCCCTGGCACAGACTGGTGCTCAGTATATCTGGAAGGGAAGGAGGGAAGGGAGCAAAGAAACACCTCTCAAAGGATTGGAGAGGATCTGGACCCTGAACACCTGACACAGGGCTGGGCACAGAACAAAGCCTGAAAGGGCGAGGGCTAGGCCCTCCACCTTGCCCCAGGGTAAGGGCTACGTCCTCCATCTTACCTTGGCCACGTGCTTGGCAAGGAGCTTCTTCCCGGAAGTCTAAGACTCTGCTAGCCACACCCAGGAACAAGACATCGACTTGCGCCTGGCCAATCGGCAGAGCACAGTCCTTTCTCCTCCCCTTATCCAACCCCCCCTTTAAAACCCATCTCTAGGCGGGGTTCTGTCTCTCAGCCACTTGGCTTGCCATTGTGTTGGTGAGTCTGGTGGACGGGGAGCTCAAGCTAGCTTGAAATACAGATTCTTCTGCTTTTGCATCGGATTGGCTGGCTCCCTGATGTGGTTTCTTGGGGATCTTGAAATCTGGGCATAACAAAGCCCACTCCCTTCCTGCCGCCTCCACTTGAGCCTGGGCTCCAGCACCTTCTGCCTCATCTGATTTGGAGCCAGCTCAGGGTCGCCTCCACACCCACAGCCTGTGTCTGTTGCCCACTTGGAGGCAAGGTAATTACACCAGGATGCAGACGTGCACTTGACTTCATAAGGAGCTAGAGTGTTAGGGAGAAAGGCCTCCATTCTCAGAAATCCCCGACTGTGCAAACTTGCAAGGGCCTGAGGGCTGACCTTGAGCAGGGGTTTTCAAGCAGTTTTCACACTGAATGCTTTCTGCAAACAAAGCCTTGCCTGACGGCCATTATATAAAACAGATGGAAACCAAGCTGCTTAGGGCAAAGCTGTGTGTGTTGAAGTTGCCTGGGAGAGGGGACCAGAGTTCCCTTTCCCCTGGAGCTCTGGGTCCCGGAGAGACGGGGGGTTGGGGTTGGTCCTGGGTGGGATGGGGCAGCCAGGAGAGAGGGAGAGCCCTGGGGAGAGTCCAGTGGCTGATATTTACTAACTGGTACAGAAAGGCCACAATATTTTCAGAACTGCGAGTTCATGCCAGTGTGGCTGGGCCAATGAACTCATCTTTCACAGCAAGAAGTCAGTCTATACAAATAAAAATGAAAATATGTCCTTGGAAAACATCATGACTTCAACATTTAATGTTCTCAGTTTCTTTTTTTTAATCTTGAAGGGATATTTTAGGGGAAGTATCTCTTGTCTAGAGGAAATATTTCTATGAATTCAGCGTTTCCATCAACTTCTCTTTCTTTTTCTTTTGTGAAATTCAAGTAAAATAAAATTTAAAATTATATCCGAAATATGATTGTTATGGTTTTCTAAAAGTATCTCCACCCCCAAAAAATAATAAATAAAATAAGTACTCAAGTACATATTGAGTGCCTAATACTTGCCATAGGTAGGCACATTGGTAAATGGAAGTAATGGAATTAGCTACCCAACTTTACCCAGGAACGTCAGTCACAGAAGGCACTAGAGACGGTAGTGTTTGAGCTGAGATTTGAAGAGTGACTGGAGTTCACCAGGTAGACCACTGGTAAAGGGCGTTCTTTAATGAGGGACAGGTTTGTGCAGAATGAATCAGAATGGATAAGCCAAAAGTGGAGGAAGTGGAGAATAAAATTAGAAGGCTGCTGCAGTAACTTGTTCAGGGGAGATATGACTACTCTGTGACAGGAGCTGGACAGATTAAAATAGTGTAATCGCTGACCTTAAGAAGCTCATGGTCTAGGAAAGAAAAAAAAATACATGTAAATGCTTCTGTAAGAGGCCGGACATACAAAAGAAAGAGAATAGGGACAAGTAGGTGTGGTGTGAGAAACAATCTTCTCCTTTGATGTGTGCTGTTATGAGTTGAATTGTGTGCCCTCAAATATTATACCTTGGAGTCTTAATTCCCAGTAGTCCAGCATGTGACCTTATTTGGAAATAGGACCATTGCAGATGTTATTAGTTAAGTTAAAATGAGTTTATACTGGAGTGGATGGGCTCCTAATCCAACCTGACTGGTGTCCTAATAAAAAAAGGGAAATTTGAAGGTAGACATAGTTATAAGAATGTCATGTAAATGTAAAGGCAGAGATTGGGGTGATGTTTCTAAAGCCAAGGATGTCAAAGATTGCCAGAAAACCACCAGAGACTTGGAAAAGATTCTTCCTCACAGACCTCAGAAGGTCCAACCCTGCTAACACCTTGATCTTGAATTTCTACCTCTAAAACTAAGACAGATTTCTGTTGTTTCAGCCAACTCGCTTATACTAATTTATTATGGCAGCCCTAGCAAACTAGTACATATGCCATAACTAGCCTCATTTTGTTAAGACAACCCAAATCTATAAAAGGTGCTATGAGTGTAATAGAAGTCCATGAAGGGACCTCTATTTGAAATATTTACCAAATACCCTAAAGTTTAAAAACCATAACCACATCATAACCCAATATTTTCCATCTTAGAGATAGAGTTAGCAGGTAGTAAATCAATAGAAACTCATTTTTTGGATATCTATTTCAAAATCCTATTCTTCTATTTCCTAAAGCCACTCACAAAATCCTTAATTTGTAACAGCTCCTTTCTGCTATTCTTCTGATTTTGAGCCATTTATTTGTCATCTGCCAATTCATTCCCATTTCAATCTCTGAAATTAAAGATACCCTCAGCCCTGACCAGTTTGGCTCAGTGGATAGAGTGTCAGCCTGCGGACTGAAGGGTCCCAGGTTCGATTCCTGTCAAGGGCATGTACCTTGGTTGTGGGCACATCCCCAGTGGGGGGTATGCAGGAGGCAGCTGATCAATGTTTCTAACTCTCTATCCCTCTCTCTTCCTCTCTGTAAAAAAATCAATAAAATTTATTTAATTAAAAAAAAGATACCCTCAGTCAGAGAATATTTAATAAGAGTAGATTAATCATCTTGGACAGAGTTCAAATACTGTTCTGATAAATAGGCTTTTCCTTTTTTAAAAAAATTATATATATTGACTTCAGAGAGGAAGGAAGAGGAAGAGATAGAAATATCAATGATAAGAGAGAATCATTGATCAGCTGCCTCCTGCACGCCCCCCTACTGGAGATTGAGCCCACAACCCCGGGCATGTGCCCTGACCAGGAATCTAACCATGACCTCCTGGTTCATAGCCGGTGTTGCTCAACCACTGAGCAACACCTGCTGGGCTAGGCTTTCCTTTTGTTTATGACCAATCCCAGTTTGGGGGCCTCTCCCCAAACATCAGGTCATGTTAGGCTTTCTTGGCAACCTTTAAGTGTCCCTGAGTGAGACTCTGTTTCATGACATTCCTGCTGATTCATTCTATAGCTGGCCCCCCCTGATAATCTGTGCTATCTTGGTGGATGTAGCCAGGCTCTGGATCCTTGCTTTCTCCACTCTGACCCATCTAGCACTGATTAAACTCTGACCTAGTTTTCTTTCTATTAAGCGGTGAAGATTTAATTTCCCAGGTTTAAAAATACAAAATACCTTTGATCGTTTGGCATAGCTCTCAGTATAAGTTAAGATATGCTATGATAATAAGCAACATGAAATTTCAGCAACTTAAAACAACCAAATTTTTCTTCTTGCTTTTGTCCATTAAGGTTCAGCTGGGATATCTGCTCTTCAGTCCTCTACTCCATTTTCTGTTCCTCCTTATTCTGGGACCGAGGCTGACAAGTAGCCACCATCTGGAATATCACCAGGAGTTGTGGTCAAGGGAAAGCGGGCTCTAGGGATTCTGCCATGGTATGTAAATGCTCCAGCCTAGAAGGGACTCACCTCACTTCCACAAAACTCATTGACTAGAAAGTTCAGTGTTTCCAATGCCAGGAAGGAGAGAACTGGATCTTGATTGGTAGCACCAAGGACTACCACACTTGACATGGATTATTTAGCTTCCATGTTATCCAGGTCCCTTTTCTTCTTGTTCACAAGACTCCTAAATAAAAGTAACATAACAGCTACATACTGCGTATGGTGCTAAGCTTAAAAGATATTCTGAGGATAAATATTTCTGTTATCCAATAAAACCCATTGGGAAATATGTTTAAGTCTTAGCTATTCATTAGTATATTTGAATCTCTGCAAGATTTTAAAAGGGAAAACCTATTTAATTTCACTCAATCTAGAATTTCCCCAAATCATTTAACCATAATATTTTTGTTTAGTAAAATATTATCAATTTGAGTAAAACACTTGGGTCAATACCATATTATCTCTTTTAATTGTATTACAACCCTATAGAGTGAGAAATAAGATACAACTGAGTTTTATTTATGACTTTTTAAAAAAAATCATAAGGAAGAAAACTAAATTGTTAATTTTGATCATTATAAATTTCAATTATATATTATTTATTTCCCACAGATAATTCAGACTTCATAGTGACTGTGTTTTTGAAAAGTCAAAAAGTTTAATTGCATAATGAATAAATTCCTCCAAACTCAAACATTAAACTGATAATCATTTTTATATATATATATATTTTTTTTTTTTTTATTGATTTTTTACAGAGAGGAAGGAAGAGAGATAGAGAGCTAGAAACATCTATGAGAGAGAAACATCGATCAGCTGCCTCCTGCACATCTCCCACTGGGGATGTGCCCGCAACCCAGGTACATGCCCTTGACCGGAATCGAACCTGGGACCCTCCAGTCCGCAGGCCGATGCTCTATCCACTGAGCCAAACCGGTTTCGGCAACTGATAATCATTTATAAAAGTTGTTCTTTATAAAGTGTAATCAATGGAGATAAAAATTTTTATAAGTTTTAACTTGGGAAATTTATTTCCTCCTTACCTTTCCTTTATAACCTTATTTTAATTCTAAAATCAACTTCAAAGAAGAACATATTATAAATTTACTGCATTTAGTTTAACCATATGTTTTTCTATTATAATAAAGAGCTAATATGCAAATAGTCATCACGCCCTCGCACTGGGGCCGGAGGACCTGAGGCTGCACCCCCGACCCTGCAGGGCTTGATGGGGATGGGGCTGGCCAGATCTGGGTCTCATACGATTTTGAGGTGCTTGCAGGTGGGCAGAGACTTGACTCTGGGTCCCACAGCGCACCCCAGTCTCTGACAAGAGGAAGATTTTCATATACATTTTACTAATTCTCTTTCATCTCTGACACTTCTATTATAGAGAAAGGGCAAATAGCAATATTAAAATATTTCCTCTAATTCCTTCTTAATGTGCACAAATTTCATGCACCGGGCCACTAGTCTATGTAATAAAAGCTTAAGCAACCGTTAAGGCAGAATGACTAGAACGACCAGTCGCTATGATGCGCACTGACCACCAGGGGGCAGAGACTCAACCCAGGAGCTGCCCCCCGTGGTCAGCGCACTCCCACGGGGAAGCATTACTCTGCCAGAAGCCAGGCTCAGGGCTGGTGAGTGCAGTGGCAGTGGTGGGAGCCTCTCCCAACTCTGTGGCAGTGCTAAGGAGCAGCAAGCTGAGCAATAAGGAGCAGCAAGCAGGTGGGCGGTAAGGAGCGAGGTGTCCCAGACTGCGAGAGGGATGTCGACTGCCAGCTTAGGCCAGCTCCCTCTGGGCTCCGGAACTGCGAGAGGGTGCAGGTGGGGCTGAGGGACCACCCCCCAGTGCACGAATTTCATGCACCAGGCCTCTAGCTGGATATAATTGTTGATTGTGAATTATGGTAACTACATAAGATAAAGGCTTACAGCCAAGACCGGTTTGGCTCAGTGGATAGAGCGTCGGCCTGCGGACTGAAGGGTCCCGGGTTCGATTCCGGTCAAGGGCATGTACCTGGGTTGCGGGCACATCCCCAGTGAGAGGTGTGCAGGAGGCGGCTGATCAATGTTTCTCTCTCATCGATGTTTCTAACTTTCTGTCTTTCTCCCTTCCTCTCTGTAAAAAATCAATAAAATATATTTTTTAAAAAAAAGATAAAGGCTTACATTTGGATAGAAAAGTCTTCATTCACTGAAAATTAAAATAATAATAACAAGCTTTAAAACCTCTACCACAATTTTCTTACATGTCAAAATAAAAAGCTGCCTTTTTAAATTACACAGTTGTACAAAATCCCTTAGGCCATTTATTGTAAAAAAAAATATCTAGTTCAGCATTCATGTTAGACTAACACTGCTTTTATTGCCGTTTTGTTTGCAGACTTTTTCCCTTAAATATGATACCATACTTCTAAATCTCTGCTCTTTCTTAGTTCCTCTTCTCTCTATTTAGAAAAGATTAGGTCACACTTTCTTAGCAAATTACAACTTTTCAGTGTTAGACATTTGTTTTTCCACAGCCATTCTTCTATTTCAAAGTATTATTTTTCTCCAATATTTTTATTCCTTCCTTGTTTTCCCAGTAAACTTTCAGCCAGTGCCTTTAATTTTATTTCACATTTGCTAACTCAAGGCACATTTTTATTACAGTAGCTCTGTTCTCACTATTTGAAAAAAATATATACATTTTCCATTAAATTCTTCCCTCTCCACTGCCCTACCCACCTACAAACACATGCACACACACAACAGCAACAACTAGTACTACTGCAACTACAACAACAAAACAGCAACAACAAAAAACAGATCTTCCAGACTGAATGCCATTCAGTTGCTCCCAGAAATCTAAGCAGGTTGAGAGCAGAACCCAGCCCTTGTTTACCAGCAGTAGCTAAGCCGATTGGCTGCTGATTTACAACAGCCCTAACCAGTGTTTCCGGAAAAATGAAGCAAAGCTTCTGTAATTAACAGAAGGTGGTTGTTACACTCTAATAAGAAAAGTAAAGGGCCAATTCCACTGACTTATAGTTCTTATTCTAGATGAGGGGTGCTGTTGAACTCCTGCTGAATTCCAGTTTAGTGAACAAAATCAGGTTTTCTCGAATTATGAAACAGAACAACATGATAAGGTTAATCTGATACTTGTAAGCAGAGCTAGTACCACTGCCTTCCCCTCACCTCCATTAAATAGGGCCAATGAAAACGCTCCTTGTGGGGGCCCTGCATTGCTGTGCCTTTACTGATGGGGTCCAGTATGAAAACGTCCATTGGGTTCTTGAATGAAGGCTTTATTGGTAGGAATGGTGATGTTCAGGCATTTCCTCTATCCCATTCTTTTGCTTTATTTCTCAATGTGTTCAGAATCTAGAAGAAGGGCACTGTTTGGTGGACCGTCAAGAAGATTCCAAAAGTGGCTAATTAGCTGCTAACATTTAGAAATAAAGCAAACGAAGTGGAATCAGGGGGCAGAAATACACACACACACACACAGTAATGGCTTTTGATGAAGTCAGGACAGGTGACTTTGGGCTTTAGATTTTAGTGTAATGGTGAGACATTTTGACTTTAGTGGTTTGTAGAGATTTATATTAGCCAAGCTGACTTAACAGATGGGCAGATTCCTACTACAGTCTGATGGTGAAGTTTTGAGTTTTAATTCATGCATAACGGTGACTGCAATTTATGGCAGTTTTTTTTTCCAGAGATGAACAGCTGTTTCTATAGAGGCAGGGATGCTACTTATGGGTAGCTTCCAGCAGACACCTTTTGGACCATTGAGCCTTGCAAAGGTTGCAGACTCACCAACGTTAATCTTATAAACTAATGTGTCAGTCATGTGGGTCTTAGTAATGATAAGGGCAGCCCCAGGTTGCAAACTGCTACAACTTACTACCTAGGTGCAGCTTTCCTTCTGCAGGCTAAGAAAACATTCAACTAAAGAGAAAGAGCCTCCTGCACAGGCCTTTGAGACGTGAGGGAGTATAACAAATTTTGCTATTTTTACCTTGTTTGTCACCCAAGGCTGAGACTAAATTAGACAGATGAGTACTTTATGTGCACTGAGCACTAAGGAGATACTAACTTCAAGGATTTGCTGCTAACTTAAGAAATCTGCTGCTCCAAAGTTCATTCAGCAACGGGGTTTGGGAAGGAGGGAAATGTGGAATGCCTAATCTTGACACCTTGTGGCTTGGGCATGGGTTTAAATCATCCCCAACTATATGGTCTCAAGTTGACTCTGGATGTGTTAATTATAAATGAGGCAGACACTTCTCAGCAGACAAGTTTCACATATGAAAAAGAAAGAGACTTCAAATGAGACCCTGTGGCCAAACTGCCATCATTGCATTTTGTCGGACATCCCTCGAGGGCTCCCGAGCTGCCAGAGGGATATCTGACTGCCAGCTTAGTCCCCCTGGGGAGCAGGCCTATGCCGTCAGTGGGACACCCCCTGAGGGGTCCAGGACTGGGAGTGGGCACAGGCCGGGCTGAGGGAACCCCCAGCCAGCACACAAATTTGTGTGCACTGGGCCTCTAGTTCTCAAATAAAAGGGGCAAAATGCAAAAGCAGACTTTTGCCCCAGCCATGGTCAATGCATACTGCCAAAGGTAGCATCTTTCTGAGAGACTTCTTCCTGTTAAGATTTCAGAGTGAAGATTCCACAGTTGGAACTTTTTCAGATGAGAGAGTGTCTACAGCAGGAACAAGAGTCAGGAGTCCTAGCTTTGTTTTTTTGCAATGATTTTTTTATTCTTGATATATATATTATCTATAAGACTAAGGGCAGTTAGTGTTAGCTTCAAGAAAGCTTGAACCAAGGTGGAATATTTGTACAATCCCTGGAACTCTAACCTGAACTATTCCAAGTATAAGTATGAGAACTATACTTTTAAAAAAGCATTTGGAACTCCTGCCCAGTGGCTCAGTTGATTGGAGTGCTATCCTGTACACCAAAAAGATTGCAGGTTGGATTCCCGGTCAGGGCACATACCTAGGTTTCGAGTTTGATCCACGGTCATGGCGAGTACAGGAGGCAATTCATTGATCTATGTTTCTCTCTCACATTGATGTTTCTCTCTCTCTCTTCCTTCCCCTCTCTATCAACTCAATAACATGTCCTTGGGTGAGGATTTTTTTTAAAAAAGCATTTGGAGAATATTTTGTATATGTGCCTTTTCTTGAACTAGCCCACCCCATGTAATATAGTTTACTTGTTTCTGATTGTATTATCATCCGCACTTCTCCTAGCTTTCTTTTCCTGGACTTTAGCTCATATTTTAATGTCAGCTTAGATAAATACTGTACACAGAAAAACTGACTATCATTAAACAAAGCAAATGTAGTACAGAATGATTTTAGCACAATAACACCTAATCTTTTTTTAAAAGGAAGTGAAATGTAATGTAAATGCCACATTTTTAATAAAACATCACCTTTTTTTAAAGGCAGTTTAGATTCTCAAGGGAATTCATTTAGTTTTACAGAATACTGCTGTTAGAACTATTATTACACCATTATGTTTTCATAGAGCTTCTCAATTAACCAGACAACACAGTTTATGTATTATTCCGGTCAGCAAAGAAATAGCTGTTGGCTCAGGTTCAGTGGTTGAGGGTCTACCTATGAGCCAGGAGGCCATGGTTAGATTCCAGATCAGGGCACATGACAGGGATTGCTGGATGTATCCCCAGTGGGGGTGTGCAGCAGACAGCTGATGAATGATTCTTTCATCATTGATGTTTCTCTCTCTCTCCCCCCCCTCTGAAATCAATAAAAATATATGTAAACAACAACAACAACAACAAAAGAAATAGCTGTTGGCTCTTCTTCAACAGCTGCTTCCTTCACTTGTGAGACTGTCAAGTCACCCGGTCATATGCTGTAACAGAAAAACCATAGTATCTACAGAAACTCTTCTCATGATACTACTCATCTATAATCAGCATATTTGCAGCTGATCATCCTGCAGATCCCCTGAGCCCATCTGTACCCTAGATCTAGAATGCAAAAGACTTAACCTCAATTATAGGCCAAGGAATTCACCTTGACATGATTTCATTATTCTTAACCAAGATTAATTTTTACTTCCAAAATGAAGCCAGAGTAGGTAGATGCCAATCACTATCCAAAATCATCACATAAGACCTCATCCAAGCCTAGGTGGAATTATTCAGATAGCGTCTTAAAACATGACCTCTTTAGTGCTTCACCTAAATTGATCCTTGTAATTGAAAATAAAGGAATCACCCTGGCCACCATAGCTTAGTGGTTAGAGCATCAGCCTGCAGACCTCGGGGTCCTGGGTTTGATTCCTGGTCAAGGGCACATACCTGCATTGCAGGTTCAATCCCTGGCCCTCAATCAGGGCGAGTGCAGGAGGCAACCAATCGATGTGTCTTTCACATCAATGTTTCTTAATTCTCTCTCTCTCTCTCTCTCTCTCTCTCTCTCTCTCTCTCAAAATCAATGGAAAAAAACCATCTGGTGAGGATTAACAATAAAAGAAAATAAGGTGACCTCTTGAAAAAAAGAGTGGGTGCATTGGTGAAGTAACTAGCCTAAGTTAGACCTTTGGTGGTGTGGCTCCCAGTTCCTGCTCTTACTGTTCCATTCCCCTTCCTGCAGAGGAGCAACAAATGGGGCTCCCCTCCTCTACTGAATTCTGACAAACTAGAGACCCCAGTTGCATCCCACTGATATCTAGACTGCTCTGCAGAACTCCCACTGCTCTCTCTCTGCTCCCGCATCCCAAATATGGTCTGAGAGTAGTCACCATATTCTATACCTTCCAGTCATTATTGTCCAGGGAGGTGCATCCTGTCTAGGAAGAAAGGTACTGATTTCTGCACATGCTTCTTTGGTCTTTCAGATGTGTCTCTCTATTTGTAATGCAAATTAGACTTTATAATGGTAAACTTCTCAAGGGCAGTATTAGGTTTCCTATCTTTTTTGCACTTCCATGATGAGTGAACAGTATGCCTTTTATAAATTTTTGTTTATGTGGCTTTAAAATTATTCTCTTTGCACACCTATGTATTTTTTTATATGTCCTTACAGGTGAGTAAAGGTGTCACGTTTAGTGGAGAAGTAATAGACTTTTATATTTAAAGCTTCCTCTCTTTTCCCTCCAAGTTGTTCTGGAATTGGCTGATATAATTTTGTTACTTTACTGCTAGACACTAGTACGTCAGTGTCCCAAAGGATTTCATTTCTTATACTCATGAAATGAATTACATAGCAATTCTCTAGCCTTTCAACCTCACTTTTCTCTTTAAAGGCTAACCAAGAAGAATCAGAGCCTCCATTCAAGGGAAGGCAGGGAGTCCATCTCCTCCCCCAGACTTTATGAAGATACTCAGAAGTTCTCACATGTTTCACAAATGCATGCTGGGTGTTTTGTGTCAACTCCTCTGGGCTGCTGCTTCAGATTTCTCCCAGAATCCATTTAATCCCTCTGGCCAAAAATTTCCTTTTTTATCTCTTTTCTCTCTCAATCTATGTCCTATATCCCCAAATCCTGATTCAGACTCAACTAGAGGAAGCAGAGTCAGGTCATATAATCAAAATCTCTTCAGAGAAACATGTAACATCTCCCCCCTCCCCCAAAGAATTCAGCAGACTTAGGGATCTATTTTTGGAGATGATGACTTTATCAGTAAGGGTAATAATGGGTACTTAATTTACAGATACTCAACTAAAAGAAATATTATTTAGTTAATTCACAAATAACTAACTTGTGAAATACAAGTCCTTCTGAAACAAAGGAGGAGGATACTCTAAAACAAGTTCACCTTCCATTTGCGAAGGAGTTGCAGTTAGGAATGCTTGGTGGTTTAAAACATATTGTTTTCTCTCTCGCTCGCTCTCGCTCTTTTTCTCTCTCTCCCTCTTTAAGAATTTAGAAATATTAGGTTCTACAGTCCTAGATAAGCTTACAAACTCTCTTTTTCTTTTTAAAATATATTTTTACTAGAGGCCCAGTGCACAAATTCATGCATGGGTGGGATCTGGCCGGCCCGCCCCAATTGGGGCCAGCTAGGGGGCGGGGCCATGGGTGGTTGGCCAGCCCTGCCCCCGTTTGAACTCCCAGCCAAGGGGACAATTTGCATATTAGCATTTTATTATTAAGGATAGATTTCAGAAACAAAGGGAGAGGGAGAGAGAGATAAAAGACATCAATGATGATAGAGGATCACCAATCGCCTGCCTCCTACACACCCCACACTGGGGATCAAGCCACAACCCAGGCATGTGCCTGACTAGGAATTCAACTATGACCTTCTGGTTCATAGGTTGCTGTTCAACCACTGAGACACTCCAGCTGGGTTATTTTTCTTAAGTATGGCTATTTCTATAAGATTTACTTCCCCTATTATATGCAGAAGAGTTTTAAAGACTTTTCTTACATTTAAGCACTATCCTATCACAATGAAACTTACTGGACAATTCGTAAGAGCTTTCATATTTGTATTCTTGGAACACTGAACTGTTAGGTTAGTAAAGGACTGACTTACGAATCACTTGAGAATAAATTTCAGAAAAGCACCTATTACTCGGGAGGAGAGAATGGAGTATGTGGCATTTTGTTGGCAAGAGTCACCTTGAAAAAAACCTGTGAGCCTTCGTTTTACAGGAAGCTTGTGCTTATTCACCCATTGAACTTTGTTCTCTTCTGATGGGCGTGGTAGGTTTAGTCAGAAAGAAAAAAGGCTTCAAGAAGTTCTGCATCCTTATTTTGAATTCTGACTATTTCTGAGTTACAGAGGTAGTATTCAATTATCTTTTTAAAAAGTTTTTATTGATTAATTTGAGAGAGAGAGAGAGAGAGAGAGAGAGAGAGAGAGAGAGAAGCTCAGTTCCACTTATTTATGCATTCATTGGTTGATTTTTGCATGTGCCCATGTGCCCTGACTGGAGATCAAACCCAAAACCTTGGTGTATCAGGCCAATGTTCTAATCAACTGAGCTACCCAGCCAGGACCAGTATTCAATTATCATAACTATTTTCTTTGTGTGCTATAAGTATTCCTATATTAGGAAACTTAACACTGGTTCTGTAAGAGTTTAAGGAGAACCAGGGATGACAGAGGATGATAGATGGTGATAGATAGGTAGGTAGATAGGAGATAGATAGATAGATAGATAGATAGATAGATAGATGATAGATAGATAGATACATAGATGATAGATCATTTATGATTGTGTTCCTTAAAAGATCATCAAATGAAGGCAAAAAGGTTTGGATACTGCCTCAACAAGTTAATCATATTTGAAATTCTGTCTAATAGTTTCTGTGCAACCCATAAGTGAACCAATAGTTGACATGCTGAAATTTCTGATAAAACTTGATCACCTAATATATTATAATTTCAACACTAGTGATAAAAAAAAAAAGATTTTTAGTGGAAAAGTTCATTTCTTTTTTTGGCTAAAAAATTTACACTTTAAAGTATAATTTTAGGAAATGCCATTTGTTTTATATTTATGTACCTAACTCTAGGGCAAGCATTATTGTTCTATTTTTACAAAAAAAAGGTTATTATACAAATGCTGTATTTGTACATTACCAAGTACTTAAAATCTTAGTTGTAATTATCCCTAAACTTCTGATGAATACTCAGGGACAGCAAAGACATGCCTGAACAGGTAAGTCAGCACGTAGTTAAATGACATCTGTGTCCCTCATATTGCAATAGTCTAAGCTCTAACTATGACTACTTTCTATTGCGTAATTCTCAGAGCAGTACTTTTTTTAAATGTTGCACAAACATGATAAGGACATGAAAGACTTAGTTTTCTTTTCGTCTGGCCACTGAACTTTCATGAGAATGTTATGAGAACCTTATTTCTGACTACATCAACCCCCACTCTTGACTGCATTGCCCAATAGAGACCAGATTTCCCAAGTATTATGTTCTAGCTGGGTTTGCAACAATCACAAGTCAGTCAGAATCCTGTGCATATGGCAAGGTTTATCTTAGCAATATTTTGAACTGAATATAAACAAACATATTTTAAATTACAATATCCAGAGTTTGGTTTTATTTGCATGTACCACACTGTCCATTTTAAGTAATTTACCTTTATTATCCCCAAGTCATTCTTTAAGAAAAAAGTTTGTAGGGGAAAAAAGGAAAATTTTAATTAGCCTCTATGGGACTTTTTTTTTCTTTTCTGCTTCAAATGGGACAAAAGTGGTTCTTAAATGTAATTTTATATAATCTCAGTGGCATGTTGAAGTATGGGAGGCAAAGATTGCTATGCTATTACTAACTGTATTGTATAAATAAGCAAACATAAAGATAGAGATATGTTATTGTACCATTACTCTAATGTATGGTCTTCATTTTTTTAAAATATATTTTATTGATTTCTTACAGAGAAGAAGGGAGAGAGATAGAGAGTCAGAAACATCGATGAGAGAGAAACATCGATCAGCTGCCTCCTGCACACCCCCTACTGGGGATGTGCCCGCAACCAAGGTACATGCCCTTGACCGGAATCGAACCTGGGACCTTTCAGTCCTCAGGCTGACGCTCTATCCACTGAGCCAAACCAGTCAGGGCTGTCTTCATTTTTAATACCTGGAGAATCTCTGGAGAGTGTCAAAATGTTCCCTGTATTATAATGTAAGATTGGTGGTGTTGTTATTATTTTAAGGTTGTATCTATTTCTTTAATAGAGAAATCTTGTTTTGATAAATGAATTTATAATTATAATCCCAAACTCAATTTAGTAAAATTTGACAGAAGTTTTGGTGGCATCCAAAAGGAAAGATTTACCTGATATGTAAATGTGATTACTTATGAATAAAAGCAAAAAATATATTACACTCATTTTATCAAGACAAGACAATTGAGCTATGGTATAATAACCATTGCAAATGTGATTCAAGCATGGTAGATATTTTATTTCAGTCTACCTCCCCTACCCCCGCCTCCCCTACCTCCCGTTTTCAGGTTACTTTCCAGGTTTTCCCCCCAAAATGATTTCTCAGGGCTACATGTCTCCTGCTTTGAGACAGGAAGCTGTGGCTCCCATACTCTTCAGTCTATTCTCTGGGGTGGCCAGACCTCAGCTAAGGGCAAATCATTCTCAGAATCATTGCTCTGTTCCCATGACCTGGACCTGATTAAATAAATTACAGTGGCAAGCCCAGAAGTATTCCTCTAACCAGTTAGGCAGAAACTTGGGGCCTAAGCAAGAGACAAGTCACAAAGGAAAGTTACAAAGTGGAGATAATTTTTTCAAGCATATGAACAGAAAACTAGCACTATAAACAAGGGGCAGAATTCTGTAAGACAGAACGGTCATGGTGAACAGCAGCATGAAACAAATAGAACATCATGAAATGCTGAACAATTCTAGACTCTACAGTAAGTTTATGAGCAAACCTGATATATTAACTAGTTGAAATGTTCCAAGTAAAGAATCTATGAGTCTAACAAAAGAAATAGAATAATGACTAGTGTTTAAATTGCATATTAAAAACTGCCCCTCGGCGCAATTCTATCCAGCCTATGTTTTATTTTCATATCTCATTTTCTGTGTCTCTAGGTCAAATTGGCCATAGTCCATCTTGTTTTAAAAGTTCATCACCCCAGATCAACACACTGGTTAAAATAAGCAATCTTTCCACAACTCGTAAACATAAAACTCGCCTGGAAAGAGCCTGCTTGTCTTTCCTTTGAAAATGTTAATCATTTCCAAGTGAACAGTAGACTTGAAATCTAATTCAGTTTGGTTAGATATTATTTCAACTGACTTTAAAATTTTTAATTAAAAAACTAGTAAAATCATTAGTACAAAAGAAGATATGGACATTGCTTTCTTTATCAATATTCAAAATGAATAATTATAAGTGTTCCCAAATAAGGCAAGTCACAAGTTTTTGGTTTAATTTTATTATTCTGTTCCACAACTACTTTATACTGGAAGATTGCATCCATAGACAATTTCAAGGTCAAATTCTTTGTAATATCATTTTTACGTAGTTAAATCAATTACTTAACAAAAGCTATTTATCTTTCTTCTTGAGATTATAACTCAGCCAAGCTACAATTTATCAATTTAATAGTCATTTATTGGGCATTTATGTATACCAGGCCCCAGTTAGGACCTAAAAATCATCATACACGAGACCAATATATTCCAAAATCATTACAAGAAAAGGGGAGCTTTCAGCAACAAAAAAACCTTTGTTTACCACAATTTTGTGAGAAGACGTTCTTTCTCATTTTCACTAACTGGTGGGGCTGAAGATCATGGAGAAGAATGAAATGAGAAAAGAGTAGGTACCAATATTAAAGACTATGTGAGGCTGGGATGCACCAATAGCTAGGACCGTCCTTCTTTCTGGAAATTCCAACAAAATGAGGATAAGGGATGAGAGAGTGGCACAGCATGAAAACCAACAGGGAAAGCCTCAAAGATTCCTACCTTTAACTATGTGGTAACCATAAGCGCTTTATTACTCATTTTTTTTGTTTCATTATGGCTCATATTTCTCCAAAGCGTACTGTGCTTTCTGTTCATCTTAAATTATACTAGAGGCCCAGTGCACGAATTCATGCATGGATGGGGTCCTGCTGGCCCAGCCCCAATCGGGGCAGATGGGGGCCAGGCCTGTTGGGAGGAGGAGATGACAGGAGGTTGGCTGGTCAGCCCACCCCAATCAGGGCCCAATCAGGGCCAGGCCAGTGGGAGAAGGGGCCACGGGAGATTGGCTGGCAGGCCCTGCCCCTGATTGGGGTGAGGGGGCTGATCAGGGGCAGGGACAGCTGGAGGGAGGAGCCACAGGTGGTAGCTGCCAGCCTTGCCCCTGATTGGAATGGGGGGGGGGGGGCGATCGGGGACAGAGCTGGCTGGGGGGAGGCACCGCAGGCCGATCAGTGTGGTGGGGGCTGATTGGGGGTGGGGATGACCGGGGGAGGGACTGTGGGTGGTGGGCCAGCCAGCCCCACCCATGAATGGGTGGGGGGGGCCGATCAGGGACCAGCGTCTGGGGGGAGGGGCCGTGGGTGGTTTGTTGCCCAGCCCTGCCCCCAATTGGTGTGGGGGGGTGTGATTGGGGGCTGGACCAGCCAGGGGGAGGGACCGCAGGTGGTTGGCCAGCCAGCCCTGCCCCTGATCAGAGTTGGGGGGCCCATCAGGGGTGGAACCAGCTGGGGGTAGGGGCCACAGGTGGTTGGCCATCTGGCCCCGCCCCCTATTGGGATAAGGGAGGCGATTGGAGGTGGGGCCGGCTGGGGGATGGGGCTGCAGGGAGGTTGGCCAGCCACCCGCCCTTGATCAAGGTGGGAGAGGCTGACTGGGAGCAGGGCTGGCGGGGGAGAGGGGCTACAGGAGGTTGGCAGTCCGGCCCCACCCCCTATCAGACCAGTTCGCTGGCCTCAGTGGGCATCATAGCGACCAGTCTTTCTGGTCATTATAGCGTTCTGGTAGCTGGTTTTTTATATATATAGATATTAAAAACTAATAATAAGCTATAAGAATAGTTTTGTCCTTAAAGATGATAAAGTAATATTTATTTCAAAAGGATTATCTTCCTTTGAATAATTCTATCTTTATAGCTTGTACCTCTATCTCATAATAACTATCAATATAGCAAATGACATTTTTGTTGTTGTTAATACTCAGCCGATTTTTCCATTGATTTTTAGAGAGAATGGAAGGAAGAAAGGGAGGGAGAGAGAGAGAGAGAGAGAGAGAGAGAGAGAAGCATCAATCTGAGAGAAACACATTGATTGTTTGTTTCCCACAGGCATCAGGAATCGAACTTGCAATCCAGATATGTACCTTTGAGTAGAATTGAACCCACAACTCTTTGGTGCATGACCACTGCTCTGACTACTGAGCAACACTGGCCAGGGCACATTTTTTCTTAGATAGTAACATGATGTATCAGACAACAAGAGAAATTTTATATTTGTGAAGTATTTTATAGTTTAAAAACACTTTCACATACATTTTCTCATTTGATTAACAACCCTGGCCGGTGACCTGGCATATTTATCTATCCCTGCTTTAAAGAAGCTGAGACATAGAGAGTATGAAACTTGCCTAAGGCATCACAATACATAGTAAAGAGAGCTAGGATATAAACCCAGACCATGCTCTTTTAGCCCAGGTCAGGTTCAACTTCCTCCCCTCCATGCTCTGTTTCTCATAACATAATGACCCTGAGTGGATTGATAGTACTCTGACTTTGAGCCATCCATGCTATAGATGTTGATAACACAGATGATTTTATCCCCTACTTAGTTAGCATCATGTATCTGATAGGTAATAAATAAAAAGTCACCAGCTACTACTGTGCATAAAGCAACCTGAAAACAGGATTAAATCATCATGTAAAGAGTATTATGAGTGGCCCAAAGTGAAGCAAGAAAACACAAGGGCAGTGGTCCATTAAAAGAGGTTTTGAAAAATTGTTTAATAGAAGAAAAGCATTTAATCTGAAATTTTAAACATTTTAAAAAAATTTTTTTAAATATGTTTTTATTGATTTCAGAAAGAGGAAGGAAGAGGGAGAGAGAGATAGAAATATCAATGATGAGAGAGAATCTTTGATCAGCTGCCTCCTGCATGCCCCACACTGGGGAGCTAGCCTGCAACCTGGGTATGTGCCTTAACTGGGAATTGAACCATGACCTCCTGGTTTATAGATCAATGCTCAACCACTGAGCCACACCGGCCAGGGAGTAATTTATATACTTTTAAAAGATATCCATTTGGTAAAATGTGCCCAAGAGGAAATATTTGCTGAGCTTTTTAGTCATTGAACTTTTTAGTGATTCCTGTCTACACTATGTCAAATCAACAAAAGTCTCCATTTGATCCCTTATTATATTATTAGAGGCCCGGTGCATGAATTCATCCACCAGTGGGGTCCCTAGGCCTGGCCTGCAGGATCGGGCCCAAACCAGCTCTCCAATATCTCCTGAGGGGTCCAGGATTTCGAGAGAGTGCAGGCCAGGCTGAGGGACCCCACCGGTGCACGATCAGGGTCTGGGAGGGACACGGGAGGTTGGCCAGCCAGGGAGGGACCACAGGTGGGCTCCAGGGCATGTCCAGCCAGTCTCACTCAGTCCCAATCAGCCGGACCCCAGTAGCAAGCTAACCTACCGGTTGGAGCATCTGGCCCCTGGTGGTCAGTGCATGTCATAGTGAGCGGTTGAGCTGCCTTAGCATGTCATTAGCATATTACGCTTTGATTGGTTGAACGGATGACCGGACAACCAGACGACTGGACACTTAGCATATTAGGCTTTTATTATATAGGATCCTCTAAAAGCAACATGGTTACCAACTTAGAAGACCAATTCTGGAAAATTGCTCTGGTCTCTATTCACATTTTCAGATACTCAAATAAATAGAGAAATAGAATGATTTTTGAAATGTTTCTTATTTAACTTAATTCACCAGCATGTATGAAGTACCAGATGCCAGACACTGGGGAATACATGACCAATAAAACACTTGGTATACAAACTCAACAAACTTGTAAGAGCAACTTTTATATGTATAACAAGATATGCTTATAACCTACATTTATATTTATTAGGTAACATTTGGGCCTGACTCATCAGCACTTACCCCTCTGCTGACAATGCTTCCCACCTATAGAGATGGGCCTTATGAGGGCCTTACTCACTAGGGCTGGCCACTGGCCCAAGCTGAACTAATTAGATTCTCCCCCCCCTACCCCCCCTGAATTTTGAATTAGGACACAGAAACTTCTGTAAATTAGCTCTGGTCATGAA